>NC_056624.2:5314821-6518482 GCF_002870075.4 Lactuca sativa
AAGTTGTTACCTTGGTTCTTTGTTAGCTAGATCTCCTCATGTTTGGGATTAGGACCGTTTTTTGGTATTGTTGAGTTATAGATGGTTCTGGCCGAGATCTGAAGTTGTAACTTTAGATCTGAACTTCTCTAGCCTCATATGATCATAAAGTTATAACCATTGGCAATCCATAACCTTCTCTTTACCTAAAACTTCTTCTAGAGCTTAGTTTTGGTCTTTAAGATCTTGCATGCACGTAAAGTTTGCAACTTTACGTGGTAAATAGGCCTTAGGAGGCTAGATCTACAACTTGGAGATTTGGAGTAGCTTAAAATCGTCTGGACAAGATTTGAACTGCATAAACTCGACGAGTTGGATAAGCCAACTCAACGAGCTGAGACGGGTTTTCCCATTTTCTGGATACGGCATGAACTCGACGAGTTGGCAAGAAAACTCGACGAGTTAATATGGATTTACTTAAACATCTGGACATTGCATGGACTCGACGAGTTAGATAGCCAACTCGGTGAGTCAACTCGGATTCTTGCGACTCGCTGAGTTCTGAAAGAACTCGATGAGTCTGTAGGTTGCACTCCACGAGTTGGGTCAACATTGATTGTTGACCTTGACACTTGGTTTTGACTTTGACCAAGGGTTGACCAATTGACTTTTGAGGGCATTTTGGTAAATTGGAACTTATGATTATGGCCCATTGATGGTTATAGGTGTTGGTGATTGGAGTAGTGTTCTAGGAGTTTACCATTTGCAGCTCAGTTCGATAGAGAAATGTGAATTACCTTCCAGTAGTAGTGTAACAATGTAAATTTTCAAAACAATTTTTCATTTTTCAAACACATCATGTCTCATACAACTCATCTCAAAACTCAAGTGTATCAAATGTTATCACAGTAAAACATATCCTAGAATCTCAAATACAAAATCATCTGTCAGTATGTACAAATCATACCGGCGCCTTCCCACGATCCACGTTGGTACCTGAAACACATATCACATAACACGATAAGCATAAATGCTTAGTGAGTTCCCCAAAATACCACATGCAACACATAAGACACTCGAGGCTATAACTCGGTATGACCCTCCGGTCAATGTATCTCAGCGAGACCCTCCAATCCCGTAGCTCGTTGGACCCTCTGGTCCGGTGTATATAAAACATAGCATACATAATTTACCATGCACATAATCTCAAACATACAGATAACACATAAGACCCTCCGGTCCGCACACAGATACCACTCTAGGTAATGTATAGTAAGAAGACTCGCCTCGTAAGATGTCTAGAAAACCCTCGTGCTCGAAACCCCGATCTAGCCTCCTCCTATCAAAATGATAACATCTCTAATCAATATACTCCTTAAATCCTTCCTCTCTAAGAATGGGTAGAAGACTATTCTACCCTTCACTGGCCTCTCTTAAATCAGTTTGACCAACCCTAAGGTCAACTGAAGTCAACTCAGTCAACGGTCCAACTTTGACCAAACTCGCCGAGTGCACTTGGGTGACTCGGCGAGTCCATATGTGTCATCTGTCTCCTCTTAAGGCCTTACTCGACTCGTCGAGTTAATATCTCAACTCAACGGGTTACCACTGGTCACAAATCTTGGGGCAACCCGGTCCGACTCGTCGAGTTCTCTCATGGACTCGACGAGTTTCCTCCATGGCATTACTCATTTGACCTTCTGAGGTCAGATCTGTTTCTCTAACATATAGATCTGGCTTTCCAACGCCCAAAAATCACATAAAGGTCTGAACTTGGTGTTCATCATGGTGTATATTGCATTATATACCATAAAAACCCCATTATTGCTTTCTAGCTTCAAACCCTAAGGTTTACTCTACTAAGGCTTCATACTTTCGGGCTCTCTGGATCTAGAAGGGTCCAGATCTATATAACAAACTTGCAAAAGGGGTTTGAGGCAATCAAAACCCCATAGATGAAGTGATTCAATCCCTAACCCGAAAATGAAATCTACACAATAAGGAAGAAAAAGGGTTCGATTTGGTACCTCAGATTGAAGCTCTTTGCTTGAATAACTCAGAACAACAACCTCCTCTGGTCTCTCTTTCTGTAACTCTTCTCCTTTCTTGCAAAATCACACCAAAAAGCTCAAGATAGCTCTTTCTCTCACTCTACACACTCAAGCTCACTAGGGTTCTCTCTTCTCGGAAGTTAGCCGCAATTGAAGGCTATAAGTACCTTTAAATAGGGCTCAGGCCCAAAGATTTAGGTTTTCTGCCAAAAGCGCGGACTCGTCGAGTCCATTCATTAATCTGAGTCTTCAATCGTGATCCTACTCGACGAGTTTAGGCGTCAACTCGTCGAGTCCCTCTTCTTAACTCAAAAATAAATACCTAAATTATGATAATTGGAAATCCGGATGTTGCAATTCTCCCCCACTAGAATCAGACTTCGCCCTCGAAGTCTCATTCTGCAAACAACTCAGGATGTTGCTCCCGCATCTCCGTCTTCGGCTACCAAGTCAGCTCAGACCCTCTCCGATGTTGACATTGGACCTAAACCAGGGGCACCTCTTTGTTCCTCAGAACCTTGATCTTCCAATCCAAGATCGTAATCGGCCTCTCAATGGAATTCAGGCTTGTGTCCACCTGAATATCCTCTAGCGGCAATACCATCGTCTCATCGGCTATACACTTCCTCAACTGGGATACGTGGAAGGTATCATGGATTTGATCCAACTCCTCGGGTAGCTCTAAACGGTATGCTACCTTTCCCACTCGGGCGATCACCCTGAAAGGTCCAACGTATCGGGGCCCCAGCTTGCCCCTCTTTCTGAATCGGATCACTTTGTTCCAAGGAGATAATTTCAAGAGAACGAAATATCCAACCTGGAACTAGAGCTCGGATCGCCAACTATCCGCATAACTCTTCTGCCGGCTATGGGCTGTCAGCAACCTCTGTCTGACCTGCTGTATCTGCTCGGTTATCTTAAGCACTATCTAAGTGCTACCCATCACTTGCTACTTACCTCTCCCCAATAGATGGGAGTTTGACACCTCCTCCCATATAAAAACTCAAAGGGAGGCATACGTATACTCGAATGGTGGTTGTTGTTGTAGGAAAACTCATCCAAAGGTAGGTATATATCCCAACTTCCACCGAAGTCCATAACACATGCTTGAAGCATGTCCTCGAGCTTCTGTATCGTCCGCTCAGTCTGTCCATCCGTCTACAGGTGGTAAGCAGTACTAAAGAGAAATCTCGTACCCAACTCCTCATGGAACTTCCTCCAAAACCTGGAAGTGAAACGTACATCTCGGTCTGACACAATCAAGATCGACACTCCATGTTGTGACACCATCTCTCTTACATATATCTCTACCAACCTCTTCGCAAAAGATCTCTCATTAATGGAAATAAAGTGAGCGCTCTTCGTTAATTGATCCATAATCACCCAAATTGCATCAGCACCCCTCACGGTCCTCGGCAATTTGGTGATGAAATCCATAGAAATCTGTTCCCACTTCCGCTGGGGAATCTCTAGCGGCTGCAATTTTCCATGCGGACGTTGGTGCTCGGCCTTAACCCGACGACAAGTTAAGCATCTCTCTACAACCCACGCAACATCCCTATTCATACAGGGCCACCAATAATCTCTCTTCAGGTCCAAATACATCTTATTGGCCCTGGGATGGATCGAGAATCTCGATTTGTGCGCCTCCTCCATCAATATGCTACGTGCCCCGCCCACAAACGACACCCAAACCCGACTGTGAAAGGTCATAAGCCCTCGGCTATCAGTAACACACTCGTATTCCTGCCCAATCACCCGCTCTCTCTTGCGGTTCTCTGGTTTCACAGCCTCTGCCTGGGCCTCTCGGATGGTATCCAATACCGAAGTCCTCACTATCATCATCATGCATATATCTCGAATCGGGGCACTCTCCGCCCTGTGGCTCAGAGCATCGACTACCACTATACCCTTGCCCGGGTGATATAGGATTTCACAGTCGTAATCCTTTACCACATCCAACCATCTCCTCTAGCGCATGTTCAGGTTGGGCTAATTCATCAGATACTTCAAACTCTTGTGGTCCGTATATATGGTACACCGAACACCATACAAATAATGGGGCCATATCTTGAGGGCGAACACCACCGCCCCAACTCCAAATCATGGGTGGGATACCTCGTCTCATGGGGCTTCAGCTGCCTCGATGCGTATGCTATCACGTTCCCTATCTGCATATGCACCGCACCCAACCCCGATATAGACGTGTCATAGTACACCACAAAATCCTTCATTCCCTCCGGAAGGGCTAACACCGGAGCTTTGCACAATCTCTGGCGAACAGTCTCGAACGAGGTCTGCTGCTCGGGATCCCAAATAAAAACAACGCCCTTCCGGGTCAATTTAGTGAGGGGAACGACAATCTTGGAGAAATCCCTGATAAATCTACGATAGTAGCCATCCAACCCCAGAAAACTCCTGATCTAGGTTGGGGATCTCGGCACCTCCGAACTCATAACAGCCCCAATCTTGGCTGAATCGTCTAATATCCCATTCTAATTAACGAGATGCCTCAAAAACTAGACCTCCCGTAACCAGAAATCACACTTGGATAATTTGGCATAAAGCCTCTCCAATCTCAACACTCCAAGGATCTCCCTCAGATGCTCCTCGTGCTACTCCATGTATCTAGAATACACTAGAATATCACTAATGAACACAATCACCGATCGATCCAACATCGGCCTGCATACTCGGTTCATGAGATCCATGATCGTTGCTGGTGCGTTGGTGAGTCCAAAAGGCATCACCACGAACTCGTAATGCCCATAAAAAGTCCTAAACGCCGTCTTTTGGATATCCTCATCCCGCATCCTCATTTGGTGAAATCCAGACTGCAAGTCTATCTTGGAGAACCAAGAAGCTCCTTGCAACTGATCGAATAGATCGTCGATCCTCGATAGTGGATAACGGTTCTTGACCGTAAACTTGTTCAACTCCCGGTAATCAATGCACATCCGGTGTGAACCATCCTTTTTCTTGACAAAAAGGATCGATGCCCTCCACGGTGAGATACTCGGCCGGATGAACCCCTTCCCCAATAGCTCCTAAAGCTGTGAAGATAACTCCTGCATCTCCGGTGGCGCAAGGCGATAAGGTGCCTTAACAACAGGCGTTGCCCCTGGAACCAAATCGATGTGAAAATCCACCTGCCTCTCGAGATTCACACCCAACAGGTCCTCGGGGAAAACAACTGGAAACCCTCGCACTATCAGAACCTCACCGATAGAACTCGGCCTCTTTGCAACAACTCGTGTATCCATCACATAGGCTACAAACCCTCTACAGCCCTGTTGTAAACTCTGTCTCGCTCTGGCAGCCAAGAAAAATGCTGACGCAGATCGAGTACCCTCGCCATATCCCGTAAGTACTCCCCCACTAGGGTCTCGTATGGTCACCAACTGACGCTCACAGTCGATAACAGCTCTGAGTCGGCTCAACCAGTCCATACCCACGACGACACAGACATCCCGCATCCCAATCGGTACCAAATCTATCGGAAACTCAACACCGAAAATCTTGAGTACGCATCCTCGAATCTCATTAGTAGCAAGATCCGCTCGCTCGTCAGCTATAGAAATTCACAGAGGTCGACTCAACACTTCTCGTCGGATACTGATGTGCTGACTAAATGCTAAAGACACGAAAGATCGACTTGCACTCGAGTAAAATAACACCAAAGAAGGTATAGAATTCACAAGGAAAGTACCTAAGCATACCACAATATAAGCACAATATTTCAAACTCAGCATAAGTAAATAAAAAAATGCATACCAACCACGACATCGGGCGCTGCGCGGACCTCCTCTGTTGTCAACTAAAAAGCTCTCCCGTGAGCCTTCGGTGCCTCGGCCCTCACTAGCCGGGCCTCGATGGCTCTAGTAGCAGCAGGTGCAGATCCCTGTGATGATCCCTAAAGTAGTTGTAGGCATTCGACCTTCCGATAGCCAGTCTGGTTGCAGTGGAAGAAAACTGCAAAACCCTTGGGGAACTCCCTCGCGAAATGTTCATCCTTGCCACACTTGTAGCACACCCCTATCCTGCATATTCCCTCATGGCTCTTCCCGCACTTCCCACAAGTGTGTCCCTTCGATCCTCCAGATCTCGAGTTAGCAGGCTTTGCCCCGCTTGGTTGCCGGTTGAGATTGTGCGTGCCGCCTAACCCTCCTCTAAGACTCGACCTCCTCCCTGGCCTGAGTCACTTGCTTGTTCTCCCTCTTCCGGGCATTTTCCTGGAGCTAGGAAAATGTCCAGTATGATGATTTTGCCACAAAATCACGAATGTCTCTCCTCAGTATGCTCAGATATCGACTCGTGTGTGCCTGCTCAGAAGACACATGCTTAGGGAAAAACAATGCCCTCTCGTGAAACATCCGTGTAATCAAAGTCACGGACTCCGTCCCCTGCTTGAGGGACAAGAACTCCTACGCCAAACGTTCCCTCTCCACTGAGGGAACATACTCATCTCTGAACATAGTGGTGAACATCTCCCAGGTTATAGCGGTAAGCTCTACCGGAGTAAAATCTACCGTCACAAACTTCCACCAGTCCTTCGCTCCCAAGCAAAGCTGGTTCAACACGAACCGTACCCTCAGATGCTCAGGACATTGAACATGTGTACAAGCATCCCTCGATGTCAGTGATCCACCTTATCGCGGCTATCGGATCCTGAGTCCCGTCAAACTCTGGTGGCTTCGTGTTTCTGAACCCTCGGTACAGCAACGAGTCACCCATGTGCGGCCTTGCGGCAGCAGCAACCGCCTCAGTCATAGCGGCATATCGCACATCTAATTTCTCAATCGGCATGGTCTTGATAGACCCAAACATCTCCAGTATCTCACCTCGGATGGCGGCGGCCACCTCCTCATGAATCATCTTATGGATCTCCTCATCACTAGTACCACTAGTCCCACTGCCTCCTGGGTTGTGGCGCGTCCCCACCATGATGCCTCTGAAATACAACATTAAATAATCAGAGACTCGACTGAGATTACTCACACTCGATCAACCGTTCCTACTTGTTCCTTAGCACCCTAAGGATTCTTACTTGGGATGTTTACCAATCCGGTGCTTTCAGTAGTATGGGCCCAATACTACCTTCCACATAATATCTGTATCCACACCAAGTCTTCCTCCTAGGAACCCAATTCACAAGTACTCTATACCCCCTAAATTCTGCCTACTCTTATGCAGACTTCTCACAAGCTACTCTCTGCTACCTACATGCACTCAAAGCAAATCACAGCAGCATAAACTCCTAGGCTAAGACATCACATATCAGGCCACCCCTAGTCCTAAGATACGATTTACCTAGCCTACTCTAGCATGCATAGCACATCACATAATATCACATAATACATCATGTAAGGGTAATTTGGGAAATCACAGTTCGAACGTTGGTTGATCGTACACACTGCTCCTTTTTGCTTTTCTCAAAATCTTTACTCTTTTTAGAAAAATTGTTTCTTTTATAAAAGATTTTCTCAAATCCTCAATTTGAGTTCAGATACGCCCGAAGGTGCATCCGAATCCCTCAAACCAAGGCTTTGCTACCAAGTTGTAACAACGTAAATTTTCAAAACAATTTTTCATTTTTCAAACATATAATGTCTCATACAACTCATCTCAAAACTCAAGTGTATCAAATGTTATCAAGGTAAAACATATCCCAGAATCTCAAATACAAAATCCTCTGTCAGTATGTACAAATCATGTCGTCGCCTTCCCGCGATCCTTTCTAGTACCTAAATCACATGTCACATAACACAGTAAGCATAAATGGTTAGTGATATCCCCAAAATACCACATACAACACATAATCCACTCGAGGCTATAACTCGGTATGACCCTCCGGTCAATGTGTCTCAGCGGGACCATCCAGTCCCGTAGCTCGTCGGACCCTCCAGTCCGGTCTAAATCATTGGACCCTATGGTCCGGTCTATATAACACATAGCATACATATATCACAATGCACATAATCTCAAACATACACATAACACATAAGACCCTCCGGTCTGCACACAGATACCACTCTAGGTAATGTATAGTGAGACGACTCACCTCGTAAGATGTCTAGAAAACCCTCATGCTCGAAACCCCAATCTAGCCTCCTCCTATCAAAATGATAACATCTCTAATGAATATACTCCTTACATCCTTCCTCTCTAAGAATGGGTAGAAGACTATTCTACCCTCCACTAACCTCTCTTAGATCAGTTTGACCAACCCTAAGGTCAACTAAAGTCAACTCAGTCAACGGTCCAACTTTGACCAGACTCGCCGAGTGCACTTGGGTGACTCAGCGAGTCCATACGTGTCCTCTGACTCCTCCTAAGGCCTCACTCGACTTGTCGAGCTAATCTCTCAACTCAATGGGTTACCATTAGTCACGAATCGCAGGGCAACCCAGTCCGACTCGTCGATTTCTCTCATGGACTCGGCGAGTTTCCTCCATGACATTAATCGTTTGACCTTTTGAGGTCAGATATGTTTCTCTAACATATAGATCTGGCCTTCCAACACCCAAAAATCATGTAAAGGTCTGAACTTGGCGTTCATGCATGGTGTATCTTGCATTATATACCATAAAAACCCCATTATTTCTTCCTAGCTTCAAAACCTAAGGTTTACTCTACTAAAGCTTCATACTTTCGGGCTCTCTGGACCTAGAAGAGTCCAGATCTATATCACAAACTTGCAAGAGGGGTTTGAGGCATTCAAAACCCCAAAGATTAAGCGATTCAAGCCCTAACCCTAAAATGAAATCTACACAATAGGGAAGAAAAGAGGTTCGATTTGGTACCTCATATTGAAGCTCTTTGATTGAATAACTCAAAACAACAACCTCCTCTGATCCATCTTTCTTGAACTCTTCTCCTTTCTTGCAAAATCACACTAAAAAGCTCAAGATAGCTCTTTCTCTCACTCTACACACTCAAGCTCACTACGGTTCTCTCTTCTGGGAAGGTAGCCAAAATTGAAGGCTATAAGTGCCTTTAAATAGCGCTCAGGCCCAAAGATTTAGGGTTTCTGCCAATAGCGCGGGCTCGTCGAGTCGACTCACCGAATCGTCGAGTCCATTCATTAATCTGAGTCATTAGTCGCGATCCTACTCGACGAGTTTAGGTGTCAACTTTTCGAGTCCCTCTTCTTAACTCAAAAATAAATACTTAAATTATGATACCTGGAAATCTGGATGTTACATAGTGGGTCTAAGGCACCAAGGCCGACCCACTAGTAAGAGTTGTAGTATAGATGATCGTCTTTGTGATAATTATCTGGTATGTTTCTATATGTTATGTTTATGTGCTAGTATGCCTTGATATTATGTGATATGTGATAGGAGGGGTAGGATAGACCCCAGTACCGATCGATAGGGCCGAAGAGGTATTCCAGCACCCAAATAAGCTAAGCAGTATATGATTCATATGTTATGCACTAGGATACTATGTGGTAGGAGTAGGGGTGAAATAGTCTCGGTACCGATCGACATGATCTAAAGGGTAGACCAGCACCCTGATATGCTAGGCAAGGTACCGGTCGATAGGATCGAAGGGGTAGGCCAACACCCTGATATGTTAGGAAAGGTATCGATCGATAGGACCGAAGGGGTAGGCTAGCACCCTGATATGCTAGGCAAGGTACCGGTCGACAAGGCCAAAGGGTAGGCCACCACCCTGATATGCTAGGCAAGTTACCGGTCGAAAGGACTGAAAGGGTAGCTAGTACCCAAATATGTTAGGCAGTTTGTGCTATGTATGGTATGTGGTATGATGGGGAAACTCACTAGGCTTCGTGCTTACGATGTACAATTTTGCTTCAGGTACATCTTCCTCGAGGGGAAAGGAGTCGGCATGACTGTAGCGCATCACACCATCGTTTTCCGCATCATAACTAGATTTTGGGGAGTTATACTCTGATATTACATTTTTATGACATGATTGGATGTTTTATACTTTGACTGATTTATAACATGAGATGCCACTACTGATGTGTCATAATAATGGTTATATAATTACTTAATTAAAAATGAAAATTTTGGCTTTGATTTTTAGGATGTTACAAGTTGGTATCAGAGCCTTGGTTTGAGGGATTCGGGCACACCCTCAAGTGTGTTAGGACTCAAACTGAGGACTTGGTATGAAATTTTCAAAAGAAAATCATTTGATAAAAAGAATTTTGAAAAGAATTTTAAAAGAGAAAAGAAATTTTGAGAAAGAACAAGAAGTGTGATGCGTGCAATCAGCCGAGCTCAAAATAAGTTTTCCCAAGATACCCATACATGATATGATATGATATGATATGATATGATATGATATGATATGATATGATATGATATGATATGATATGATATGATATGATATGATATGATATGATATGATATGATTATGAGAACTGCATGCTACATTAGGGCTGAGGATCTAGGGAGGATGCCTTATATGCCTACTATATACGATTATGAGAACTGCATACTAGATTAGGGCCGAGGATCTAGGAAGGATGCCTTATATGCCTACTATATATGATTATGAGAACTGCATGCTAGATTAGGGCTAAGGATCTAGGAAGGTGACTTATGTGCCTGCTTTATGTGCTTCTTGGATTACAGGCTAGAACTAAATAGTCAGTAGTATGATAGCCTAGATATAATATATTTGGAGGGGTTGCTCAATGCTCAAATGCTGCTTTTTTTTGTGATTTAGGAGTCCTAGCTATCTTTAACTAACTAGTAAATGAATATGTTAAGTTACATATTATGAGGACTAAATAATTTTAGAAGGTTAGGTCTAGCCCTATTTCGCAGCTCTTATTTGAGTCCAACCGTTGTATGGTAGGACATCTCATTCGAAGAATTATCTGGTCTTAGTGATATGTAATGTTATTTGCAATCTATATAGGTACAGATAGCAAGGATTTATTATGCAGCTGATAGCAGAGAGTAGGTCAGGGAGTTACCCTAGGGTAAGCCTAGGATGAGATTAGAATAGTGAGCAGTAGTAGTAGTAGAAGTGAATTCGTGAAGTCAAGGAAATCCTTGAGGAAACTACGGATAGATGTGGAAAGTAGTATGGGCTCGTAATACTGAAAGCAGAGGATCCGTACTCGATTCAACGAGGGCTGAGATAGAACCAGGGAACTTGTAGAGAGTGTGAGACCTCTCGAGATTATGTATGACCCTGACAATTATGTGTTTTGTTTCGAGAATGGGGGTGACACGACACGGAGCAGGAGGATCAGTGTGACATCCCCATTTTCATGGCCAGAAAAGCCGATTTTGTTTATGCTTTGTTTGAAAATCAGAGTAACATTTTATATAAAAGTGTTGCAGAATTTTTTCCCACAATAAAATATGATAAATATTTGTCAAAGCATTTCTGAAGAAATGTATTTCATTAAAAACCTCGGGATGTCATGTTTGATACAGATCAAAAGCATAAACAGTACAATATAAGCCTTACAAAATTTATTCATATCTACAGGCCTATAATCCGTAATCCCTTATGAAAACAGCGCAACTAGGCTTGGGAGCCTGGTGAGCACATAGGGTTTTCAACCCACAATAAAAAAAAGTTTATTAATTTCATCAAAACATCGCAACTACGCTCAGGTCCCACTACTTGTAAATAAGTTACACACTCGGCCACATACTTTGCAACATCGAGCTTCATCATCGGCCACCAGTAGTAGGGTTTTAGATCCCTATACATTTTAGTGCTACCGAGATGAATCGAGTACATGGTCTTGTGAGCTTCTTCCATCAGAAGATGTCTTACTCCTCCCGTCTTCGGTACCCAAATCCGATCTTGGAATACCTTCAGTCCTTGACTGTTTGTACCGAACTCCAACGTTTTGCCCAATCGTTCTTCCTTTTGGTCATTTTTCTCTGAAGCTTCTACCTGAGCTTTCTTTATGCTTTCCACAATTGTCGAGACAACTTCTTTTCTCAACGCTCTTGGCCTTTTTCTTTCAAGGTTCACCTTTCGACTTAGAGCATCAACAACAACATTTGCTTTATCGGGGTGGTAAAGTATCTCGCAATCGTAGTCCTTGAGTAACTCTATCTAGCGTTATTTCCTCATTTTCAATTCCTTCTTATTAAAGAGATACTTGAGACTCTTGTGATCAATGAAAATTTTTCACTTCGTGCCATAGAGGTAATGCCTCCATATCTTTAGGGTAAATACTACCGCAGCCAACTCCAGATCATGAGTGGGGTAGTTCTTTTCGTACTCTTTCAATTGTCGAGATGCGTATGCTATCACCTTTTCTCTTTGAGTTAGAACACATCCTAACCCGACTCTCGATGCATCGCTATACACTAAGAAGTCTTCAACTCCATCGGGTAGTGAAAGAATCGGCGCTTCACATACCTTCTTCTTTAGCTTCTCGAATGCTTCTTCTTGATTCTTATTCCATGTCTATGTAGCTCCTTTTGTGGGTTAAAGTTGCCAATGGAGAAGCTATCGACGAAAAGCCTTGGATAAATCTTTGGTAATATCCAGCTAATCCCAGAAAGCTTCGAATCTCCGTGGGATTTTTTGGTCGTTCCCACTTCATCACTACTTCGATCTTTTCTGTGTCAACCATTATCCCTTCTTGGTTAACCACATGACTAAAGAATTGGACTTCTCGGATACAAAAATCACATTTGGAGAACTTTGTGTAAAGCTTATCCTTCTTCAACACTTCCAACACTTCTCGTAGATGCTTGCCATGCTCCTCTTGGCTTCTTGAGTAAATCAAAATGTCATCTATGAACACTATCATACATTTATCAAGGAATGATTTACAAACCTTGTTCATCAAATCCGTGAATGTTTTTGGAGCATTGGTTAACCCAAACGAGATAACCAAGAACTTATAGTGTCCATATCTCGTTCTAAACGCAGTCTTCTCAATATCCTGCTCTCTCACCTTCAGCTAATAATATCCTGACCTAAGATCGATCTTTGAGAAATAGATCGAACCTTGCACCTAATGGAAAATGTCATTAATCCTAGGTAATGGGTATTTGTTCTTTACCGTTGCCTTGTTTAGCATTCTGTAGTCTATGCACATTCACATGCTTCCATCTTTTCTCTTCACGAATAACACCGAAGCTCCCCAGGGTGATGAACTAGGTCTGATAAAACCGTTGTCTAACAACTCCTAAAGTTGCATCATGAGCTCCTTCATCTCTGTTGGTGCTATTTGGTGTGGCGCTTTTGCTATCAGTGTTGTTCCTAGTAACAAGTTTATCCAAAACTCCCCTTGTCTATCAGGCGGTAATCCAGGAAGATCTTAGGCAAAGACCTCTGGATAATCACACACCACTTGTATGCTTTTCATTTCCTTCTTTTCTTTCTTAGCATCAATCACGAATGTAAATTTTGATGTGTATCCGTTGGACAAACATTTCCTGGCTTTCATTAGGGAAATGATTCCAGAATTTACTCTGTGTTTTTCCCCGTACACCATAAATGACTCTTTTTCGGGTGGGTTTACCCTTACTATCTTCATTTTGAAAAGTATCTCACCATCGTTGGTGCTAAGCCAATCCATTCCCAAAACAATGTCGAAATCGTTCAATTCTATGGGTAACAGCTCTTAGTGGAATTCGTTTCCATTTAATTCAATGACGATGTTCTTAATACGATCACTAACAGGTACAAATTTTCCACTTGCAACTTCCACAATTAGGGCATTGTCAAGTTTTTCCATAGGAAATGCTAGTTTCCCACCAAATTTATGCGATACAAACGAGTAGTTCGCTCCCGAATCAAATAGTATATTGGCATGTGATCCATTTACAAGAAAGGTACCTGAAGCGACATATGATGCCTCCTTCGCAGCCTCAAGCATCATCTGGAAGGCTCTCGCCTCCGGTTTCGCTGGAATGTTGGGCCTGTTGGGTTTTGAGCAATCTAACACTTCCTAAGTGTGCATGCAACCCTAATAAACCTTGGATCTATGTTTGTCTAAATACATGCAAAATAATAATTTTCCAAGGTTTATAACCTATCTAACATGGCATGGGGAACATTTCAACATAAAAGAGTTAGAAGAGATTACATACCTTTTGGTGAGTTTGGTTCTAAGGAGTTTGAGGGCCAAGCACCAATAGTGTGAATGCCTCAAATGGAATCACAAACACCACAAACTCTTGGAAAACTTTGAGAGAGTATACACCTTGTATAAAATCGGCCACACACATGCACACACACACTAGTTCACTAGTTTTCTCTTTTAGGCTCCATTTCAAGCTCCATAAGCATGCTTATATAGTGTGCATGGTTAGGGTGAAACCCTAATAACCCATGTCTTTTCCTTTCCAAGGATCCATGGGTTAAAAGCTCCATGGATCATCCATGGACTTCCACATAAGCCTAGCCCATTAACAAATGAGTATTAGCCCACACTATATAAAACAAATAGCCCATAATCTAATTAGTATTCCTTTTAATCTCTAAATTAATTCATAATTAATTTAAGACTAAAACTAATTAAATAACGTAAATTCATATTAATATATTATAACTCATAATATATTAAGAAACATATGTGTATAACTCTCATAAAATTATCCATAATAGTTTGGATGAGATGCAACCCAAATGGACCATGTCGGTCGGGTCAAGTATATACCAAATAAGTTATGGACTTAGACACCTTATCCAACAGACTCCCACTTGGATAAGTCTAATAATTGTATTTGCCTATAACTTCATGAACCAACCAGCAATCGTAGATCTCGAAAACTCCTTCGAACTATGAAGACTCTGTTGAACTATGAAGCGCCATGTTAGATAAGTGATCACATAATCCTCTGTTCTCATGATATCAGCCGGACAAACACATGGAACTATGTCTTGCTTATTGTCTAGCAGTTGTTTCTCGATTTTCTGATTTGTTTGACGAAGAACTTCACTGAACACATCGATTTAGTTCTGACCAGGCCTGGTACATGGGTCAACACAAAATCATCGAGGGGCCTAGATATCGCTTCTATTTCTAGAAGGAACAGATAAACTTCGACTGATATGCTTGTTCTACTACTTATTGAATTGTACACAAAGGAACGTTTAAAACATCAAGTTACTGATGCGTTTACGTGCAATCAATGCACAACCAACTCATAGGTAACAACTCATATCTCTAGGTTTGAAGATTTATATGATGTTATCGTCTCACGATCACTCGAGATAAATTCCATGAAGTGATACAAGTGAGCGTGGGTTTATACCAATACTCATAACTTATGAGTACTCATGAATGTTGCAGCAACCATTGCCATGTCTAAACACCTTTAAGGCATCTACAAACCCAATTCATGACAATCTTGATTCATACCTACTTCCGACGTATGATCGATTGTGGAGGTTTGAATAAATTAATTATTCTGGAAGTCAAAACATGCAAAACTGAAACAATAGTAAATAATTGACAATGATAGTAACACTTTACTCATAAATAAATCACAAATTTTATTCATCATCAAACGTCGATTACATTTTACAAGTTTCAGGAAAACTATCTAATCAGTAAAACTAATATCGTCCCTCAGCCCGATGCGTCTTGCATGCTAAAAATGCTTAACCCTCGTCAGTCCCTTCGTAAGGGGATCTGCAGGATTCTCATCCGACGATATCCTCCTTGTCACAAGGAGTCCTTCTTCAATCTTGTGTCTTATGAAGTGATATTTTCTGTCAATGTGTCGGGATCTGCGATGATCTCTTGGTTCCTTGGCTAAGGTAACCGCACCATTGTTGTCACAGAAAATCTCTATAGGTTCCTTAATAGCTGGTACAACTCCAAGGTCTCCGATGAAGTTCTTTAGCCATATCGCCTCCTTCGCTGCTTCACTCACTGCTATATACTCTGATTCACAAGTCGAATCAGCCACCGTCTCCTGCTTGGAACTCTTCCAAGAAATTGCCCCTCAATTTAAGGTAAAGATCCAGCCCGACTGAGAGCGGAAATTATCCCTATCATTCTGAAAACCAGCATCACTATACCCTAATACTTTCAAGTCATCACTGCCACCAAGGGTAAGGATCCAATCCTTAGTCCTCCGCAGGTACTTGAGAATGTTCTTTACCGCGGTCCAATGAGCCTTGCCAGGGTTCCCCTGACACCTGCTGACCATGCTCAAAGCAAATGCCACATCAGGACGGGTACAAGTCATAGCATACATGATCGAGCCAACTGCGGAAGCATACGGTAATTGGCTCATCTCAGCTATCTCTGCCTCTGTACTCGGACTCTAAGTCTTACTCAGTTTGGTATTGCTTTGGATCGGTAAATCTCCTTTCTTGGAATTCTCCATGTTGAACCTTTTCAACACCTTATCCAAGTAGATACTCTGACTAAGTCCAATTAGTCTTCTACTCCTTTCTCTTAATAACCTTATCCTAGGATATAGGTAGCCTCCCCTAGGTCCTTCGTAGCAAAGCACTTCCCAAGCCAGGACTTAACCTCCTGCAAGGTTGGGATGTCATTTCCTATGAGTAGTATGTCATCCACATACAGTACCAAGAAGCTAACTATACTCCCACTAGCTCTGACATACACGCAAGACTCATCTTCGCTTCTCGAGAAGCCAAACTCTTTTACCTTCTCATCAAAACAAAGATTCCAGCTACGAGATGCTTGTTTTAATCCATAAATGGATTTCTCAAGCTTGCATACTCTATTAGGGTACTCTGCACTGACAAAACCCTCTGGCTGATTCATGTACACATCCTCAGCCAACTTTCCATTAAGGAAAGCGGTTTTGACATCCATTTGCCATATTTCATAATCATGAAATGCTGCAATGGCTAACATAACCCTAATAGACTTAATCTTTGCTACCGGCGAGAAGGTTTCATCATAATCAATACCTTGAGTTTGAGTAAAACCCTTCGCAACCAGTCGAGCCTTATAAGTATGCACTTTTCCTTCCATGTCTGTCTTCTTCTTGAAGATCCATTTGCACCCGACTGTTTTACGGCCTGGTACATTGTCAACCAAGTTCCAAACTTGATTGTCATACATGGACTGTATCTCGCTATCCATAGCCTCCTTCCATTTAGCAGACTTCGGGCCTGCCATGGCTTCCGTAACACTGCTGGGTTCATCCAAATTTACCAGTGTACTATCACTAATAAACGTATCACCTTCCGTAGTAATATGAAAGCCATAATAAAACGAAGGTGTGTTCCTAACCCGTGTGGAACGCCTCGGAGGTACAGACTCGTCAGCTGGATCAACAGGAGTTTCCTCCTCAGGTTGATTGCTAGTGTCTGAGGTCCTTCACCAATTGATTCTTGAATTTCTTCAAGATCAATCTGCCTCCCACTGTCTCCTTGGCTTATAAATTCTTTCTCGCGAAAGATCCCTCTCCGTGCTACAAAGACCACATTCTCACTGGGTCTGTAGAAGAGGTAACCGAAGGATTTCTGTGGGTAGCCGATGAAAATACACCTTTCGCTTCGGGGTTCAAGCTTATCATGAGTTTCATGCCTCACGAAAGCTTCGCAACCCCAAATTTTGATGTGGTCCAAATTGGGAACCTTCCCCGTCCACATCTCATGAGGTGTTTTGGTAACCTTCTTTGTAGGGACTAGATTAAGGATATGGGCGGCAGTCTCTAAGGCATACCCCCAAAAAGAGATTGGTAACGAAACTCGACTCATCATAGAGCAAACCATGTCCAACAAGGTTCGATTACGCCTCTCAGCTACACCATTCAGATGTGGTGTCCTGGGAGGAGTCAATTGTGAGACAATCCCACACTCCTTAAGATAGTCAAGGAACTTGGTGCTAAGATACTCACCACCTCGATCGGATCGAAGCATCTTAATGTTCCTGCCCAATTGATTTTCTACTTCCTGTTTGAATTCCTTAAACCTTTCAAAGGTTTCGGACTTATGTTTGATTAAGTAACATACCCATATCTACTAAAATCATCAATAAAAGTCACATAATACCGATTAGCATCCCTTGTGGCGGTTTTGAATGGTCCACATACATCAGTATGTATTAGGTCCAACAAACCTTCACCCCTCTCACAAGTTCCAGTAAAGGGTGATTTTGTCATCTTTCCAAGTAGACAAGATTCACAACTATCATCCGATTTAAGGTCAAATGATTCCAAGACTCCACTTTTTTGGAGTTGGCCTATGCGTTTCTTGTTTACATGTCCAAGACGACAATGCCACAATGATGCTTTATCTAGGCTAGTAGAAGAATCAATATACAACACATTATTTCCTAAGTTGTCTACAATCGACACAGTTTCATACACACCATCACAAGGTAACGCTTTAAAATAAAACACATTTTTAAAGAAAGCATTAATACCACCACATTCATTATCAAACGAAAAGGTAAAACCTTGTTTGTACAAAGCATGAAAAGAAATAATATTCCTCGCCATTTCAGACGAGTACACACATTTATTCAAATCTAATTTTAACCCATTATTAAGCAACAAAGTATAAACTCCAATCTTGGAAATAGGTGAAGCCTTCCTATTCCCCATGATTAAGTTTATCTTCCCGTGCTCCACATCCTCACTTCTTCTTAGGCCCTGCAAATCAGAACATATGTGAATACCACATCCTGTATCAAGCACCCAAGAGTTAGAATATGTTGAGTAATTAGACAATATAGTGTAAATACCTGCATGGGTGGGTTTCACTTTCCCATCCTTTAGATCCTGCAAGTACTTAGGGCAGTTTCGCTTCCAGTGTGCCTTTTCATGGCAATAAAAGCATTCAACATCCTTGGGAATGGCAGAAGGAGTGGAAGAACCGCTCTTGGTCTTTGATGAGGAGCCTTCAAGAGACTTTCCCTTGGTACCCTTCGAAGGGTGCTTCCTCTTCTTCCCTTTGCCTTTCCCAATAGCTAAAACAGGGGTAGATGTTGGAGTAGGAGTAGTAGAGGTAACAACCGCTTTACCCTTAAGACCGGATTCCGCGGTCTTCAAGAGTCCTTGAAGCTTGCTGAGGGTAACTTCCTCCTTGTTCATATGATATGTCATTCGAAAATGATCATAACAAGAAGGTAAGGAGTGCAAAATGATGTCAATTGCCAACTCCTCAGGGATGTTAACATTCAGCTTCAGCAAATGGTCCACATACCTTTGCATCTTTTGCATGTGGCCCGTGACGGATTCACCGTCCTTCATGCGGGTAGTTATTATGGAGGAGATTATTTCATACCGCTCCTGACGAGCACTCTGATGGTACCTTTCCATCAGGTCTTGGTGCATCTCAAAAGGGTAGAAATCTTCATACGACTTTTGGAGCTCGGCTGTCATCGTGGCCATCATGATACATGCCACTTTAGTAGCATCTCTCTCATGAGTCCTGAATTCAGCGATCTCCTCAGGAGTAGCAGTAGACTCATCAAGTTCTTTTAACTCCTTATCGAGGACATATTCCTTGTCCTCATAACGAGTAACCATCCTGATGTTCCTAATCCAATCCATGAAGTTGGAACCATCAAAGATGACCCTCCCACAAAGATTCATGAGAGAGAAAGAACCAGTTGGGTTAGAGCCTGAAGCATTAGTGTTGGAAGACATCTGAAAAGAGAGTAAGTTTAGATTAGATATATATAGGATCCTTAATAAGACACCCAAATGTAATATTAAGGCTAGGATCCAATCACAATATATTACACTTGGAAGAGGGATGTCGTAATCTAAGTAATAATATATTTGAAAGGTAGGTGAATGACGATTCACCAATTTCCACCATGAAAACGAAATGATTTATTAGGTTTAATTGGATTTGAAATTCCTAGATTCTTTTGAGATTCATTGAACTTTTCAATGGCATGTTTCAATCTCGATTGTGCCCTTCAAGTTTTGTGACTGGGATGCCGAGGATCACAAAACAAGGTGTGAATAACCATGCTAATTCACTTGGTACTCTTAATATTATCACCTAATCAATGTGCCGGTTAACCACACACGCTCCATTGATCTATGACAAACATTAAGTCACCCTTCGTGATCCTTACTAGTCCTAGTTAGTGTGCCGGTTAACCACACACGCTCCACCAACGACTTGGTAAGGTACAAAGTGTGAATTCCATGGACTAGCACCATGTTCACATTTTCCTAAAATAACTAAGATTGGGAATTAAAAGAGTTTAGTTATTTTATAATATTCATTATACTTTTAATGAGGATTTAAAGTCATTGTTCTACCCGTTCGGCTAACGACCCTCCACCGATCAAGCAAGCGGTGGGTGAGAGTATACACCCATTAAGTCGTCATTTTATAGGCAAAAACCTTATACCCACCTTATAGATCGGCTTCGTGAATGAGGCCTACTAACGGTATAATGACTTGTTCTTATACATACATATAATAATTAACCATTAATGTTATAAATAGTATAAGGGTTGAATTTTAACTATTAAAACTCTAAGGTTTGGAATTAAAGTTTATTAAAGTGTGTGAAACTTTACAAATTCCAAAACTTGAGGGCAAGTTTTGTAACTTTGCAAAACTCTTCATTTCATAACTTATGAATTAAAGGTTCATAAAAATGAAGACTCTTCATTTTCATGTAACTTATGTGTTTTAAGTGTGTGTTTAATGAAAGTGACCTTTGGTAATCCATAACTTGAGGACAAATTATGGACTCCATTAAAACACATAAATGATAAAGAATTAATCCTAAACAATTCAGCAAATAATTCCTATCACTTTCTAAATTCATAAGAACATGAACATGATCATCAAAAATTCAAGAATTATATGAACACATAAAATCATGGAATTTTGATATATGCTATTGTAAATGGATTAGAACAACCATTACACCAACTAAAATAAGTTTTATAATACCAAAACAGTTTAGGGTAATGTTTCTAGTCCATTTCCAGCAGCAAAAGTCGAGAATCTACACTCTTTCAATCCTACTCGTCGAGTGCATGAACTGACTCGTCGAGTAGGTTGAAGTTTGCCTTGGACTCGTCGAGTCCCCCCAATGGACTCGGCGAGTCCACCATGCAGACAGCAACGATTTCGACTTTTTTCACTGTTTTGCATCAAGTATCAAACAAGCAAGCCTAGGCTCTGATACCACTGTTGGGTTTTGAGCAATCTAACACTTCCTAAGTGTGCATGCAACCCTAATAAACCTTGGATCTATGTTTGTCTAAATACATGCAAAATAATAATTTTCCAAGGTTTATAACCTATCTAACATGGCATGGGGAACATTTCAACATAAAAGAGTTAGAAGAGATTACATACCTTTTGGTGAGTTTGGTTCTAAGGAGTTTGAGGGCCAAGCACCAATAGTGTGAATGCCTCAAATGGAATCACAAACACCACAAACTCTTGGAAAACTTTGAGAGAGTATACACCTTGTATAAAATCGGCCACACACATGCACACACACACTAGTTCACTAGTTTTCTCTTCTAGGCTCCATTTCAAGCTCCATAAGCATGCTTATATAGTGTGCATGGTTAGGGTGAAACCCTAATAACCCATGTCTTTTCCTTTCCAAGGATCCATGGGTTAAAAGCTCCATGGATCATCCATGGACTTCCACATAAGCCTAGCCCATTAACAAATGAGTATTAGCCCACACTATATAAAACAAATAGCCCATAATCTAATTAGTATTCCTTTTAATCTCTAAATTAATTCATAATTAATTTAAGACTAAAACTAATTAAATAACGTAACTTCATATTAATATATTATAACTCATAATATATTAATAAACATATGTGTATAACTCTCATAAAATTATCCATAATAGTTTGGATGAGATGCAACCCAAATGGACCATGTCGGTCGGGTCAAGCATATACCAAATAAGTTATGGACTTAGACACCTTATCCAACAGGGCCTTCCTGCCTTCTTCTTCTTCGGGAAGTCCCTCGAGATGTACCCTTCCTCGTTGCACCCATAACAAACCTTCTTATTGAACATGCACTAGTTGGCATAGTGCCCAGGCTTCTGACACTTAAAACAATTAACTTCTCCGTCACATTTTCCAGAGTGCTTCTTCTTGCACTTTTCGCACCACTTCTCTCCAGCTCCTCCTCCTCTCAAACCAAACTTTGAGAATTTACCTTTCTTGTTGGACCTCGAGGATCCATCGAATTTCCTTTTGTCACCAACCTCGACCCTCTCCAGACCCCTTTCCTTTTTTTGGGTATCCACATTATTAGTTGCTCGAATAGTTGCTTTCAGAGTGGTTGCCATCTTAACCTTTAGGCTAAAGTCGGCTGGCAGTTTATTTGCGAACTTCTCAATTTTGGAGACTTTGGTTGGCACTAGGTATGGGAACAACTTCATCTTCTCAGTGAATGCAGTAGCATAGTCGTCAATGTTCATTTTCCCCTTCTTCAAGTTTTGGAACTTATTGTTCAAATCGATCAGATCTATCTCTAAATAGTACTGCATCTTTAACTATTCCAAGAATGTCTCCTAAGATATCTTCAGGGCCTCTCCTCGTGGCATAGTATTTGCCAATAACTTCAACCAGCTCAAGACTCCGGTCTTCAGATGTCTCACTGCGAAGATGGTCTTCTATTTCTCACTATAGTTGCAACTCTCGAACACCATCTCCATTTCGGAGATCCAGTCCATAATGACAACAGGATTTGGGCTTCCTAAGAGACTCGGTAGTTTTGTACCCAAGAAATTCTTATACATCCGCCCATCTTTGTCATTTCCCCTCTCTGGGCCATTCATCCTTGCCACTTGGGTTCCAGCTTGACTCACAGTGCGGCTGTAGTTTCCTTCCTCTGATTGGTCGATGATCAGGTCAAGCAGCACAATGGGCTCGATAGGCTCATCCCTATTTTGTAGCAGTAATCATCTTGTCTCCTCCATTTGATGATCCAACATCATCTGGATCATTGCTTGCACCCCGACCATCGTTAATGGCTCAGGTGCAGCTGTTACAATGGGTATTTGTTCAATCACTTGGGGTTGAGGTCGTGGATTCCTATTTCCATTTGCCTTTCCACTTCGGGTTCTTTCCATCTTGATCTATACACCGAATAGGGTGAATTTACATATTTATTTAGGATAGACGTTTGAATCATCCTTATCACTCCAAAACGTTCACATGTTATTTCTAATATCATAGTCGTATGTTTAGAATCCTGAACACATAAGGTTTCCAGATCTGGTCAGCAACAAACCATAGATCCGAACATATAATAGCATATAAAGAATAAAAAATTTAGCACATAAAAGCATATTCGGCATGTTTCCTAAAATAAGCTAGTGATCTTGTCTAAAAGATTGTAGACACTCAACTCACAATCATCGCTTAGCATTCTATGTTTAATTCTAAAAATCCTACAAATTCCTAGTTTGCTTAAACTAATGCTCTGATACCAACTGTGACATCCCCATTTTCACGGCCAGAAAAGACCGATTTTGTTTATGATTTGTTTGAAAATTAGAGTAACATTTTAAATAAAAGTCTTGCGGAATTTGTTCCCAAAATAAAATATGATAAAGATTTATCAAATCTTTTTCGAAGAAATATATTTCATTAAAAACCTCAGGATGTCATGTTCGATACAGATCAAAAGCATAAACATTACAATATAAGCTTTACAACATTTATTCATATCTACAGGCCTATAATCTGTAATCTCTCATCAAAACATTGCAACTATGCTCGGGTGCCACTAGCTGTAATACAAGAAGCTAAGTGGGTCAGGCTTGGGAGCCTAGTGAGCACATAGGGTTTTCAACCCATAATTAATAAGTTTATTATTTCATCAACCAACAATAACCCGATTACCCGTTCCCGTTATCCTTACTTTACGTCCCTAAAACACTTATCATAAGGGACCTAGCCTAAGGATCATCATCAGGATAGACACTACTGCTAAGGGTGTTCCTTAACAATAAATGTCCTAAAGGCGACCGTGAGGGTGATGGAGTACACCAGTGAACACATCGTTCACAAACACCTGCAGGTTGCGAGCCTGCTAGCGTTCCATTGGACTGTCTAGAAAAGTCTGTGGTCGTCATCCATACTCCGCTAGATGACTGGAAACATCGTCAACATTGTGGCCTCTCACCATTTTATTTCATCACACCCAACTATTACATCTACCCGTGTTTTACCCAACATATTTTGTAGATATAAAATACATATACAATTTAAATCATTTAAAATATGTATAAAATCAATCATCCAGCATAGACAACACGTATTCAGATAATATGCACACGTAGCACGTATTTTACATAAAATACTTCATATTTATGTGTAAGATGAAATTAACTATGCACTCACCTGGTAAGGTGGTGATTCTGTACTTGGACAACACTTCGTTTACTTAAAACAATTTCCTTTGACAAAACCTAGTATCATTACCACTAGAGTTTAGTCTAATGTTCACCGAGACTAATTCATAGTCTTGTTGTTATTACTATTATATAAGTGTTCACACAATACTTTTCACCCACTATGTACACACAGAGGCCAGACATGAAACACCGGAGGGTATGATCATTTTGGCACATAGCACTTCTGAAATCCAACAACCCAAGAGGCCCTTCAAACCAGATTCCCCATACCTGTGAGTGGTTAAAAAGATATTATAACGACACTTATATAATGCATAATAATAGTCCAAATGTTTATTATAAGGTCCTAATAACATTACTATACTTAAACAAAATCTATACTAAATGTAGGGTAAGCGTATCTCACTTACAACGAGGTTTGCTGGAAACCAGGCTCTGCTGAAACAGAGTTTCTAAGCCGAAAGCTCTTCTTTTCGGAGCCATTGGGAGCTCCAGGGCTTCCTTCGGGTGCTAGGGAGGTACCCTAGGCTTTGCGCCAGGGGGGGGGGGGGTGTTAGAGAGTGTTTAGAGAGACAAAGAAAGGGGTTTGAGGTGTGAGGAATGAGTTACCCCCGCACATCTATTTATAGGCTGGTTGGAACCCTCTCACGTCGTGAGTTTTTAGTGCTCACTTTGTGAGCCTGCGTATGTTGGGTTTTGAGCATTCTAACACTCATATGGTGTACATGCAACCCTAGAAACATCGGATCTATGTTTTACTATGATACATGCAAATTTGTTTTTCCAATGTTCTTAACCTAACTAGCATGGCATGGGGAACTTTTAAAACATAATAAGCTAGTAGAGTTACATACCTTTTAGTAGTGGTTGATTGCTTGGAGTTTGAGTGCATAGCACCAATAATGTGGATGCCTCAAATGGAAGTCACAAATCACCACAAACCTTGGGAACTTGAGAGAATAGTATCACTCTTCTTGAAATTAGCCCTCTTAGTTTTCACACAAAAAACTAGTTGATTTCAAGAGCCAAAGACTCCTTTATATAGTATGGTGGATTAGGGTTACATCCATGTAAACCCTAATACCCATGACTTTTCATTTCCATGATATCCATGGGTTAAAGCTCCATGGACTATCCATGGCCTTACCATGCAAGCCTAGACCATTCTAAATAAGCATTAGCCCACACTATATAAATACAAGAGTCCATATTTAATTAGTAATACTTTTGATCACTTAATTAATTCCAGATATGATTTGTTATTAATATATTAGAACTTATAATATTTTAATAAATCATAACTTATACTATTCTCAAAAGATTTTCCTTATAAATTGTTCGGGTGAAGTGCAACCCAAAACTCTTCTGCATCATACACTAATCAAAGAACACTCCACCATCACACTCTCGTGCCGTCTAGTGAGTACTATGGCTCCCCACAACATCACGATAGCCTCTGACTAGTGAGTACTACGGCTCCCCGTAGCACCACAACACCAACTGACTAGTGAGTACTACGGCTCCCCGTAGTACCACGACTCCCTTTCTCTGACTTGTGAGTACTACGGATCCCCGTAGCATTACAACACCCTCTGACTAGTGAATACTACGGCTCCCCAGTAGCTTCACCCCATACTCTCATTCACATTACAATGCCACACTACGTCCACTAACTCATGCTCCGCAGACTATCATAGATAGCTACTCACACATGCCCCACATATGCATCACAGACTCTGGCGGCAACCGCTATAACAAAAATACCTACCTCTGCGGAGATCCACTTTCTTAAATAATCCCTCTTGATGTCAATACTCGAAGGGCTCCCACTGGAACCATAGATACATGATACACCACTAGTCGTCTCAAACTCAAGATTCTAAATAACTCCGAATTAGGAACATTATACCCGGGTACCACGGAACACCATTTCAGAACATCACAAGGTCCTGCCTCAACCACTGATCTCCTACTCCCAGCATCATATAGATACAACAACACATCTCCTCTGAACCCCATAAATAATTCTTCATTTTACCCAATGCGCAACTTCAGTGTATCCAAACACTCAATTGGAATACAAGGAAAACGCTAACGCCTCAGAACACGCTGATGATCCTCCGAAACCTTTTCCCTTACTGCTCAAAATCCAAGCAAGAGTACACATACCGGCTTGGGAGTTGGCTGCTCGATAATCTTCTATCCTCCCCAAAAAGGGCATATACAATCCATACTTCGACCTAGAAGTTTTCAACTGCCCATACCATCATTACGAATCTTCCACTTGAAACGACCCTCACCACCACTAGATTCCTGACCATTGGCCACCTGCCGTGGAGACACCCATCCTTTCTCAGACACATACCACATGCATCATCTCGCTTTGTACATTTCCTTGATCACCAATGACCCTAGTCTCATGAATTCGAACCGCAGGTCTCTATATCCAACCCTTAACCGCTCTTGCACAAATCTTTGGTTCCCTCAATAGAATACCCGGTTCTCCCCCACTTAGGGTTCGAACCATCACCAATTGACATATCAACACTCTACCCCACAGACAGTTTCCTCCAAAAACATCGCACCTACGCTAGGAAGGTGCCACACAACACCCAATGATCTCCCCACGCAGAGATCAAGAAACCTCAAATACTCTAAACCTTCGAAGAAATCCTCAGGAACTTCTCATCATGAGTGCCTCTAGCCATTCGAAGTCTCATACCATCCCAATACTGAACATCCCAACTATCCAGTACTATCACTAATTCTTAGACTGAAACAATAAATCATCATACTCCTCATCCTCGACTTCTCAACCCCCGATCCAACAGATGAATCATCACGAGAATAGGGACTCCACTACCATACTCAATACCCATCACAGACAGAAGAGACACCGCTCTGATATACTCGACTGGATTACCCGCTGATACCGCTACCACACGCCCTACTATACTCAATAAGGGTGTTCTGTGGTCCTTGACTATCTCAGTCCCCACTGACTACCATCTCATGATAGATCATTTCCTTGCGGCAGACATACTGCCTGATACTCTGGTGGAAAATCATCATCAACGTCAACCCGTAGGGTTTACTCCTAAACCCAAAACTGAAATCTCACGCCTCTCCTACTTCCCACAGGAAACATAAATAACACCCGTCAAGTCACAGAAGGTGACATCTCCTCCATCGGCTGATTGCTCACTCAGACCGCAATCCCCCATAAATGCCTACTCTACTAATCCCTGAGTCTTGCGACCACATCTGACATCTTATCAAGATACTCTGAAATGCTCTCGGCCTCCCTCTCAAGGGATGCCTCTTCGGACTCAATCATGGCCCTCAGGCTTAAAACCCCATCATGCCTAAACTCCACCAATCAATCATGATCGGACAACCAGAGAATCACAAACATCATTTGCTAAGAACCATGGTACTCAGCCCCTGACATCTCTTCTCAACCTGCTACAATATATGGTACTCAAACCATAACATCTCTCCTCAATCTGCTCCAATGCATGGTACTCAAAGCATAACATCACTCCTTAATCTGCTCCGATGCATGGTACTCGAACCACAACATCACTCCTCAATTTGCTCCGATGTATGGTACTCGAACTATAACATCACTCCTCAATCTACTCCATAGAACCTTCAGAATACTCCTTGTATCGAGTATGGGTCCTCTGCTTTCGGTAGTACGGGCCCATACTACCTGCCACATCTACCCATACTTTCCACACGGACGATCCTAGAGCTCCTAGTAGCTGCTCAACCTTCTTGTTCACTAATTCCGCCATGCGTGCTCGCTCCTCAGCGAAATGCTCTCCTCTGCCAGCATACTCATCTGGCTAAGGTTACTTCCTTGGCTCTTTCTTGGTCCTCCCATTTCTCCGCCATCAGTTGCTGAAGAGCTCCTAATGATGCCATCCATCTACCTCCTGAATATCATCATATTCACTTGGTAGCTGACTCCCATCATCGAGAGTTCTACAAAGCACGAAGCAAGCAAAATTCAGGCATCGAAGAATACATAAAACTCGCTCTGGGTGATAACTATGCTTGCTCTACTCATTCTCAAAAGTACCACCAAACTCTGCACTCTACACCTCGCGGGTTCTAACTATTCTTTCGATAAGCACCACAACACTCATCTAGGTATCTCTCCTATATTACCCCTCTACTCAAATCCCCTAAAAGGATTCCAACTGAATACTCTCACTCATCACGTTCTCAAAAGCACATCACATATAACAAAAATCTCCTAGGCTAAGGCATCACAAATCAGGCCACTCTAGTCCTAAGATATGAAATACCTAGCCTGTCTCTAGCATGCATAATATCTCATAAAATGTATCATAAATATCTTATAATACAAAAGTAAGGGTATTTTGGGAAATCACCGTTCGGGCTCTGGGTGATTGTACATACTGCTCTTTCTTGCTTTCTCTTTGAACTCTTATTCACTTTTAGAAAATCATTTCTTTGAAAACTCTTCTTACTTCCTCAGTTTGAGTCCAGATTACCCGAAGGTGCATCCGAATACCTCAAACCAAGGCTCTGATACCAACTTGTAACACCGAAAATTTTAAAACAAATTTTTCGTTTAAAAATCGTTTATCTCTTTAACACTTTTTTGTAAAAATCTCAATTTTTTGTTTAAAGTACAAGGACATAACTCCATAATCAAATAAATAGAAATCCAGGATCCTCTAAAACATAACTCTTCTCTGATGTGTACAATCGATCCGGTGCCGTCCCGTGATCATAAGAAAACCTGAAACACAAAGCACAAAACACTGTAAGCACGAAGCTTAGTGAGTTCCCCAAAATACCACATATAACACATACGCCACTCAAGGTTATAATATGACCCTCCGGTCGGTGTGTCTCAGTGAAACCCTCCAGTTTCGTATTGTTGGATCCTTCGGTCCGGTCTATATCGTTGGACCCTCCGGTCCGATCTATAAACTCCGCATAGCATAAATCACAAAGACATGATGCATAACACATCACATATATCATAATACTCAATGTAAGCACATAAGACCCTCCGGTCACACATAACTACCACTCAAGGTAACGTATAGTTAGAAGACTCACCTGGAAGCAGAAAGAAATTATCTTTACACTTGAATCTCGACTCGCCACCGCCTAACACATAAGGAAAATATCCCTAATTAAACCGACAATTTCTCTTTCCCTCTCTAATTGGGTAGTGGGTAAAAGACCATTTTACCCCTCTATGATCTCCATTACTTATGTTGACCGAAACCCCAAAGTCAACAGAAGTCAACTCAAGTCAACGGTAAACTCTGACCAGACTCGTCGAGTGCACAAGAATGACTCGGTGAGTCCATGCGTGTCTTCTGACTCCTCTAAGGCCTCACTCGACTCGTCGAGTGAACCTTCCACTCGACGGGTCTCCACTGGATTCGAATGGCGGGGTAACCTGACTCGACTCGTCGAGTCTTCCCATGGACTCGGCGAGTCTCCTCCATGACTATGCTCATTCGAACTTCTGAGGCCAGATCCGCTTTACCAGCTAGTAGATCTAACCTTCTAGCACTCAAAAGTCACGTAAAGGTTCAAACTTTACGTTCATGCAACCCACAATTAGCCATAGATGGAGAAATAACCCTTAAAATGATCACCTAAGCTCCAAACTCAGAAAGGACTGCATAAACCTGGGGAATAGGGACTCTCTGGACCTCTCAAGGTCCAGATCTGAAGATATACACACAAATGGGACATCACATACTCTAGATCTCTTACCAAAAGAAGAGAAGAAACCCTAGATTCATGAAATCTATCACACAAACGAAGATGAACATGAATCCTTACCTCTCACATAAGCTCTGAATGAAATGATGGAAGATTTGAGTCCTACAAAACAACCTAACACGAAATCCATCCTTCCCCTTGCTAGAACACACCAAAATGTGATGAATTGGCCCTCCTCTTGCACCACAAGCTTTCTATGTGTTCTTTAGGGTTTCTCAGGGTGTAGTGGCCGCAAATGAAGGCCATAAGGACCTTTAAATAGGTCCCAAACCCGAGAAATTAGGGTTTATCTACCCAACACCTAGTTGGCGAGTCCCTCCTCTAACTCGTCGAGTCCACTCATTAAATCTGCATGAAAAACCCGTCTCAACTCGGCGAGTCGGATCCTCAACTCGTCGAGTCTATCCTTTAATCAAAAGATTAAACTACACAATATACCCCTGAAAATTCGGATGTTACAAAGACCGACATGGATGGGAAAATACATACATATAAGGCATGATTGGTTGTGAAGGGCTTTACTCAAACTCCTGGAGTTAACTATGATGAGACCTTCTCACCGGTTGTGAAGATTAAATCTATAAGGGTTATTCTAGCCATAGCTACGTTTCATGATTACAAAATATGGCAGATGGATGTCAAAGCCGCTTTCCTTAATGGGAAGTTGGTTGAGGATGTTTACATGATTTAACTAGAGGGTTTCGTCAATGTGAAGCACCCTAATAGAGTATGTAAGCTTGATAAATCCATTTATGGATTGAAACAAGCATCTTACAGATGGAATCTTTGTTTTGATGAGAAAGTCAAAGAGTTTGGTATCTCGAGAAGTGGGGATGAGTCATGTGTATATGTCAAAGCTAGTGGGAGTATAGTTAGCTTCCTCGCATTGTATGTGGATGACATACTGCTCATAGGAAACGTCATCCCAACCTTGCAGGAGGTTAAGTCCTGGCTTGGGAAGTGTTTCGCTATGAAGGACCAAGGATAAGCAGCTTATATTCTTGGGATAGGGATTTTGAGAAATAGGGGTAAGAGACTAATAGGACTTAGTCAGATTACTTACTTGGATAAAGTGTTAAAACGTTTTAGCATGGAAAAATTCCAAGAAAGGGGAGTTACTAATCCAAAGCAATACCAAGTTGAGTAAGACTCAGAGTCCGAGTACCGATGTCGAGATAGCAGAGATGAGCAGAGTACCTTATGCTTCCGTTGTTAGCTCAATCATGTATGCTATGACATGTACTCGCCCTAATGTGGCTTTCGCTTTGAGCATGGTCAACATATATCAAGGAAATCCTGGTAGAGCTCATTGGACTGCAGTAGGAGTGATGACTTGAGAGTGCAAGGGTATAGTGAAGCAAGTTTTCAGACCGACCGAGATAATTTCCAGTCTCAATCAGGTTGGATCTTTACCCTTAATGGAGGAGCAGTAACTTGGAAAAGTTCCAAGCAGGAGACTGTGGTTGATTCAATGTGCGAATTAGAATACATAGTAGCAAGTGAAGCATCGAAGGAGGCAATATGGCTCAAGAACTTCATTGGAGACCTTGGAGTTGTACCAGCCATAAAGGAGTCTGTGGAGATTTTCTGTGATAACAAAGGTGCAGTTAACTTAACCAAGGAACCAAGGGATCATGGTAGATCCAGGCATATCGACAAAAAATATCACTTTATTAGACATCAAGTAGAAGAGGGACTCCTCGTAGTAAAGAGGTATCAACAAAGGAGAACCCAGCAGTTCCCCTTACGAAGGGACTGAGTACGGTTAAGCATTTACAGCACGCTAGGAGCATTGGACTGAAGGACGATATTAGTTTTAGTGATTAGATAGCTATTAGAAACCTATAATAGATAAATTGTAATTGAAATTTTGATGATTAAATAAAGGTGTTTTATTTATAAGTAATGTTACTGTCTTGTGTCAATTATTTACTATTGTTTCACTTTGTATGTTTTATCTTCCAGAATAATAGAATTATTCAAACTGTCCACAGTCAATCATATGTTGGAAGTAAGTATGAAAGAAGACTGTCATGAATTGGCTTATAGACTATCTAAAGCGTTTAGACATAGAAAAAGTTTGCTGCAACGTTCATAAGTGCTTATGAAATAAGATTTGAGTATTGGATTAAACCCGCGCTCACATGAATCACTTCATGGAATTTATCACGAGTGATTATGAGACAATAATATCATATAGTCTTTAAACCTAGATATATGAGTTGTTGTTTATGATTTGGTTGAGCATTGATAATGCGTAAACGCATCAGTAACTTGATGTTATAAAATGTATTGTTGTGTACGATTTGATGAGCAAATAGTACAAGCATATAAGTCAAAGTTTATTTGTTCCTTTTATCCTAAGAAGGTAAAAGCGATATCTTGGGCCCTCGATGATTTGTGTCGAATTATGTGTCGAGACCGGTCAGGACTAAATTGATGTGTTCGATTAAGTTCTATGTCAGCCAAATCAGAAATCGGGAAACAAAATTGCTGGACAATAAGTATGACTATGTTCCATGTAATTTTCCGCACGATATCTTGAGAACGGAGGACTATACGATCCCTTATCTATAGGATGTGTCATAGTTCGACAGTGGCTTTTGAGAGCTACGATTGCTAGTCGGATTTTGAAGTAGTACTTGCATTTATAGTTATTAAACTTATCCAAGTGGGAGACTGTTGGATTAGGTGTCTAAGCCCATAACTATAGTTGGTATGTACTTGACCCGATAGTAGCATGGTCATTTTGGATTGCCTTCACCAAAGTAACTTGACTGGATGAATAATGGAGAAAATGGATAATTGCGGTTTATTAATATATTATGAGAATAATATATTAAAGGAAAATTCATATTATTTAATTAATGTTGTTCAAGAATTAATTTGGAATTTTGGGGTCAAAAGAGATTAATTAAATTAAGGGGACTGATATTGTAATTATGTGATAACTGCAAAGTGGGCTGAGGAACCCTAAAGATAGGGTGGACGAAATCTTATGGATCGCCCATAAGAATTCGCTCAAGGCTATGATTCTGGAAGGATCTTATGGGCTGCTTAGAGCCTAAGCAACCGGATTAGGTCTTTGACTGGAACCCTAATTCCTCACCTATATAACGAACCCCTTGGGCACCTAAAATTGGCTACACTAACCATAAGGATTACTAGAGCCTATTTTCTTCTTCTTCTTCTTCTTCTTCTTCTTCTTCTTCTTCTTCTCTATCTCTTGTATTCTCCAATTGCTTTGGTGTTTGTGATCTTTTAAAGGGCATCGCATTTGAGGTGCTAGGTTCTCAAAGGCTTAAGATCATCAAGCTACAAACAAAGGTAACATTCTAACTCTTCATTAGATGTAGATTTCAATTTTTGTTGCATGCTCGATTAGGGGTTATAGCTTTAGATGATTATTGCATGTACAATTAGAGAAAACTAGATCCAAAGCTTTAGGGTTACATGTGCACCATAAGATGTTGTTATGCTCAAAAACCCATCATATATATCCTAGGATATAGGATGTTGTTATGTTGTAGTGATCTGTTAGATCGACATTATTATTTGTTTACTAGTTATATTTTTATCTGTTGCATATATCGACATAGTGAGGTTGGGTTGAGACAATACTACTCTATGCAGAAGCCAACAAACCTGTGAGCAAGCCAGACATAAGTTGAGGGTAAAAAAGGCAAGCTAGACTTATGATATGGGCTCGGGAGCAAGCCATACATAAGTTGAGGGCCGAAAAAGGCAAGCCAAACTTATGTTGTGGGCTTGAGAGCAATTTAGACATGAGTTGTGGGCCACGTGGGCAATCCAAACTCGTACTGTGGGCTTAGGAGTAATCCAGTCTGATTGTTGTGGACCCAGTATGCATGCTATTATATGTTTGTGTGGTGGTACTTTAGAGGAATTCACTAAGCCTTGACTTACAATTTGATTTTATGGTTTCAAGTACTTCCGTGGACATGGGCAAGGCAAATGCTTAATCGTGCACATCATTATGGATTTTATGTGATAATGATTTGTGGGATACTCTGATTCATTTTTATGGTTTTTGGAAACTATGTTTTTATGAAATTTATAATTTTTACCTTGATTTTTGGGATGTTACATGAATTTTCTCCCCATCAGATAAACCCTGCATTTTTAAAACGTCTTTAACGGTCGCCATAATCTCTTTCTCATAAATAGACTTTAGTCTAGCTTTTGAGACGTAGTATGTAGTTGTAGAATGTAATATGTTTGTTCATCATACATATTCTTACACAATAAAGTTATCGATTTTACTATTCTTACACTTGTTCATTATACATATTCTTACACGTTAAAATTACTGACTTTACTAATTATCCTTAGGTTTTGCTCAAAAACTAGTTATACAATTCTACGGTTCATAAATTTAATATTATTGAAGCATACAAAGAAAGATTGTTCATCAAATCAAAAATATACTCAAGAATAAATAGTAAATTTATCAACTTTAACACATACGAATTTTAATCAAGCGAACATATTATATAATTAATTGGATTTAATTTGAAATTATTGAAACCAACACATAGTTTGTGAATCATCTACTCTAAACGAAAGTAAACGAAAGTAAATGATTGTTAGCCCAAATTCAATTCAGAAATAACACAACTAGAAATCAAATAAACTTTGATAAACATGATTAATTAGACAAAACCGAATGATTCCCATGTGTTTCTTCTCTTGATTCCTTCGGATCTCGCTCCGATGTTGATCTTCATTTTCCAAAATTATTATGAGGTTTCTTTTGTCGTAAAACTTTGTGAGAAACTTTATTTTTCTCTAATGATCAGAATATGTCCGTATTTATAAAGTTTTCAAATTCCGTAAGTCGTGTCATGATGGCTTATCCATCGTGTCGCTAAACATAATCCATATCATGTGTTCTCCAAGTTTAACAGGGCATAGTTATTTATACGTAATCATGATTCATCATCTTCATGTTGCTTAACCCACATGAATGCGTATCGTAATTTTTTCACAATCTTTTTCTTTTTTCATCAATTCATTCCAACTATTCACTTTAGCGCATCATTTTGTTTCTATTTTATTCCAAAAATGTATTTATGGCTACAAAACAATATTTACGCCTACTAAGTAGTTCCTTGATTTTGGACTAAAATAGGATAAAAGTATCAAGAGATCGCATAGAATATATGAATAAAAATATCAATATCAGTTAACTATTGAAGATGCTATAACTCAAGTCGGAATTAGTCGAATTAGTAAAAACGGACTATTGAGCCGGTTTATATAGACTTATTAGAAGCTTTATTACATAAAATTGAAGATGCTATAACTTAAGTCGGAATTAGTCGAATTAGTAAAAACGGACTATTGAGCCGGTTTATATAGACTTATTAGAAGCTTTATTACATAAAATTGGATTCTGTCATCATCATCAAATCTAATATCTAATAATTGGGACTAACATATATTGTTTATTTGCGTTGTTTATAGAATTTGCACTAGTGGACCATGTGTTGATATGGATTGGACATTTTATATTTCTTTTGCAAGATTCCAATCTAAGCAAAAAGAAACATTAAAGCATCATCTAATTAAGCCGATGGATTTAAAACCAAATGACCCTGACCGAGAGTGTGGACCTTTTCTTGACATGACTGTTTATCATGGATTCTTTTAATATTTCTAGATTGCATTAGCTTCAAGCTATCCACTTGATACGGGTTACACAACATAACTAACACCTTCAATATTGGTGGGAGATTAGAAATTTTAACTTTAAAACTTATTGCAAATAACATTTGACTATCTTAAACAAAAAAGAAAAGTACAGAAAGTTCAGAGAAGTATATATTATCTTGCCGGCCATAGCTATGGCCAAAATAGGAAGAAACTATGAAGTAACATGGCCTAGCACAAACTGTTTTTTTATTTATCATAAATTACAAAAATGGTTATTTTTATTTTTATTTCTTTGTTATAATGTTTTGTTTCTATTTTTTAATTAAAATATAAAAACCAAAGTATAATATTGTAGAAAGAAGAAATCAAATATTATAATGAGAGGAAAACTAAAAATATACATCGTTATTTATTTCATTGACCTTTTTATTAGATAATTGCATCGAGGAATATTCGTTTGATTAGACTATTCGGAGTGGGAAGATGTTATAGACTCGTCGTGTGCGTGATAGGTGTGAACACCACCCCCGGGGTAGCGTCATTGGCATGGTGGTGATGGTCTGTTCTTCTTCTTCCTCCTCCTCCTCCTCTTCTCTCTCTCTCTCTCTCTCTCTCTCTCTCTCTCTCTCTCTCTCTCATGCGTTAAGAGCAACACCGGTGGTGGTGGTGGAGGGATGCGGTTGACTTGGGAGTGAGGTGGAACAAGCCAATTGGTTTTTATAAAACCTGGTTGAACCGTTAAAATCTGTACTGAAACGGTGTAATTGGACTTAGTGATCTTTTTCACATCTATTTAAACTTTTCTTATCATGGTGTGCATCTTTTGTTTGATAAAGGGTTGCATATCTATTCTTTCAATTCTAGAAAATGAATATGAGAATATGAGAATCCTCCTTAATATATGAAAATAGTTTTGTCATTTGTTTTCTTCTAATGCATTTTGCTACATGATTTTTTCTTATTATTTTTATTTTTTCCACATGTCATTTTATGATTTTTTTTGGTTTTATTAAATTTCACATAATATCTAAATGTAATAATAAATACATATTAATTTCATTAATGGACATCCATTCTAATTTCATATTTACTAAATTAAAGCATCATTAGTTTCCTTTATTTATTTATGTAAATTATTTGTTTAAATTTAAAAGAAAAAAAACAATTTAATTTTAATAATTCAATATTTTTCTCACTTTTTATAAATTCAAACATCAAATGTTTAGAACTTTCATGTATATAATTTTTTTAAATAAACTCATATAATACATGGGTTTGACACCTAATATTTCGAATATGGGATAACAATATAACATTTGACTTGATTTCTAATGTTAACATTGACCAAATTTGTAGACTCTCAAAATGATAAAAAAAAAAAAAAAAAAATTGTGACTTGGATCTTTGATAAGGTTTTCTTTATAGCTTAAGTGATGTATTTTTGTTACTAAAAAATGTTAATGTTATGAAACTTTTGGATTATGTCTGACGCTTTCTCGTAATGAAATTGTGTAAACTCTATTTGATATTATAATTATTTAAATTTGGAGAAATGGGTTAACTAAAGAGTCAAACCGGAAATCCGCCATAGTCAAACCGAAAACCACTTATCAGATCAGTTTAACTCAAAACCTGATTTTAAAACATTGCTGATAAGCTATGTAAACATTCACATGACATACAACACATAATCACATATAACCGTGTCAAGTGATATTCGGTTGATTGGGTTAATAGCACGTAATAGCTTCGAGATAATTTAATGGGATAATGACTTAGGAGGGTAATAAGGTTTTCGGTTTGTCCGTATTAGGTCACTAAGGTTTTTTTTGTGCGTATTAGACCAATATGGTTGTTATTACCGTTTAAAAATAGTCCTTTTACCGGTTTTAACGGTTAAAAAGGACTATTTCTAAACGGTAATAACAACCATATTGGTCTAATACGCACAAAAAAACCTTAGTGACCTAATACGGACAATCTGGAAACCTTATTACCATCCTAAGTCATTAACCCTAATTTTAAAGACATTGAGAATATATGACTATCAACAGTAAACTACTTCGTTTAGAACTCGTGTCGTCCCATATAACCTGCTACTCCTCTATATAGCGAAGCTCTTCATCTATAGTCGTCCCTTTGGGGAAATCTGATAAAATTGGAACGATACAGAGAAGATTAGCATGGCCGCTGCGCAAGGATGACACGCACAAATCGAGAAATGGTCCAAAATATTTTTTAACCCTTCGTCGTCTTCTCTGGAACCCTAATTCCCTTTTCAAATGCTAATAGAGTTCAATTGCAATTCTTACATTTCAGTAGTTCATCTACTGAAGTCATGATCAGACAACATGTGGATTCTATGGTCAGATTGATCTTCTTGTTGATGTCTTCAACCATTTGTGGCAAGTAAGGGTGATCTTTCTTTCTATAAAGTCTCCTTTAGGTTTTTTACTTTTCCTATCATTAAGTTTCATGCTTTATAAACTTCCATTTATGTGTTGTATATAGTATGTATGTATTTGTTTATGTGCTGATTTTTTTTATTCATTTTGCAACTTCAGTTTCTTAGTTCATGTTGTGGTTTTGCTTTTTATAAAATAATTGATAATATACATCCTATACAAGTCCCCGTTGGTTTTACATTTCCATTCGTTATCAAATGTAGACATTGATGGGAGGTATCAAAGTGAGATTTTGTTTTTGTACATATGGATGTGTTCATGTAAACATTTAAATGACAAAAAAGAAGTTATTGATAAAATGTTGCATATTTATGTAATGAAGATCATCAATCATATGAGTTTTTGGACTTAGAAGTTCTGGAAGGGTTGTGAGATAAGTTTAAATGGAAGCAACTATTTTCAGTCAAACAAATCATTCACATTGATTAGTAAGCATGTTTTCTAAATAATTAGGGTTAATGACTTAGGAGGGTAATAAAGTTTCCAGTTTGTCCATATTAGGTCACTAAGGTTTTTTTTGTGCGTATTAGACCAATATGGTTGTTATTACCGTTTAGAAATAGTCCTTTTTACCCGTTAAAACTGGTAAAATGACTATTTATAAACAGTAATAACAACCATATTGGTCTAATACACATAAAAAAAACCTTAATGACCTAATACGGACAAACTGAAAACCTTATTACCCTCCTAAGTCAGTATCCCTAATTTAATAGGTAAAGAATATGTTATATTGATTTGTTCCGTTTGAATTTTGTATGTTTTTTATCCGAAATGTCTGAATCATTCATTTTTTTTATAGAGATGGTCCCATAAAATTCTTCTTTATGGACATTACTTATTCACTAAAATAATGAAACAAGTATTGAATTTAGAAGAGTTGAAGATAAAGACAACAAAGCTTTACTAAAACATAACAAAATAAAAAATGGATAAATATTCGGAACATGTTTGAAGTTAAAAGATACTCGGTGATTGTTTTTGTATGCCTTTAATATATATGAATAAAAATTTACAAATATAGAAGAAAAAATAGTCCAATCTTTTATTCGATATTTCTATGAGACCGAGTCATATTATGTTATTAAATAAATAGTAAGAAAAAGTCGCACGAAATAGATGAACAATTTTTACATAAATAGTTAGAAATATAGGTCCTATAATAGAACTATTATGTATATTTATCTACGATAGTTAACTAGCATCGGTTTTATATTTATTTTTGAACTATAATGAACCGGCCGTTTTTTACAATAACTCGATTAAAATAAACCGTTAGAAACTTAATTGGACCAGTTAAATTGAATAAATAACATAAAAATAAGACATTTCACATGATAAATTCTGGTGGTCTTTCCATATATATTTAGATTTTTCTCATACATCTTGTGTTTTGATAATGACTTGCAGATCCATCGTTTGCAAAGCAAATACATTTCTAATGTTCATATTATCTAATTTTATAGACCTTCAAAATTATAAAAACTTGTTTGTAAGAAATCTTTAACAAGTTCCCTCTTAGATTAAATGGTGTGATTTTATTACTGAAAAATATTTTTTTAAACCGTTTGTATTTATCTAAATTATATTTAGTTTTCATATTATATATTGTATGTTTTTAATGTATTTAGATTGATGTAAATATGTATATGTATGTAGAAAAATAAAAACAAAAATAAAAATTTTGAAAAGCGAATTAACCTTACGGTGGAACATTTTGAATAAAAAACCTGTCAAAAAGTCCGGTTCAATTAAAAGAAGTTTTTTAAAATATGTTTATCCAAATAGTTAAAAAAATACAATTTAAAATCTTAATAACTAAATATCAAGAAAAATAATTTAATTTCAAAACAAAAAATCACGGTTGCCAAACCGAAAACAAGATTTACACATCTCGTTTTGACTCGACTTGTTAAGCATAGATTTTATCGACCAAATAACAAGAAAAATACCCATTACTAACTCTTTCTTATAATCAATTCCCCCAATTTCTACATCTCTACACACATCAGCTCACCAAACCTTCCATCTCTCTTGCTGATTTGAAGCCATGTCCGCAGTATCGACTTCATCGGCGCTTTTACCCAAGCACCAGTCAACCCAATTATCATCCGGTATTTTTATTTATTTAAGATTATCGTTGTTAGTGTCGTTCCTTTGAATTCAATCATTTTTTCCGCAACTAAATTTGAAATAGTTTCTTGAAGGAAGTTATAAGTTTACCGATTCATTTTTCTCGATTCATTGTGTCAATCGTGTGTTATATCCATGCATTGCGTAACTTTATAAACCCTAATATTTATTAATGCCAAGTTTCCATCTGAAGGTTTTTTGGGAGATGAAATAGGTGTGTTTGAATGTGTTGCAAATTCGATTCTGATGAATATCTTACTTTTTAAAAGGGTCAAAATAATAAGATTTTTAGAAGACATTGAATTCAACGAAACGAATTTTTCAGGGTAAATGTAAAATTACGCATCTATTCCTCACTTTAATCATGTAGCTAATTATCTAAATCTTGAACATAGCTCTTTCTAACCTCAATCAAGATTCTTGAATGTAGCAATAATCATTTTGAAAACGAAAGTCTTAGAGAATTAGAGATAGAAGAATAGGAAGTGCTGTTAGATCATCTACAAACAGTGCTGTGCTATTAGATCATCTAAATAGTATGAATTTATTTTACCTTGATTCTGTTTCAGGCTGTTTGTAAAATATGTCTTAAAACCTTTTTAAGTTTCAGTTTTTATGATTGAATCAGAATAAACGACGAGTGAAATACATCCTATATGTCAAATGTCAATGATCTAAAATGTTGAGGTTTTATAGCACTATGTTCAGTTACTAGACTATATTCTTGAATGTGATAACCTGTCATCAGTAATATGTATATTTATGGTTGGAAACTTTAGTCAAAGATTGAATCTTGTTGTAAACTTATGGTAGGATCCTCTTTAAAGAAACATGACCATGGATTCACCAAATTATCGTTTGGAACATCCAAAAGGACATTCGCTATCAAAGCAGGATACAGGTAATTATCATTTGAAAGATTTAAGTGTTTCATTCAAGTTCTAAGTTTTACCAAATTCAAGATTAGTGTTATCTAGCAATTGATGTGGTGACTTGAGTTATATTTATCTTTAATGATGAGTTAAGTTTAAAAAAGTTAGCTAAAAAGGAAATGGGAGAAAGTCACCCAAAATAAATGCATTGATTTACTAAAAATGGATTGTTATAGTTTTTGTGATCATATTCAACACATTAATATCTATAAATAAAAGAAAAAGAGGGCAAAAAAGTGTATAAGGGTGTGTGGATTCTGACGGAATTGGAATTCAGATTCCATTCCATGGCGTGTTTGGTTGAAATGAACAGAATTAAATTCTGTCGGAATCCTTTAAATTCCATGTTTGATGGATCTCACAATTTCCTAGAGGAAGGTGGAAGAAATTCAATTTCATTCTTCCTCTTTTATTAAAAGACCAAAATACCCTCATTATATATATTAAAATAACCTTTTTTTAAAAAAAAAAAAAATCTACAGCCACTAATATTGAATTCCATTCCATTTACTGCCAAAACCTCGTGACAGATCATGATTCCTTCAAATTCTAATTCCTTCAACCGATTCCATTTGTAATTCCTTTCACAGATTCCATTTCTTAAAAAAACATTCTATGAACCCAAGGCCCCATAAGTCTATTTCATCATAAAATTACACATTTCATAGATTAAAGTTATTCACGTTAAAACCTACTCGATGTGAATGTTTTGATCATATAATTTCATCTCCCAATTGATTCTTTTGAGCATTAAAAAAAATTAAAATTTTTCTGTTTAGTGATGAAAGATCGAACACTGGGAATGCCTTTGTTGGTGGCTTTGTTCTAGGAGGATTGCTTGTTGGCACACTTGGTTGCATATATGCACCTCAGGTTTGACTAATTGACTTGACAAACTAATATGAACAACTACTATTCAGTATTGCTACATGTTGATACTTGATATTGGTGTGAATTTTTTACTTAATTATTGCATCGTATGAATTTATATACCCGAGTTTATTTTCTTTTTTACAGATAAGTAAGGTGCTGGCTGGAACTGACAAAAAGGACTTGCTAAAGAAGCTGCCCAATTTCATTTATGATGAAGAAAAAGCTTTGGAGGTAAACATACTCTATGATTTGTTTCTATAATTTAATCACACAATCTTTTCTAAAATTGACTGGTAAATATATGTTTTTTTTTTTTTTATTATTATTATTAAGCTTATGTTTGATATTATAGTTTTGTAAGTAGTAAATTCTGTAATTATAAGTAAATAAGTTATAGGATTCCAGAAAAACCATACGTTTTATTTGCGTATAACATAAAGATTGATATGAAAAAAAAATTGATCCCATTCCTACACACCAACGAAACACGATCATGGAATGTAATCACTCATTCCATTCCTTTGTCACTTCATTCCATTTCATTTAACTAAACAGACATTTGGTATGCAAGAAGTTCAATTCCATATTATAAAATTTATTTACTTCCTCTCGACCATATTTGACCAACTAAACCTATTAGGGGCAATTTTGTCATAAAACATTAAACTTGTTTAATATAAATATTTGTTGCAGAAAACACGCAAGAAATTGGCACAGAAGATAGCGGAATTGAACTCTGCTATAGATGATGTATCGTCTCAGTTGAAATCAGATGATGATGATGATGAGCCTACCACCACTAATGGTGTTGTTCCTGATGAAACACAAGCTCTTGCATAAAAAGATAGTAATGTTAAAATCTAGTGCTTTTCATGTCCATCTTTGTTATCCTAGACCTTCGACACCAAAGCTTTTGATTTTATAACATCGTGACATGTTTTGTTTTCTTCTTGTGGTTGTTGGTGTTTTTGTATGCTACATTATGTTTTGGTTTATGTTTAATGTTTATTGCAGAGGTGGGCTATGTAATAACGATATGAACAAGATTAGATATCTAGGGTTATTTTTTTATGATGGGGGTGGGGAGGGTATTTATGTCTTTTTGACAAGTGAGTGATCAAGAACGAGTTTTTGTCCCATTGACTGATATTTCTTCTTGTGTCCAGTTCCCCAAATCTAGAGGATCAGCTTTATCTATGACATGATGTAAAAGGATCAGATTTAGCTATGAATCTTCTGATTGATAATTAGGTCAAAAAAGAACATGAATGTAAGAAATTCATTTTTCATGTCAAAATGTTGACTTTCATAAAAAAAAACTACTCCGGTTTTATCTTGTTCTCCTTGTTAAATAATATATTTCTACAAATGGCATTGTTATTCTTTAAATTCAAACAGAAAAAAAAAAAAAGAATCTAAATTCACCTAAGATAACTCTTATTCCAATATTAATGAACCTAAAAATAATAGCAACCTAACAAAAATTACTTTCTATTCAAAGCCTTTGTTACAGGTTTAGTCCATGCTTGTTTTGAGGTTTAATTCTTGTATGTTTGATCGACTACTTGATTGAATTAAGAGATTTTCTCCAGATGTATTTATATATTTCTTTATTTTTTTTCCTTAAGTTTTATAGATAATCAATATACGAAGTATAGTACAAAAGTTGTATTATTAAAATAGTAACTTAACTACTTTTAGTAAATATTTTGAATATTAAAAGCATATATATATTTTTTATATGATTATTAACGTACTCAATCCGTTTGATGCTTTTCATTTATCATAAATGTTAGTAGTTTGTCTAGTGAAGATAAAATAAAAAGATCGTAAAAATCGTTTGGTAGTAACTCGGTGGTCAACTGACGATAAACGGTCAATTGGACTAGGCGCGGATTAATCGGGGAACCCTAAATAATTAATAAAATTATTTAAAAAAAATTAATATTTCCTAAAAAATTAAGTATTTTAAAATTTAAAAATTTTAGAAATTAGAAATTTTAAAAATTTGAGTATAATATTTTAAAGTTTGAAAGCTTAAAAAATTTTAATTTTAAATTTTTGGTGTAATATTTGAAAATTAAAAATTTTGAATTTTTAAAAATTTCCCGTCTATGACCGCCAAGCCTGATTTTGACCGATTTTGACCAATTTTCGTCAAACATTCTAATCGTAATCGGTTTAAGACCGTCAAATGATTAATCGCCGATTAATCGGCCGTCAAGGCCGATTTCTGCAACACTACAATTTACCAATTTCAATCAAAATGAAATTCCTAAATCTTTTGAAATCCGTTAAATCTATCAATGACATGTTTAATCTTAGATTATGCTCTTTCTATTTGTGACTGAGATATCGAGGATCACATACAAGATGTGAATAATCATGCAAATGTGGATGACAACATTGATGTCATTTATCATCTCTAATTGATGTGCTGGTTAACCACACACGCTTCATCAATAATGATAATTCTCGAGATGCCTATTATTATTTTTTATAGTCTTTATTAGTGTGTTGGTGAACCACACACGCTCCATTAATGACATATAAAGCATAATGTGCAATTTCATTTATTAGCATAAAAATTCACAATTTTCATAAAGTAACTAAGAGTGAGATTTAAAAAAAAATAGTTTAGTTAATTTATATCATTATACTTATTAAGGGGGTTATGTCCTATTAAACTCGCTCGGCTAACGACCCACCACCATATAGGAGAGCGGTGGGTGATAGTGGACACCCATTCAATGACCATTTTATATGTCGCTTCCTTATACCCTCTTCATATCATGGTTTCGTGAATGAGGCCTCTTATTGATTTGACTGACTATTCTTATACATATAGTGTATTAACATTTAATTATATATATAAATATATATATATATATATATATATATATATATATATATATATGTGTGTGTGTGTGTGTATATATATATATATATATATATATATATATATATATGGGAAAAGTGAATATGTGGTTGTCATGTATGTAATATTAGGTATAGAACCATCAAAATTGACTTCATTTTGATTAAAAAAACATAAGTTTTTTTCATTGTTAGCTTCTTCTAATTGCTTTTATGCTCTTATTATTTCTGATTTCATAATTTATCCCCAACACTATGTATTTCGAATGTGTTTTTTATATTAGACCTCTAGTAGGCTTCATAACTTTCTGTGACACCAACCATATGTATATTTGCATGGTTCTTTTTTATGTGTTATGGGAAGAAGTTTATTGGGTTTTTAATGAATAATTTCAATCTTACACTATAATTTTCTATTTTAAATTTGAATATGAAGTTTATAGGTAGTTGATAATGTATTCTTATACATGGTTTGTGTTGCACAATTAAAAATTAAAACTCCATAAAAATATGTACAAAGTCTATCATCTAGTCTAATAGAGAATACAAGAAAAGTGGTAGAGCGATTTGATTGTATTATGTTAAAACTATGTAGTTTTTAATGGTTCTATACCTAATATTAGGTACATAACAACCACATATTCCCTAAGCCGTATATATATATATATATATATATATATATATATATATATATATATATATATATATATATATATATATATATATATATATATATATATATATATATATAAGGTGTATTTTAAAATCATTTCTAAAATACTAGGTTTAATTTAAAAAAAATCAAAATTAATAAAAATTCATTCAATTTGAATTAAATCAATAAGGATTAAACAATTTATTTACCATTAAACATTTAATGAAATAAATAATAATTCTAATCCAATACCCTCTAATTTCAAATTTAGGGTTTGGGTTTTACCAAATAACAATTATTCAATTTTAACGCATTTAAAACTAATAATTATCAAATAAGGAAACCCTACTAAAGCCCTACAAATTTCAAATATCAAGAAACCCTTCCCAAATCAAAAATTCACCAAAAGGGTTTTTGATTGAATTCAACTTTATGCAAGATCCCAGAGAACAATGGCGTTGATACCACTGATGGGTTTTATATGTTACAAAAATCATATTGTTGGCGGAAAAACATAAACCCTAAGTTCGCATACACCCTAAAGGATCTATATTCTCACTATTATATGCAAACAACAATTTGAATTCAAGAACCCTAAGTTACATTGCTATTTTATATCTAGGAGTAGGGATAATAGAAAAAAAAATACCTTTTAGTCTGTTAATGTAAACAAACTAAAAAGCCTTCTTTGTAGAACTTCATAAAACCAACACCAAAAAGCTAGTGCCTCTGATGGCTCACACCCAAACCCTAGCAATTGGAGGCTTATCGAAGAGAGAGGGGAGAAGATGGAATTTTCCGAATTCCTTTGAGAGGTATGATAGCAAAAAAAATGTGAGAACCAATGAGAGTTTATATATGTGATCAATGGGGCTATGGATAAGGCAGTTTCATAAGATAAGTCTTATCCCTTTTCCTTGCTCCTTAAGGATTCATAGGTTCCCTTAATGTAACAACGAGAATTTTCAAAACAATTTTTTCATTTTTCAAACAATATAAACCATTATATAATATTCTTAAGTCTCATGTTTAGCAAATGTCATCATAATAAAATACATCCCAAGATCATAAAATAAATCTTCCGTCAGTGTGTACAGATCATGTTGGCGCCTTCCCGCGGTCCTCGCTAGTACCTGAAACACATAACACAACAATTGTGAGTATAAATGCTTAGTGAGTTCCCCAAAATACCACCTACACACGTATGCCCTTCCAGGCCATGACCTTCCGGTCCATGTGTCTCAGGGGACTTCCGTCCCGACCCGGTAAACCTTCCGGTCCACATCACAATGCCTTCTGGCCCATATCATAATGCCTTCCGGCCCATATCAAACATAGCATACATAGCGCATACAAAACGGCTAACTAATCACATAAATTTCATATATCATATAGCATATCCAACCTTCCGGTCACACATAGGTACCCTTCCAGGTACAGTATAGTGAGAAGACTCACCTCTGATATCTCGGTAAATCATTGACTCGATAGGAATACGATCTCGCCTCCGCCTAAACACATAAAACAAATACTCCTATAAATATAATTATATTCCCACCTTTCCTCAGAAGGGTAAAAGACCAATTTACCCCTCTTCTGGCACAAAAGGCCTTATTGCTAACCAAACCCTAAAAGTCAACCAAAGTCAACGGTTAAACTTTGACCCGACTCGGCGAGTGCACTTGGGCAACTCGGCGAGTCCACCTGTGTCCACTTAACTCCTTAGTCCCATTTAACACGTCGAGTCCCTCCCTTTACTCGACGAGTCCCTAGGCAAGAATCACGGGGCTACCCTGACTCAACTCGCCGAGTCCCAAGAATAACTCGGCGAGTACATGTCATGCACAGGTTCTATTGACCTCTTGAGGTCAGATCCGTTCCTCAAATCCATAGATCTGACCTTCCCAAGCAATATAATCACGTAAAGCTCGAATCTTGATGCTTATAAACATACATAATGGCATCAAATGGTGATTTAGTCCAAAAAATGGCAACCTAAGTCCAATCACTCCACAAGGACTCATAAAGCTTAATGGATTGAAGTCTCTAGACCTCTTTGAGTCCAGATCCAAAGCATAGACTCGATAAGGGACCAATTGCTCCACATAAACATCCTCACAAGAGGTTAGAAAACCCTAATCTCTAAGTTCAATACCAAAACTGAAGAAGGTCCGAATGAATACCTCAAGTTGAAGTCTCTGGACTCGGAAACCACTTGAATCGCACCTCCTTCAGCCTCCTCTTGCTCTTGATCACCTTCTTTTTGCCAAACCAAGGATAAAAAGATCAATAATGGCTTCTCCTTCCTCCCAAACGATATAGACCACTAAGGGTGCTCTCAAGGGACTGGTAGCCGCAATGGGAGGCTAAGAGTGCCCTTAAATAGGCTCCAACCCCGGAGGATTAGGATTTCATTAAACAGCGTGGACTCGCCAAGTCCACTCATGGACTCGTCGAGTCCATTGCGAACCCAGATGATCAACCACGACCCTACTCGGCGAGTCTACGCATCAACTTGCCGAGTTCCTTCACATAATCCAAAAATAAATATTAAAATAATATACTTGGGATTCTGGATGTTACAATTCTCCCCCACTAGAATCAGACTTCGCCCTCGAAGTCTCCTTCTGCAAACAACTCAGGATGCTGCTCACGCATCTCGCGCTCCGGCTCTTAAGTCAACTCTGACCCCTTCCTATGTTGCCACTGCACTTGCACCAAAGGTACTTCCTTGTTCCTCAGAACCTTAACCTTCCGATCCCTAATTGCCACCGGTCTCTCAACATAGTTCAGGCCTACATCCACCTGAATATTCTCTAATGGCACCACTGCCGACTCGTCGGCTATACACTTCCTCAACTGCGACACATGAAAAGTGTCATGAATTTGACCCAACTCCGCAGGTAGATCGAAACGGTAGGCTACCCTGCCTACCCTCGCGATTACTCTGAAAGGTCCAATATATCGAGGCCCCAACTTGCCCCTCTTCCTGAATCGGATCACTCCTTTCCAAGGAGAGACCTTTAAGAGAACGAAGTCACCAACCTGGAATTCGAGTTCGGACCGACGCCTTTCCGCATAACTCTTCTGACGACCCTGAGCGGTCAACAGCCTCTGCCTTACCTACTGTATCTGCTCAGTCATCTGAAGCACGATCTCAGTACTACCCATTACACGTTTCCCCACTTCTCCCCAGCAAATGGGGGTCCGACACCTCCTCCCATACAACAGCTCAAAGGGTGGCATACCAATGCTCGAATGATGGATGTTGTTGTACGAAAACTCTGCCAATGGTAGATATGTGTCCCAACTCCCGCCAAAATCCAAAACACATGCCCGAAGCATATCATCGAATGTATGAATCATCCGCTCACTCTGCACGTCCGTCTGTGGGTGGTATGCGGTTCTGAAATGCAGCCTCGTACCCAACTCCTCTTGAAACTTCTTCCAAAATCTGGAAGTAAATCGCACATCTCGGTCTGAAACAATCGATATCGGAACCCCATATCGCGATAGCACCTCCCTCACATACAACTCTGCCAACCTCTCATCAGAAGAGCTCTCACTGATAGCAAGAAAATGAGCGCTCTTCGTCAACCTATCCACAATCACCCAAATTGCATCGAATCCCCTTGCAGTCCTTGGCAATTTGGTGATAAAATCCATGGTAATCTGTTCCCACTTCCACTCAGGGATCTCCAGCGGCTGTAGCTTACGATGCGGACGTTGGTGCTCGGCCTTAACCTGGCGACAATTTAGGCACCTCTCAACGAACCGTGCAACATCCCTTTTCATACAGGGCCACCAATACTCCTTCCTTAGGTCCAGATACATCTTAGTGGCCCCGGGATGGATCGAGAACTTCGATCGATGTGCCTCTTCCATCAAAATGGTACACGTCCCGCCCACAAACGGTACCCAAATCTGACCCTGAAATGTCATAAGTCCCCGGCTATCGGTAACGAACTCCGATACCTGCCCGACAACTCGCTCCTTCTTTCGGTTTTCTGGTCTCACAGCCTCATCCTGGGCCCCTCGGATGGTGTCCAATACCGGAGTCATCACTGTCAACCTCATACAAACGTCTCAAATCAGGGCGCTCTCCGCCCTACGGCTCAAAGCATCGGCTACGACATTAGCCTTGCCCGGGTGGTACAGGATCTCACAATCATAATCCTTCACCACATCCAACCATCACCTCTGGCGCATATTCAGGTTGGGCTGATCCATCAAGTACTTCAGACTCTTGTGGTCCGTTTATATGGTACACCGAACCCCATACAGATAGTGACGCCAGATCTTGAGGGCAAACACCACAGCCCCCAGCTCCAGATCGTGGGTGGGATATCTCGACTCATGAGGCTTCAACTGCCTTGATGCATACGCTATCATGTGTCCCCTTTGCATAAGCACTGCCCCTAACCCGGATATTGATGCATCACAGTATACCACAAAATCCTCCATCCCTTCCGGGAGTGCAAGCACTGGGGCTTCGCACAACTTCTGGATAAGTGTCTCAAATGAGGACTGCTGCTCCGGACCCCATGAAAATACAACACCCTTCTGGGTCATCTTGGTAAGTGGCACGGCGATCTTGGAGAAATCCCTAATAAACCTCCGATAATAGTCGGCCAATCCCAGAAAACTCTTGATCTCAGTGGGTGATCTCGGCACCTCCCATCTCATCACCGCCTCGATCTTGGCCGGATCGACCAATATCCCTTTTTGGTTAACAAGATGCCCTAGGAACTGGACCTCTCGTAACCAGAAATCACACTTGGAGAATTTGGCATACAGCCTCTCCGATCTCAGAACTCCAAGGAGCTCCCTCAAGTGCTCCTCATGTTGCTCTCTAGACCTCGAATATACCAAAATATCATTAATGAATACGATCACTGACCGATCCAGCATCGGCCTACACACCCTGTTCATGAGATCCATGAACGTTGTCGGGGCATTGGTGAGCCCAAAAGGCATCACCATAAACTCGTAATGTCCATAACGAGTTCTGAATGCAGTCTTCTGGATATCTTCATCCCGAACCCTCATCTGATGATAACCCGACCTCAAGTCTATCTTGGAGAACCAAGATGCCCCCTGTAACTGATCGAACAGATCATTGATCCTTGGTAGCGGATACCGGTTCTTGACCGTCAACTTGTTCAACTCCCGGTAATCAATACACATCCGGTGTGAACCATCCTAATTATTGACAAAAAGAATCGGCACTCCCCAAGGTGAGCTACTCGGTCGAATAAACCCCTTCCCCAATAGCTCCTGAAGCTGCGAGGATAACTCATGCATCTCTGGCGGCACGAGGCGAAAAGGCACCTTGGCAATAGGTGCTGCTCCTGGAACCAAATCGATACGGAACTCCACCTTTCTTTTCGGAGGCACGCCCGACAATTCCTTGGGGAAAACGTCCGAAAACTCGCACACTATCGGGACCTCGTCAATCGAACTTGGCCTCCCTGCGGCCACTCGTGTGTCCATCACATAATCTATGAATCCACTACAGCCTTGCTGCAAACTCTGTCTCGCCCTGGCAGCCGAGCAAAACGCTGACCCACACCGGGTCCCTTCGCCATACACAGTAAGCACTCCCCCACTAGGGTCTCATATGGTCACCAGCTGTCTCTCGCAGTCAATAACCGCTCCAAACTTACTCAACCAGGCCATGCCCACGATGACACAAACATCTCCCATCGCGATAGGAACTAGATCAATTAGGAACTTGACGCCAAAAATCTCGAGCATACATCCTCGAATCACCTCGGTGGCATACACCGCTTTCTCATCAGCTATGGAAACCCTCAGGGGTCGACTCATCACCTCCCGACTAATACTGATGTGCTGACTAAAAGCCAAACATACAAAAGACCGACTCACACCCGAGTCAAATAATACCAAGGCAGGTACAGAATTCACAAGAAAAGTACCTACGCATATCATAATATAAGCACAATATCTCAACATGAAAGTAAATACACGAAAGAATACATACCAGCCACTACATCGGGCGCCGCGCGGACCTCCTCCGCAGTCAACTGAAAAGCTCTCCCACGAGCCAACGGAGCCTCGGCCTTCGCCAGTCGAATTTCGGTAACCCTAGCAGCAAGCGCAGATCCCTGGTGTAGCTGATGGCACTCGGCCTTCCGATGGCTGGTCTGGTTGCAATGGAAGCAAACGATAAATCCATTGGGGCAATCCCTGGCAATATGCCCCTCCTTGCCACATTTGTAGCAAGCACCTGATCGACAGGCCCCCTCATGACCCTCGCCGCACTTCCCGCAAGTGCGGCCCTTCTGGCCTCCCGTCCTCGAATCGGCGGACTTGGTCCGCTTGGCTTCCGGCTGAGACTGAGTTGGCCGCCAATCCATCCTCTGAGACTCGGCCTCCTCCCTGGCCTGAGTCTCCAACTCAATCTCCCTCTTCCGGGTATTTTCCTGGAGCTCAGTAAATGTCCACTACGTTGAGTTCGAAACGAACTCCCGAATGTCCCTCCTCAGAATACCCAAATACCGGCTCATCCGTGCCTGCTTAGTAGACACCTGCTCAGGGCAGAACATCGCCCTCTCATGAAACTTCCGAGTAACCACAGCAACCGAATCATTACCCTGCTTGAGGGTCAAGAACTCATGAATCAGCCGTTCCCTCTCCAACAGGGGAACATACTCGTCTCTGAACATGGTGGTGAACCTCTCCCAGGTCACTGTTGAAATCTCTGCAAGAGTGAAGTTTGCTGTCACGAACTTCCACCAATCCTTCGCTCCTAAGCGAAGCTGGTTCAAAGCGAACCGTACCCTCAGATGCTCCGGACATGAACACGTATGAAAAGCATCCCTCAATGTCAGCAATCCATCTCATCGCAGCGATCGGATCCTGCGTCCCATCAAACTCGGGTGGCTTCGTGTTGCTGAACTCCTGGAACAACAACGAGTCACCTCCCTGAGGTCTGGCAGTAGCCACAGCTGTTGTAGGTGCAGCGACTGCGGCCTCAGTCACCGTGGCATACCGCTCATCAAAAGTCTCCAACAGTGTGGTCTTGATAGACCCAAACATCTCTGGAATCTCGGCCCTGATTGCTGCAGCCACCTCATCGTGGATCATCTGACGAAGCTCCTCGTCACTCACACTGCTCGTCCCAGGTCTGTGGCGTGTCCCAACCATGATGCCTCTCTGAAATACAACATAAAAATATCAGAGACTCGATCGAGCATACTCGCACTCGATAATGCAACCCTACTCGGCCTCCAATACCCAAAGGATTCTTACTTGGGCTGCCCACTGATCCGGTGTCTTCAGTAGTACGGGCCCTATACTACTGATTACGCTGCATCAACATTCACCCTAAGTCCTCCTCCTTGGATCCCGGAACGCGAGTACTCTATTCTCGCTATGCATTGGCTACCTACTCGCTCTCAAGGCATCTCATAGTAGTAGGATTCCCCTAGACTAAGGCATCACAAATCAGGCCACTCTAGCCCTAATATGAATACCTAGTCTACTCTAGCATGCATAACATATCATAGCATATCTCATCACACATATTGTAAGGGTATTTTGGGGATTTTACCGTTCGGGCGCTGGCTAACCGTACACACTGCTCCTTCCTTTGTTATCTCAAAACCTCTTATAAAATTTTTTTATGTTTTTATTATTGGAATTATTTTTATCAAATCCTCGGTTTGAGTTCAGTTACGCCCGAAGGTGCACCCGAATCCCTCAAACCAAGGCTCTGATACCAACTTGTAACAACGAGAATTTTCAAAACAATTTTTTCATTTTTCAAACAATATAAACCATTATATAATATTCTTAAGTCTCATGTTTAGCAAATGTCATCATAATAAAATACATCCCAAGATCATAAAATAAATCTTCCGTCAGTGTGTACAAATCATGTTGGCGCCTTCCCACGGTCCTCGCTAGTACCTGAAACACATAACACAACAACTGTGAGTATAAATGCTTAGTGAGTTTCCCAAAATACCACCTACACACGTACGCCCTTCCAGGCCATGACCTTCCGGTCCATGTGTCTCAGGGGACGTCCGTCCCGACCCGATAAACCTTCCGGTCTTACCCGCATCGACCTTCCGGTCCACATCACAATGCCTTCCGGCCCATATCATAATGCCTTCCGGCCCATATCAAACATAGCATACATAGCGCATACAAAACGGCTAACTAATCACATACAATGCATATATCATATAGCATATCCGACCTTCCGGTTACACATAGGAACCCTTCCAGGTACAGTATAGTGAGAAGACTCACCTCTGATATCTCGGTAAATCACTGACTCGGTAGGAATACGATCTAGCCTTCGCCTAAACACATAAAAAAATACTCCCATAAATATAATTATATTCCCACCTTTCCTCAAAAGGCCTTATTGCTAACCAAACCCTAAAAGTCAACCAAAGTCAACGGTCAAAATTTGACCCGACTCGGCGAGTGCACTTGGGCAACTCGGCGAGTCCACCTGTGTCCACTAAACTCCTTAGTCCCATTTAACACGTCGAGTCCCTCCCTTTACTCGATGAGTCCCTAGGCAAGAATCACAGGGATACCCTGACTCAACTCTCTAAGTCCCAAGAACAACTCGGCGAGTACATGCCATGCACAGGTTCTATTGACCTCCTGAGGTCAGATCCGTTCCTCAAATCCATAGATCTGACCTTCCCAAGCAATATAATCACGTAAAGCTCGAATCTTGATGCTTATAAACATACATAATGGCATCAAATGGTGATTTAGTCCCAAAAATGGCAACCTAAGTCCAATCACTCCACAAGGACTCATAATGCTTAATGGATTGAAGTCTCTAGACCTCTTTGAGTCCAGATCCAAAGCATAGACTCGATAAGGGACCAATTGCTCCACATAAACATCCTCACAAGAGGTTAGAAAACCCTAATCTCTAAGTTCAATACCAAAACTGAAGAAGGTCCGAATGAATACCTCAAGTTGAAGTCTCTGGACTCAGAAACCACTTGAATCACACCTCCTTCAGCCTCCTCTTACTCTTGATCACCTTCTTTTTGCCAAACCAAGGATAAAAAGATCAATAATGGCTTCTCCTTCCTCCCAAACGATATAGATCACTAAGGGTGCTCTTAAGGGATAAGTAGCCGCAATGGGAGGCTAAGAGTGCCCTTAAATAGGCTCCAATCCCGGAGGATTAGGGTTTCATTAAATAGCGTGGACTCGCCGAGTCCACTCATGGACTCGTCGAGTCCATTGCGAACCCGAATGATGAACCACGACCCTACTCGGCGAGTCTACGCATCAACTCGCCGAGTTCCTTCACATAATCCAAAAATAAATATTAAAATAATATACCTGGGATTCCGGATGTTACACTTAATGCCCAATAAACCCTTATAACTCTTCTAGAAATCATCACCCATCCTAGGGAGGTTCTAGAATTATTCAATGTTCGACTTTTGGACATTGGCATCTTTAGTCCTTCAACTTTTAATTATTCCAATTAATCCAATTTAATTCCAATTAATTTCTGATTAATTCATAATTAAAGAATATAATTTTGAATTAATATATTTTTCTCAAAAAATATTAACAAATTATCTATTTTGATTTCAAATTAATTTATTAATCATATAAATTAATAAATCAGTCTCTCTCTCCAAATAGCTTTCAATCTCTTACTAGGTTTGAGGGCAACCCAATAGGACTTTGCTAATAATTTAGTTAATGGATAAGACACGTAATCCAACAAAAATGTCATTGATTGTTCAATGAATCTCAAAAGTTCTAGGAGTTTCATTTTGATTGAAATTGGTAAAATGTTTTACCTACCTAAAATAGTTTTGTGATATGACTACGATACCCCTCTTCATATTACGAATCGTATTTGTGGATCCTAGACTTAATTTAAAATTGAGTCAATAATTAAGGATTGAATCATGGAGATGTTACACGGGAGAGCATAGCGTGGAATAGATCGGGCTTGGATGTAGATACATTACACGAGAGGGCATCGCGTGGAATGGATCGAACTTGGCTGCTAGCGATCATAAGTACATCCCACGGGAAAGCATTGCGTGAATTCATATAGGCAAAGGTTGCGAACCTTTGAGCCTTATTGGAGGAACATGCCGCTGGATTCGGGCTGAGAAGCCAGGCGACTGCTCGCAAGGGTGCTGAACCTCGCATGCGGAGCTTGCCGCTATAACAGATTCGGACCGAGAAGCTAGGCGACTCAAGACGAGGGTGCTGAACCTCACATGCGGAGCTTGCCATTATAACAGAGTCGGGTTGAGAAGCCAGACGACTCAAGGAGAGGGTACTAAACCTCGTATGCGGAGCTTGCTTCTATAATGGAGTCGGGCTGAGAATCCAGGCGACTCGAGGCGAGGTACTGAGCCTCGCATGTGGAGCTTGTCGTTATAATGGAGTCGGGCTGAGAAGCCAAGCGACTCGAGGCGAGGGTACTGAACCTTGCATGTGGAGCTTGCCTCTGTAATGGAGTCGGGCTGAGAAGTCATGCGACTCGAGGCGAGGGTACTGAACCTCGCTTCATTGGGCGTAGCACCTTACAATTTATGTTTCTAGCTCATGTGATTGGGCATATTAGTTTTGGATTTTGATTAGGATTTCTGTTAATAAGGATTTGTTTAGGTTTAGTTGGACATTATAAATAAAGCACCTTAGGAATGTATTTATGTTATTAAGAATTCCCCAGTTTCTCGAACCACATGCGAGTCGACTAAGGTTCTTACCTTCAGGAAGGATCTTGATCTTATTAATTGGTATCACAGGTCTTCGGTTCTGGTGTCATCATATTTAAAAACATTGCTGAGAAAATCGCAAGACTAGAGACGAGTGCTGCTAATTTGGAAAAGAATGTATCAAGATCCGGGAGGAGGCTGAACGCACCAGAAAGGAAAATTTTGAACAGTTTGTAGAATTATTACAGGCCATCAACAATTTGGCAAAAACTGTCAAGGGGAAAAACACAGGAGACGATGGGGAGGAAAACAAAGAAGAGGTTGAATACGAACTTGAGTTCGGATCCTTTAAAAGAGGACTAAAGATGACAAGAACAAAGGGGGAAGTCGATAGGTGAGAGATTATCGGAAGCTTAAAGCTCCAATTTTCGAAGGAGAGGACGCATTTGGATGGATTTACTAGGTGGAACGATTTTTTGAGATCCAAGATATTGGAGTACGTGATCGGTTGAAGGCGGCGACAATTTGCTTAGATGGTAAGGCCTTGGCATGGTATCTTTGGAGTCAATAAAGAAGTCCGTTCCAATCTTGGGAAGAATTAAAGGAACGACTGCTAGAGCGTTTCCAGATATCTGGGAGCAACAATTTGTATCAACAATTTCTAGCAATATTCCACGATGGCGCTAAGTGGGTTGTTACAACCCCTTGAATTACCGAATAGGGTTTGGTCTGAGGTGACCATGGACTTCATCGACGGTTTGCCAAAGTCGGATGGATTTACAGTCATTTTCATGGTCCCTGTCCGTCTAAGTAAATATGCGCACTTTGTTCCGCTAAAGCATCCGTATACTGCCTTATCGGTTGCTACCGTTTTCCTCCGGGAGGTCGTTCGCTTGCATGGGATTCCAGAGTCCATCGTGTCAGATCGTGACAAGGTATTTTTAAATTTATTTTGGAGGGAGCTTTTTCGCTTACAAGGTACTCAATTAAAGCGTATCACGGCTTACCATCTGCAAACGGACGGGCAATCGGAAGTTGTTAATCATTGTTTAGAAACTTACCTTCGTTGTTTTGTTTCTACTACTCCAAAAAATGGGTCTTTGGTTCTCATGGGTAGAATATTGGTACAACACCACTTTTCACACTTCCACCCGTGCTACCCCATTTCGAGTCTTGTATGGGCGCGATCCGCCTCACTTGTTGCATTACGGAAATCTTCGGATGCCGGTGAGTACCATTGATCAATATCTTCAGGAGCGTGATCGCGTTTTGTTGGAATTAGGGGGTGATTTATTAAAAGCACAACAACTCATGAAGAACCAAGCTGATAAGCATCATAAGGAGGTGGAATTTGAGGTTGGTGATCGAGTTTTCTTGAAATTGAGGCCCTACCATGAGCACTCTGTGGCATGACGTGTAAATGAGAAGTTGGCACCCCAGTATTTTGGTCCATTTGAAATATTAGCTCGTATTGGAAGGGTCGCTTATAAATTACAATTGCCCCCCTCTGTGCGTATCCATAATGTGTTCCATGTCTCACAGCTCGTAAAGCAATAGGATCTCATGAGGCAATTCCGCAGCTACCGGTTACTTTGACTGAAGACATGGAAGTGTTTTTGCAACCTGATCGGGTGGAAGGAGTTCAAAACGGAGACTCAGGATGTGAGGTTTTGATTTGTTGGAAGGACTTACCTATGTATGAAGCTACTTGGGAAAATTTGGTGGATATGGACCTACGATTTCTTGAGTTTCACCTTGAGGACAAGGTGTGTGTTTGGGAAGGGAGTAATGATACAACCTGTATAGGTCGATTTGGTCAAGTCTACTGATGCATGAGATAAGTTCAAGATTGCTTTGGGAATAAGTTTTAAGATTGCTTCAACATTCAAGTTTCCTTTTTATAGTTTCTTTTTATTAAAGTATTAGTTTTGGATTTTAATTAGGATTTATGTTATTAAGGATTTGTTTAGGTTTACCTGGACATTATAAATAAAGCACCTTAGGAACGTATTTTTCTTTATTCATGGAACATAAGTCTTTGACTATTTTTTTTTTGGAGAATTCCCTGTTTCTTGAATCACAGGCGGGTCGACTAAGGTTCTTACCTTTGGGAAGTATCTTAATCTTATTAAAGATCTATGTCAGATGTTGTTATTTTACCACCTTAAATATTAACAAAAAAATAATAAAAAAGTTTCCAATTACAACTAAAAAGTTTCACCGCGCCTCTCCCAAAACAGAATCTAGACCTCGGGTAGCAATGTGAGTGAAAAAGAGTGACATCAATACCGGTATAACTTACACCGACTCCAAAGGTGATTTGGAGAGACAAAACAAGTATTTTTGTAACACCCCGAGTTCAGAAGTACAAGTTCAGGGTTTTAAGTGAAAGTACAGAAGGTCGAATCGGCGAGTCGATGGATAGACTCGGCGGGTCGGGTCGCGATTCTGGACGCATGTTAAGTGACCAACTCAGCGAGTCGACAGCTGAACTCGGCGAGTTGGTGCTGAAGGGAGAAAAACCCTAATCCGGGGTTTGTGCTATATATAAAGCACATTATAGCCACCCTCAGCCTCTTTACTGCCCATTTGAGTTCCAGAAACCCTAGTTAGTGTGTGTGAGCCTCCCTTGTTGAAGTTTGAGCTTGGAAGAAGAATTTAAGAGGAGAGAGTTAGAAGATCAAGAGGCTAGCATCGGGAGGCCATTGTAGATCCGAAATCTACTCCTTCTTGGGCACATTTCTAAGGTAACAAGTCGTTACCTTGAGTTTCTCCTTCTAGATCCATTCTTTGTTGTTGTTTTGGGAATTTTAGCTTGATTGAAACCCATTTCGGGTTTAGAGATTAGATCTAAAGTTGCAACTTTAGATCTAGGTTAATAGTGGACTATGAAAGCTTAAAGCATCAACCATGGGGTTTGATTTAGAGTATCTATGTCCCAACAACCTCCTTATAGCTTGATTGGAGCTTGTGGAGCCTTGCATGCACGTAAAGTTGGAAACTTTACGTGTGAATCTGGCCCTAGGAGTCCAGATCTACATATTGGAAGCAATAAAATGGCCTAAAATCGTCTGAATGAAGATGTTACGTGTGGACTCGGCGAGTCTGGAAGATGACTCGGCGAGTTGGGCTTGATATCAGACTTGAGTCGCATAGTAACTCGGCGAGTCACATGGGTAGACTCGGCGAGTTGTATGAAGATGGGCAGGAACTCGATGAGTTGGAAGAACAACTCGGCGAGTCTGATGAAGATTGTCTTGGACTCGGTGAGTCTGTTCTTGGACTCGGCGAGTCGGGTCGCAGAACCCCGATCCCTTTCAGTTAAAGCATTGGATTAGTGTTTTGGTTGGGGACTCAGTGAGTTGGTCAGGATGGAACTCAGAGATCGTTGGACTCGGCGAGTCTTGGGGCTACTCGGCGAGTTAAGTGTGTTATGAGAGTTTTCTGGATAAGGGAACTCGGCGAGTCGACGGGGTGACTCGGTGAGTAGAGTCAACCAGGAAGGTTGACTTCGGCTTTGAATTTGACCAAGGGTTGACCAGTTTGACTCCCAAAGGTATTTTGGTAATTATTGGTGTTTATTGGTTTGTTTATTTGGTGATGATCAGTGGTGAAGTTCGTGTTGGTGGTCGGAGTAGCATGGTATTTTTTCTTCAAGTCGGCAGTTGCAGGTGAGTTATCCTCATCATACTAAGGGGTCTAAGGCACCAAGGCCGGCCCATTGGATTTCATATCCTAGTAGTTATTGATATGTTGAGTTGAGTTAGTAATGTGTGCCAGTTGATATGCTAGTCGGGTAGATCTGTAGGATTGGCTGTGATACTGATTGATTACCTGTATGTGCATTTATTTGTTACATGTCAACATGTTATGTGGGGTGGGTTCAGGTTGTACTGCTCCGTGCGGTAGCCAACAAACCCGAGAGTATTCCAGATATGAGTTGAGGGCCCGGTAGGAATTCCAGACTAATACTAAGGACTCGAGAGCATTCCAGATACGAGTTGAGGGCCCGGTAGGCATTCCAGACTCATACTGAGGGCTCGATGGAATTCCATATACGAGTTGAGGGCCCGGTAGGCATTCCAGAGTCGTACTGAGGGCCCAGGGGTAGTCCAGCTTGTAAAGCTGTGGACCTAGTGCATGATGTTCTGTGTTATTGCTATGATATGCTAATGTTGATATTGCTATGTGGACTGTATGTGTATCGGTATTTTGGGGGTATCTCACTAAGCTTTCGGGCTTACAGTTTCAGTTTATTGTTTCAGGCACCTCAGGGGATCGCGCCAAGGCTAAGGCGTGATCGTACTACTCCTCCTATTATGTCATGTTTCTTGGAAAAGACTCTGATAATCAATGTTTTGAAAACAAAGTTGTAATATATTGATGAACTTGACATGTTTTAAAAAGTTAAAATTTGTTTGAAATTTTGGATGTTAGAAGTTGGTATCAGAGCCTTGGTTTGAGTGAATTGGAGGAACATTCTTGTGAATCCAGTCTCAAATCAAGGAAATATTTTCAAAATGGTTTTAAATGGTTTTCGAAATAAGTAAAGGAGGATGCAGGGTGTACGATCAGTCAGAGCCAGTAAGTAGACCCCAAAATACCATTCAGTTATTTGATTATGTGATATGTTAGAACATCATGCTAGTGCTAGGCTAGGGATCTTCCGAAATTGCATCATAGAATTGCCTGATTACATGATGCCTGCTAGCCTAGGGTTTCCTTTATATAAGATTGACATCGTTATTGTAGTTGCTTAGTGTATGCTTCACGGTTATACATAATTAAGATCTTATAGCCTGAGAATGTTTGATTTGGCCTTATGTTCTGTTCTTGTTTGATTGGGAGCTTAGGGTAGGATTGGATATTCGAAAGTCTATAGGGTCCAGCATTATGTATGGCTAGCATACACTAGTGCTGCAGGGTCGGTGGAAGTTTCATGGCTAGGTGGCTTATGTGAGGTTGGTAGATCAGTTGTGAGACATTTAGCATTCCTCTAGGAGTGAGGATTGAGCGCTCGCTATGTTTATGTATATTGTCAGGGTGTTGTGGTGATACTTAAGAAAAATATGGGTAGGTGTGGAAGGTAGTAGGGGCCCATACTACTGAAAGCACATGACCCATACGCGTAGCAAGGAAGTCACAACCCCTAGGGTTGTTTGGGAGTTGGTTCCCTATTAGCATATGGGTTATTCGAGATCTTTCTGGTGTATTGCCAGAATGGTGATTACAAGGCGTTGTGAGACCGAATCCAAGTCAGGATCGAGAGCTTTCAGTTAGGATACGTCAGTATTGTCAGGATCGTGTTAGTAAGAGCATCCGTGAGGAGGTGATTGGGATTGTTCGGGGTCAGATCCCAAAGATGTTTGGGTCTAACAAGACCACCATGGTTGTGTAATTCGATGAGCGCTATGCAGCCTAGCTGATATGGCTGCCGCAGCAGCTGCATCAGCTGTAACGACGGCAAGAGGAAGGAGCTGGTCGAGCTTGCAGTACCGAGACTTGTCACTAGGACATATTTTGGTAAGCAGTGGGATGCAGTTACTTGGGATTGGGGGAATGTTTCATACTCATTGCACTCCGCGGGTTGAGCGGGAGAAGTTAGTATATTAGTTTCTTGGTTTGAGGCTTCAGGGGTCTTGCTTGAGGTCGGGATTTGAGTTGCAAGGACTCCGAAAGGGAGCGATGATTATGATCAGTTAGAGTTTTGTAGGTGGAAGTAGAATGGATAATAGATGGATAAGAATGTCATTTCCTAGGGCAAGGATTATACTCTTCCAGTTGTTCGAGCTCTGAGCATTGAGCAGGCTTGCGACCCTAGGAGCAGGTTGTGTTCCAGCTCGGGTTAGCTGGTCCCCAGGATTGGCGACAATATTTTAGCGCTAGTTAGCGTGGGTGGGTCGATGTGGCATGAGTATTTTGTGAGGTCTGGTTCGAGTTAGATCTCTTGTATCGGACTGAAAGGATTGATTGTACAATCTATTGCACTTTTAGGGACTAGACACTATGTCTTAGGAGTAGTTTGTAACCCGGTTTAGGGTAGAGGTTGCTTCGGCTACTGTAGTTCAGATATGGATGATCGAGCTGGTGAGTAAGTCAGGGTGCGAGACCCTGAATGATAGTATTTCTAGAGCCGAGGGTGGGAGATTCATCGGAGCACTTTGGGAAGAAGGGTATTATGTGGGAGGTTGTGGACAAAATCCTATGGAATAGTAATTCGACGTTGTCAGGATTCAATGGTTTTTAGTAATCGTTATTAATTGGCGTATGAGAGCGCCAAGGGAAGTAGCTTGTTGCTGAAGTATTAGTAGAGCATCTATCTTTGGACTTCAAGACTTGAGAGTGGGATCTTTCAAGCATCATGGATTGTCAGCTAAGTTATGTTGGGCTTCACAGCAGTGGGTGGTGGGTAGTGTTCTAAGTGGGGAGAATTGGTAATTCTCAGGTTGAGCATCAGCCATTGAAGGTTTTGTCTATTACTGCTCAAATTATGTTTTCCAGAATGGTCGGACAGACATTAAGTTGTGAACCCTCAGGGAGCAGGAATTCTTCTAATGGGATTCAAGAGGCGACAGTTGCGAAGCTAGGATCGTGCCACCCATTCCCTTATGCAGTGTGTTTATGCTTCCAAAGTCTTTGGGGTATGTTTCTCCCCAACGGTGAAATAGAATTTTGATTTGTATTAGACTCGTGTTGAGGTAACCTTCAGGATAATTGTTGACGTCTTCTCGGACTAGTTCTGTATTGGTGGAATCGGATCAGTCTCGATCCAGTATGGGCTTTGTGGTGGGTAAATGTGAAGTTAAGTACTCCCAATTATGTTCATGGTAGTGTTTCTTCATGTTTAATGGTGGGTATTTATGATGTAATGGTGGGTATTTATGATGGGATCTAAAGTTTGTCTATCATTCTATTCTAGGGTCGAGTGCAACCAAGGGTTGAAGGATTTTGCTTGGATAAACAACTTTATCTATAGGTGGATCATGCATAGTGGGATTTCAACATGGTATCACAGGTTGGTGTTGTAAAGGACGTTGTTTAGGTTCTCTTTTGGATAAGGTTGATGTAACGCCCGTAGATCCGGGCTAGCCAATTTAGAGGCAATAAGGGTCGAAAATGACTTTTCGACAAAAGATTATTTAGAATAAATAATCTTAACCAAGTTGTAGAATATTTCACAAGGTTTTCGTGCATATAAAGAACGCCGAAATCCGAGTTATAACGAAGAAGTTATGGCCCGTCGAAGTTTTACGGCAAAACCGGCACGACACCGGGAAGCGTAAAAAGTGAATTTACGATAGAGCGACATTTAGCCTTAGTGATCTAAACGAAAGTCATAGAGTATGTTAAAACAAAAAAATCCATAAAAAGAACGCCCAAATCTGACTTCATATGAGGAAGTTATGATTTTTCAAAGATTCGGTTTAGCAGTGCACGACCCGAAACTCGAATTTTAGTTCGAGCGGTTTTTGGCTTATGCGACCTAAATGAGAGTTGAAGATCTCATTAATAGGAACTCAACAGTAAAAAGATGGATGAAAACGGAGTCCGTATGAAGAAGTTACGAATTCTTCGCGGTCATTTAACAGTCTAAACGCCTCCTACTATTAAATTTGAGATCGGTCGAGAATTAGCCAACGGAGTCCAAATGAAAGTTGTAGATATTGTTTTTACCTACGCGTGGATATAAAGAACGTTGAAAATGGAGCTCGTATGCAAAAGTTACAGGGTTTAGAAGTCAGCAGGGTGCTGCTGCAAAAAAGGATGACGTTGCTGAATATGGGCCAAGGCTTTCTCCCCAAGGAAAGCCATTAGGTGATGGCACGTGGCATTGACTCGGCGAGTCAGTAAACCGACTCAGCGAGTCCGTCAGGATTTCACCCAATAAATAGAGGTGTCGGGTTCCCTCATTTCCTCACCCCTCATCCTTCTTCTTTCTCACTCTCTAAACTCTCTCTCTAAGCCTCCCTAACCCCCCAAAGCCTAGGGTAACTCCCTAGCAGGAGGCGGAAGCCCCGGAGCGCCCGACGGCCCCGAGAAAAGAGCCTTTCGACTCGGGAACGCTGCTCCAGCGAAGCCCGGTTTTCAAGAAAACCCGCTGTAAATGAGCTATGCCTACCCTATCTTTTAGTATAGCTTATGTTTTAATATAGTAACGTTATTAGGAACTTATAATAAGTATGTGGGCTATTATTATGAGTTATATTGAGTGTTATTTAATGCTTATATAATAATAATAATAGCTAGACTATTAATTTGTCATGGTTATCGTTAGACTAAACCTTAGTGGTATTGGTATTAGGTTTTATCGAAGGAAAATTGTTTTGAGAGTATCGAAGCGCTGTCCGAGTGCTGAGTCACCACCTTTCAAGTGAGTGCATAGTCCCTTTCATCTTACACATAGATATAAAGTATTTTAATATAAATTACGTGCTATGTGTGCATATTGTCTGAATACTTGTTGTCTTTGCTGGGTGCAAGATTTTTATACATGTTTTATATGATTTAAACTGTATATGTATTTTATATCTACAAAATGTGTTGGGTAGAACATGGGTAGATGAAATAGTTGTTGTGTGACAACACGATGAAAGACATCAATGTTGACAGTGATTCAGTCATCTAGTGGAGTATAGATGACGACCATGGACGATACTAGACAGTCCAGTAGAACGCTAGCAGACTCGTAACTTGTGGGTGTTTTTGAACTAGGTGCTCATTAGATATTTTTGAACTGAGTATGTTCACTAGGCATTTTGAACTAAGTGTGTTCACTACCTACTTTTGAACTAAGTGTTTACCAGATGTTTTGGACTACGTGTTCACCGCTTATAATCTATAAGCCTTGGTAACGATGGACTTCGTGCCGATTCCTTAGGATGATCCTTAGGAATAAATAAACGAGGAATAGCTGATTTTTAGGATAGATCCTTAAGACTAAAGAAGATAATGGGGATGGGTAATTGGGTTGATTGTTTGATTAATTAAACATAATAATTATATTATTGTAGGTTGAAAACCCTATGTACTCACCAGGTTTCCCAACCTGACCCACTCAGTTTATTTATATCACAGGTGTTGATACGAAGTCACATTACACTGAGAGATTTAAAGAGATGTAGATCACTAGTGTAAATAAATGTAAGTTCTGTTTATTCTTATGTTTCTGTATTAACGAATGACATCCCAAACGTTTTAAAATGAATAAAATATATTTCTTCGAAAATGTTTTAATAACGTATTTATCGTGTCTTTCTGGGAACGAATTCCGCAACATTTTTATGAAAAGAAGAACTCTAATTTTTATAAAGCATAAACAAAAATCGGTCTTTTCTGGCCGTGAAAATGGGGATGTCACAGTTGATAGTTTATCAAGAGCATTAGTTTAAGCGAACTAGGAATTTGTAGGAAATTTCTAGACTTAAACTTAGAATGCTAAGCAATGATTGTAAGGTGTGAGCACTAGCTTATTTTAGGAAAGATGCCTAAAATGTTTTATGTGCTAAATGATTTATGTTATAGCTATAAATATGTCTTATATGTTGTTATTTGTTCGGATCTATGGTTTGTTGCCGACCGGATCTGGAAACCTTATGTGTTCAGGATTCTAAGCGTATGATTACGATATTAGAACTAGCATGTAACGTTTCGGTGTGACAAGGAGATTTACACGTCGATTGTAAATAAAATCTTTCCTATCTTAAATTCTGGTCTCGGTATACCGAACGTCTGCTTAGGTGTACAAAACAAGAGGAAGATGACAACCTGAGCCTAAGAATGTGATGGGTCATGCATCGATCGTCGCGCCTGCACCCAAACTTATCACAATGGCAGAAGTTCTGGAAGTGATGTGAATCATGATAAACTGAGAAAATAGAGGAAAAGAAACGGCTTATGATACTGAATAATACCTATCAGAAGATATAATAAGAGAGGTATCTTGCCTTTAGAACACGTCTGATAAAATAGGAGTACGTCTATAGAAGTAGGGTACATCTGAATGTACACATTTGACGGCAAAACCGGCACGGCACCGGGAAACGTAAAAAGTGAATTTACGATAGAGCGAGATTTAGCCTTAGTGATATAAAAGAAAGTCATAGAGTATGTTAAAACAAGAAAATCCATTAAAAGAACGCCCAAATCTGACTTCGTATGAGGAAGTTATGATTTTTCAAAGATTCGGCTTAGCAGTGCACGACCCGAAACTCGAATTTTAGTTTGAGCGGTTTTTGGCTTACGCGACCTAAATGAGAGTTGAAGATCTCATTAATAGGAACTCAACGGTAAAAAGATGGATGAAAACGGAGTCTGTATGAAGAAGTTACGAATTTTTCGCGGTCATTTAACAGTCTAAACGCCTCCTACTGTTAAATTTGAGATCGGTCGAGAATTAGCCGACGAAGTCTAAATGAAAGTTGTAGATCATGTTTTTACCTACGTGTGGATATAAAGAACGTCAAAAATGAAGCTCGTATGCGAAAGTTACGGGGTTTAGAAGTCAGTTGGGTGCTGCTGCAAAAAAGGGTGACGTGGCTGAATATGGGCCAAGGCTTTGTCCCCAAGGAAAGCCATCAGGTGATGGCACGTGGCACTGACTCGGCAAGTCAGTAAACCGACTCGGCGAGTCCGTCAGGCTTTCACCCTATAAATAGAGGTTCCGGGTTCCCTCATTTCTTCACCCCTCATCCTTCTTCTTTCTCTCTCTAAACTCTCTCTATAAGCCTCCCTAACCCCCCAAAGCCTAGGGTAACTCCCTAGCACGAGGCGGAAGCCCCGGAGCGCCCGACAGCCCCGAGAAAAGAGCCTTTCGGCTCGGGAACGCTGCTCCAGCGAAGCCCAATTTTCAAGAAAACCCGCTGTAAGTGAGCTATGCCTACCCTATCTTTAGTATAGCCTATGTTTTAATATAGTAACGTTATTAGGAACTTATAATAAGTATCTGGGTTATTATTATGAGTTATATTGAGTGTTATTTAACGCTTATATAATAATAATAATAGCTAGACTATTAATTTGTCGCGGTTATCGTTAGACTAAACCCTAGTGGTATTGGTATTAGGTTTTATCGAAGGAAAATTGTTTTGAGAGTATTGAAGCGCTGTCCGAGTGCTGAGTCACCACCTTTCAAGTGAGTGCATAGTCCCTTTCATCTTACACATAGATATGAAGTATTTTAGTATAAATTACGTGCTATGTGTGCATATTGTCTAAATACTTGCTGTCTATGCTAGGTGAAAGATTTTTGTACATGTTTTAAATGATTTAAACTGTATATGTATTTTATATCTACAAAATGTGTTGGGTAGAACATGGGTAGATGAAATAGTTGTTGTGTGACAACACGATGAAAGACATCAATATTGACAGTGACTCAGTCATCTAGTGGAGTATAGATGACGACCATCGACGATACTAGACAGTCCAGTGGAACGCTAGCAGGCTCGTAACCTGTGGGTGTTTTTGAACTAGGTGCTCATTAGATATTTTTGAACTGAGTGTGTTCACTAGGCATTTTGAACTAAGTGTGTTCACTAGCTACTTTTGAACTACGTGTTCACCACTTATAATCTATAAGCCGTGGTAACGATGGACTTCGTGCCGATTCCTTAGGATGATCCTTAGGAATAAATAAAAGAGGAATAACTGATTTTTAGGGTAGATCCTTACGACTAAAGAAGATAATGGGGATGGGTAATTGGGTTGATTGTTTGATTAATTAAACATAATAATTATATCATTGTGGGTTGAAAACCCTATGTATTCACCAGGTTTCCCAACCTGACCCACTCAGTTTATTTATATCACAGGTGTTGATACGAAGTCACATTACACTGAGAGATTTAAAGAGATGTAGATCACTAGTGTAAATAAATGTAAATTCTGTTTATGCTTATGTTTCTTTATTAACGAATGACATCTCAAACATTTTAATATGAATAAAATATGTTTCTTCGAAAATGTTTTAATAACGTATTTATCGTGTTTTTCTGGGAACAAATTACGCAACATTTTTATTAAAAGAAGAACTCTGATTTTTATAAAGCATAAACAAAAATCGGTCTTTTCAGGCCGTGAAAATGGGGATGTCACAGTTGATAGTTTATCAGGAGCATTAGTTTAAGCGAACTAGGAATTTGTAGGAAATTTCTAGACTTAAACTTAGAATGCTAAGCGATGATTGTAAGGTGTGAGCACTAGCTTATTTTAGGAAAGATGCCTAAAATGTTTTATGTGCTAAATGATTTATGTTATAGTTATAAATATGTCTTATATGTTGTTATTTGTTCGGATCTATGGTATGTTGCCGACCGGATCTGGAAACCTTATGTGTTCAGGATTCTAAGCGTATGATTACGATATTAGAACTAGCATGTAACGTTTCGGTGTGACAAGGAGATTTACACGTCGATTGTAAATAAAATCTTTCCTATCTTAAATTCTCGTCTCGGTATACCGAACGTCTGCTTAGGTGTACAAAACAAGAGGAAGATGACAACCTGAGCCTAAGAATGTGATGGGTCATGCATCAGTCGTTGCGCCTGCACCCGAACTTATCACAATGGCAGAAGTTCTGGAAGTGATGCGAATCATGATAAACTGAGAAAATAGAGGAAAAGAAATGGATTATGATACTGAATAATACCTATCAGAAGATATAATAAGAGAGGTATCTTGCCTTTAGAACACGTCTGATAAAATAGGAGTACGTCTATAGAAGTAGGGTACATCTGAATGTACACATTTGATTGGCGGGATGATAGAACGATTGATGTAATTCCTAAAGTTTTCCTATCATCTGGAATGTCCATCACCAACCGAGTTGAAGCAGAATTGATGATTGAAGATATGAATGGAAGAAGTCCTAGTAGAGTCTAGGGAAATTTTTATGATTATTTGAACACACTCGTATGTGTTAAATTGTTTCGTGATTTTAGGACTTGGGGGCTGCGAGACAATACTTGGGCCGAGTATGAGTAGGTGTGAAAGGTAGTAGATGCATATACTACCGGAAGCACAGGACTCACGCTTGGATCAGGGAAAGTCACAAGGTTACCAAGAAACTAGTAAATGATTTCGTTTTATTCAAGCATATCGTTACCATCGTTTCGGTAATGACTAAGAAGATTGTTGTTATTCCGACCCTAGTGGTTATATAAAATTAAGTCCGACTATGATGAGTATGTTACGTCGTTCAGAGAACCAAGGTCGATGTAGCATCTGACTTAAACCAAAAGATTAAAATGAAAGCTAAGGCGATCAGTAGAAGTACCATGATGATTGTTAAAGAAGTTGGTAGCTTGAAATGCTACATATTGAAATGTGATTGTATCACATTAGAACATGAAGGAAGGTATACTCTGTTTTGGAATTTGACTCTAAGAGACCTGAGTCTGAGCATTGCAACATACGATGAGAGGTCATTAGAATATGACACATCGGTCAATTGTAGTAATAAGAGAACTTATCTTAAGTTCGTATCCAGTGAGGATCAAGATTGTGACTTGAAGATCATAATTTGAAGTCTAACGTGGGATATGGAGCAAATGCAAGATCGAACATCGTCTGTAGTCAAGGAGTTTAAGAGTTGGATACTCGTTCGAAGAAACATCGAAGTTATGACATAGGATGAATAGATAACGAATGGAGTCATCATGTGAGCCCTGTTTTGTTGATGATTCTGGGACGTAATCATCCTAAGGGGGAGATAATTGTAACGCCCGTAGATCCGGGCTAGTCAATTTAGAGGCAATAAGGGTCGAAAACGACTTTTCGACGAAAGATTATTTAGAATAAATAATCTTAACCAAGTTGTAGAATATTTCACAAGGTTTTCGTACATATAAAGAACGCCGAAATCCGAGTTATAACGAAGAAGTTATGGCCCGTCGAAGTTTGACGGCAAAACCGGCACGGCACCGGGAAGCGTAAAAAGTGAATTTACGATAGAGCGAGATTTAGCCTTAGTGATATAAAAGAAAGTCATAGAGTATGTTAAAACAAGAAAATCCATAAAAAGAACGCCCAAATCTGACTTCGTATGAGGAAGTTATGATTTTTCAAAGATTCGGCTTAGCAGTGCACGACCCGAAACTCGAATTTTAGTTCGAGCGGTTTTTGGCTTACGCGACCTAAATGAGAGTTGAATATCTCATTAATAGGAATTCAACGGTAAAAAGATGGATGAAAACGGAGTCCGTATGAAGAAGTTACAAATTCTTCGCGGTCATTAAACAGTCTAAACGCCTCCTACTATTAACTTTGAGATCGGTCGAGAATTAGCCGACGGAGTCTAAATGAAAGTTGTAGATCTTGTTTTTACCTACGTGTGGATATAAAGAACGTCAAAAATGGAGCTCGTATGCGAAAGTTACGTGGTTTAGAAGTCAGCAGGGTGCTGCTGCAAAAAAGGGTGACGTGGTTGAATATGGGCCAAGGCTTTCTCCCCAAGGAAAGCCATCAGGTGATGGCACGTGGCACTGACTCGGCGAGTCCGTCAGGATTTCACCCTATAAATAGAGGTGTCGGGTTCCCTCATTTCCTCACCCCTCATCCTTCTTCTTTCTCTCTCTAAACTCTCTCTCTAAGCCTCCCTAACCCCCCAAAGCCTAGGGTAACTCCCTAGCACGAGGCGGAAGCCCCGGAGCGCCCGACGGCCCCGAGAAAATAAGCCCGGTTTTCAAGAAAACCCGCTGTAAGTGAGCTATGCCTACCCTATCTTTAGTATAGCTTATGTTTTAATATAGTAACGTTATTAGGAACTTATAATAAGTATTTGGGCTATTATTATGAGTTATATTGAGTGTTATTTAATGCTTATATAATAATAATAATAGCTAGACTATTAATTTGTCGCGGTTATTGTTAGACTAAACCCTAGTGGTATTGGTATTAGGTTTTATCAAAGGAAAATTGTTTTGAGAGTATCGAAGCGCTGTCCGAGTGCTGAGTCACCACCTTTCAAGTGAGTGCATAGTCTCTTTCATCTTACACATAGATATGAAGTATTTTAATATAAATTACGTGCTATGTGTGCATATTGTCTGAATACTTACTGTCTATGCTGGGTGAAAGATTTTTATACATATTTTAAATGATTTAAACTGTATATGTATTTTATATCTACAAAATATGTTGGGTAGAACATGGGTAGATGAAATAGTTGTTGTGTGACAACAGGATGAAAGACATCAATGTTGACAGTGATTCAGTCATCTAGTGGAGTATAGATGACGACCATGGACGATACTAGACAGTCCAACGGAACGCTAGCAGGCTCGTAACCTGTGGGTGTTTTTGAACTAGGTGCTCATTAGATATTTTTGAACTGAGTGTGTTCACTAGGCATTTTGAACTAAGTGTGTTCACTAGCTACTTTTGAACTAAGTGTTTACCAGATGTTTTGGACTACGTGTTCACCACTTAAAATCTATAAGCCTTGGTAACGATGGACTTCGTGCCGATTCCTTAGGATGATCCTTAGGAATATATAAACGAGGAATACCTGATTTTTAGGGTAGATCCTTACGACTAAAGAAGATAATGGGGATGGGTAATTAGGTTGATTGTTTGATTAATTAAACATAATAATTATATTATTGTGGGTTGAAAACCCTATGTACTCACCAGGTTTCCCAACCTAACCCACTCAGTTTATTTATATCACAGGTGTTGATACGAAGTCACATTACACTGAGAGATTTAAAGAGATGTAGATCACTAGTGTAAATAAATGTAAGTTCTATTTATGCTTATGTTTCTGTATTAACGAATGACATCCCAAACGTTTTAAAATGAATAAAATACGTTTCTTCGAAAATGTTTTAATAACGTATTTATCGTGTTTTTCTGGGAACAAATTCCGCAACATTTTTATTAAAATAAGAACTCTGATTTTTATAAATTATAAACAAAAATCGGTCCGTGAAAATGGGGATGTCACAGTTGATAGTTTATCAGGAGCATTAGTTTAAGCGAACTAGGAATTTGTAGGAAATTTCTAGACTTAAACTTAGAATGCTAAGCGATGATTGTGAGGTGTGAGCACTAGCTTATTTTAGGAAAGATGCCTAAAATGTTTTATGTGCTAAATGATTTATGTTATAGCTATAAATATGTCTTATATGTTGTTATTTGTTCGGATCTATGGTATGTTGCCGACCGGATCTGGAAACCTTATGTGTTCAGGATTCTAAGCGTATGATTACGATATTAGAACTAGCATGTAACGTTTCAGTGTGACAAAGAGATTTACACGTCGATCGTAAATAAAATATTTCCTATCTTAAATTCTCATCTCGGTATACCAAACGTCCGCTTAGGTGTACAAAACAAGAGGAAGATGACAACCTGAGCCTAAGAATGTGGTGGGTCATGCATTGGTCGTCGCGCCTGCACCCGAACTTATCACAATGGCAGAAGTTCTGGAAGTGATGCGAATCATGATAAACTGAGAAAATAGAGGAAAAGAAACGACTTATGATACTGAATAATGTTGGATTAGTGTCTAAGTCCATAACTATTTTGGTATGTACTTGACCCGATGGTGCATGGTCCTTTTGGGTTGCCTTCACCAAAGCAACTTGATAGGATGAATTATGGAGAGAAAGGATTAAATATGATTTGTTAATATATTATGGGAATAATATATTAAAGGAGAAATCATATTGTTTAATTAATATTAGTCAATAATTAATTGGTAATTAGTTTTGTGACTAAAAGAGATTAAGTAAACTTAAGGGACTGGAATTGTAATTATAAGATAATCGCAATTTGGGCCATGGATTGCCTTGTATTAAGGGATGGACGAATTCTAATGGGAAACCCATAAGGAAATCGTCCATGGGCTTAATTAAAGGAGTCTATGGGTTGCTTAGGGCTTAAGCATCCAAATTAGGGTTTCCTTGTTAGATAACCCTAATAGCCCAACTATATAAAGACCCCTTAAGGCTCAAAAACGTGGCTAAGCTTCTTGTTAGGGTTTCTACACGTTTTTGGTAGCCTCCATCCTCTCTCCTCTTCATCCTCTTGCTTATGGTGTTTGTAAGCCATTAGAGGTGTGACACTTGTGACTCTGAGCATTCCAAAGTCAATTCAAGGAGGAATTGGGATTGTTATTGCTACATAACAATCAAGGTATGATCTTAAACCTAATTACATGTTAATATGATTACTTGCATGCTAGAATTAGGGTTTATAGTCTTGGATTCAAAGCATGTACAATAGAGAAACCTAGATCCGAGCATTAGGGTTTGTATAAGCACATAGGATGTCTTATGACCAAAACCCATCAAATAATACCTATCAGAAGATATAATAAGAGAGGTATCTTGCCTTTAGAACACGTCTGATAAAATAGGAGTACGTCTATAGAAGTAGGGTACATCTGAATGTACACATTTGATTGGCGGGATGATAGAACGATTGATGTAATTCCTAAAGTTTTCCTATCATCTGGAATGTCCATCACCAACCGAGTTGAAGCAGAATTGATGATTGAAGATATGCATGGAAGAAGTCCTAGTAGAGTCTAGGGAAATTTTTATGATTATTTGAACACACTCGTATGTGTTAAATTGTTTCGTGATTTTAGGACTTGGGGACTGCGAGACAATACTTGGGCCGAGTATGAGTAGGTGTGAAAGGTAGTAGATGCATATACTACCGGAAGCACAGGACTCACGCTTGGATCAGGGAAAGTCACAAGGTTACCAAGAAACTAGTAAATGATTTCGTTTTATTCAAGCATATCGTTACCATCGTTTCGGTAATGACTAAGAAGACTGTTGTTATTCCGACCCTAGTGGTTATATAAAATTAAGTCCGACTATGATGAGTATGTTACTGATGGGTTTTATGCATAAGAAACATTCCTATGTGCTCATACAAACCCTAATGCTTGGATCTAGGTTTCACTATTGAACATGCTTTGGTTCCAAGACTTACAAACCCTAATCTAGCATATAAACAACCCAAATTAACATATAGAATCAGATCTAGATGTTTACCTCTTCAAGAGTTGGCTTAGATCTTCTCTTTCTTCTTCTTTTGAGCCTAGAGTCATAAATTCAACTCCTCTAATGGTTCACAAACCCCAAAAGCAAGAAGGCAATATGAGAGAGGGAGAGAGAGGCTAGAAATCAGCGTAGGGTACTCTTAGAATCAAGTGGTAGCCGAATTCATGCCCTAGGGGTCATATTTATACTTACAAGTTACTAGGGTTTCAGTCTAAACCCTAATGGACAGCTTAGCCACCAAGCAGCCCATTTTACCTTCTGGAATAAGGCCCTTGGACGAAAATATGATGGTTACCCATCATAATTTCGTTCCCCCTTAAGCCCATTAGGTTTCCTTAACCTAAAACTCAACTATCACACATTTGACAGTTTATACCCCTTTATACAATTAATCTCTTTTGACCACTAAATTAATTATCAATTAATTTATGACCAATACTAATTAAATAAATATGATTTCTCCTTTAATATATTATTCTTATAATATATTAATAAATCATAATTCTCTCTCTTTCTCCTTAAATTACATTGTCAAGCTGCTTTGGAGAAGGCAACCCAAAAGGACCATGCACAACCGGGTCAAGTACATACCAAATATAGTTACAAACTTAGACACTATTCCAACAGTCTCCCACTTGGATAAGTCTAGTAACTATATCTCACATATGACTTCAGAATCCGATTAGCAATCGTAGCTCTTATACATCGCTGTCAACTCTGATCAACTTGTCCTTTAGATAAGGGATCGTATAATCCTCTGTTCTGGATATCATGCTGACAATGCTTATTGTCCAGCAAAAGTTCCTTGATTTCCGATTTGTTTGACATAGAATTTAGTTGAACACATCAACTTCATTCTGACTGGGCCCGACACATAAGTCAAACCAAATCATCAAGCGGCCAATATATCACTTTTATTCTCATAGAATAAAAGGAACAGATCAACTTCGACACATATGCATCTATTATTTACTAATGGATCACAAACAATAATGTGTTTTATAACATCAAGTTACTGATGCGTTTACACATTATCAATGTATAACCAACCAGCAAACAACAACCATATCTCTAAGTTTTAAGACTATATGATGTTATCGCTTTGCGATCACTTAAGATAAAACACCACTAAGTGATACAGCAAACTCGGGTTTAATCCAATGCTCAACTCATATTCATAAGCACTCATGAACTTTGCAGCAAACCTTTGCTATGTCTAAAACCTTTTAGACAATCTACAAACAATTCATGACAGTCTTCATTCATATCTACTTCCAAAATATGACCGACTGTGGACCTTTTGAATAATCATATCATTCAGGAAGTCAAAACATGCAAAATGGAAACAATAGATAAATAACCAACATAAGATAGTAGCTTTACTCATAAATAACACAATTTATTTATTCATCAAATGTCAAGTACAAACTATCTATTACACATTTCCTATCTAATCCAAACTTATATCATCCTTCAGCCCAATGCTCCTAGTGTGCTGCAAGTGTTTGACCTTACTCAGTCCCTTCGTAAGGGGATCTGTTGGGTTCTCTTCTGATGATACCCTCTTCACAACGAGGAGTCCCTCTTCTACCCGATGTCTGATGAAATGGTATTTTCTGTCAATATGTCGAGATCTGCCATGATCTCTCGGTTCCTTGGTCAAGGCAACCGCTCCTTCATTATCACATAAAATTTCCATCGGCTCTTTTATGGAGGCACAACTCCAAGGTCTCCAATGAAGTTCTTCAACCATATAGCCTCCTTTGACGCTTCACTCGCCGCAATATACTCTGATTCACACGTTGAATTAGCTACGGTCTCTTGCTTGGAACTTTTCCAAGTCACTGCTCCTCCATTTAGGGTAAAGACCCAGCCTGACTGCGATCGAAAGTTATCCCGATCCATCTGAAAACTAGCGTCACTGTACCCTCGTACCCTTAAGTCATCACTCCCACCGAGGACTAGAAACCATTCCTTGGTCCTCCGAAGGTACTTAAGAATATTCTTAACTGCAATCCAATGAGCTCTACCAGGATTCCCTTGATATCTGTTGACCATGCTCAAGGCGAAGGCCACATTAGGGGGAGTACAAGTCATAGCGTACATGATAGAGCCTACTGCGGAAGCGTAAGGTACTCGGCTCATATCAGCTATCTCTGTCTTTGTACTCGGGCTCTGAGTCTTACTCAGCTTGGTATTGCTTTGGATTGGCAACTCCCCTTTCTTGGAATTTTCCATACTAAAACGCTTTAGTACCTTTTCCAAGTATGTATCTTGACTGAGTCGTATCAGTCTCTTTTCCCTGTTTCTTACTATTCGTATTCCCAGAATATAAGCAGCCTCTCCGAGGTCCATCATAGCGAAACATTTCCCAAGCCAGGACTTGACCTCCTGCAAGGTTGGGACATCGTTTCCTATGAGTAGTATGTCGTCGACATACAATACGAGGAAGCTTACTATACTCCCACTGGCTTTGACATACACACAAGATTCATCTTCGCTTCGCAGAAAGCCAAACTCTTTAACCTTCTCGTCAAAACAAAGATTCCATCTGTGAGACGCTTGTTTCAATCCATAAATGGATTTCTCAAGCTTGCATACTCTATTTGGATGCTTCGCATCGACAAAACCCTCTGGCTGATTCATGTAGACATCCTCAACCAACTTTCCCTTAAGGAAAGCGGTTTTCACGTCCATCTGCCATATTTCATAATCATGAAACGCAGCTATGGCAAGCATCACCCTAATAGACTTTATTTTCGCAACTGGCAAGAAGGTCTCATCGTAGTCAACTCCGGAAGTTTGAGTAAAGCCCTTCGCAACCAATCGCGCTTTATAAGTATGCACTTTCCCATCCATGTCCGTCTTCTTCTTGAAGATCCACTTGCACCCGACTGTCTTACGACCCGACACATTATCAACCAAATTCCAAACTTGGTTGTCGTACATGGACTGAATCTCGCTGTCCATAGCCTCTTTCCATTTTGCAGACTCCGGGCCTGCCATGGCTTCCTTATAGCTGCTAGGTTCATCCAAATTTACTAGTGTACTATCAATAATAAATGTATCCCCTTCAGTAGTAATATGAAAACCATAAAACTGGGGTGGAACACTAGCCCTAGTGGAACGTCGAAGAGGTAAGGACTCGTCAACAGGTTCAACAGGAGTTTCCTCCTCAAGTTGAGTGCCAGTGTCAGAGGTTCCTTTATTGCTTTGATCTTGAATCTCTTCAAGTTCAATTTGCCTCCCACTGTCTTCTTGGCCTATCAATTCCCTTTCTCGGAAAACTCCTCTTCTAGCAACGAAGACAACATTGTCACTCGGTCTATATAAAAGGTAGCCAAAAGACTTCTGCGGATAGCCGATGAAATAACACTTCTCACTACGAGGTTCTAGTTTGTCGTGAGTCTCTCGTCTTACGAAAGCCTCGCAACCCCAAACCTTGATATGTGCCAACGAGGGAGCCTTCCCTGTCCACATCTCGTGAGGAGTCTTGGAAACCTTCTTGGTGGGAACTAAGTTAAGTATATGGGTGGCAGTTTCTAAGGCATACCCCCAGAAAGTTATTGGTAATGAAGTCCGACTCATCATAGAACGAACCATGTCCAACAAGGTCCGATTACATCTCTTAGCCACACCATTCAATTTTGGCGTTCTCGGAGGCGTCAATTGTGAAACGATTCCGCATTCTTTTAGATAGTCGTGAAACTCAAGACTTAGGTACTCTCCTCCTCGGTCTGACCGAAGCATCTTGATTTTCCTGCCCAGCTGATTCTCCACTTCATTCTTAAACTCTTTAAACTTTTCAAAGGTTTCCGACTTTTGCTTGATCAAGTAGATATATCCATATCTGCTATAATCATCTGTAAAAGTCACGTAGAAGCGGCAAACATCCCTTGTGGTGGATCTAAAGGGCCCACACACATCGGTGTGTATGAGATCCAATAAACCCTCACCCCTTTCACAAGTGCCAGTAAAGGGTGACTTGGTCATTTTCCCAAGTAAACAAGACTCACACGTGTCATCGTCCCTAAGGTCGAATGACTCCAACACTCCATCCTTTTGGAGTTGGGCTATGCGTTTCTTGTTGACATGGGCAAGGCGACAATGCCACAAGCATGCTTTGTCTAGACTAGTAGACGAATCAATATTCAAAACATTATTTCCAAAATTATCAACAATCATCACAGATTCATAAATCCCATTACAAGGTAATGCATTGATATAAAAGACACCATTCAAATAAACGTTAATAGAACCATTACTATTATCAAAAGAATATCCGAAACTTTGTCTAAACAATCCGTGAAAAGAAATAATGTTTCTTGCCATATCTGGCGAATAACAACAATTTTCTAAATTTATCCCTAACCCATTACTTAACACTAAAGAATAAACATCGACTTTGGTCACAGGCGACGATCTTCTGTTTCCCATAATCAGGTTCATCTTCCCATGCTCCATCTCCCTACATCTTTTTAGGCCCTGCATATAAGAACAAATGTGGTAATTGTTGGGTTTTGAGCATTCTAACACACCTAAGTGTACATGCAACCCTAAATACCTTGGATCTATGTTTTTTCTATTATACATGCAAATAAGAACTTCCAAGGTATTATCCTAATCTAGCATACAAAACAATAACTATAGCAAGATAGAATACATACCTCTTTGGTGTAGAAAGTCTTCATGAAGCTTGAGTGCCTAGTGCCCCAAGTGTGACACCTCAAATGGTTCACACAACACCAAATACACTTGGAATAACTTAGAGAGAATTCTACACTTCATGAAATCGGCTAGCCCTTTCTTGAATAATACTAGTGGCCGATTTTGCCAAGAATAATATCTTTATATAATGTTACAATTAGGGCAAACCCTAATTGTCATGACTTTCCATTTCCTTGGATCCATGGGTTCAAATACACCATGGAGCATCCGTGGACCATCCTATGGGTTTTAGCCCAACTTGATTATCCATGGAGCATTAGCCCACTATACAAGTATGGATGATTTACACAATCAAACCATATATTTAATTAGTCTTCTTTTGATCACTTAATTAATCCTAGATTAATTCTTGATCAATACTAATTAAATAATCTTATTATTCTTATTATTAATATACTAGAACTTATAATATATTAATAACCATAAGTGTCTTATTTCTCTCATTTAGTCTATCCAAGTGCATGATGCCATGCAACCCAAATGGACCATGCCGGGTCGGGTCAAGTCTTACCAATTATAGTTATGGACTTAGACATTAATCCAACAGTCTCCCACTTGGATAAGTCTAAAACTATTATTGCGTATGACTTTAGGAACCAACTGGCAATCGTAGCTCTCAAAAGCTTCTGTCGAACTCTGACCTTGTAGATGAACTCTAACCTTTGTCAATGACTTGTCCATTAGATAAGGGATCATATATTCCTCCATTCTAGATATCGTATGGACTGAGACATGGATTATAATCATTCTCTCTGTCCATTTGTTGTTTCCCGATTTGCGATTTATGACGACTGACTAATTGAACAAATCAAATCAGTCCTGGCCCGGCCGAGCACTTCCATTTGTCATCATCAAATCATCGAGGGGCCCACAGATATCGCTTTTATCCCGAAGGTAAAAGGAACGGATAAACTTCGACTCATATGGCTTGTTCTACTACTTGTTGAATCATACACAAAGGCACGTTTTATAGCACCGAGTTACCAAATGCGTTTTCGTGCAATCAATGTACTATCAACTCATAGTAACAACTCATATCTCTAGGTTTGAAGAATATAAGATATTATCGTCTCATGATCACTCGTGATAAAATCCATGAAGTGATTCCAATGAGCGCGGGTTGAATCCAATACTCAGAACTTATGAGTACTCATGAGTGTTGTAGCCCTTTGTCCAACACCTTAGACCTCTACAAGCCAACCCATGACAGTCTTAATTCATATCTACTTCCAACATATGACCGACTGTGGATGGTTTGAATAACTTAGTCATTCCGGAAGAATAACCCAGTTTATTCGGGAAGTCAAAACATGCAAAATGAAACACAATAATAATTGAATCCAATATGGTATCAACCCTTTGAACATAAATAAAACACCTTTTATTTATCACCATATGATTACACATTATTCATTGTATACTGTTTCAGCTATCAACTTTATTCTTGAATTTAAAACAATAGTTGTCCCATGCTCCAAGCATGTACACTATGTTTTCTTAAACACTAGTCATGCCACACACCAAGTATGCATACTATGTTTGTCTATGATCTTTAATTTGTGAACTAGATCAATTGAACATAACTTCAATGATTCTCTTTTCACACTCCCAAATCCTTACTGCAAATGCAAGAATTCCAAATTCATGCCATTTACTGAAATCTGTTAGATTCTAAACTTATATGCATTGATCCTCTTGTAATGATTATGCACAAAGTCATAAAGACTTGAAAACCAACATTACAGAGCATTCCAAAGGAGATCAACTCCTTGGAAACATTCTTCTTGCATTAAGTTTCCTTAATCTTACACAGATTGAAAATTCTAACTTTGAAACATTTCCAGATTCCATTTTGACTATCACTTCTGAACAAGAGTTGCCTCCTTACAGATTATGTCAGTATGGTCCTTCCAGAATTATCACTATACTTCTAATTGTCCTTGAGTAAACAATCTTTGGTAAACCTTAGATTGTCCTCGACAATTGTTTAATCCTTTTAGTCATATCCAGTTCTAAACCTTTTCCCTCCTTAATGCCTCAGGCATTTGGAAAATTTTTAGAAAGGATGAATATAGCACATGTAATCGATCCTATATCTGAAGCATATGGGACACGATTCATGATGTCGCACATAAAGACTAATCCAGTCTTTTGCTATAATATTTCCATTTCAATTTGCCAAGTTCTCATAATTCAGATTATGAAAAGGGATGCCGTAATCATAATCGAATTTAAGAACGCAAATAATGGACCCATATACAAAATTTCCTTATGTTGAGCCATTCCAACATGAAATTCATATATATATCCTTGACTAAATGATTAGAACCTCATGATCTAAGCTTATAGATTTGAGATGAGGTATAATTTCCTCTCCCTTAATTATAGCATAACAACTCTTTCCAAATTGAAACTTTTGTTTTCTATAATTAACATTGCTAACTTGCAATACTTATCATAATTATCATGCTCCCACTAACATGATGATTATTAGCATAACACTTATGCTCCCACTAGCTCTGACATGTATTTAGAAATCAGCTGACTTTCTTCCCAAAGTTCAGATTTCTGATACTAGATTGTTTTGATAAGACTTTATCAAAATCATACACCTTCCCTTAGATAGCACACTTGTGTATCTAAACAATTATGAAGAGGTATGCCGTAATCATAATGGTTAGACCTTTTTGCCACTTCTCACAAGTCCAGGTTAGTGTGCCGGTAAACCACACACGCTCCACTAACGACTTTGAGAATGCAAATATCACAATTGCTATCTAGATAAAATCTACTTAGTGAAAGTGTTTCCTCACCATCATTTTCATGAATCGGAGAGAAACCTTATGACACTTAGATTTACTGGTGTATGTGTTCTTATCCATGTGAATTGTCAAAACCATAATCACAAGACAAGGATAATGACAAATCCAAACTCATATGGACTGAACTCAATCTTAATTTCTTGCCACCTGGCAGCTCAAGGGCCTACCATTGCTTCCAAGTTGTTGTGCAACAAATTGAGAACTCTAAGAACTCATATGCATAGCCAACTTTAACTGGAATGGGCACAAAATATGTCAACACGATAAGTTATAAACCTCAAGTCGTGTGCTAGTGAAGAACTTCAGGTTCTATTCTTGATTAGTTCTTGAGACTTTCAAGACCTTTAAGACTCCCACTGTCCTCTTGACTTATAAGACTCCCTTGTCAAATATTCAAGAGATAGTGTGGATTCTAATCAAGACAAACACTTCACACAATTGGCCTAAATTGGTCTTCGTTTTGTCCAAAACATCACAACTTACCAATTTCAAATGTACAAGAGTAGAAAACTTTTACTCTTACATTTGACAAGTGTTTTAAACCTTCTTTTGAGACATGTCACTCAAGTTACAATCTTGGAGTATGACTCTAAGACTTGTATTAGAACGAAGTATGACTCATCTTCTTGATTTAACCATTTCAACAATTCAAGATCCCTCTTCTTAGTCATAAGAATGCACTAAGATTTCCTTAGAGAACTAATTGTGCTATGGTTTCTTAATCATTAAGATGATCACAAAACTGATACTAAAGTACTCTCCCATCTTTTCAGATTTGAGAAACTTTTATCCTTCTGCCTTATTTGATTCTTCTTATTCGCTCTGCCATACATTGGGACCTTTTCCAATGTCTCAGAGTTACACTTACGCTTGTAAGTATAATCATATTTACTGAGCTTTAGTAAACTATGACGAATAGTCTTATCAATCTTTTGTGGTGGACTTGACCAGTGCACAAGAATGTGTACTTGATCCCTTAGTCCTTCACTTGACTCACACATCCATGTGAACAAGTAATTAGTCTTAATTTTCCAATACTTGAAAGTTCTCATTCATCATGCTATACAGCTTGCATGATTCCAAGTTTCTATCCAACTGAAACTTGGGTGATGAGAATCTTTCCTTATTTGGTAAATTTAGACATTACCACAAATGAAAGAATCAATTTCATATTTCCACTCTTGCTCTTAATGGAATCATATAAGCAACAATTTTCCCTCAAATGCCATTGTAAGGATATTTTAAAATAAATAAAATCAAAAATTTCCTTTTATTTTAAAACTTTTTGCGGAAAAACTTATCCTTACAATCCATATGAAAACTTGTTGTTATCTGTTCCTAAGAAATATCTCATAACTCCTAAGAAGTAGCTCAAGAATCCGATATTCAAATTATGCGATAGAAATCCATCTACGCGATCAGATTCAGCATATTCTTTCTTTAAGTTTCTTCACTTTTCTTTGATTCTTAAACATCACCATGTGACCCAGTCACATCATGTATCAAGAATCTCAGAATAGAAACTTAACTGAGTTAGATAGTGGATTTTACCTGAAGTAGAGTCAAACTTATTGACTTTAACATCCTTAGGTAAATTTGGCAGCTTCGCAACCAATGCCCCTTCCTTTGGCAACATAAACATATGGACCCTTTGATAATGGTACACGAGACTATCACAGACTTAGCTTTTCTCTTTACCATTTGGTCAACCGAGTTGACTATGGCCGATCCCTTTCCATTGGGAAGAAAATGCTTTCCGGGATTTCCTGTGTCACTATTGTCAATGTCCATCAAGTTTTAAGGAAGTTGACCTTAGATAAGATCATTAAGGGTCTTGTCATAGTCTGTTTCATAGGTGTCCCAAAGGAACTCACTATGTGACTTAGAAAGTGATTGAACCACCAACTTTCTCAAGACTTTGACACCCAACTCTCCCGGCTTGTCAATATGTGACTACATCTCCAAGATGTGATCACAACTAGACCTTGCCTTGCCAATAGGGCTTGAGTGACCTTAAACTTTTCAAGAACTTGTGGGTTGGGGAGAATAATTGGAGGAGGTGAAAGAAGTATGATTTCCAAAGAACATCATCTTCATTTAGGAAACCTTGTTTCAAAAGATTTGGGAAGATCATAGGTGCCTAAACCAGACAACTTTTGGGAGATATTCAAGATAGTTGAATTTTAAAGTCCTTAATATGACACCCAATATGAAATATTAAGGCTAGGACCCAACAAACTATTTTATAACTTAGAAGAGGTATGCCGTAATCCAAGCTATAAAATATTTGAAGGTAGGTGAATGACGATTCACCAATTTCCACCAAGATAAACGAAATGTATTATTAGGTTTTAATTGGTTTTGAAACTCCTAGATCTTTGAGATTCATTGAACTTTTCAAAGGCATGTTTCAATCTCGAGTGTGCCCTTCAGGTTTTGCGACTGGGATGCCGAGGATCACAAAACAAGGTGTGAAGTAACCATGCAAATCACTTGGTACCCTTAATAAATTACCCCTCAATCGATGTGCCGGTTAACCACACACGCTCCATCGATACTATGATAAATATTAAGTCACCCTTTACCTACCTTGTTAAGTCCAAGTTAGTGTGCCGGTTAACCACACACGCTCCACTAACGACTTAGACAAAGTGTAAAGTGTAATTTCATGGATTAGCACCTTATTCACATTTTTCCTAAGTAACTAAGATTGGGTATTATTAAGAGTTTAGTTACTTAGTATTTATCATTAATACTTTTAATGAAAGGAGAATTATAGTCTTGTCAAACCCGTTCGGCTAACGACCCTCCACCAGTCAAGCAAGCGGTGGGTGAGAGTGGACACCCATTAAGTTGCCATTTTATAGGCAACAACCTTATACCCACCTTATAGACCGGCTTCGTGAATGAGGCGTACTAGCGGTAAGACTGACTTTACTCTTATACATATATATATTATTAACTAATAATATTATAAAGTATAAGGGTTGAATTTTAACTCTTTAAAATTCTAAGGGCTAACTTGGAATTAAAGTATTCATAAGGAAAACTTTTCAAATTCCAAAACTTGAGGGCAAGTTTTGAAACTATTCAAAACTAATTAATTCCATAACTTATGTGTTTAAAGTAGTTTTAATCCAAAAACTCTTCAAGTTCCATAACTTGAGGACAAGTTATGGAAGACTTTAAACTAATAAAAGAACTAACTTTTTCTTTATTTTATAACTTATGGATTTAATTATGGTTACATATTTTTCTTTTAATGAAGTGTCTCTTGAACTTCCATAACTTGAGGACAAGTTATGGAGTCATAAAAAAATTATTCAATGACACAAGACTCTTCATTTTGTAACCATTGCCAACTTTTATGAGTTTTATGAAACTTAAATGTGACTTTTCATATAACTTGAGGACAAGTTACACAAACACATTTTAGAATCAACTCTTAGATTAAAATGGATTGAAAACAACTATTTCAATTAACTTTTCTATTAATCTAAGCAACTCATAAGAACAAGATAATCAAATCAAACTTTTTCATGTAATTAGTCTAAACCTTAAACTAATACAAAACATGAATCTATTGACAATTATCTTTGAAAATGGATTAGCATGAACATTACCACATCAAAAAACAAGTTTATAAGTTCAAAAACAACTTAGGGTAATGTTCCTAGTCCATTTCTAGCCAAAAACCTCGAATATATGCTGTCTGGGGCTCCTACTCGGCGAATGGCATCAACCTACTCGGCGAGTAGGATGATTTTACTCTTGGACTTGGCGAGTTCATCAGTGGACTCGGCGAGTCCAGTGCCCAGAAAGCCAGAAAATCGAGTTTTTCAGCATTTTTCAGCAATTTGCATCAAGTATAAGAGAAAGCAAGCCTAGGCTCTGATACCACTGTTGGGTTTTGAGCATTCTAACACACCTAAGTGTACATGCAACCCTAAATACCTTGGATCTATGTTTTTTCTATTATACATGCAAATAAGAACTTCCAAGGTATTATCCTAATCTAGCATACAAAACAATAACTATAGCAAGATAGAATACATACCTCTTTGGTGTAGAAAGTCTTCATGAAGCTTGAGTGCCTAGTGCCCCAAGTGTGACACCTCAAATGGTTCACACAACACCAAATACACTTGGAATAACTTAGAGAGAATTCTACACTTCATGAAATCGGCTAGCCCTTTCTTGAATAATACTAGTGGCCGATTTTGCCAAGAATAATATCTTTATATAGTGTTACAATTAGGGCAAACCCTAATTGTCATGACTTTCCATTTCCTTGGATCCATGGGTTCAAATACACCATGGAGCATCCATGGACCATCCTATGGGTTTTAGCCCAACTTGATTATCCATGGAGCATTAGCCCACTATACAAGTATGGATGATTTACACAATCAAACCATATATTTAATTAGTCTTCTTTTGATCACTTAATTAATCCTAGATTAATTCTTGATCAATACTAATTAAATAATCTTATTATTCTTATTATTAATATACTAGAACTTATAATATATTAATAACCATAAGTGTCTTATTTCTCTCATTTAGTCTATCCAAGTGCATGATGCCATGCAACCCAAATGGACCATGTCGGGTCGGGTCAAGTCTTACCAATTATAGTTATGGACTTAGACATTAATCCAACAGTAACCACACCCTGTATCAAGAACCCATGAAGTAGCAAATGATGAGTTATTAGATTTAATAGAATACATACCTGCAAAGGTGGGCTTGATCTTCCCATCTCTTATGTCCTGCAGATATTAAGGGCAGCTTCGCTTCCAGTGGCCCTTTTAGTGGCAATAGAAGCACTCTGCTTCTTTTGGATCAGAAGAGGGTTTAGCAGGGCCAGCTTTGGTCCCACTTGAGGATGAACCATCATGGGGTTTCCCCTTATGGTGGCTCTTACATGGAGCCTTCCTCTTTTTTCCCTTTCCTTAACCTATTGCCATCACAGGAGCGGCCACAGCAGGGGACGGTGCAACGGATTTGTCTTTGAGGTTGCTCTCAGCAGTCCTCTAGAGTCCTTGGAGCTTGCTCAAGGAGACCTCCTCTTTGTTCATATGGTAGGTCATCCTAAACTGATTGTAGTAGGAGGGCAAGGAGTGGAGGATTATGTCGATAGCCAAATCCTCATCAAACTTAACATTAAGTTTGAGAAGACGATCAACATACCTCTGCATTTTTTGCAAATGAGAGGTTAGGGATTCTCCACTCCCCATCTTAGCGGTGATCATGTTAGTAATGATCTCATAGCTCTCTTGCCTCGCACTCTGGTGATACCTGTCCAGCAAATCCTGATGCATTTCATATGGATACATGTCCTCATAGGACTTTTGGAGTTCGAGGTTCATGGTGGCCAGCATGATGCAGTGAACTTTCGTGGCATCACGCTCGTGGGCCTCAAAGGTAGCCAATTCCTCAGGAGTAGCAACATCTGGGATGATCTTCTCAAGCTTTTCATCGAGGACATATTCTTTGTCCTCGTAGCGTGTGATCATGCGAATATACCTCATCCACTCGTTGAAGTTTGAACCATCAAATGTCATTTTCTGACACAAGTTCATCAACGAGAATGACCCAGAAGCGTTGTTGTTGTTGTTGTTTGCAGACATTTGAAAAGGAAGGAACAAAGTTTGATTAGAAATGAATCCCTAATTAAACACCCAAATGAGAAATTAGGGCTAGGATCCAACAACATTATTTACAACTTAGAAAGGGATGCCGTACTCTAAAAGTAAATAATTTGAAGGTAAGTGAATGACGATTCACTAATTCTCACCATGAAAAACGAAAAAGCAATTTAGGTTTTAAATGTATTGAAAACTCCTTGATCTTTGAGATTCATTGAACTTTTCAATGGCATGTTTAAATCTCGATATGCATTTCAAATTTGCGACAGGGATGCCGAGGATCGCAAACAAATTTGTGAATAACCATGCGAATCAACGTGGTGCACTCATTTTCTTTATCACCTAATCAATGTGCCGGTAAACCACACACGCTCCATTGATCTATGACAAACATCGAGCCACCCTTCGCTACCAATGTCATCCCCAAATTGATGTGCCGGTTAACCACACGCGCTCCATCAACGTTTGACAAGGGTACAAAGTGTAATTCCATGGATTAATTAGCATCATTTTCACATTTTACCCTAAAGTAACTAGGAATGGGAATTTGTAAAACATGTAGTCACTTTATAATCAACATTATACTTTTAATGAGGAGATGCTTTCCCTATCCTACCCATTCGGCTAACGACCCTCCACTAGTCAAGCAAGCGGTAGGTGTGAGTCTATACCCATTAAGCGCCATTTTATAGGCAGCAACCTTATACCCACCTTATAGACCGACTTCGTGAATGAGGCCTACTAACGGTAAGACTAGCATTTTAAGTTATATATATATATATATATATATATATATATATATATATATATATATATATTAAGCTTGTAGTAATATATAATAGTATAGGGTTGAATTTTAAACTTGTAAAATTCTAAGGGTTTGAAATTTAAATTATTCAAAATTAACCTTTTAATTACAAAATTCAAATTTCAAAACTTGAGGGCAAGTTTTGAACTTTTCAAAACATAAGGGATCAAATAACAAATAATTCAAATTAACCAATTAATTTCATAATTATCTATATTTGACCTAATCTTAATTTTAGTCATTAGATAATTACCAAATAATTTTTAAATAATCCATATTTATCACATAAATAACTAATATTTAAAAAGATTTGAAACTATCTATTCTTTTGGCAAGGATAAACACTTAATATAGATAAAATTCAGATTTTAAGTTCATAAAACAAATTAAGCATCAAGTCCAAGTCAAAACAGCAGCCAAAACCCAAAAATCCCTCTTTCTGACGAAAAGACTCGCCGAGTCAGGCCTGGACTCGCCGAGTAGGGGCCAACTCGCCGAGTCCAGATACTGACTCTCCGAGTTGAGTCGGGCAGGGACCAAAAAATCAATTTTCAGCAATAAAAGCAGTTAAGCATCACATACAACTGAAACCAATCACAGCTCTGATACCACTGATGGGTTTTATGCATAAGAAACATTCCTATGTGCTCATACAAACCCTAATGCTTGGATCTAGATTTCACTATTGAACATGCTTTGGCTCCAAGACTTACAAACCCTAATCTAGCATATAAACAACCCAAATTAACATATAGAATCAGATCTAGATGTTTACCTCTTCAAGAGTTGGCTTAGATCTTCTCTTTCCTCTTCTTTTGAGCCTAGAGTCACAAATGCAACTCCTCTAATGGTTCACAAACCCCAAAAGCAAGAAGGCAATATGAGAGAGGGAGATAGAGGCTAAAAATCATCCTAGGGTACTCTTAGAATCAAGTGGTAGCCGAATTCATGCCCTAGGGGTCATATTTATACTTACAGGTTACTAGGGTTTCAGTCTAAACCCTAATGGACAGCTTAGCCACCAAGCAGCCCATGGAACCTTCTGGAATAAGTCCCTTGGACGAAAATATGATGGTTACCCATCATAATTTTGTTCCCCCTTAAGCCCATTAGGTTTCCTTAACCTAAAACTCAACTATCACACATTTGACAGTTTATACCCCTTTATACAATTAATCTCTTTTGACCACTAAATTAATTCTCAATTAATATATGACCAATACTAATTAAATAAATATGATTTCTCCTTTAATATATTATTCTTATAATATATTAATAAATCATAATTCTCTCTCTTTCTCCTTAAATTACCTTGTCAAGTTGCTTTGGAGAAAGCAACCCAAAAGGACCATGCACAACCGGGTCAAGTACATACCAAATATAGTTACGGACTTAGACACTATTCCAATAGTTACTTCGTTCAGAGAACCAAGTTCGATGTAGCATCTGACTTAAACCAAAAGATTAAAATGAAAGCTAAGGCGATCAGTAGAAGTACCGTGATGATTGTTAAAGAGGTTGGTAGCTTGAAACGATACATATTGAAATGTGATTGTATCACATTAGAACATGAAGGAAGGTATACTCTGTTTTGGAATTTGACTCTAAGAGACCTGAGTCTGAGCGTTGCAACATATGATGAGAGGTCATTAGAATATGACACATCGATCCATTATAGTAATAAGAGAACTTATCTTAAGTTAGTATCCAGTGAGGATCAAGATTGTGACTTGAAGATCATAATCTGAAGTCTAACGTGGGATATGGAGCAAATGCAAGATCGAGCACCGTCTGTAGTCAAGGAGTTTAAGAGTTGGATACTCGTTCGAAGAAACATCGAAGTTATGACTTAGGATGAATAGATAACGAATGGAGTCATCATGTGAGCCCTGTTTTGTTGATGACTCCGGGATGTAATCATCCTAAGGGGGAGATAATTGTGACGCCCGTAGATCCGAGCTAGTCAATTTAGAGGCAATAAGGGTCGAAAACGACTTTTCAACAAAAGATTATTTAGAATAAATAATCTTAACCAAGTCGTAGAATATTAAACAAGGTTTCCGTACATATAAAGAACGCCGAAATCCGAGTTATAACGAAGAAGTTATGGCCCGTCGAAGTTTTACGACAAAACCGGCACGACACCGGGAAACGTAAAAAGTGAATTTATGATAGAACGATATTTAGCCTTAGTTATCTAAACGAAAGTCATAGAGTATGTTAAAACAAGAAAATGCATAAAAAGAACACCCAAATCTGACTTCGTATGAGGAAGTTATGATTTTTCAAAGATTCGGCTTAGCAGTACACGGCCCGAAACTCGAATTTTAGTTCAAGCGGTTTTTGGCTTACGCGACCTAAATGAGAGTTGAAGATCTCATTAATAGGAACTCAACGGTAAAAAGATGGATGAAAACGGAGTCCGTATGAAGAAGTTACGAATTCTTCGCGGTCATTTAACAGTCTAAATGCCTCCTACTGTTAAATTTGAGATCGGTCGGGAACTAGCCGATGGAGTCTAAATGAAAGTTGTAGATCTTGTTTTTACCTATGCGTGGATATAAAGAACGTCAAAAATGGAGCTCGTATGCGAAAGTTACGGGGTTTAGAAGTCAGCAGGGTGCTGCTGCAAAAAAGGGTGACGTATGCTGAATATGGGCCAAAGCTTTCTCCCTAAGGAAAGCCATCAGGTGATGGCACGTGGCACTGACTCGGCGAGTCAGTATACCGAATCGGCGAGTCCGTCAGGATTTCACCCGATAAATAGAGGTGTCGGGTTCCCTCATTTCCTCACCCCTCATCCTTCTTCTTTCTCTCTCTAAACTCTCTCTCTCTCTCTCTCTCTAAGCCTCCCTAACCCCCAAAGCCTAGGGCCTAGCACGAGGCGGAAGCCCTGGAGCGCCCGAAGGCCCCAAGAAAAGAGGCTTTCGGCTCGGGAACGCTGCTCCAGCGAAGCCCGGTTTTCAAGAAAACCCGTTGTAAGTGAGCTATGCCTACCCTATCTTTAGTATAACTTATGTTTTAATATAGTAACGTTATTAGGAACTTATAATAAGTATCTGGGCTATTATTATGAGTTATATTGAGTGTTATTTAACGCTTATATAATAATAATAATAATAGTTAGACCATTAATTTGTCGCGGTTATCGTTAGACTAAACCCTAGTGGTATTGGTATTAGGTTTTATCGAAGGAAAATTGTTTTGAGAGTATCGAAGCACTGTCCGAGTGCTGAGTCACCACCTTTCAAGTGATTGCATAGTCCCTTTCATCTTACACATAGATATGAAGTATTTTAATATAAATTACGTGCTATGTGTGCATATTGTCTGAATACTTGCTGTCTATGCTGGGTGAAAGATTTTTATACATGTTTTAAATGATTTAAACTGTATATGTATTTTATATCTACAAAATGTGTTGGGTAGAACATGGGTAGATGAAATAGTTGTTGTGTGACAACACGATGAAAGACATCAATGTTGACAGTGATTCAGTCATCTAGTGGAGTATAGATGACGACCATGGACGATACTAGACAGTGCAGTGGAACGCTAGCAGGCTCGTAACCTGTGGGTGTTTTTGAACTAGGTGCTCATTAGATATTTTTGAACTGAGTGTGTTCACTAGGCATTTTGAACTAAGTGTGTTCACTAGCTACTTTTGAACTAAGTGTTTACCAGATGTTTTGGACTACGTGTTCACCACTTATAATCTATAAGCCTTAGTAACGATGGACTTCGTTCCGATTCCTTAGGATGATCCTTAGGAATAAATAAACGAGGAATACCTGATTTTTAGGGTAGATCCTTAAGACTAAAGAAGATAATGGGGATGGGTAATTGGGTTGATTGTTTGATTAATTAAACGTAATAATTATATTATTGTGGGTTGAAAACCCTATGTACTCACCAGGTTTCCCAACCTGACCCACTTAGTTTATTTATATCACAGGTGTTGATACGAAGTCACATTACACTGAGAGATTTAAAGAGATGTAGATCACTAGTATAAATAAATGTAAGTTCTGTTTATGCTTATGTTTCTGTATTAACGAATGACATCCCAAACGTTTTAAAATGAATAAAATACGTTTCTTCGAAAATGTTTTAATAACGTATTTATCGTGTTTTTCTGGGAACGAATTCCGCAACATTTTTATTAAAAGAAGAACTCTGATTTTTATAAAGGATAAACAAAAATCGGTCTTTTCTGGCCGTGAAAATGGCGATGTCACAGTTGATAGTTTATCAAGAGCATTAGTTTAAGCGAACTAGGAATTTGTAGGAAATTTCTAGACTTAAACTTAGAATGCTAAGCGATGATTGTGAGGTGTGAGCACTAGCTTATTTTAGGAAAGATGCCTAAAATGTTTTATGTGCTAAATGATTTATGTTATAGCTATAAATATGTCTTATATGCTGTTATTTGTTCGGATCTATGGTATGTTGCCGACCGGATCTGGAAACCTTATGTGTTCAGGATTCTAAGCGTATGATTACGATATTAGAACTAGCATGTAACGTTTCAGTGTGACAAAGAGATTTACACGTCGATCGTAAATAAAATCTTTCCTATCTTAAATTCTCGTCTCGGTATACCGAACGTCTGCTTAGGTGTACAAAACAAGAGGAAGATGACAACTTGAGCCTAAGAATGTGATGGGTCATGCATCGGTCGTCGCGCCTGCACCCGAACTTATCACAATGGCAGAAGTTCTGGAAGTGATGTGAATCATGATAAACTGAGAAAATAGAGGAAAATAAACGACTTATGATACTAAATAATACCTATCAGAAGATATAATAAGAGAGGTATCTTGCCTTTAGAACACGTCTGATAAAATAGGAGTACGTCTATAGAAGTAGGGTACATCTGAATGTACACATTTGATTGGCGGGATGATAGAACGATTGATGTAATTCCTAAAGTTTTCCTATCATCTGGAATGTCCATCACCAACCAAGTAGAAGCAGAATTGATGATTGAAGATATGCATGGAAGAAGTCCTTGTAGAGTCTAGGGAAATTTTTATGATTATTTGAACACAGTCGTATGTGTTAAATTGTTTCGTGATTTTAGGACTTGGGGACTGCGAGACAATACGTGGGCCGAGTATGAGTAGGTGTGAAAGGTAGTAGATGCATATACTACCGGAAGCACAGGACTCACGCTTGGATCAGGGAAAGTCACAAGGTTACCAAGAAACTAGTAAATGATTTCGTTTTATTCAAGCATATCGTTACCATCGTTTCGGTAATGACTAAGAAGATTGTTGTTAATCCGACCCTAGTGGTTATATCAAATTAAGTCCAACTATGATGAGTATGTTACGTCGTTCAGAGAACCAAGTTCGATGTAGCATCTGACTTAAACCAAAAGATTAAAATGAAAGCTAAGGCGATCAGTAGAAGTACCATGATGATTGTTAAAGAAGTTGGTAGCTTGAAATGCTACATATTGAAATGTGATTGTATCACATTAGAACATGAAGGAAGGCATACTCTGTTTTGGAATATGACTCTAAGAGACCTGAGTCTGAGCGTTGTAACATACGATGAGAGGTCATTAGAATATGACAAATCGGTCCATTGTAGTAATAAGAGAACTTGTCTTAAGTTCGTATCCAGTGAGGATCGAGATTGTGACTTGAAGATCATAATCTGAAGTCTAACGTGGGATATGGAGCAAATGCAAGATCGAGCACCGTCTGTAGTCAAGGAGTTTAAGAGTTGGATACTCGTTCGAAGAAACATCGAAGTTATGACTTAGGATGAATAGATAACGAATGGAGTCATCATGTGAGCCCTGTTTTATTGATGATTCCGGGACGTAATCATCCTAAGGGGAGATAATTGTAACGCGCGTAGATCCGGGCTAGTCAATTTAGAGGCAACAAGGGTCGAAAACGACTTTTCAACAAAAGATTATTTAGAATAAATAATTTTAACCAAGTTTTAGAATATTTCACAAGGTTTCCGTACATATAAAGAACGCCGAAATCCGAGTTATAACGAAGAAATTATGGCCCGTCGAAGTTTTACGGCAAAACCGGCACGGCACCGGGAAGCGTAAAAAGTGAATTTACGATAGAGCGAGATTTAGCCTTAGTGATCTAAATGAAAGTCATAGAGTATGTTAAAACAAGAAAATCCATAAAAAGAACGCCCAAATCTGACTTCGTATGAGGAAGTTATGATTTTTCAAAGATTCGGCTTAACAGTGCACGACCCGAAACTCGAATTTTAGTTCGAGCGGTTTTTGGCTTACGCGACCTAAATGAGAGTTGAAGATCTCATTAATAGGAACTCAACGGTAAGAAGATGGATGAAAACGGAGTCCGTATGAAGAAGTTACGAATTCTTCGCGGTCATTTAACAATCTAAGCGCCTCCTACTGTTAAATTTGAGATCGGTCGAGAATTAGCCGACGGAGTCTAAATGAAAATTGTAGATCTTGCTTTTACCTACGCGTGGATATAAAGAACGTCAAAAATGGAGCTCGTATGCGAAAGTTACGGGGTTTAGAAGTCAGCAGGGTGCTGCTGCAAAAAAGGGTGACGTGGCTGAATATGGGCCAAGGCTTTCTTCCCAAGGAAAGCCATCAGGTGATAGCTCGTGGCACTGACTCGGCGAGTCAGTAAACCGACTCGGCGAGTCTGTCAGGATTTCACCCTATAAATAGAGGTGTCGGGTTCCCTCATTTCCTCACCCCTCAACCTTCTTCTTTCTCTCTCTAAACTCTCTCTCTAAGCCTCCCTAACCCCCCCAAAGCCTAGGGTAACTCCCTAGCACGAGCCTGAAGCCTCGGAGCGCCCGACGGCCCTGAGAAAAGAGCCTTTCGGCTCGGGAACGCTGCTCCAGCGAAGCCCGGTTTTCAAGAAAACTGTTTTGAGAGTATCGAAGCGTTGTCCGAGTGCTGAGTCACCACCTTTCTAGTGAGTGCATAGTCCCTTTCATCTTACACATAGATATGAAGTATTTTAATATAAATTACGTGTTATGTGTGCATATTGTCTGAATACTTGCTGTCTATGCTGGGTGAAAGATTTTTATACATGTTTTAAATGATTTAAACTGTATATGTATTTTATATCTACAAAATGTGTTGGGTAGAACATGGGTAGATGAAATAGTTGTTGTGTGACAACACGATGAAAGACATCAATGTTGACAGTGATTCAGTCATCTAGTGGAGTATAGATGACGACCATGGACGATACTAGACAGTCCAACGGAACGCTAGCAGGCTCGTAACCTGTGGATGTTTTTGAACTAGGTGCTCATTAGATATTTTTGAACTGAGTGTGTTCACTAGGCATTTTGAACTAAGTGTGTTCACTAGCTACTTTTGAACTAAGTGTTTACCAGATGTTTTGGACTACGTGTTCACCACTTATAATCTATAAGCCTTGGTAACGATGGACTTCGTGCTGATTCCTTAGGATGATCCTTAGGAATAAATAAACGAGGAATACCTGATTTTTAGGGTAGATCCTTAAGACTAAAGAAGATAATGCGGATGGGTAATTGGGTTTATTGTTTGATTAATTAAACATAATAATTATATTATTGTGGGTTGAAAACCCTATGTACTCACCAAGTTTCCCAACCTAACCCACTCAGTTTATTTATATCACAGGTGTTGATACGAAGTCACATTACACTGAGAGATTTAAAGAGATGTAGATCACTAGTGTAAATAAATGTAGGTTCTGTTTATGCTTATGTTTCTGTATTAACGAATGCCATCCCAAACGTTTTAAAATGAATAAAATACGTTTCTTCGAAAATGTTTTAATAACGTATTTATCGTGTTTTTCTGGGAACAAATTCCGCAACATTTTTATTAAAAGAAGAACTCTGATTTTTATAAAGCATAAACAAAAACCGGTCTTTTCTGGCCGTGAAAATGGGGATGTCACAGTTGATAGTTTATCAGGAGCATTCAAGTCATAGGCTGTGGGCCTAGTGATCCTAGTAGTTTATTCTTCTGTTGGAGCGCTTTCGGAATGGAAACATTGTTGAGGTTCGGGCGAGCCGTAATCGGCTGCAAGGAATCACAAGATTTGTGCGAAATACAAGGGTAGGTCATTGAGCTTCAAGTTATGAGTTTCGACCAGAATTTCATATATAATGGTATTATGATCTCGAGGAAATGGTCCAGACATGCTGAAGGTTCTGAGAGTGGTCCAGGAAGGCTGAAGACCTGGAAAGGCGGTTCAGTCATGGTAAAGACTCGGTATGTGTTAGTGGATCAATATGTGGAGAATGAGTGAATATCTCGCCATGCAATGGTAATCGAGATGGTCTGGTCCCAAGTATTGATCATAATGATGGTGTTGGCTGGAGGTCGTGCATGGGCCTAGTTAGTATGTGATCGGATTCGGAGTATATGGGAGCTCAGGAATAATAGTTGCTCTACATAGATAGTGTATAGTGGAGTTTAGCTCAGTGGCACTTATAAGTGTGGTAAGGGTTGGGGAGTAGATTTCCTGGAAAGGGAAGGTATGTAGCTCCGGAAGGAGTGTGGTCCTCTGAAAGGAAAGCAATAATGTAAATGGATGATCGAAAGTACTTCAGTTATTGATAGTAAGCATTGAGGTTGGACCAGATATATGGAAGCACTTATGGGTAGGATGCCCGTTGAGGTTGTGGCAATGTTGGATGATACGCAAGCATGTTTTTAGTCTTCTTGGAAGAGGAGGAGTATAGTGGTCCCAGATTGGGGATTGGGACAGAGGAAGGTAAGACAGCAGGTTAAGGCCACTCGGCATGAGGACTTCCCAAGGGGTCACCCATCCTGGTACTACTCCCGCCCGAGCACGCTTAACTGCAGAGTTCTTATGGGATCTGCTGCCCTCACGGCTTTAAAACGCGTTGTGATAGAGAAGGTATCCATACCCCTTATATGGAATGCTTAGTTCTCCTTCCCAGCCGATGTGGGATCATATAAAATGTATGTATATTGTTTACGACTACCAGGTAACCATCAGCTTTTGTAACATCCCCCTCTGGCACGTATCACAATATTGTCCGCTTTGGGCCACTCGGCATGAGGACTTCCCAGGGGGTCACCCATCTTAGTACTACTTCCGCCCGAGCACGCTTAACTGCAGAGTTCTTATGGGATCTGCTGCCCTCACGGCTTTAAAACGCGTTGTGATAGAGAAGGTATCCACACCCCTTATATGGAATGCTTAGTTCTCCTTCCCAGCCGATGTGGGATCAGATCTAACACACTTTCACCCCCCAAGTATAGGGTTCGACGTCCCCGTCGAACACATCGACCCGTGCCCTAGCTCTGATACCATTTGTAACATCCCCCTCTGGCACGTATCACAATATTGTCCGCTTTGGACCACTCGGCACGAGGACTTCCTAGGGGGTCAACCATCCTGGTACTACTCCCGCCCGAGCACGCTTAACTGCAGAGTTCTTATGGGATCTGCTGCCCTCACGGCTTTAAAACGCGTTGTGATAGGGAAGGTATCCACACCCCTTATATGGAATGCTTAGTTCTCCTTCCCAGCCGATGTGGGATCAGATCTAACACGCTTTCACCCCCCCATTATAGGGTTCGACGTCCCCATCGAACACATCGACCCGTGCCCCCCAAATCGGAACGACGGAAACGTTTGGGGGCGGATGACTTCATGTGGTAACGTAACAAATGAATACATAGTGAAGAAAGCAATACAACCATCATATATATAATTGAAAGTTTACATTGTTAAAAGGTACATGTTCAAAACCAATTACAATATGATGCCAAAATATGAATTTAAACTGGTGCCGTAGCGTCTCTTCTTCAAAAGCTGTTTGTTACCTGTAATTACTGAATCCCTGGGACATATAAGTAGTTTTGAAAGAGTAGATCAGCATTTAAGCTGGTGAGTTTCATAAGTATTAAATGACAATGTTTGTATGAAATGAAATGTTTTGTTCTTGTTTGTTTGTTCCTAGAAAATCCTATATTTTCTACTAGCATAAATGTAGCCTTCTTTCAAGACCAATGTTTGTTTCTAGAAAATGTATGTACGTATAAAATTTCCAATACATCTGAAAAACCCCATAAATCAATGTGTTTTTAATACTCCATGTGAGTTTTATAACCATGCTATGACTAGAAATGTAAAGTGTGTTAGATCTGATCCCACATCGGCTGGGAAGGAGAACTAAGCATTCCATATAAGGGGTGTGGATACCTTCCCTATCACAACGCGTTTTAAAGCCGTGAGGGTAGCAGATCCCATAAGAACTCTGCAGTTAAGCGTGCTCGGGCGGGAGTAGTAGCAGGATGGGTGACCCCCTGGGAAGTCCTCGTGCCGAGTGGCCCAAAGCGGACAATATTGTGATACGTGCCAGAGGGGGATGTTACAAATGGTATCAGAGCTAGGGCACGGGTCGATGTGTTCGACGGGGACGTCGAACCCTATAATGGGGGTGAAAGTGTGTTAGATCTGATCCCAAATCGGCTGGGAAGGAGAACTAAGCATTCCATATAAGGGGTGTGGATACCTTCCCTATCACAACGCGTTTTAAAGCCGTGAGGGCAGCAGATCCCATAAGAACTCTGCAGTTAAGCGTGCTCGGGCGGGAGTAGTACCAAGATGGGTGACCACCTAGGAAGTCCTCGTGCCGAGTGGCCCAAAGCGAACAATATTGTGATACGTGCCAGAAGGGGATGTTACATCGGGTGATCAGTGGTTGATAAATGTTGTTATCGGAGAAAGAAACCGGTAGCCGGCTTGAGGCGGTGGTCAGGACACTGCAAGGGAAGAGTTGGGTTGTTAGGGTTTCGGTAGTAGTGGTTAGAAGAATCTGGGTCGGTTCGAGAACAGAAGTTGCATTGTGGGAGGGTTATCTAGATGGTGTGCCACAGCAGGCTTCGAGGATGAAGCCTAATTTAAGTGGGGGAGAATTGTAACACCCCCGAGTTCAGAAGTACAAGTTCAGGGTTTTAAGTGAAAGTACAGAAGGTCGACTCGGCGAGTCGATTGATAGACTCGGCGAGTCGGGTCGCGATTCTGGACGCATGTTAAGTGACCAACTCGGCGAGTCGGCAGCTGGACTCGGCGAGTTGGTGCTGAAGGGAGAAAAACCCTAATACGGGGTTTGTGCTATATATAAAGCACATTATAGCCACCCTCAGCCTCTTTACTACCCATTTGAGTTCCAGAAACCCTAGTTAGTGTGTGTGAGCCTCCATTGTTGAAGTTTGAGCTTGGAAGAAGAATTTAAGAGGAGAGAGTTAGAAGATCAAGAGGCTAGCATCGGGAGGCCATTGTAGATACGAAATCTACTCCTTCTTGGGCACATTTCTAAGGTAACAAGTCGTTACCTTGAGTTTCTCCTTCTAGATCCATTCTTGGTTGTTGTTTTGCGAATTTTAGCTTGATTGGAACCCATTTCGAGTTTAGAGATTAGATCTGAAGTTGCAACTTCAGATCTAGGTTAATAGTGGACTATGAAAGCTTAAAGCATCAGCCATGGGGTTTGATTTAGAGTATCTATGTCCCAAAAACCTCCTTATAGCTTGATTGGAGCTTGTGGAGCCTTGCATGCACGTAAAGTTGGAAACTTTACGTGTGAATCTGGCCCTAGGAGTCCAGATCTACATATTGGAAGTAATAAAATGGCCTGAAATCGTCTGAATGAAGATGTTACGTGTGGACTCGGCGAGTCTGGAAGATGACTCAGCGAGTTGGGCTTGATATCAGACTTGAGTCGCATAGTAACTCGGCGAGTCACATGGGTAGACTCGGTGAGTTGTATGAAGATGGGCAGGAACTCGATGAGTTGGAAGAACAACTCGGCGAGTCTGATGAAGATTATCTTGGACTCGGCGAGTCTGTTCTTGGACTCGGCGAGTCGGGTCGCAGAACGCCGACCCCTTTCAGTTAAAGCATTGGATTAGTGTTTTGGTTGGGGACTCAGTGAGTTGGTTAGGATGCAACTCGGAGATCGTTGGACTCGGCGAGTCTTAGGGCTACTCGGCGAGTTAAGTGTGTTATGAGAGTTTTCTAGATAAGGGAGCTCGGCGAGTCGACGGGGTGACTCGGCGAGTAGAGTCAACTAGGAATGTTGACTTCGGCTTTGACTTTGACCAAGGGTTGACTGGTTTGACTCCCAAAGGTATTTTGGTAATTATTAGTGTTTATTGGTTTGTTTATTTGGTGATGATCAGTGGTGAAGTTCGTGCTGGCGGTCAGAGTAGCGTGGTATTATTTCTTCAAGTCGGCAGTTGCAGGTGAGTTATCCTCACCATACTAAGGGGTCTAAGGCACCAAGGCCGACCCAATGGATTTCATATCCTACTAGTTATTGATATGTTGAGTTGAGTTAGTAATGTGTACCAGTTGATATGCTAGTCGGGTAGATCTGTAGGATTGCCTGTGATACTGATTGATTACATGTATGTGCATTTATTTGTTACATGTCGACATGTTATGTGGGGTGGGTTAAGGTTGTACTACTCCGTGCGATATCCAACAAACCCGAGAGTATTCCAGATATGAGCTGAGGGCCCGATAGGCATTCCAGACTCATACTGAGGACTCGAGAGCATTCCAGATACAAGCTAAGGGCCCGATAGGCATTTCAGACTCATACTGAGGGCTCGATGGCATTCCAGATACGAGCTGAGGGTCAGGTAGGCATTCCAGACTTGTATTGAGGGCCCAGGGATAGTCCAGCTTGTAAAGTTGTGGACCCGGTGCATGCTGTTCTGTGTTATTGATATGATATGCTAATGTTGATATTGCTATGTGGACTGTATGTGTATTGGTATTTTGGGGGTATCTCACTAAGCATTCGGGCTTACAGTTTCAGTTTATTGTTTCAGGTACCTCAGGGGATCGCGGCAAGGCTAAGGCGTGATCGTACTGCTCCTCCTATTATGTCATGTTTATGGGAAAAGACTCTGATAATCAATGTTTTGAAAACAAAGTTGTAATATATTGATGAACTTAACATGTTTTAAAAAGTTTAAATTTGTTTGAAATTTTGGATGTTACAATTTTAAACATTGATATTTTATCTAGGCATGTTGTTCTTTCAATCATTAAAATAAAAAGAGTTAGTTACATGAATGTTCATTGTGTTATACCCAAAGTTGCATATTCAATCCAACTTTTTTTTTTCTGTTTCATTTTGGTCCCTAACATTGGTTTTTGTTTCTGATTTGTCACTAGTCCTTTAAAATGATATGTAACAATAGTTTAAAAATAAACAAATTATAGAAAACTTAAATGCAAGAGTAAAGTTACATTTTTGTTTCCTTGAGTATGGCTGATTTTTGCAATTTTGGTCCTAAAATGTTTTCTTTTGCATTTTTGGTCCTTATTTGACATTCGTGTAATGTTTTTGGTCTCGGTTCCAAATTAAGTGACCATTTTTTCTCTATGGTTGTGATTTTTGCAACTTCGATCCCAAAATAGCCATTTTACTAGGAGCAGGGACAAAAAACGTTATAAAAAATCTTAAATAAGGACCAAATTAGCATGACAACCTTTTGGGACCAAAATTAAAAACCTCAGCTGTACTCAGGGACCAAAAATGAAATGTACTTTAGAAAGAAACATATGAGGGTAGAAAATTCATTTTATTATAGAAGTTGGACTAAACCTGAAATGTTGGGAATAACATAGAGATCATTCTTGTAATTACTCTAAAAAAGAATAGAAGTTGGTAACAGATGTCTGCCTTATGATGGGTGCAGGCTTCCATTGCCACCATCAATGAATATATCTCATGATGATAGTTTCGACTTAACCATTGTTCATGAAACCCTGATAAATGACTATAATGCCCTTGATCATGAGCCACCCATTGTGAAGGAAACACCAATCAAGAGTAGTTACCCTGCTACTCTTGAATCTGTCTCTGAGTCAACCATAATCCAATCAAAGTTTCCCACTCGTTCCTTTTTTTCCCCTTGTTCCACTCCAGCTTCTGAATGCATGAACACAACAACAACACCTAAAAAACAAAAAATCCCTCAAAACAATTCACCTCTAGATTCAAGTGTCAATTCCCATTTTCATAAAAGAAGAAAGTCTTCAGCTTTTGCATCAGTCAAGATGGACCACTTTGATTCCCCTGACCCTAAAACCAAATTTCTAGTGAAAGAAACCATGAATCTTGGTGATGAAACCAAGAAAGATCTAAAAACATCGTGTTCACTTTGTAAAAACCCACTGGGTCTTGCGGAAAATGACTACTTTGTCCAGGGCCCGTCCTAAGGATTCAAATGCCCAAGATGAGGTGGAAAAAAAGGCCTTAGGGATTAACGAGTAACGAATTAAATTACATAAACTGATTTTTTATGATGTATGATTTCATCATTCACTAACTATAATATGATGACATTTACATCCTGATTCAATTTCAATGGAACAATTTACAATCTAACTGTAATTCAATTTCTGATGAGTAATTCTGCTAAGTAAGCTAATTATCTAATATGATCCTGTGATATTGTGGTTCAACATTCAATATCTCAAAAATAAAACAAACAATTAAACATAACTGGAGTCTGAATAATTTATAACTGAATGATTTATGATCGACCGGAAATCTTGAATAAAATAAAACAAGAAAATTGTGGAATAATATCGTCGTTGCCCTTCTCAGTTCTCACCTTCTACTGAATCTGAATGATTATGAATGTCGTTGAATAAAAATCTGAAATCTGAATGTCCTGCACGCTGTGGAGTAGGGATGTTATTCGGGTCAGAACCGAACCGAACCGACCCGAACCCGAATAATCCGAGAACCGAATAAGGGTATTTGTATGAACCGAAAACCGAACCAAATAAGCAATACGGGGTCGGTTCGGTTCGGGTTTTATTCAGTTCGGTTCGGTTCCGGCCAGAATAACCCAAATAACATGTAAAATGACCTATTATTATTGTATAACTCGAATAATCCGAATAACCAAAATAACATGTACAATGTGATTATAACTATTGTATTTTATATGACTTTTGTATTTTATGATTTCATAACAAATTTTTTAAAGAAACAAATTTGTTAATTAAAAATAATACAAAGTATATATAACTGTTCCAAAGGTGCAAAAAGTGTTAGAATTTGTGAACTAAGAATATAAACACGGATAACATGGATTAACTTTTCTTGATTAAAATGTAAAATACAAACACCAAAATCTTAAGATATATTATGAAGCAACATATTAAACACTAAACATTAAACACCAAAACATCCAAAAATCTATATATAAGTATATAAGTACAAGACTGAATAAGCTATCGATCAAGGGAAAAAAATGTGAGTTATGTGACTTTTCTAATTCAGTTCGGTCTATTTGGCCCAAATAGGCCCTTATTTGGGTAACCCGAACCGAATAACCCGAAACCCGAATAAGCCTGATATAGATACCCGAAAACCGAATCGAATTGCTTATTCGGGCCTAATTCGGTTCGGGTTTCGGTTCGGTTCGGGTTTTCGGGCCAAATTCTCATCCCTACTGTGGAGTAATCGGATGTCCCAAATGTTGAATGATTGACTTCCATTCTGACGTTTCACGACCTCACGCTCACATAATGTCGGAAATCACAAAATCTTGACTTTCTCGACAAGTCGGCAAAATTTTGTCTATCTCTGGACTGCTGCATGCTTGATGGACTGTTGAAGCTAAGCATTCGGGCTTGGAATTTTAATTACACATAATATAAGTAAAAAAAATTGAGCCCCTGGAATATATGGGCACTGTGCAAATGTCCCTATTTCCCACCCTTATATCCGAAACTGACTCTGTCCCTTGTTCTTTGATGTCGTCATCTAAGGTGCAGTTGGTGTCAAGTTGGAAAGGGAGAGAAAAGGGCCTCACAAGTGTAGTTGTTGTGGTGTCTCATATTGCATATGTTGATGGGAGAATTTGGAAAAGAAGTGGTGATGAAGGAATTTGGAGCAAAGAAGATGGTTGTGTATTTAATACGACTTTCTGCCCTTTCTGTAGTGATCAAGAGTCAAGACAATTGCCTTGGGTTACATGTTGTGGCAACTGATTTCTCCAATGTGCAACTTTTAAACAAGGTATCATATCAATTCATACTATTATAATATCTTGTCGCATATCCAATTGATAATTATTGAGGGTATATTGGTCATTTTGTTGATTTATGTTTTGGGAGTTGGGATGTGTTGAATATGATCACAAAATCTCTTTGATCTTTCAGAGATATACAACCAACTTATATAACTTTTCTATATGCAGGTGGTCTTTTCTAGAAATCCAACATATCGATACATCAACAACAAATAAGGTAATTTTGCATACGTTTCAAATTGAAAGTGACTCCCTAAAAACATTTGCAACTTTTGTCTTATTGAAATCAGTCACACAGTCTCGGTCCAATACATACCAAATGCAATACAACCTGTTTTTTCATATACCATCATGTGTAACAAACTACATTTTAATTGTAGGAAGTCTCACCTTCTAGTGTTAAAGTTTGAGTAAAGGCGTCTTACAAAATTTGTTTGAGAAATTTGCCTACACATCTCCACAAACCAACTCGATAGGTTGGCGAACCACAAAATCTATGGTCAAAATTCTCTAATATTTTGTTATTTATAGATTCATTAAACGTATTTTAAATTCTAATTAAAGTAAAACTATGTTTATTGATCATGCAGATGAGATTACCAAAGAAAGTCTAAGTATCCACTACTAAATATTGATGCCTAACCTTACATGTAAATTCTTAATCATTGCTAAATTGGTTTTAAACCTATTTGGGAAATTTAGGATCTATGGTTATTATTATTAACTTAGTGATGCATTTGAGGTGTATGACCAATAAAATGTGACTATTGTAGTTGTAACATTCTTTATGACCGGCCATAGTTTTAATTTTGTTGTTTATAATGTTGTTTTCCTGCATTGGACATGTTAGATAATCAATTTTAATATGTTTTAATTAAAGAGATAATATTTTGATGTGGGCTGTTGGAATGATCAAATGATTAGTATTTAGTAGGTTAAGTGTTTTTAATGGTAAATAAAATATTTTTTACTATAAAATAGCCAACAAAACCATAAAAATAATATTTTGCTAAACATGAAATTATATTTCACTAATTCAACCATTTAAACCCTCGGTCCAAGAAAACCAATGGGACCATTATCGACTATGAAAAAGAGAATACAGAAAGGATAGATGTTTAACTAATAAAAGAAGTATCTTACTTAAATTTGTATAACTCTTTACTGTCTATTCATTTCTTATTTTCCTATTTGTTTTTTCATTTTTCATTAGGCTTCATGATTTTTGCAGATGGTGGTTTCTGATAGTGAGGCCACAGATTAAATTTATGTAAATTTGTGCGTTCAAATGTTAAAAGTCATTCGAACGTATTTGCTATTGATATTTGATTATTTTTGTTATCATTAATTTGGCTCAAACGGAAAAGGACAACTCTTTGCAGTTAGATAAAAAAATTTGTGATCGAATTTACTTTGACTGCATTGGTGAAATATGAAACAACTAAAGAAGTTTGCAATCATTTGGACATATTGTATACTCAGTCTAATTTTGATAAGTGGTACCGGTTCTAATCATATATTCAAACACTTCAATGTAATATTATGAGAATATGAGTGTCCAAGATTTTTTGTTAGGATGTTCATTTTGTTTGAACTATTTTTTTTCATCATTTTAAACCATTTAATTTAATATGATATGGTTTTTTTTAAAACACATGATTTAGTTGTTAAATTAAATTATTACATAAGCTTTTTCAAATATTAGACCAAGTAATAATCATCCCAATAAATACAATTATTTTGAAATTTTTTACTAATTCTCTTTTTCTTTTTTGCAAAGGGATGCCCAAAATTAGGGTGATATATATGTGATGTAAATGAAATATCACATATTAGGGTGGGGTAGGGATCCGACATTGTATGGTGCTTCAATAGAAACCGGTGGGACCTTGACTGTTAGTGTATTACTTGTGCTATACTCTGTAGTACGTTAGGCAATGCTCTTAGTACCTAGATTATGACTGTTGACTGCATTACTTCCATTCATCCAAATCCATGGTATTTGCAGGTCAACAGCAATAATTGAGGCTTGTTCATACTTCAATATATTGGCCTTCTTCTTCACAATTCCAACCAGTTGTACACATACGCACTTTACAAAGCAGCAAAAACAGCAAGCATTAGCACAGGCGCATATAGTAGAAGAGGTATGTTTTTGTTGAAAGTTTTTCTCTTTGTTTATGAATAATTTTTCTTAGTTGTTTTTAGTTTTCAATCTATCGATCCTTGACGAAATTATCTGAAAAAAATGTTTTGCTTTGTTACTTGTTGTGGATTGTTCGTGTATGCTCCACATATAAAATCAAGTCAATGTTTAAATGAATGACAATGCCTCCTCATTTTCCCTCTTTTGATTATTGAACAATGTTTTGGAGGAATGGTTTTCTTAGGACAGATGCTTCCACGTAGAGATCAGTTCTAGCCCTAATAAACCCCCTAACTGTATCACTGTAGGACTCTGTTTACAACTAATAAACCCCTAATTAAAAGGCACGGTATTTTGTTCCTCATCTCTCACAATTTTACACGATGATGAAGATGTTGAAATTAACAATCTATTCCCACTTTCAATCATTTCAAAGAAAACCAAGGTTAAGTTGACAAGGGAAGACAAACAGCAAAATTAACTATGAATTTACATACACATTAATTTACCAACTATCAATTCTATTCTAGCCAAACTTATTATGTGTCCTGAATCCTGAAGGAAACTTTTTATAACACTAATTATCTATGGATTGTATATGATAATTGAAAAAAGATAGCTAAGCAAGTTAATAAGTAATAAGTTTTAACAATTTCATTGCCTTTTTTATCTGTTACAGGTCTCTGTAAAAGCTAGAATATTGAAAGATGGAGCTTGTATCTGCAATCATTAGTCCTATTGTTGAATCTTTAATTGCTCCTGTCAAGAAACAACTGGGATATCTCTTTTCATCCACGAATCATGTTAGGAACATGAATACTAAAATAAAGCTACTGGATGATACAAGCCGTGATGTCAAAAAACACATGGAAACAAACAATAGAAGTAATCTGGAGATACCTACTCATGTAACGGGGTGGTTGGAAGAAGTTGAAAAGACTAAAGAAAAAGCTCAAAGCATTCCAAGTATTGGGAGCGGATGTTGTAACTTGAAAATGAGGTATCTAGTTGGAAAGAAGGCATTCAAGACTACGGAGGAGATGGAAAGTCTTATTGATGAAAATAGTAAGATAATTTGGACAAATGCTCAAAGACCTCTTGGGAAAGTGAACTCAGAAATCGCATCCAGTTCTGCACCTTCGGATGGTGATGCCCAAAATCACTTCAAATCAAGAGAGAAGTCTTTTAAGAACGCCTTGGAGTCCCTCCAACAAGATCACAAGAGCAAAGTGATAGCCCTATGTGGAATGGGTGGTGTGGGGAAAACCACCATGATGGAGCAACTGAAAAAGGCTGCAGAAGATAAGAAAATGTTTGATTATGTTGTGAAGGTGGTTATTGGGCAACAAATTAACATGCTTTCTATTCAGCAAGATGTGGCAGTGTATATGATGGGCCAGTCCCTCATTGAACTGAGTAAAGAAGCTAGAGCAGATCGTCTTCGTATAACATTTGGAAACCTTCTAGAAGGTAGAAGAAAGGTTTTACTAATACTAGATGATGTATGGGAAACGATTGACCTCAAAGATATTGGATTGAGTCCTTTGCCCAACGGCTTCAAGTTGTTGCTGACATCACGAAATGAAAATATTTGCAAACAAATTGCAGTAGAAGCCAATTCGGAGTCAACACTAGTTCGAGTGGATGTGATGGAAGAGCCTGAAGCATGTAGTTTCTTTTGGCAAATTATAGGTGTTTCAAAACAATATGATAAGGATCTCAAACAAATAGGAAGTGAGATCGTGAGAAGATGTGGTTTTTTGCCCCTTGCCATTAAACTCATCGCCAAAACCCTTCAATTTCAAGAAGTTTTTGTATGGAGAGATACTTTTCAACGGTTGAAGAAGAAGAATCTTGATGAGAATGTGCAAGAAGTTATTAAGATAAGCTATGATTATATAAAAACAGAGGAGGAAAAGGTGATTTTTCTTCTGTGTGGCTTGTTTCCTGATGACTTTAATATCCCAATTGAGGAACTCACAAGATATGCATGGGGCCTACAGTTATTAAGTGAAGTATCCACTTTGGGAGAGGCTAGAGACAGGACAAAAATGTGTGTGCAGAATCTTAGAAATGCAAATTTGTTGATGGATAGCGATTGCATTGGGTGTGTCAAAATGCATGATCTTGTGCTTGCTTTTGTCATAAATACAGTTTCTAAAGGTCATCATCCATGGATAATCAACCATGGTGATATTTCAAAGTGGAGTAGAGCTGAAGTGAGAGAGTCTTGCAAAAGACTTTCTATTACTTGCACAGGAATGTCTGAGTTTCCTGGTGACTCTAAGTACCCAAACCTATCACTTTTGAGACTTATGGATGGAGATAAGTCACTTAAGTTTCCTGAAGGTTTTTATGAAAAAATGGAAAATCTTGAAGTTGTAGCATATGAAAAAATGCAGTATCCGTTGCTTCCCAGATCACTTGAATGCTCCACCAAGCTCCAAACACTCATTCTCCATCAATGCCTATTGATGTTTGATTTCTCTGTTATTGGTGAACTCATGAATCTGGAAGTGCTCAGTTTTGCTCATTGTGGCATCAGAAAGTTACCATCCACAATTGGAAATTTGAAGAAGCTAAAGCTATTGGATTTGACGGGGTGTGTAAATCTTCGTATTGATGATGGTGTATTGTTAAATTTGGTCAAGCTTGAAGAGCTTTATATGAGAGTTGATGATAGAAAGGCAATTAGGTTCACAGACAGCAATCGTGTTGAATTAGCAGAGCTTTCAAATCATCTTTCTGCATTAGAAGTTGAGTTCTTTGACAACAATGGTACGCCCAAGAATATGCTGTTTACTGAACTTAAAAGGTTTAGAATCTCTATGGGATGTGGTTTAGGAGACAATACTCACAAAAATATGCACTCATTTGAAAACACATTGAGGTTGGTCACTAACAAAGATGAGCTGTTGGAATCTACAATGAATGAGTTGTTTGAGAAAACCGAGGTGCTTTATTTGGAGGTGGATGGTATGAACGATCTTGAAGAAGTTTTAATGGAATCAGTTCATCTCCCTCAGCAAGCGTTTAATAATCTAAGAGTCCTTGATGTGTTCAAGTGTGAAAACTTGAGGTACCTCTTCACAGTCCCTATTGCAAATGGTTTGGTGAAGCTTGAGCGCCTCACAGTTTCAGAGTGCTCTGTTCTTGAAGTACTTGCACATGGTGAAAATGGTGGAGCTGAGAAAATTAAGTTTCAGGGGCTAAAGTTTCTAGGATTGGATAGGCTACCAAAGCTGATAGGTCTTTGCAACACTGCTAATGTAATTGAGCTACCACAGCTGGTGGAGTTGGAACTTGATGGCCTTCCTAACTTCAATAGCATTTATCCAAAGAAAACATCTGCAACATCTTCTATGTCCAGTAATGACTCTGCAATTCAACCATTATTTAACAAACAGGTACCTCTATATTAGGATTTATGTTGACAGTTTCATAGATTGACTTATAATCAACAAGTCTTAATTGTTGTGCAGGTGCTGATTCCTAAGTTGGAGAAATTGAGGATTTGGAGGATGGATAAGCTGAAAGAGATATGGCCTTATCAAGTTATAAGTAGCAAAGACGTTGATGCCTGCGTGTTGAGAAAGATTGAAGTGAGGGGATGTGATAATCTTGTGAATCTGTTTCCAACCAATCCCATGTCTTTGCTGGGTTGTCTGGAAGTGCTTGATGTTTCTAATTGTGGAAACATTGAAGTGTTATTTAACATCGACATGAGTTGTGTTGGTGAAATTGAAGAACACAGTAGCAACTTGAGACAAATTGAAGTATCTAATTTGGAGAAGCTAAGAGAGTTGTGGAGGATGAAAGGTGAAAGTAGCTCTGATATCCTCATCCGTACCTTTCAAGCTGTTGAAAGTATAGAAATAGAAGAGTGCAAGAGGTTTGTAAACGTATTCACACCGACCGTCACCAATTCTGATGTGAAAACAGTTATGAATGTGAGTATAGATGGAAGGAGACCTTCTGAAGAAACCAGGAGCAACATTGAATTGGTTCAGAACAGCCAGGAGGTATGTGATGTCATTGAGCTTTCAATTTCTCTTTTGATGTTAACAACTTATGTATATGTGTCTCTATACATACATACACGTATATAACATATCACACTACAACAAATCAATCAATTCTACACAATTCTTTCGATGTGTTCTGCTAGATTCTCACTCTTGAATTTCAATCACACAAGGATGGAAAGGAGAAATACAAGAAATTATAGATCTCACACTGGAAATTGATGATCTAATGATCAATTTTACATACATGTGATAGAAATCTGGCGGTTTGAGTTGCCAAGATCTCCCAAAGCGACTAATCTCTAAAATAATTGATAAGATGTCTCTCCTAACTGATCTCTTACAATATAAAGGCATAACTGAAATAGTTAATTTACTTATTTACCCGTGCTGCCCACAATTGCTTACTCATGGTTTAAATCCTTTCTTGCCTCTTTGTGAATAAGTAAGAATTGGTTTATTTCCCTTCTTGCCCCTCCTTGAATATGTGAACATGAGTTATATTTATTTGTAATTATATTTGTTGTTGAGATATGTGCAGATTAATGTAATATCCAAGGAAGAGATCATTTCAGAGGTGGATGGTAATATTCCTGACGTTGAATCCTCAATTCATCCCAAACCTTTTAACGTTAATCACCTTCAAGTACTTGGCTGTAAGGATGTTGAAGTGGTGTTTGAGATAGAGAGTTCCAGTAACAGCAACAGCACCACAGATTTCACAACAAGTCTGCATAAATATAATCATCAACCACCACCACTACTACTTCCCCACCTCAAGTCTTTATATTTAATAAATATGGAGAGGATGAGTGATGTGTGGAAGTGCAATTGGAAGAAACTTGTAATTCATCAAAACCAATCACAATCCTACTCATTCCACAACCTCACAATCATACACATGGAAAAGTGTCATACCATAAAGTACTTATTTTCACCTGTCATGGGCAAACTTCTTCCCAACTTAAAGGATGTCTGGATACATGAGTGTGATGGTATTGAAGAAGTTGTTTCAAATAGAGATATTAATGATGAAAATGAAGAAATAATATCTTCTACTCACACAAACACCATCTCCTCCTTCCCTCTTCTTGATTCTCTCTACCTTTTTAATCTGCCAAGCCTAAAGAGTATCGATGGCGGTACTACAATCACAACTACTTCCATCCATGATCAGTTCCAGGTATATTTGATTTCTTTTAAGCGAATCCTTTACATATTTCAGTTATTTGTTTTATTTAAATATATATTTATTTTTAATATTCTATTTTCCATTAGCTGCTTTATATAACTCCCTAAGCTAATTCTTCTGAAGCTGGAAAGACAAAAATAAATAACTACATGCATAGTATTTAATAGTTTTTTCATTTGCGTAGGTCATTAAGTTGATTTAGGATAAGACCGGATTGTCAGGGAGAGAAAAAAATTGATTGATGGATGTATATAAGTCATATGAAAAATAGAAAAAAAATGATTTTATTGATGCTTTTTTTTGTTCTGTTTTTTTTTTTTTTTTTTTTTTTTTTTTGTTTTGTTTTGTTTTGTTTCCTAGCATGCTAGTTTGGCTTAGTAAAATTCGGTTTGTTGTTTAAGAGAAATATCTTTTTTGCTGACATTGAACAAAACAATATGAAACTTTATGTAGCTGTATCTAATGTGCCAACTGAAAATATATAAATACAATATGTGACAATAGGCTCCTGTTTACAATTTCTTTTGTACCAGAAAAGTGTGCTATTCAAAATATTAACTTTAAGACATTGAACTATTATAGAGTCAAATGTCAATGTTGTCAATTTTGGAAATATCTCTAGATCTTAATTTATCAAGTATAATTAGCCAACTTTTTACTGAAAAGGACTCCCTTGAAAAAAATCTTTGTTCTAAAAATGCTTTCGATCTATTTAGCATATTAGAATTAAGATAGATTTTATAAAAATACAATTAATGAAAATTTATAGATGTATAATAAATTAACATGAAGAAGATGATGCATGTATAATAATTTAACCGTTCATGTTAGTAAAATTATTTAAAACATGAAGAAGATGATGCATGTAATCAATGCAGGTATGGAAATATAAGCATATTGATTGCAAACTCATTTCCTAATAATAAATAAATTTAGAAGTACAATTATGTTTTCATTTTCTCACATTGAGGGGGTAATGGGTTATATAGTCCAATGATATTTGTTTTCTCTTCATAAATCATGGCACTATAATAATTTTGAATGGGGCCATATACAGAAAACCATTATATTTTAGTCATTTTTTTCTGTTCAACATATTTTCATTTACTTTCTTATTATAGCATCATACTTTCATTTCTTCCAGTTATAGCATCATACTTTGAAAAATATACCCAATTACACATGGCTACAATGGCTTGATAAGAAAAGTTGAAAGTAGAATGCTATAAATGGGTGGATTTTGAAAGTACCTATATGCTGGTCTTGGGTCATTTATTAAAGGCTAAAATGCTAGAAATAGCAATTTACTTTCATCGATTTGCTTATCAGAGCATCATACTTTCTCTTTTTCCTATTAAAGCATTGTAGTTTAAGAAACCCACCCAATTATAGCAGTGTCATCTAAATACAATGGATTTCTGTTGCTGTAATATATATATATATATATATATATATATATATATATATATATATATATATGTTGATTAATTGCTAATAAAAGTACTTCAAAGTCTGTTCATTTTCAAGTTTTAATTTGAATAAATGCTAATTAATTGTGTTAATTAGCACCCTGGCAGTTTTGTTTTTTCTTGTTTCTATTTTCTTTTTTGTAGCTGTTCAAAATCTCCTGTAAGCCTATATAATTAAGGCCCCTTTTATGATTGATTTAGTGTACCTTTTCTTTCATCCACCATCTACTTGTTCTCTCTTGCCAACAATATAAAGCATAGCATACAACTGTTTTCTTGTTTTTCGTTATTTGGCTATACATATAACAAGGGTATTTTGGTCATTTGACAAACCGTCTTCCTTAATGGAGTGGAGTCCAAACACCACAGTCTGATTTCTCTTAATTCAAATTTTCACCATAAAATCCAACATGAACTTTGTCTTTTAAACAATTTGAATCCTTCAAAAATAGGCCCAGATTTTGTGGCCTAGGTGGTCTTCTATAATAAACGAATAATTGGAAATGCGGTGCTATTTCTTGCATTTAGCCCTTCTTCAATACAAACAAGTAAAGTTCATAGTTACAAAATTTTGCATATTTTATGGTTTATATTATGCTTTTATGTGTTTATAGACGTGTTCCTGCAGACATGTGTGAAATATATATGTTGATTAATTACTAATCAAAGTACTTCAAAGTCTCTTCAGTTTCGAGTTTTAATTTGAATAAATGCTAATTAGTTGTGTTAATTAGCACCCTGGCAGTTTTGTTTTTTCTTGTTTCTATTTCCTTTTTTCTAGCTGTTCATATTCTCGTATTAGCCTGTATAAGGCCACTTTTATGATTGATTTAGTGTACCTTTTCTTTCATCCACCATCTACTTGTTCTCTCTTGCCAACAATATAAGGCATAGCATACAACTGATTTCTCGTTTTTAGTTATTCGGTTATATATAACAAGGGTATTTTGGTCATTTGACAAACCTTCTTCCTTAATGGAGTGTCCAAAAACCACGATCTGATTTCTCTTAATTCATTTTTTCACCATAAAATCTAACATGAACTTTGTCTTGTAAACCATTTGAATCTTTCACATGTAGGCCCAGATTTTGTGGCCTAGGTGGTCTTCTATGTTTATGCTGATTCTGTGTCTTTCAGAAGTATGCTTCTTATGATCCTTCCACTCTCTTCATGTCGTTGATTCTGTCTGTCACCATCAGAACCTCATAAAAGTTTCTGCTGAGGTGTCATGCCAGTGGTGACCTGGAATTTGTGAAAAGTCTAATGCCATTTATTTTCTCTTCATAAATCATGGCACTCTACTTCAGCTTGCCTTATGAAATCCACCCAAGTTTGGAGAAATGTTCTATGCTGACCACTTTGACCTGCTATAGCAGGTTAAAGTGGTCACAATAGAAAATTTTGTCAAAGTTGAGTGGCTTTAGTGAAATTAAGTGGACTAAACTTTGACAACCTTTTCAATTATGACCACTTTAACCTGCTATAGTAGGTCAAATTTGTCGATATAGAAAGAAATTTCAAACTTGGGTAGGTTTGATGAGCTAAAACTGAAATGGAATTGTTAAACTGCAAAAAAATGGCCGAGATATATTGCCCTTTTGTAGTTCAACTTACATTGTCGACGTTACTGAACTACCTTAGTTTTGGGAAGCACTTGTGCATGTACATAGCAAACAGCTAAGCTTTGTTAATTTAAATAGATCCATTGATTTTTCATGTGTTGTTGTAGTGTTCTCAAGTCGGTGTTGCTTCTTGGTTCTTATGCCAATACTCCAAACACATACATATATGGAATTGTCCTGCCCTATCAAGAGTGTTTCCATCCAATGTAGTGGGACAACTGAATAAGCTTGAAGTGTTGAGCATATCAGATTGCAAGTCAATGGTGGAGATATTTGAAAGTAAAGAAATAAACAAAGATGGTGTTGATAGTACTACGAATGTTGGTGATGGAAGTGATGATACTTGTACTGCAATCACCATCCCAAGGTCGGCTAATATGACTCTGCTTCAATTGTCCAACCTAACGATATTGAGAATCTATGACTGTGAAGTATTGGAATATATATTCACAAGTTCCACACTTGAAAGCCTCAAGCAACTCAAAGAACTGATGGTAGTTAAATGCAAGGCAATGAAAGTGATTGTGAAGGAAGACGGAGATTTACCAGAACTCAAGGGTTTCTTCCGTCGTCTCAAGTCCCTTACACTTGTAGATTTACCAGATCTGAAGGGTTTCTTCTTGGGGAAGAATGAGTTCAGGTGGAAAGCATTGGAAAAGGTTAAGATTTATGGCTGCCCACAAATGATGAATTTCACATCTGGTCACTCCATGACTCCGAAGCTCAACTACATACATACAGCCTACGGCAAGCATAGTCTTGAATGTGGCCTCAACTTCCATTTGACCAATGCTACACAAGAGGTATGTTGTTACTTTACTTCATCATTTAACCAGGTGATCAGCATGTCGTTTTATGATGTTCAACATATTATTTGCTTACAAATTTAGATGGTTCATATGCAAAACATAGTATTTGCTTACACTATGGGGGGGGGGGGGGGGGGGGGGGGTTCCAGGTCGGTTCATATGTGTATTCCGGAAGAAACACAAAACAAAACCAAATGAAGATACATATATAACCACTTCCCATCTTTTGTATCTATAAAAAGTTACGAAAATATGCAATTTTTTTTATTATAAGTTAATATTTCATTCCTAAGATATTAAGTGGTCTCTTATGTTATAAAAGATGTTATATTCACTAATTCATAAGTTAGCAATTTAATATTTTAATCAAGTTAGATGAAGTAAAGACAAAAGGCCCAATTGACATATTCACTGAGGGTGGTTTTTTCCATGTCTAAAGATTTTTGAACATATACTATACTAGTTTCCGTTTGATCAGAATCAGATCAACAACCCCTTCTTCTTTACAGTGTCCCTATTGTAACCACAAAAATCAACAAATACAGGGACCAAATTTGCAGTTTTCGCTAAAACGTATTTTAATTTGACAAAAAAATTGATCGGTTTGTAGAAAAACAAAGTATTCAATTAAAGGAATAACAAAATAAGCACCTAAGAAAAAGTGCTTCTAAAATTCACAAAATATTTACGTTCCTTAAAAATACAAGACTTAAGAATTTATATCAAATATATGAACATAAAAAATTATTTTCTTGTGTATTACAAATGATACTTGGCAAGTTCATTCTTATTCAAATCATTTGTAAATTTCATAGAATGTGATCGTTTGGTACCTGACATAAATCATTTATTAGGAACTTAGAACTAACATCTTCATTCGGTTAAGAAAAGAAAACACAAAATAGATGGAAATTGAAGCATTGCCTCATTTTACATATTTTCACTCATATCTGTTAACAAATAGATTTTTGTATGGAAGTATATATTGTAATTAAATCATTTATATCGTTTTCATCCAATTTAATTCAATTATCTAACATATTTTATAAATATTGTGATGCTAGTTGTTACTTAATCAAGTTCTTCTTTTCTCTCTCATCTTTTACAAGGTAAACATTTTTTTAGCGTTTATTACCTAAAATTGACGAAAATAGTATAGCTGAGATGATTGTAAAAGTGTAAGTATATCATCCATATATCATTTGTTGTATTTGACAATGCCATAAAAAATACAATAACATAATTATCTTTTTTCCTAAAAAAATTGGATGTAAATATTCAGTACATGAAAAATTACCCTTTTTGAAGTAGCCAAAACACTTAACTTTTACTTTTTATTTTATCCCCCCCACCCACCCACTCACCCACAAACTATCATTTTTACTTTTATTTAAAAAGACTCGACAATCATCGATAACAATCTAAATTATTTGAGCAAATGCAATATATAAAGCTGAAATTTTCTTCATGGTGCTCATCTTCACAAAATATAATGTAAGCAGTGTCATAAACTAGGTTGTTGATTGGAAATACATGTTGGCTCATTGAAGAATAACATAACTTGCAATCCTTATTATGTTTGTAATATTAAATGTATTTTTCTTTAATAATTGTCGTGTTTGTGATGATCTATCTATGTTTGATTTTTCTTAGCAGACTCAACTTCCTATGTGCTCTATTCCAGATATGATAATGCTAGTTCAGTTCCCATGGTCTTTTTCAAATTTAGTTGAAGTAGATGCACAAGGGAGTGACAAATTGTTGAAAAGCCACATAATTTTTCCATGCAAGGAGTTGCTGAATTTGAAGAATCTTGAAAAGCTTTCTATTATTACCAGCAAGTATGGTGAATCTAAAATAGAGGAGGTATTTGAAGTAGCAGAAGGGACAAATGAAGATGTGGATATTGAAACACAATCTGTTGTGGTATTTGAGAAGCTGAAAGAGGTGACTTTGGGTAGATTAAATAATCTGAAGCATATGTGGAAGAGCAATCGGTGGATAGTGTTGAACTTTCCAAACCTTACAAAGGTCTCAATTGAAAGTTGTAAGCTTCTTGGACACGTTTTCAGTAGTTGCATGGTTGGCAGTCTATTGCAGCTCCAAGAGCTACAAATAAGTAACTGCGAGAGTATGGATGTGATTGTGAAGCAAGTTGAAGATTCCAAAACCAGACCGACTACAAAGGTTGTGTTCCCTTGTCTAAAATCCATAACACTTGAAATGCTTCCAAATCTCAAGGGATTTTGCCTGGGGAAGGAGGCTTTTGAATGGCCAATATTAGATACTTTGGAAATCAAAGATTGTCCAAAAATAACAGTTTTCACAAATGGGCAATCAACTACTCCAAAGCTAAAACTAATAGATACAACTTTTGGATTGTGTCATGCAACGGAAGACCCAAACTCTTTCATAAAGACCAAACAAGAAGAGGTATATGGTGTCTCCTTTGGTTATTAGTAACAGATTAATATGTTTGATCCAACAAAACGTTTACTTTACTCTCGAATTTACAACTTATTGTAATCTCCTCTCCTACAGGGATGGGAGTTCTAGAGCAACATCAAATTCACACGTGCGGTTTGGTTCGTTTTGAAGTTAGCTATATAGCACAGGTAAGATTACATTGTACACTTATTTCCTTCTTCCCAATCATGTACATGTTTCTCCACCTTAGTTATCTGATCATTGAATTGACTTTTTGTCACAGTTGCTTGCTTACTACTCTTTCAATTCGGGTTATTGAACTTCTATTTTCAAGTAATCTTATCTATGATGTGTCCACTTCTTGTATTTAATTAAGCTGTGACCAACTTAGCAATAATTACACAAGTTTTTATTAATTGGTCTGTACATGTTCCACTATTTTAAATAGTAAATAAATTCAGTGGTTGAAGGTGCATAGAATGATAGTCCATCGTACATGAAACTTTCTTAGCTCACACCGGGTAAGAAAGAAAAAAAAAGTATGAAGCTAATTTGTTATAACATAAAACTTCTCTTAATTCAACAGATCTGTGCTCTTAATTTTTATGAACACCCGGTGTTTGATAAAATTCTTCAATGAAAAAAGACCCATAAACTTTTGGCTCCTCTTTTAAGTCAAGTGTATTAATGTTTGTTTTGTATATGAGCACTTAAATCTTGAGGAAGCGACTCCATTTCTCTCTTGTAAGTTGAGTGTGTCAGTGTCACCCATATAAAAGCTTTGTTTTTCAGTCTCTGAAATAAAAAGAATAAAATTTGGTTACAAATATCTTATGTTCAGTGCAGGTTTCCATCGCCACCTTCAATGAATCTGTCTCATGATGATTTTGAGTTAACAATTGTTCACTAAACCTAGATAAGTTACAATTATGCCCATGACTATGAGCCATCCATTGATTATTTTAAACCTATTTGAGAAACAGAACACTTATGCATATTATCTGATTTTTGATGCATCTGAGGTTTAACATTTTTTTTATAATCAAATTTAGTTTGATATTGGAGTTGTCATTATTTATAATCACGCTCAGATTTTGAAAATGCCACTTATGTAGAAATTATTTGATGAAAAAAACATTATATTTTCATTCATTGTTTAATTTGTCACTTTGTGCATGTTTTTGTCGACATACGGTTGTACCATATGATGACATGAAAATTTTTATGTGGTGGCTGGTTTAGTTGGATTAAAAGACGTTACCTGTCAAGTTGATTTTATGCAGTGGCGGGCTTAGTTAGAAATATTTGATGAAAAAACATTACATTTCCATTTCTTCACAATCTTCAAACCTTTGGTCATTTATTTAAAGTTGCGTAATGATCAATGTTGCATACTTTATGTCAGTTGCATAAATTTGTAATGAAAGTGAAACACTGTTGCAGAATTTGTCTAAAAAAAATAAAAAAAATTGGTGCATAAACTGGTCCTAGAATGAAACATAGTTGAATAATGAATATTATGTCTAAAAAAATATTTTGTTGCATAAATTGACTAACATGTGCAATCAATGTCCGTGGCTTAAACATGTTAAATCATATGGTTAAAAATGTAATTCACTCACTTTTCTTAGAAGCATATGGTTCCGAATACAAATAGAATCCTAATAGATAGATGAAAATAAAATCATATTCCTAACCATCAAACGGCTCCTAGGTGATTACTTCTTCCCTTTGCTCGACTCAAACGGCTCTAGCTTCGGCCGCAAAGAGTTGACGTTTGAGATTGGCTATTTCTTTCTCAAGAGAGTGTATGTAGTCTGTATCACTTTCCTTAATAGTGTGTGAGTCTGATAGGGCTTCCGATGGGTGGGGCTTACTAGGTGTATCCTTAACGTCCTTTCCTTCATCTGACTCCTGGTCAGATTCATCATATTCGTAATCAGTTACCACGTACTCTTCCGGTTCCACTCCGGGTCCCACCTCCCATTGTAGGGCCTCCTTCAGGCTTTTCTTCAGGATTGTCATCTAGACCCACCTCAATCTCCCTATAGACTACTAGAGCTTGATAGTAGGGGTCGTCTTGCTGCATTCCTGCCATATTGCCCGCGTGGGAAGTATAGGTGTGAAAAGTGTGTGCATTGGGGTGTATAAGGATAGTATTCTTAAAATACTCCTACAATGTTTATTTTTCTTAAGTTTAGTTCCTCTAACCTATTTGGATAGTTAGATGGTAAGCTTTCGGTTTATTGACCATCACGATTATTCCCAAACATATGTTGATCTTACTTTGAATGAATGTAGTTGATTAGGCTACATTGATCCCCAATACGATTACATAACTGCCCTGATTAAATCGCAATGTTCAAATCCCCCAAAAACTTTTATTGTATAGTATCATGCTATTATTCTAAAACACGCACATAGGTAAGTATTTTATTTACTCTGTTCAGAGTTATTTAGCCCCATTGTGTTTATAGTTGCATATCATGTATGCTTAGATATGTTAGTTCACTATAAACAAAGCTCTGATACCAACCTGTCACACCCCTGAACCAGACGACGGAAACGTCCGGGGGTTCGTGTGACTTAAATTGAAATATTATCACAATGAATATACAAGAAACATAACATAAACATGACCATGCAGTAATACATTACAACTGACCTTGTTCACATCAAGTACATTGTTTACATTACAATATCACAGAGCATAAATTGTTTAACGATTGACATTTGCACAAAAGAAAGAAAAAGGGAAGAGGGAAAAGGGAAGAGGGAAAGAAAGAATGGCATGGAAACATGAGATCATGCATAGTCACATGTTGTGTAATATGCTTAGATGACCACTGAACAATAATGAGGTGGCTAGCACTCATTAATCTTCTTAGTTTCTCCGTTTTTGTATTGGGCCGAAATGGGCTGAAGAAAGAGGAAAGGAATCACTTTGGCCCATTCTTGGTCTTGCTCGAAAGTGTGAAGTCTCTATACAAGTTTTCGGCCCATTGGGCCTTTAGGGTAGTTCATGGCCCAATGAAATCCAATTGGAGAGGGTTTACGGTCCAATAAGGAATTTAATTCACTTATGGCCCAATAAGGCCCATTAGTGTAAAATGATCCATTCTAGACCCATAAGGCCCAAAAGGTTAAGTTTCATGAAAGTGGGTCCAATTAGGGCCCATTTAAGGGTTCTAAGCCCAAAGTAGTCAAATTGAAAGCTTATTGGTCCATTAGGCCCAATAAGGAAATCCTAGTCCATAATGGATTTAGGTCGGGATTCTTAGGGTTTTCAAACCCTAACTTGACTTTGTAATGTTTTGCATGAAGTTTGGGCTTTATAATTGGATTTTTGATGAAAGTTTGTTGTTATTGAATAACATCATATGCATATCAAGTTATGGTTACAATTTGTTGTCATTGATATTGTTTACAAAAGTATAGAATTTCCTAGCAAATTTGCTAGTTGTGACAGATACGACCCGTATGGGTCGATTTGGTCAAGTCTACCGACGCAGGAGATAAGTTCAAGATTGATGTTGGAATAAGTTTTAAGATTCCTTTAGGATTCAAGTTTCCTTTTTTACAGTTTCTTTTTATTAATGTATTAGTTTTGGATATTGATTAGGTTTTTTGTTATTAAGGATTTGTTTAGGTTTAGCTGGACATTATAAATAAAGCACCTTAGGAACACATTTTTCTTTATGCATGGAATACAAGTCTTTGACTGTTTTTTTGGAGAATTCCCTGTTTCTCGAATCACAGGCGGGTCGACTAAGGTTCTTACCTCCGGGAAGGATCTTGATCTTATTAAAGATCTATGTCAGATGCTGTTATTTCACCACCTGAAATATTAACAAAAAAAATAATAAAAAAGTTTCCAATTACAACTAAAAAGTTTCACTGCCCCTCCCCCAAAACAGAATCTAGACATCAGACATCAGGTAGCAATGCGAGTGAAAAGAGTGACAACAATACTGGTATAACTTACACCGACTCCAAAGGTGATTTGGAGACACAAAATAGGTATTTTAAACTTCTTTCAATCATGGAAATAAAAAGAGTTAGTTACAAGAATTGTCCTTGTGTTATACCCAAAGTTGCATATTCAATCCAACTTTGTTTTTTCTGTTTCATTTTGGTCCCTAACATTGGTTTTTGTTTCCGATTTATCACTGGTCCTGTAAAATGACATGTAAAAATAGTTTAAAAATAAACAAATTATAGAAAACTTTACATTTTTGTTCCTTAAGTATGGCTGCTTTTTTGCAATTTTGGTCCTAAAACGTTTTCTTTTGCATTTTTTGTCCTTAGTTGACATTCGTGTAATGTTTTTGGTCCCGGTTCCAAATTAAGTGACAATTTTTTCTCTATGGGTGTGATTTTGCAATTTCGATCCCAAAAATAGCCATTTTACTAGGAACAAGGGAAAAAAAAACGTTATAAAAATCTTAAATAAGGACCAAATTAGCATGACAACCTTTTGGGACCAAAATTAAAAACATCAGCTATACTCAGGGACCAAAAATGCAATGTACTTTAAAAAGAAACATATGAGGGTAGAAAATTCATTTTATTGTAGAAGTTGGACTAAACCTGAAATGTTGGGAATAACATAGAGACCATTCTTGTAATTACTCTAAAAAAGAATAAAACTTGGTAACAAATGTCTACCTTATAATGGGTGCAGTCTTTCATCGCCACCATTATGACGGTTTCGACTTTACCATTGTTCATGAAACCCTGAGAAATGACTATAATGCCCTTGATCATGAGCCACCCATTGTGAAGGAAACACCAATCAAGAGCAGTTACCCTACTACTCTTGAATCTGTCTCCGAGTCAATCATAATCTAATCAAAGTTTCCCACTCGTTCCTTTTCTTCCCCTTGTTCCACATTAGCTTCTGAATGCATGAACACAACAACACCGCCTAAAAAACAACAAATCCCTCAAAACAATTCACATATAGATTCAAGCGTCAATTCCCATTTTCATAAAAGAAGAAAGTCTTCAGCTTTAGCATCAGTCAAGATGGCCCACTTTGATTCCCCTGACCCTAAAACCAAATTTCCAGTTAAAGAAACCATGAATCTTGATGATGAAACCAAGAATGATCTAAAAATATCGTGTTCACTATGTGCAAAACCCACTGGGTCTTGCGGAAAATGACTATTATGTCCCTTGTTCTTTGATGTCGTTATCTAAGGTGCAGTTGGTGTCAAGTTGGAAAGGGAGAGAAAAGGGTCTCACATGTGTAGCTGTTGTGGTGTCTGATATTACATGTGTTGATGGGAGAATTTGGAGCAAAGAAGATGGATGTGTATTAAATACGGCTTTCTACCCTTTCTGTAGTGATCAAGTCAATTGCCTTGGGTTACATGTTGTGGCAACTGATTCCTCTAATGTGTAGCTTTTAAACAAGGTATCATATCAATTCATACTATTATAATATCTTGTCGCATATCCAACTGATAATTATTGAGGGCATATTGGTTATTTTGTTGATTTATGTTTTGGGAGTTGGGAGTTGGGATGTGATGAATATGATCACAAAATATCTTTGATCCTTCAGAGATATACAACCAACTTATATAACTTTTCTATATGCAGGTGCTCTTTTATTCTGAAAGACTAGAAATCCAACATATCGATACATCAACAACAAATAACGTAATTTTGCATACGTTTCAAATCGAAAGTGACTCCCTTAAAACATTTGCAACTTTTGTCTTATTGAAATCAGGCACACAGTCCCAATCCAATACATACCAAATGCAGTACAACCTGTTTTTTCATATACCGTCATGTGTAACAAACTGGATTTTAATTGTAGGAAGTCTCACCTTCTAGTGTTACAAGTTTGAGTAAAGGCGTCTCACAAAATCCGTTTGAGAAATTTGCCTACACATCTCCACAAACCAACTTGATAGGTTGAAGAACCACAAAATCTAAGGTCAAAAATCTATAATATCTTGTTATTTATAGATTCATTAAACGTATTTTAAATTCTAGTTAAAGTTAAACTATGTTTGTTGATCATGCAGATGAGATTACCAAAGAAAGTCCAAGTATCCACTTCTGAATATTAATGCCTAACCTTACATGTAAATTCTCAATCATTGCTAAATTGGTTTTAAACCTATTTGGGAAATTTAGGATCTATGGTTATTATATTAATTTCATGATACATTTGAGGTGTATGACCAATAAAATGTGACTATTGTAGTTGTAACATTCTTTATGACCAGCCATAGTTTTAATTTTGTTGTTTATAATGTTATTTTCCTGCTTTTGGACATGTTAAATAATCAACTCTAATACGTTTTAATTAAAGATATAATATTTTGATGTAGAAAGTTGGAATGATCAAATGATTAGTATTTAGTAGGTTAAGTGTTTTTAATGATAAATAAAATATTTTTTACTATAAAATAGCCAACAAGACCATAAAAGTAATATTTTGCTAAACATGAAATTATATTTCACTAATTCAACCATTTAAACCCTCGTCCAAGAAAACCAATGGGACCATTATGGACTATGAAAAAGAGAATACGGAAATGATAGATGTTGAAATGATGAAAGAAATATCTTACTTAAATTTGTATCACTCTTTATTGTCTAATCATTTCCCATTTTCCTATTTGTTTTTCATTTTTCATTAGGCTTCATGATTTTTGTAGATGGTGGTTTCCTGATAGTGAGGTCATAGATTAAATTTATGTAAATTTGTGCGTTCAAATGTTAAAGGTCATTCGAACGTATTTGCTATTGATATTTGATTATTTTTGCTATCATTAATTTGGCTCAAACGGAAAAGTACAACTCTTTGCAGTTAGATAAAAAAAATTGTGATCGAATTTACTTTGACTGCATTGATAAAATATGAAACAATTAAAGAAGTTTGCAATCACGTGGACATATTGCGTACTCAGTCTAATTTTGATAAGTGGTACCGGTTAGAGTCATATATTCAAACACTTCAATCTAATACTATGAGTGTCCAAGATTTTTTGTTAGGACGTTTTGTTATTAAAAGTTTTGAACTATTTTTTCTCATTATTTTAAACCATTTAATTTAATATGATATGGTTTTTTAAAACACATGTTTTAGTTGTTAAATTAAATTATTACATAAGCTTTTTCAAATATTAGACCAACTAATAATCATCCCACTAAATACAATTATTTTGAAATTTTTTACAAATTCTCTTTTTCTTTTTTGCAAAGGGATGCCCAAAATTAGGGTGATATATATGTGGTGTAAATGAAATATCACATATTAAGGTGGGGTAGGGATCCGACATTGTATCGTGCTTCAATAGAAACCGGTGGGACCTTTGACTGTTAGTATATTACTTGTGCTATACTCTGTAGTATGTTAGGCAATGCTCTTAGTACCTAGATTATGACTGTTGACTGCATTATTTCCATCCATCCAATACCATGGTATTTGCAGGTCAACAGCAATAATTGAGGCTTGTTCATACTTCAATATATTGGCCTTCTTCTTCACAATTCCAACCAGTTGTACACATACGCACTTTACAAAGCAGCAAAAACAGCAAGCATTAGCACAGGCGCATATAGTAGAAGAGGTATGTTTTTGTTGAAAGTTTTTCTCTTTGTTTATGAATAATTTTTCTTAGTTGTTTTTAGTTTTCAATCTATCGATCCTTGACGAAATTATCTGAAAAAAATGTTTTGCTTTGTTACTTGTTGTGGATTGTTCGTGTATGCTCCACATATAAAATCAAGTCAATGTTTAAATGAATGACAATGCCTCCTCATTTTCCCTCTTTTGATTATTGAACAATGTTTTGGAGGAATGGTTTTCTTAGGACAGATGCTTCCACGTAGAGATCAGTTCTAGCCCTAATAAACCCCCTAACTGTATCACTGTAGGACTCTGTTTACAACTAATAAACCCCTAATTAAAAGGCACGGTATTTTGTTCCTCATCTCTCACAATTTTACACGATGATGAAGATGTTGAAATTAACAATCTATTCCCACTTTCAATCATTTCAAAGAAAACCAAGGTTAAGTTGACAAGGGAAGACAAACAGCAAAATTAACTATGAATTTACATACACATTAATTTACCAACTATCAATTCTATTCTAGCCAAACTTATTATGTGTCCTGAATCCTGAAGGAAACTTTTTATAACACTAATTATCTATGGATTGTATATGATAATTGAAAAAAGATAGCTAAGCAAGTTAATAAGTAATAAGTTTTAACAATTTCATTGCCTTTTTTATCTGTTACAGGTCTCTGTAAAAGCTAGAATATTGAAAGATGGAGCTTGTATCTGCAATCATTAGTCCTATTGTTGAATCTTTAATTGCTCCTGTCAAGAAACAACTGGGATATCTCTTTTCATCCACGAATCATGTTAGGAACATGAATACTAAAATAAAGCTACTGGATGATACAAGCCGTGATGTCAAAAAACACATGGAAACAAACAATAGAAGTAATCTGGAGATACCTACTCATGTAACGGGGTGGTTGGAAGAAGTTGAAAAGACTAAAGAAAAAGCTCAAAGCATTCCAAGTATTGGGAGCGGATGTTGTAACTTGAAAATGAGGTATCTAGTTGGAAAGAAGGCATTCAAGACTACGGAGGAGATGGAAAGTCTTATTGATGAAAATAGTAAGATAATTTGGACAAATGCTCAAAGACCTCTTGGGAAAGTGAACTCAGAAATCGCATCCAGTTCTGCACCTTCGGATGGTGATGCCCAAAATCACTTCAAATCAAGAGAGAAGTCTTTTAAGAACGCCTTGGAGTCCCTCCAACAAGATCACAAGAGCAAAGTGATAGCCCTATGTGGAATGGGTGGTGTGGGGAAAACCACCATGATGGAGCAACTGAAAAAGGCTGCAGAAGATAAGAAAATGTTTGATTATGTTGTGAAGGTGGTTATTGGGCAACAAATTAACATGCTTTCTATTCAGCAAGATGTGGCAGTGTATATGATGGGCCAGTCCCTCATTGAACTGAGTAAAGAAGCTAGAGCAGATCGTCTTCGTATAACATTTGGAAACCTTCTAGAAGGTAGAAGAAAGGTTTTACTAATACTAGATGATGTATGGGAAACGATTGACCTCAAAGATATTGGATTGAGTCCTTTGCCCAACGGCTTCAAGTTGTTGCTGACATCACGAAATGAAAATATTTGCAAACAAATTGCAGTAGAAGCCAATTCGGAGTCAACACTAGTTCGAGTGGATGTGATGGAAGAGCCTGAAGCATGTAGTTTCTTTTGGCAAATTATAGGTGTTTCAAAACAATATGATAAGGATCTCAAACAAATAGGAAGTGAGATCGTGAGAAGATGTGGTTTTTTGCCCCTTGCCATTAAACTCATCGCCAAAACCCTTCAATTTCAAGAAGTTTTTGTATGGAGAGATACTTTTCAACGGTTGAAGAAGAAGAATCTTGATGAGAATGTGCAAGAAGTTATTAAGATAAGCTATGATTATATAAAAACAGAGGAGGAAAAGGTGATTTTTCTTCTGTGTGGCTTGTTTCCTGATGACTTTAATATCCCAATTGAGGAACTCACAAGATATGCATGGGGCCTACAGTTATTAAGTGAAGTATCCACTTTGGGAGAGGCTAGAGACAGGACAAAAATGTGTGTGCAGAATCTTAGAAATGCAAATTTGTTGATGGATAGCGATTGCATTGGGTGTGTCAAAATGCATGATCTTGTGCTTGCTTTTGTCATAAATACAGTTTCTAAAGGTCATCATCCATGGATAATCAACCATGGTGATATTTCAAAGTGGAGTAGAGCTGAAGTGAGAGAGTCTTGCAAAAGACTTTCTATTACTTGCACAGGAATGTCTGAGTTTCCTGGTGACTCTAAGTACCCAAACCTATCACTTTTGAGACTTATGGATGGAGATAAGTCACTTAAGTTTCCTGAAGGTTTTTATGAAAAAATGGAAAATCTTGAAGTTGTAGCATATGAAAAAATGCAGTATCCGTTGCTTCCCAGATCACTTGAATGCTCCACCAAGCTCCAAACACTCATTCTCCATCAATGCCTATTGATGTTTGATTTCTCTGTTATTGGTGAACTCATGAATCTGGAAGTGCTCAGTTTTGCTCATTGTGGCATCAGAAAGTTACCATCCACAATTGGAAATTTGAAGAAGCTAAAGCTATTGGATTTGACGGGGTGTGTAAATCTTCGTATTGATGATGGTGTATTGTTAAATTTGGTCAAGCTTGAAGAGCTTTATATGAGAGTTGATGATAGAAAGGCAATTAGGTTCACAGACAGCAATCGTGTTGAATTAGCAGAGCTTTCAAATCATCTTTCTGCATTAGAAGTTGAGTTCTTTGACAACAATGGTACGCCCAAGAATATGCTGTTTACTGAACTTAAAAGGTTTAGAATCTCTATGGGATGTGGTTTAGGAGACAATACTCACAAAAATATGCACTCATTTGAAAACACATTGAGGTTGGTCACTAACAAAGATGAGCTGTTGGAATCTACAATGAATGAGTTGTTTGAGAAAACCGAGGTGCTTTATTTGGAGGTGGATGGTATGAACGATCTTGAAGAAGTTTTAATGGAATCAGTTCATCTCCCTCAGCAAGCGTTTAATAATCTAAGAGTCCTTGATGTGTTCAAGTGTGAAAACTTGAGGTACCTCTTCACAGTCCCTATTGCAAATGGTTTGGTGAAGCTTGAGCGCCTCACAGTTTCAGAGTGCTCTGTTCTTGAAGTACTTGCACATGGTGAAAATGGTGGAGCTGAGAAAATTAAGTTTCAGGGGCTAAAGTTTCTAGGATTGGATAGGCTACCAAAGCTGATAGGTCTTTGCAACACTGCTAATGTAATTGAGCTACCACAGCTGGTGGAGTTGGAACTTGATGGCCTTCCTAACTTCAATAGCATTTATCCAAAGAAAACATCTGCAACATCTTCTATGTCCAGTAATGACTCTGCAATTCAACCATTATTTAACAAACAGGTACCTCTATATTAGGATTTATGTTGACAGTTTCATAGATTGACTTATAATCAACAAGTCTTAATTGTTGTGCAGGTGCTGATTCCTAAGTTGGAGAAATTGAGGATTTGGAGGATGGATAAGCTGAAAGAGATATGGCCTTATCAAGTTATAAGTAGCAAAGACGTTGATGCCTGCGTGTTGAGAAAGATTGAAGTGAGGGGATGTGATAATCTTGTGAATCTGTTTCCAACCAATCCCATGTCTTTGCTGGGTTGTCTGGAAGTGCTTGATGTTTCTAATTGTGGAAACATTGAAGTGTTATTTAACATCGACATGAGTTGTGTTGGTGAAATTGAAGAACACAGTAGCAACTTGAGACAAATTGAAGTATCTAATTTGGAGAAGCTAAGAGAGTTGTGGAGGATGAAAGGTGAAAGTAGCTCTGATATCCTCATCCGTACCTTTCAAGCTGTTGAAAGTATAGAAATAGAAGAGTGCAAGAGGTTTGTAAACGTATTCACACCGACCGTCACCAATTCTGATGTGAAAACAGTTATGAATGTGAGTATAGATGGAAGGAGACCTTCTGAAGAAACCAGGAGCAACATTGAATTGGTTCAGAACAGCCAGGAGGTATGTGATGTCATTGAGCTTTCAATTTCTCTTTTGATGTTAACAACTTATGTATATGTGTCTCTATACATACATACACGTATATAACATATCACACTACAACAAATCAATCAATTCTACACAATTCTTTCGATGTGTTCTGCTAGATTCTCACTCTTGAATTTCAATCACACAAGGATGGAAAGGAGAAATACAAGAAATTATAGATCTCACACTGGAAATTGATGATCTAATGATCAATTTTACATACATGTGATAGAAATCTGGCGGTTTGAGTTGCCAAGATCTCCCAAAGCGACTAATCTCTAAAATAATTGATAAGATGTCTCTCCTAACTGATCTCTTACAATATAAAGGCATAACTGAAATAGTTAATTTACTTATTTACCCGTGCTGCCCACAATTGCTTACTCATGGTTTAAATCCTTTCTTGCCTCTTTGTGAATAAGTAAGAATTGGTTTATTTCCCTTCTTGCCCCTCCTTGAATATGTGAACATGAGTTATATTTATTTGTAATTATATTTGTTGTTGAGATATGTGCAGATTAATGTAATATCCAAGGAAGAGATCATTTCAGAGGTGGATGGTAATATTCCTGACGTTGAATCCTCAATTCATCCCAAACCTTTTAACGTTAATCACCTTCAAGTACTTGGCTGTAAGGATGTTGAAGTGGTGTTTGAGATAGAGAGTTCCAGTAACAGCAACAGCACCACAGATTTCACAACAAGTCTGCATAAATATAATCATCAACCACCACCACTACTACTTCCCCACCTCAAGTCTTTATATTTAATAAATATGGAGAGGATGAGTGATGTGTGGAAGTGCAATTGGAAGAAACTTGTAATTCATCAAAACCAATCACAATCCTACTCATTCCACAACCTCACAATCATACACATGGAAAAGTGTCATACCATAAAGTACTTATTTTCACCTGTCATGGGCAAACTTCTTCCCAACTTAAAGGATGTCTGGATACATGAGTGTGATGGTATTGAAGAAGTTGTTTCAAATAGAGATATTAATGATGAAAATGAAGAAATAATATCTTCTACTCACACAAACACCATCTCCTCCTTCCCTCTTCTTGATTCTCTCTACCTTTTTAATCTGCCAAGCCTAAAGAGTATCGATGGCGGTACTACAATCACAACTACTTCCATCCATGATCAGTTCCAGGTATATTTGATTTCTTTTAAGCGAATCCTTTACATATTTCAGTTATTTGTTTTATTTAAATATATATTTATTTTTAATATTCTATTTTCCATTAGCTGCTTTATATAACTCCCTAAGCTAATTCTTCTGAAGCTGGAAAGACAAAAATAAATAACTACATGCATAGTATTTAATAGTTTTTTCATTTGCGTAGGTCATTAAGTTGATTTAGGATAAGACCGGATTGTCAGGGAGAGAAAAAAATTGATTGATGGATGTATATAAGTCATATGAAAAATAGAAAAAAAATGATTTTATTGATGCTTTTTTTTGTTCTGTTTTTTTTTTTTTTTTTTTTTTTTTTTTGTTTTGTTTTGTTTTGTTTCCTAGCATGCTAGTTTGGCTTAGTAAAATTCGGTTTGTTGTTTAAGAGAAATATCTTTTTTGCTGACATTGAACAAAACAATATGAAACTTTATGTAGCTGTATCTAATGTGCCAACTGAAAATATATAAATACAATATGTGACAATAGGCTCCTGTTTACAATTTCTTTTGTACCAGAAAAGTGTGCTATTCAAAATATTAACTTTAAGACATTGAACTATTATAGAGTCAAATGTCAATGTTGTCAATTTTGGAAATATCTCTAGATCTTAATTTATCAAGTATAATTAGCCAACTTTTTACTGAAAAGGACTCCCTTGAAAAAAATCTTTGTTCTAAAAATGCTTTCGATCTATTTAGCATATTAGAATTAAGATAGATTTTATAAAAATACAATTAATGAAAATTTATAGATGTATAATAAATTAACATGAAGAAGATGATGCATGTATAATAATTTAACCGTTCATGTTAGTAAAATTATTTAAAACATGAAGAAGATGATGCATGTAATCAATGCAGGTATGGAAATATAAGCATATTGATTGCAAACTCATTTCCTAATAATAAATAAATTTAGAAGTACAATTATGTTTTCATTTTCTCACATTGAGGGGGTAATGGGTTATATAGTCCAATGATATTTGTTTTCTCTTCATAAATCATGGCACTATAATAATTTTGAATGGGGCCATATACAGAAAACCATTATATTTTAGTCATTTTTTTCTGTTCAACATATTTTCATTTACTTTCTTATTATAGCATCATACTTTCATTTCTTCCAGTTATAGCATCATACTTTGAAAAATATACCCAATTACACATGGCTACAATGGCTTGATAAGAAAAGTTGAAAGTAGAATGCTATAAATGGGTGGATTTTGAAAGTACCTATATGCTGGTCTTGGGTCATTTATTAAAGGCTAAAATGCTAGAAATAGCAATTTACTTTCATCGATTTGCTTATCAGAGCATCATACTTTCTCTTTTTCCTATTAAAGCATTGTAGTTTAAGAAACCCACCCAATTATAGCAGTGTCATCTAAATACAATGGATTTCTGTTGCTGTAATATATATATATATATATATATATATATATATATATATATATATATATATGTTGATTAATTGCTAATAAAAGTACTTCAAAGTCTGTTCATTTTCAAGTTTTAATTTGAATAAATGCTAATTAATTGTGTTAATTAGCACCCTGGCAGTTTTGTTTTTTCTTGTTTCTATTTTCTTTTTTGTAGCTGTTCAAAATCTCCTGTAAGCCTATATAATTAAGGCCCCTTTTATGATTGATTTAGTGTACCTTTTCTTTCATCCACCATCTACTTGTTCTCTCTTGCCAACAATATAAAGCATAGCATACAACTGTTTTCTTGTTTTTCGTTATTTGGCTATACATATAACAAGGGTATTTTGGTCATTTGACAAACCGTCTTCCTTAATGGAGTGGAGTCCAAACACCACAGTCTGATTTCTCTTAATTCAAATTTTCACCATAAAATCCAACATGAACTTTGTCTTTTAAACAATTTGAATCCTTCAAAAATAGGCCCAGATTTTGTGGCCTAGGTGGTCTTCTATAATAAACGAATAATTGGAAATGCGGTGCTATTTCTTGCATTTAGCCCTTCTTCAATACAAACAAGTAAAGTTCATAGTTACAAAATTTTGCATATTTTATGGTTTATATTATGCTTTTATGTGTTTATAGACGTGTTCCTGCAGACATGTGTGAAATATATATGTTGATTAATTACTAATCAAAGTACTTCAAAGTCTCTTCAGTTTCGAGTTTTAATTTGAATAAATGCTAATTAGTTGTGTTAATTAGCACCCTGGCAGTTTTGTTTTTTCTTGTTTCTATTTCCTTTTTTCTAGCTGTTCATATTCTCGTATTAGCCTGTATAAGGCCACTTTTATGATTGATTTAGTGTACCTTTTCTTTCATCCACCATCTACTTGTTCTCTCTTGCCAACAATATAAGGCATAGCATACAACTGATTTCTCGTTTTTAGTTATTCGGTTATATATAACAAGGGTATTTTGGTCATTTGACAAACCTTCTTCCTTAATGGAGTGTCCAAAAACCACGATCTGATTTCTCTTAATTCATTTTTTCACCATAAAATCTAACATGAACTTTGTCTTGTAAACCATTTGAATCTTTCACATGTAGGCCCAGATTTTGTGGCCTAGGTGGTCTTCTATGTTTATGCTGATTCTGTGTCTTTCAGAAGTATGCTTCTTATGATCCTTCCACTCTCTTCATGTCGTTGATTCTGTCTGTCACCATCAGAACCTCATAAAAGTTTCTGCTGAGGTGTCATGCCAGTGGTGACCTGGAATTTGTGAAAAGTCTAATGCCATTTATTTTCTCTTCATAAATCATGGCACTCTACTTCAGCTTGCCTTATGAAATCCACCCAAGTTTGGAGAAATGTTCTATGCTGACCACTTTGACCTGCTATAGCAGGTTAAAGTGGTCACAATAGAAAATTTTGTCAAAGTTGAGTGGCTTTAGTGAAATTAAGTGGACTAAACTTTGACAACCTTTTCAATTATGACCACTTTAACCTGCTATAGTAGGTCAAATTTGTCGATATAGAAAGAAATTTCAAACTTGGGTAGGTTTGATGAGCTAAAACTGAAATGGAATTGTTAAACTGCAAAAAAATGGCCGAGATATATTGCCCTTTTGTAGTTCAACTTACATTGTCGACGTTACTGAACTACCTTAGTTTTGGGAAGCACTTGTGCATGTACATAGCAAACAGCTAAGCTTTGTTAATTTAAATAGATCCATTGATTTTTCATGTGTTGTTGTAGTGTTCTCAAGTCGGTGTTGCTTCTTGGTTCTTATGCCAATACTCCAAACACATACATATATGGAATTGTCCTGCCCTATCAAGAGTGTTTCCATCCAATGTAGTGGGACAACTGAATAAGCTTGAAGTGTTGAGCATATCAGATTGCAAGTCAATGGTGGAGATATTTGAAAGTAAAGAAATAAACAAAGATGGTGTTGATAGTACTACGAATGTTGGTGATGGAAGTGATGATACTTGTACTGCAATCACCATCCCAAGGTCGGCTAATATGACTCTGCTTCAATTGTCCAACCTAACGATATTGAGAATCTATGACTGTGAAGTATTGGAATATATATTCACAAGTTCCACACTTGAAAGCCTCAAGCAACTCAAAGAACTGATGGTAGTTAAATGCAAGGCAATGAAAGTGATTGTGAAGGAAGACGGAGATTTACCAGAACTCAAGGGTTTCTTCCGTCGTCTCAAGTCCCTTACACTTGTAGATTTACCAGATCTGAAGGGTTTCTTCTTGGGGAAGAATGAGTTCAGGTGGAAAGCATTGGAAAAGGTTAAGATTTATGGCTGCCCACAAATGATGAATTTCACATCTGGTCACTCCATGACTCCGAAGCTCAACTACATACATACAGCCTACGGCAAGCATAGTCTTGAATGTGGCCTCAACTTCCATTTGACCAATGCTACACAAGAGGTATGTTGTTACTTTACTTCATCATTTAACCAGGTGATCAGCATGTCGTTTTATGATGTTCAACATATTATTTGCTTACAAATTTAGATGGTTCATATGCAAAACATAGTATTTGCTTACACTATGGGGGGGGGGGGGGGGGGGGGGGGTTCCAGGTCGGTTCATATGTGTATTCCGGAAGAAACACAAAACAAAACCAAATGAAGATACATATATAACCACTTCCCATCTTTTGTATCTATAAAAAGTTACGAAAATATGCAATTTTTTTTATTATAAGTTAATATTTCATTCCTAAGATATTAAGTGGTCTCTTATGTTATAAAAGATGTTATATTCACTAATTCATAAGTTAGCAATTTAATATTTTAATCAAGTTAGATGAAGTAAAGACAAAAGGCCCAATTGACATATTCACTGAGGGTGGTTTTTTCCATGTCTAAAGATTTTTGAACATATACTATACTAGTTTCCGTTTGATCAGAATCAGATCAACAACCCCTTCTTCTTTACAGTGTCCCTATTGTAACCACAAAAATCAACAAATACAGGGACCAAATTTGCAGTTTTCGCTAAAACGTATTTTAATTTGACAAAAAAATTGATCGGTTTGTAGAAAAACAAAGTATTCAATTAAAGGAATAACAAAATAAGCACCTAAGAAAAAGTGCTTCTAAAATTCACAAAATATTTACGTTCCTTAAAAATACAAGACTTAAGAATTTATATCAAATATATGAACATAAAAAATTATTTTCTTGTGTATTACAAATGATACTTGGCAAGTTCATTCTTATTCAAATCATTTGTAAATTTCATAGAATGTGATCGTTTGGTACCTGACATAAATCATTTATTAGGAACTTAGAACTAACATCTTCATTCGGTTAAGAAAAGAAAACACAAAATAGATGGAAATTGAAGCATTGCCTCATTTTACATATTTTCACTCATATCTGTTAACAAATAGATTTTTGTATGGAAGTATATATTGTAATTAAATCATTTATATCGTTTTCATCCAATTTAATTCAATTATCTAACATATTTTATAAATATTGTGATGCTAGTTGTTACTTAATCAAGTTCTTCTTTTCTCTCTCATCTTTTACAAGGTAAACATTTTTTTAGCGTTTATTACCTAAAATTGACGAAAATAGTATAGCTGAGATGATTGTAAAAGTGTAAGTATATCATCCATATATCATTTGTTGTATTTGACAATGCCATAAAAAATACAATAACATAATTATCTTTTTTCCTAAAAAAATTGGATGTAAATATTCAGTACATGAAAAATTACCCTTTTTGAAGTAGCCAAAACACTTAACTTTTACTTTTTATTTTATCCCCCCCACCCACCCACTCACCCACAAACTATCATTTTTACTTTTATTTAAAAAGACTCGACAATCATCGATAACAATCTAAATTATTTGAGCAAATGCAATATATAAAGCTGAAATTTTCTTCATGGTGCTCATCTTCACAAAATATAATGTAAGCAGTGTCATAAACTAGGTTGTTGATTGGAAATACATGTTGGCTCATTGAAGAATAACATAACTTGCAATCCTTATTATGTTTGTAATATTAAATGTATTTTTCTTTAATAATTGTCGTGTTTGTGATGATCTATCTATGTTTGATTTTTCTTAGCAGACTCAACTTCCTATGTGCTCTATTCCAGATATGATAATGCTAGTTCAGTTCCCATGGTCTTTTTCAAATTTAGTTGAAGTAGATGCACAAGGGAGTGACAAATTGTTGAAAAGCCACATAATTTTTCCATGCAAGGAGTTGCTGAATTTGAAGAATCTTGAAAAGCTTTCTATTATTACCAGCAAGTATGGTGAATCTAAAATAGAGGAGGTATTTGAAGTAGCAGAAGGGACAAATGAAGATGTGGATATTGAAACACAATCTGTTGTGGTATTTGAGAAGCTGAAAGAGGTGACTTTGGGTAGATTAAATAATCTGAAGCATATGTGGAAGAGCAATCGGTGGATAGTGTTGAACTTTCCAAACCTTACAAAGGTCTCAATTGAAAGTTGTAAGCTTCTTGGACACGTTTTCAGTAGTTGCATGGTTGGCAGTCTATTGCAGCTCCAAGAGCTACAAATAAGTAACTGCGAGAGTATGGATGTGATTGTGAAGCAAGTTGAAGATTCCAAAACCAGACCGACTACAAAGGTTGTGTTCCCTTGTCTAAAATCCATAACACTTGAAATGCTTCCAAATCTCAAGGGATTTTGCCTGGGGAAGGAGGCTTTTGAATGGCCAATATTAGATACTTTGGAAATCAAAGATTGTCCAAAAATAACAGTTTTCACAAATGGGCAATCAACTACTCCAAAGCTAAAACTAATAGATACAACTTTTGGATTGTGTCATGCAACGGAAGACCCAAACTCTTTCATAAAGACCAAACAAGAAGAGGTATATGGTGTCTCCTTTGGTTATTAGTAACAGATTAATATGTTTGATCCAACAAAACGTTTACTTTACTCTCGAATTTACAACTTATTGTAATCTCCTCTCCTACAGGGATGGGAGTTCTAGAGCAACATCAAATTCACACGTGCGGTTTGGTTCGTTTTGAAGTTAGCTATATAGCACAGGTAAGATTACATTGTACACTTATTTCCTTCTTCCCAATCATGTACATGTTTCTCCACCTTAGTTATCTGATCATTGAATTGACTTTTTGTCACAGTTGCTTGCTTACTACTCTTTCAATTCGGGTTATTGAACTTCTATTTTCAAGTAATCTTATCTATGATGTGTCCACTTCTTGTATTTAATTAAGCTGTGACCAACTTAGCAATAATTACACAAGTTTTTATTAATTGGTCTGTACATGTTCCACTATTTTAAATAGTAAATAAATTCAGTGGTTGAAGGTGCATAGAATGATAGTCCATCGTACATGAAACTTTCTTAGCTCACACCGGGTAAGAAAGAAAAAAAAAGTATGAAGCTAATTTGTTATAACATAAAACTTCTCTTAATTCAACAGATCTGTGCTCTTAATTTTTATGAACACCCGGTGTTTGATAAAATTCTTCAATGAAAAAAGACCCATAAACTTTTGGCTCCTCTTTTAAGTCAAGTGTATTAATGTTTGTTTTGTATATGAGCACTTAAATCTTGAGGAAGCGACTCCATTTCTCTCTTGTAAGTTGAGTGTGTCAGTGTCACCCATATAAAAGCTTTGTTTTTCAGTCTCTGAAATAAAAAGAATAAAATTTGGTTACAAATATCTTATGTTCAGTGCAGGTTTCCATCGCCACCTTCAATGAATCTGTCTCATGATGATTTTGAGTTAACAATTGTTCACTAAACCTAGATAAGTTACAATTATGCCCATGACTATGAGCCATCCATTGATTATTTTAAACCTATTTGAGAAACAGAACACTTATGCATATTATCTGATTTTTGATGCATCTGAGGTTTAACATTTTTTTTATAATCAAATTTAGTTTGATATTGGAGTTGTCATTATTTATAATCACGCTCAGATTTTGAAAATGCCACTTATGTAGAAATTATTTGATGAAAAAAACATTATATTTTCATTCATTGTTTAATTTGTCACTTTGTGCATGTTTTTGTCGACATACGGTTGTACCATATGATGACATGAAAATTTTTATGTGGTGGCTGGTTTAGTTGGATTAAAAGACGTTACCTGTCAAGTTGATTTTATGCAGTGGCGGGCTTAGTTAGAAATATTTGATGAAAAAACATTACATTTCCATTTCTTCACAATCTTCAAACCTTTGGTCATTTATTTAAAGTTGCGTAATGATCAATGTTGCATACTTTATGTCAGTTGCATAAATTTGTAATGAAAGTGAAACACTGTTGCAGAATTTGTCTAAAAAAAATAAAAAAAATTGGTGCATAAACTGGTCCTAGAATGAAACATAGTTGAATAATGAATATTATGTCTAAAAAAATATTTTGTTGCATAAATTGACTAACATGTGCAATCAATGTCCGTGGCTTAAACATGTTAAATCATATGGTTAAAAATGTAATTCACTCACTTTTCTTAGAAGCATATGGTTCCGAATACAAATAGAATCCTAATAGATAGATGAAAATAAAATCATATTCCTAACCATCAAACGGCTCCTAGGTGATTACTTCTTCCCTTTGCTCGACTCAAACGGCTCTAGCTTCGGCCGCAAAGAGTTGACGTTTGAGATTGGCTATTTCTTTCTCAAGAGAGTGTATGTAGTCTGTATCACTTTCCTTAATAGTGTGTGAGTCTGATAGGGCTTCCGATGGGTGGGGCTTACTAGGTGTATCCTTAACGTCCTTTCCTTCATCTGACTCCTGGTCAGATTCATCATATTCGTAATCAGTTACCACGTACTCTTCCGGTTCCACTCCGGGTCCCACCTCCCATTGTAGGGCCTCCTTCAGGCTTTTCTTCAGGATTGTCATCTAGACCCACCTCAATCTCCCTATAGACTACTAGAGCTTGATAGTAGGGGTCGTCTTGCTGCATTCCTGCCATATTGCCCGCGTGGGAAGTATAGGTGTGAAAAGTGTGTGCATTGGGGTGTATAAGGATAGTATTCTTAAAATACTCCTACAATGTTTATTTTTCTTAAGTTTAGTTCCTCTAACCTATTTGGATAGTTAGATGGTAAGCTTTCGGTTTATTGACCATCACGATTATTCCCAAACATATGTTGATCTTACTTTGAATGAATGTAGTTGATTAGGCTACATTGATCCCCAATACGATTACATAACTGCCCTGATTAAATCGCAATGTTCAAATCCCCCAAAAACTTTTATTGTATAGTATCATGCTATTATTCTAAAACACGCACATAGGTAAGTATTTTATTTACTCTGTTCAGAGTTATTTAGCCCCATTGTGTTTATAGTTGCATATCATGTATGCTTAGATATGTTAGTTCACTATAAACAAAGCTCTGATACCAACCTGTCACACCCCTGAACCAGACGACGGAAACGTCCGGGGGTTCGTGTGACTTAAATTGAAATATTATCACAATGAATATACAAGAAACATAACATAAACATGACCATGCAGTAATACATTACAACTGACCTTGTTCACATCAAGTACATTGTTTACATTACAATATCACAGAGCATAAATTGTTTAACGATTGACATTTGCACAAAAGAAAGAAAAAGGGAAGAGGGAAAAGGGAAGAGGGAAAGAAAGAATGGCATGGAAACATGAGATCATGCATAGTCACATGTTGTGTAATATGCTTAGATGACCACTGAACAATAATGAGGTGGCTAGCACTCATTAATCTTCTTAGTTTCTCCGTTTTTGTATTGGGCCGAAATGGGCTGAAGAAAGAGGAAAGGAATCACTTTGGCCCATTCTTGGTCTTGCTCGAAAGTGTGAAGTCTCTATACAAGTTTTCGGCCCATTGGGCCTTTAGGGTAGTTCATGGCCCAATGAAATCCAATTGGAGAGGGTTTACGGTCCAATAAGGAATTTAATTCACTTATGGCCCAATAAGGCCCATTAGTGTAAAATGATCCATTCTAGACCCATAAGGCCCAAAAGGTTAAGTTTCATGAAAGTGGGTCCAATTAGGGCCCATTTAAGGGTTCTAAGCCCAAAGTAGTCAAATTGAAAGCTTATTGGTCCATTAGGCCCAATAAGGAAATCCTAGTCCATAATGGATTTAGGTCGGGATTCTTAGGGTTTTCAAACCCTAACTTGACTTTGTAATGTTTTGCATGAAGTTTGGGCTTTATAATTGGATTTTTGATGAAAGTTTGTTGTTATTGAATAACATCATATGCATATCAAGTTATGGTTACAATTTGTTGTCATTGATATTGTTTACAAAAGTATAGAATTTCCTAGCAAATTTGCTAGTTGTGACAGATACGACCCGTATGGGTCGATTTGGTCAAGTCTACCGACGCAGGAGATAAGTTCAAGATTGATGTTGGAATAAGTTTTAAGATTCCTTTAGGATTCAAGTTTCCTTTTTTACAGTTTCTTTTTATTAATGTATTAGTTTTGGATATTGATTAGGTTTTTTGTTATTAAGGATTTGTTTAGGTTTAGCTGGACATTATAAATAAAGCACCTTAGGAACACATTTTTCTTTATGCATGGAATACAAGTCTTTGACTGTTTTTTTGGAGAATTCCCTGTTTCTCGAATCACAGGCGGGTCGACTAAGGTTCTTACCTCCGGGAAGGATCTTGATCTTATTAAAGATCTATGTCAGATGCTGTTATTTCACCACCTGAAATATTAACAAAAAAAATAATAAAAAAGTTTCCAATTACAACTAAAAAGTTTCACTGCCCCTCCCCCAAAACAGAATCTAGACATCAGACATCAGGTAGCAATGCGAGTGAAAAGAGTGACAACAATACTGGTATAACTTACACCGACTCCAAAGGTGATTTGGAGACACAAAATAGGTATTTTAAACTTCTTTCAATCATGGAAATAAAAAGAGTTAGTTACAAGAATTGTCCTTGTGTTATACCCAAAGTTGCATATTCAATCCAACTTTGTTTTTTCTGTTTCATTTTGGTCCCTAACATTGGTTTTTGTTTCCGATTTATCACTGGTCCTGTAAAATGACATGTAAAAATAGTTTAAAAATAAACAAATTATAGAAAACTTTACATTTTTGTTCCTTAAGTATGGCTGCTTTTTTGCAATTTTGGTCCTAAAACGTTTTCTTTTGCATTTTTTGTCCTTAGTTGACATTCGTGTAATGTTTTTGGTCCCGGTTCCAAATTAAGTGACAATTTTTTCTCTATGGGTGTGATTTTGCAATTTCGATCCCAAAAATAGCCATTTTACTAGGAACAAGGGAAAAAAAAACGTTATAAAAATCTTAAATAAGGACCAAATTAGCATGACAACCTTTTGGGACCAAAATTAAAAACATCAGCTATACTCAGGGACCAAAAATGCAATGTACTTTAAAAAGAAACATATGAGGGTAGAAAATTCATTTTATTGTAGAAGTTGGACTAAACCTGAAATGTTGGGAATAACATAGAGACCATTCTTGTAATTACTCTAAAAAAGAATAAAACTTGGTAACAAATGTCTACCTTATAATGGGTGCAGTCTTTCATCGCCACCATTATGACGGTTTCGACTTTACCATTGTTCATGAAACCCTGAGAAATGACTATAATGCCCTTGATCATGAGCCACCCATTGTGAAGGAAACACCAATCAAGAGCAGTTACCCTACTACTCTTGAATCTGTCTCCGAGTCAATCATAATCTAATCAAAGTTTCCCACTCGTTCCTTTTCTTCCCCTTGTTCCACATTAGCTTCTGAATGCATGAACACAACAACACCGCCTAAAAAACAACAAATCCCTCAAAACAATTCACATATAGATTCAAGCGTCAATTCCCATTTTCATAAAAGAAGAAAGTCTTCAGCTTTAGCATCAGTCAAGATGGCCCACTTTGATTCCCCTGACCCTAAAACCAAATTTCCAGTTAAAGAAACCATGAATCTTGATGATGAAACCAAGAATGATCTAAAAATATCGTGTTCACTATGTGCAAAACCCACTGGGTCTTGCGGAAAATGACTATTATGTCCCTTGTTCTTTGATGTCGTTATCTAAGGTGCAGTTGGTGTCAAGTTGGAAAGGGAGAGAAAAGGGTCTCACATGTGTAGCTGTTGTGGTGTCTGATATTACATGTGTTGATGGGAGAATTTGGAGCAAAGAAGATGGATGTGTATTAAATACGGCTTTCTACCCTTTCTGTAGTGATCAAGTCAATTGCCTTGGGTTACATGTTGTGGCAACTGATTCCTCTAATGTGTAGCTTTTAAACAAGGTATCATATCAATTCATACTATTATAATATCTTGTCGCATATCCAACTGATAATTATTGAGGGCATATTGGTTATTTTGTTGATTTATGTTTTGGGAGTTGGGAGTTGGGATGTGATGAATATGATCACAAAATATCTTTGATCCTTCAGAGATATACAACCAACTTATATAACTTTTCTATATGCAGGTGCTCTTTTATTCTGAAAGACTAGAAATCCAACATATCGATACATCAACAACAAATAACGTAATTTTGCATACGTTTCAAATCGAAAGTGACTCCCTTAAAACATTTGCAACTTTTGTCTTATTGAAATCAGGCACACAGTCCCAATCCAATACATACCAAATGCAGTACAACCTGTTTTTTCATATACCGTCATGTGTAACAAACTGGATTTTAATTGTAGGAAGTCTCACCTTCTAGTGTTACAAGTTTGAGTAAAGGCGTCTCACAAAATCCGTTTGAGAAATTTGCCTACACATCTCCACAAACCAACTTGATAGGTTGAAGAACCACAAAATCTAAGGTCAAAAATCTATAATATCTTGTTATTTATAGATTCATTAAACGTATTTTAAATTCTAGTTAAAGTTAAACTATGTTTGTTGATCATGCAGATGAGATTACCAAAGAAAGTCCAAGTATCCACTTCTGAATATTAATGCCTAACCTTACATGTAAATTCTCAATCATTGCTAAATTGGTTTTAAACCTATTTGGGAAATTTAGGATCTATGGTTATTATATTAATTTCATGATACATTTGAGGTGTATGACCAATAAAATGTGACTATTGTAGTTGTAACATTCTTTATGACCAGCCATAGTTTTAATTTTGTTGTTTATAATGTTATTTTCCTGCTTTTGGACATGTTAAATAATCAACTCTAATACGTTTTAATTAAAGATATAATATTTTGATGTAGAAAGTTGGAATGATCAAATGATTAGTATTTAGTAGGTTAAGTGTTTTTAATGATAAATAAAATATTTTTTACTATAAAATAGCCAACAAGACCATAAAAGTAATATTTTGCTAAACATGAAATTATATTTCACTAATTCAACCATTTAAACCCTCGTCCAAGAAAACCAATGGGACCATTATGGACTATGAAAAAGAGAATACGGAAATGATAGATGTTGAAATGATGAAAGAAATATCTTACTTAAATTTGTATCACTCTTTATTGTCTAATCATTTCCCATTTTCCTATTTGTTTTTCATTTTTCATTAGGCTTCATGATTTTTGTAGATGGTGGTTTCCTGATAGTGAGGTCATAGATTAAATTTATGTAAATTTGTGCGTTCAAATGTTAAAGGTCATTCGAACGTATTTGCTATTGATATTTGATTATTTTTGCTATCATTAATTTGGCTCAAACGGAAAAGTACAACTCTTTGCAGTTAGATAAAAAAAATTGTGATCGAATTTACTTTGACTGCATTGATAAAATATGAAACAATTAAAGAAGTTTGCAATCACGTGGACATATTGCGTACTCAGTCTAATTTTGATAAGTGGTACCGGTTAGAGTCATATATTCAAACACTTCAATCTAATACTATGAGTGTCCAAGATTTTTTGTTAGGACGTTTTGTTATTAAAAGTTTTGAACTATTTTTTCTCATTATTTTAAACCATTTAATTTAATATGATATGGTTTTTTAAAACACATGTTTTAGTTGTTAAATTAAATTATTACATAAGCTTTTTCAAATATTAGACCAACTAATAATCATCCCACTAAATACAATTATTTTGAAATTTTTTACAAATTCTCTTTTTCTTTTTTGCAAAGGGATGCCCAAAATTAGGGTGATATATATGTGGTGTAAATGAAATATCACATATTAAGGTGGGGTAGGGATCCGACATTGTATCGTGCTTCAATAGAAACCGGTGGGACCTTTGACTGTTAGTATATTACTTGTGCTATACTCTGTAGTATGTTAGGCAATGCTCTTAGTACCTAGATTATGACTGTTGACTGCATTATTTCCATCCATCCAATACCATGGTATTTGCAGGTCAACAGCAATAATTGAGGCTTGTTCATACTTCAATATATTGGCCTTCTTCTTCACAATTCCAACCAGTTGTACACATACGCACTTTACAAAGCAGCAAAAACAGCAAGCATTAGCACAGGCGCATATAGTAGAAGAGGTATGTTTTTGTTGAAAGTTTTTCTCTTTGTTTATGAATAATTTTTCTTAGTTGTTTTTAGTTTTCAATCTATCGATCCTTGACGAAATTATCTGAAAAAAATGTTTTGCTTTGTTACTTGTTGTGGATTGTTCGTGTATGCTCCACATATAAAATCAAGTCAATGTTTAAATGAATGACAATGCCTCCTCATTTTCCCTCTTTTGATTATTGAACAATGTTTTGGAGGAATGGTTTTCTTAGGACAGATGCTTCCACGTAGAGATCAGTTCTAGCCCTAATAAACCCCCTAACTGTATCACTGTAGGACTCTGTTTACAACTAATAAACCCCTAATTAAAAGGCACGGTATTTTGTTCCTCATCTCTCACAATTTTACACGATGATGAAGATGTTGAAATTAACAATCTATTCCCACTTTCAATCATTTCAAAGAAAACCAAGGTTAAGTTGACAAGGGAAGACAAACAGCAAAATTAACTATGAATTTACATACACATTATTTACTAACTACCAATTCTTTTCTAGCCAAACGTGTCATGTGTCCTAAATCCTGAAGGAAACTTTTTATAACACTAATTATCTATGGATTGTATATGATAATTGAAAAAAGATAGCTAAGCAAGTTAATAAGTAATAAGTTTTAACAATTTCATTGCCTTTTTTATCTGTTACAGGTCTCTGTAAAAGCTAGAATATTGAAAGATGGAGCTTGTATCTGCAATCATTAGTCCTATTGTTGAATCTTTAATTGCTCCTGTCAAGAAACAACTGGGATATCTCTTTTCATCCACGAATCATGTTAGGAACATGAATACTAAAATAAAGCTACTGGATGATACAAGCCGTGATGTCAAAAAACACATGGAAACAAACAATAGAAGAAATTTGGAGATACCTACTCATGTAACGGGGTGGTTGGAAGAAGTTGAAAAGACTAAAGAAAAAGCTCAAAGCATTCCAAGTATTGGGAGCGGATGTTGTAACTTGAAAATGAGGTATCGAGTTGGAAAGAAGGCATTCAAGACTACGGAGGAGATGGAAAGTCTCATTGATGAAAATAGTAAGATTATTTGGTCAAATGCTCAAAAACCTCTTGGGAAAGTGAACTCAAAAATCGCATCCGGTTCTGCACCATCAGATGGTGAATCCCAAAATCATTTCAAATCCAGAGAGAAGTCTTTTAAGGATGCCTTTAAGTCCCTTCAACAAGACGACACGAACAAAGTGATAGCCTTATGTGGAATGGGTGGTGTGGGGAAAACCACTATGATGGAAGAACTGAAGAAGACTGCAGAAGATAAGAAAATTTTTGACTGGATTGTGAAGGTGGTCATTGGGCAAAAGACTAACATGCTTTCTATTCAGCAAGATGTAGCAGAATACATGGGCGCATCTCTAACTGAAACGAGTGTAGCAGCAAGGGCAGATCGTCTTCGTATAACATTTGGGAACCTTCCAGAAGGTAGAAGAAAGGTTTTAGTGATATTGGATGATGTATGGGAGACGATTGACCTCAAAGATATTGGACTGAGTCCTTTGCCCAACAGCTTCAAGTTGTTGTTGACATCGCGGAATGAAAGTATTTGCAAACAAATTGCAGTAGAAGCTGATTCGGAGTCGACACTAGTTCGAGTGGATGTGATGGAGGAGCCTGAAGCACAAAATTTCTTTTGGCAAATCACAGGAGTTTCAAAACAACATGATATGGAGCTCAATCAAACAGGAAGTGAAATTGTAAGAAGATGTGGTTTTTTGCCCCTTGCCATTAAACTCATCGCCAAAACCCTTCAATTTCAAGAAGTTTTTGTATGGAGAGATACTTTTCAACGGTTGAAGAAGAAGAATCTTGATGAGAATGTGCAAGAAGTTATTAAGATAAGCTATAATTATATAAAAACAGAGGAGGAAAAGGTGATTTTTCTTCTGTGTGGCTTGTTTCCTGATGACTTTAATATTCCAATTGAGGAACTCACAAGATATGCATGGGGCCTACAGTTATTAAGTGAAGTATCCACTTTGGGAGAGGCTAGAGACAGGACAAAAACGTGTGTACAGAATCTTAGAAATGCAAATTTGTTGATGGATAGCGATTACATTGGGTGTGTCAAAATGCATGATCTTGTGCTTGCTTTTGTCATAAATACAGTTTCTAAAGGTCATCATCCATGGATAATCAACCATGGTGATATTTCAAAGTGGACTAGAGCTGAAGTGAAAGAGTCTTGCAACAGAATCTCTATTACTTGCAAAGGTATGTCTGAGTTTCCTGGTGACTCTAAGTACCCAAACCTATCACTTTTGAGACTTATGGATGGAGATAAGTCACTTAAGTTTCCTGAAGGTTTTTATGAAAGAATGGAAAATCTTGAAGTTATAGCGTATGAAAAAATGCAGTATCCGTTGCTTCCCAGATCACTTGAATGCTCCACCAAACTACGAACACTCATTCTCCATAAATGCTTATTGATGTTTGATTTCTCTGTTATTGGAGAACTCTTGAATCTGGAAGTGCTCAGTTTTGCTCATTGTGGCATCACACATTTACCATCCACAATCGGAAATTTGAAGAAGCTAAAGCTACTGGATTTGACAGGGTGTGTAAATCTTCGTATTGATGATGGTGTCTTGTTAAATTTGGTCGAGCTTGAAGAGCTTTATATGAGAGTTGCTGATGAAGAGGCAATTAGGTTCACAGACAGCAATTGTGTTGAATTAGCAGAGCTTTCAAATCATCTTTCTGCATTAGAAGTTGAGTTCTTTGACAACAACGGTACGCCCATGAATATGCTGTTTACTGAACTTAAAAGGTTCAGGATCTCTATGGGATGTGGTTTAGTAGAGAATACTGACAAAAATATGCACTCATTTAAAAACACATTGAGGTTGGTCACTAACAAAAATGAGCTATTGGAATCTAGCATCAATGAGTTGTTTGAGAAAATTGAGGTGCTTTATTTGGAGGTGGATGGTATGAACAATCTTGAAGAAGTTTTAATGGAATCAGTTCATCTTCCTCAGCAGACGTTTAATAATCTAAGAGTCCTTGATGTTTTCAACTGTGCAAACTTAAGATACCTCTTTACAGTCCCTATTGCAAATTGTTTGATGAAGCTTGAGCGCCTCACAGTTTCACAGTGCCCTGTTCTGGAAGTACTTGCACAGAGTGAGAATGGTGAAGCTGGGGCAATTAAGTTTCAGGGGCTAAAGTTTCTAAGATTGGATAGGCTACCAAAGTTGATAGGTCTTTGCAACACTGCTAATGTAATTGAGCTACCACAGCTGGTGGAGTTGGAACTTGATGGCCTTCCTAATTTCAGTAGCATTTATCCTGAGAAAACATCTGCAACATCTTCTATGTCCAGTAATGCCTCTGCAATTCAACCATTATTTAACAAACAGGTACCTCTATACTAGGATTTATGTTGACAGTTTCATAGATTGACTTGTAATCAACAAGTCTTAATTGTTGTGCAGGTGCTGATTCCTAAGCTGGAGATATTGGGGATTTGGAGGATGGATAAGCTGAAAGAGATATGGCCTTATCAATTTAGTAGTAGTGACGATATCAATGCCTGCTTGTTGAGAGAGATTACAGTGAGAGAATGTGATAATATTGTGAATCTATTTCCAACCAATCCCATGTCTTTGCTGGGTCGTCTGGAAGAGCTTGTTGTTTTTGAATGTGGAAGCATTGAAGTGTTATTTAACATCGACATGAGTTGTGTTGGTGATATTGAAGAATACAACAGCAACATGAGATACATCCGTGTATATAAATTGGGGAAGCTAAGAGAGTTGTGGAGGATGAAAGGTGAAAGTAGCTCAGATATCCTCATCCGTACCTTTCAAGCTGTTGAAAGGATAGAAATAGAAGAGTGTGAGAGGTTTGTAAACGTATTCACACCGACCGTGACCAATTCTGATGTGAGGACACTTATGAAAGTGAGTATAGATGGTAGGAGAACGTGGGAAGAAACCAGGGGAAACATTGAATTGGTTCAGAACAACCAAGAGGTATGTGATGTCATTGAGCTTTCAATTTCTATTTTGATGTTTATAACTTATTTATATGTGTCTCTATACATACATACACATATATAATATATCACACTATAACAAATCAATCAATTCTACACAATTCTTTCGATGTGTTCTGCTAGATTCTCACTCTTGAATTTCGATCACACAAGGATGGAAAAGAGAAATACAAGAAATGATAGATCTCACACTGGAAATTGATGATCTAATGATCAATTTTACATACATGTGATAGAAATCTGGCGGTTTGAGTAGCCAGGATCTCCCAAAGAGACTAATCTCTAAAATAATTGATAAGATGTCTCTCCTAACTGATCTCTTACAATATAAAGGCATAACTGAAATAGTTAATTTACTTATTTACCCGTGCTGCCCACAATTGCTTACTCATGGTTTAAATCCTTTCTTGCCTCTTTGTGAATAAGTAAGAATTGGTTTATTTCCCTTCTTGCCCCTCCTTGAATATGTGAACATGAGTGGTGGTCTAGCATGTTCACACTTTAAAGTGCAATAAGATTATCAACCTGCGTGAAGATATGTATCCTATCAAATTATTTATAAATCTTTACACTTCAACTTGTGATAAAAACAAAGTTAAAACTCGGAATTTAAAAACATGGACAAATTATCTATATCACTACTACGCTTTTAAGAATAGAAAAGTAGGCTATATTTCTGCGTTGCTAAGTGTGGATCTGTTTCAACCTTCATATTATTATTAACATATTTATAATCAAGTTAATGGGGACCAAAATTTGTAAACACTTTAATGGACCTAAACCATAAAAAAAACAGATAAACACAGGGACCAATTTTTTAATTTAGTGTGAAAAATATCATTGTGTAAGTGCATGTATTTTACATATTTATTTCTAATTATATTTGTTGTTGAGATATGTGCAGATTAATGTTATATCCAAGGAAGAGATCATTTCAGAGGTGGATGGTAATATTCCTGACGTTGAATCCTCAATTCATCCCAAACCTTTTCACGTTAATCACCTTCAAACACTTGATGTAAATGGCGGCTGTAAGGATGTTGAAGTGGTGTTTGAGATAGAGAGTTTCAGTAGCAACAGCACAGATTTCACAACTCTGCATAAATATAATCATCAACCACCACCACTACTACTTCCCCACCTCAAGGAATTGTGGTTACAAAATATGGAGAGGATGAGTGATGTGTGGAAGTGCAATTGGAAGAAACTTGTAATTCCTCAAAACCAATCACAATCCTACTCATTCCACAACCTCACAACCATACACATGTGGAATTGCAAAAGCATGAAGTACTTATTTTCACCTCTCATGGGCAAACTTCTTCCCAACTTAAAGGATGTCAGGATAAGGAATTGTGATGGTATTGAAGAAGTTGTTTCAAAAAGAGATATTAATGATGAAAATGAAGAAATAATATCTTCTACTCACACAAACACCTTCTCCTCCTTCCCTCTTCTTGATTCTCTCTACCTTTTTAATCTGCCAAGCCTAAAGAGTATCGATGGCGGTACTACAATCACAACTACTTCCATCCATGATCAGTTCCAGGTATCATTTCTCTTAACTAGTGGATCCTTTACACATTCAGTTATTTGTTTTATTTATTTATTTATTTATAATATTTTCTTCTCCATTAGCTGCTTTATATAACTCAATAAGCTAATTCTTCTGAATCTGGAAAGACAAAATAACTAACTGAATACCTAATTTTTTTTACAGTTTATTCGTTTGCATAGGTCATTAAAGTTATTTCTCTTAAGCATGGTTATAAATCATATGAAATGCATTTTTTTATCCAGTTTCAGTTAAGTTAACTAAAACAGATGGTGGATTTAGATCGGATTGTGAGGGAGAGAAAAAAATTGATTGATAAATATATATAAGTCATATCAACATTACTCTTGATTGTTAAGTAATATGAAAACTGGAACAAAAATGGTTTTTTTTTTTTTTTTCCTAGCTTGCAATTTTAGCTTAATAAAGTTCAGTTTGTTGTTTAAAAGAAATATCTTTTTTTTTTTTTTTTTTTTTTTTTTTTTTTTTTTTTTTTTTTTTAAATCTTTCAAAAAAAAATCTTTTTTTTTTCTGACATGGAACTGAAAAATATCAAACTTTACCTATAAGTATATCTAGTGTTCCGACTGAAAATATATAAATACAATATATGGCAAAAGACTCCTGTTCACAACTTTTTTTTAAAAGTATTAAATTTAAGACATTGATCGATCATCGAGCCAAACGACAAGATTGTCAGTTATGGGAAGTCTCAAGATCTTCATTTATCTAGTATAATTTCCCAAGTCTATATTGAAAATGACTCCCTTGAAAAGAAAATTTGTTTTAAAAATGCTTTCTATTATGAATATTAGGATCAAGATAGATTTTGCAATATACAATCTATTGAACAATCATAGATGTATAATAAACGCACCTTTATTTTCACTATAGACACTGATATTGATAAGAGTCATTATCTGTTTCTTGGATTTGGCCTTGTCAATAATTCTATATTCACAAATGCAAAAATATAAACTTTTTTGAGAATTCTATATTCATAAATGCTAAAATATAAACTTTCTTTTCTAAAGATCAGATTATCTAGACCAAAATATGTGGGTTTAGATGTAGCACACACATGATGGAAGACTTGGAATAAATTAATTATTGATAACGGCTGATTAGATGCTAACATTCTCCATATTAAATTTTTCTTCCTTTTGTCACTGTGTCCTAAATTAACCCTTCATGTTAGTAAAATTATTTAAAACATGAAGAAGATGATGCATGTAATCAATGCAGGTACGGAAATATAAGCATATTGATTTCAAACTCATTTCCTAATAATAAATAAATTTAGGAGTAAAGTTATGTTTTCATTTTCCCACATTGAGGAGGTAATGGGTTATAGAGTCCAATGCCTTTTATTTTCTCTTGATAAACCATATACAGAAAAACCACTATATTTTTAGTCATTTTCTCTGTTCAACATGCTTTTCTTTATTTTATTATTACATCATCCTACTTTCATTTATTCCAGTTATAGCATTATACTTTGAAAAAATATACCCAATTATATGTGGCTACGACGGCCTGATAAGAAAAGTCGAAAGTACAATGCTATAGCTGGGTGGATTTTCAAAGTACCTTTATGGTAGTCTTGGGTCATTTATTAAAGTCTAAAATTATAGAAATAACATTTTACTTTCACTGATATGATTATAAGAGCATCTTACTTTCATTTTTTCCTATTAAAGCATTGTAATTTAAGTAACTCACCCATTTATTGCAATTTCATTCAAATACAAAGGATTTCCGTTACTGCAATATAAAGAAATGAAAGTAGGATGCTATAATAAACGAATAAATGGAAATGCGTTGTTATTTCTTTCATTTAGACCTTCTTCAGTACAGATAAGTAAATTTCATAGCTATAAGTCTAGGTGAAATATTTGTATATTTTATGGTTTATATCATGCTTTCATGTGTTTATATCTCATATTTATTCTTTTTTTTAGTTTCAAAAATGAGACTAACCATTATCATGACCACCATGTCCACTTCCAGTGTCATACACTTTGCTTCTGGACGAGTAATATATGTTGATTAATTGCTAATCAAAGTACTTCAAGGTCTCTTCATTTTCAAGTTTTAATTCGAATAAATGCTAATTAGTTGTGTTAATTAGCACGTAGCAGTTTTATTTTTCTTGTGTCAGTTTCCTATTTGTAGGTTGTCATAATCTCTTCTAAGCCTATATAATTAAGGCCACTTTTATGATTGATTTAGTGTGCCTTTTCTTTCATCCACCATCTACTTGTTCTCTCCTGCCAACAATATAAGCATAGCATACAACTGATTAGTTTCTTGTTTTTACTTATTTTGTCTATGTATAACGAGGGTATTTTGGTCATTTGACAAACCTTCTTCCTCAAGGAGTCCAAACACCACGATTTGGTTTCTCTTTATTCCTAGACCTTTTATCCATTTTTTCTGTATATTGCCCTTTTGGATTTCAACTTCCATTGTCCACATTGTTACTTAATTACCTTAGTTGTGTGAAGCACTCACGATTTTTTTTTTTTTTTTGGAAGAGACCGAAGTCTCGGCAAACTAAAGGGAAGCACTCATGTTTGTAACCACACTTCTAGAAACAAATGATATGTTAAATTGTAGTGTGTATGTGTGTATCAAACAACTAAGCTTTGTTAATTTAAATAGATCCATTGATTTTTCATGTGTTGTTGTAGTGTTCTCAAGTCGGTGTTGCTTCTTGGTTCTTATGCCAATACTCCAAAAAGATTTATATAGAGAACTGTCCTGCCCTATCAAGAGTGTTTCCATGGTATGTAGTGGGACAACTGAATAAGCTTGAAGAGTTGAGAATATCAAAATGTAAGTCAATGGTGGAGATATTTGAAAGTGAAAGAGTCAACAATGATGGTGTTGATAGTACTACGAATGTTGGTGATGGAAGTGATGATACTTGTACTGCAATCACCATCCCAAGGTCGGCAAATATGACTCTGCTTCAATTGCCCAACCTAACAATATTGGTCATCAGTAAATGTGAAGTTTTGGAATATATTTTCACAAGTTCCACACTTGAAAGCCTCGAGCAAATCAAAGAACTGATTGTAAAACAATGCAAGGCAATGAAAGTGATTGTGAAGGATGACACAGAGCACACAGAAACATCTAAATCTATAATAGTCTTCCCACGTCTCAAGTCCCTTACACTTGTAGATTTACCAGATCTCAAGGGTTTCTTCTTGGGGAAGAATGAGTTCAGGTGGCCAGTATTGGAAAAGGTTAAGATTTATGGCTGCCCACAAATGATGAATTTCACATCTGGTCACTCCATGACTCCGAAGCTCAACTACATACATACAGCCTACGGCAAGCATAGTCTTGAATGTGGCCTCAACTTACATTTGACCAATGCTACACATGAGGATGAGGTATGTTATCACTTTATTTCATCATTTAACCAGGTGATCAGCATGTCGTTTTATGATGTTCAACATATTATTTGCTTACAAAAATTAGGTGGCAGGTTCATATTTTTATTCCAGAAGGAAACATAAAACAAAAAACCAAATGAAGATCCATATATAACCACTTCCCTTTTTTATATCCATAAAAAGTTTTGAAAATATGCAATCTTATTTTTTATTATAAATTAATATTTCATTCCTAAGATATTAAGTTATCCCTTATGTTATGAAAGATGTTATATTCACTAATTCATAAGTTAGCAATTTAATATTTTAATCAAGTTAGATGAACTAAAGACAAAAGGCCCAATTGACGCATTCATTGTGGGTGGTTTTTTCCATGTCCAAAGATTTTTGAACATATACAATACTAGGTTCCGTTTGATTAATATTAAAGAAAATCTAAAAAAAGAAATTAAAACAATAAATCAGTCTTTTCAATTTTGATACAAACCTAGTGAGAAGGACCAACTTTGTAATTTTGGAACCACAGGGACCGTAACCGCAAAAATCGACAAACGCATGGACCAAATTTGCAGTTTTTGCTAAAAAAAACAAACAAATCTAACTAGTGGCTTGGAGGTTTGGAGTCTGGGCAAGTATTCGACTAAAGGCATAACAAAATAAGCACCTAAGAAAAAGGGCTTCTAAAATTCACATAATAGTTTCTTTCCTTGAAAACAGAAGATTTAAGAATTTATATCAAATATATGAATATAAAAAATTATTTTCTTGTGTATTACAAATGATACTTGGCAAGTTCATTCTTATTCAAATCATTTGAAAGTTTATAAATCATTAATTAGGAACTTAGAACCAACAACTTCATTCGGTTAAGAAAAAAACACAAAATAGATGGAAATAAAAGCATTAGCTTATTTTACATATTTTCACTCATATCTATTAACAAATAGATTTTTGTATGGAGCTATATTTTGTAATTGAATCATTTATATCGTTTTCATCCAGTTTAATCCAATTATCTAACATATTTTATAATAATGTGATGTTAGTAGTTAATCAAGTTGTTCTTTTCTCTCTCATCTTCTACAAGCTTGATATTTATGTAGCGTTTATTACCTAAATTTGACAAAAATAGTATTGCTGAGATGATTGTAAAAGTATAAGTATATCATCCATATATCATTTGTTGTATTTGACAATGCAATAAAAATACAATAACATAGTTATCTTTTTTCCTAAAAAAGTTGGATGTAAACATTCAGTACATGAAAAACTACCTATTTGAAGTAGCCAAAACACTTGACTTTTACAGTTTTACTTTTTATTTTATCTGCCCACCCCACACACACACAAACACAAATATTTAATTTTTTTACTTTTATTTAAAAAGACTCATCATTGATAAAATCTAAATTGTTTAAACAAATCGACATTCATTAATAAAATCTAAATTGTTTAAACAAATGCAATGTATAAATCAGAATTTTTCTTCACAGTGCTCATCTTCTCAGAAAATAATGTAAGCAGTGCCATAAACTAGGTTGTTGATTGGAAATACATGTTGCCTCGTTTAAAAATAATAGAACTTGCAATCCTTTACTATGTTTATATACTAAATGTGTTTGTCCTTTATATATAATTGTAGTGTTTGAGATGATCTATGTTTGATTTTTCTTTGCAGACTCAACTCCCTATGTGCTCTACTCCAGATTTGATAAAGCTAGTTCAATTCCCGTGGTCTTTTTCAAATTTAGTTGAAGTAGATGCACAGTATGGTGACAAATTGTTGAAAAGCCGCATAATTTTTCCATGCAAGGAGTTGCTTAATCTGAAGAATCTTGAAAAGCTTTCTATTACCAATGCCCTTGGATCTGTAACACAGGAGGTATTTGAAGTAGCAGAAGGGACAAATGAAGATGTGGATATTGAAACACAATCTGTTGTGGTATTTGAGAAGCTGAAAGAGGTGACTTTGGATACATTAAATAATCTGAAGCATGTGTGGAGGAGCAATCGGTGGATAGTGTTGAACTTTCCAAACCTTACAAAGGTCTCAATTGAAAGTTGTAAGCTTCTTGGGCACGTGTTCACTTGTTGCATGGTTGGTAGTCTATTGCATCTCCAAGAGCTAAAAATAAGTTACTGCCAGAGTATGAATGTGATTGTGAAGCAAGTTGAAGATTCCGAGACCAGACCGACTACTGAGGTTGTGTTCCCTTGTCTGAAATCCATAACACTTGAATGGCTTCCAAATCTCAAGGGATTTTGCCTGGGGAAGGAGGCTTTTGAATGGCCATCATTAGATACTTTGGAAATCAAATATTGTCCAAAAATAACAGTTTTCACAAAGGGGCAATCAACTACTCCGGAGCTGAAGTTAATAGATACAACTTTTGGATTGTGTCATGCAACGGAAGATCCAAACTCTTTCATAAAGACCAAACAAGAAGAGGTATATGGTGTCTCCTTTGGTTATTAGTAACAGATTAATATGTTTGATCAAACAAAAACTTTACATTACTCTCTAATTTACCACTTTCTTGTAATCTCCTACAGGGATGGCAGTTCTAGAGGAACATTTGAATTCGCATGTGCAGTTTTTCTCATTTTGAAGTCAGCTATATATATATATATATATATATATATATATATATATATATATATATATATATATATATATATATATATATATATATATATATATATATATATATATATATATATATATATATATATATATATATATATATATATATAGCATAATAGGTAAGATTACAACATTGTACCATGGTTTATGCCTTAGGATTTCTTCTAGCACTCATTTGTTTCCTGTGTCCATCATCATTTAAGTGTTTCTCTACTTTATTTGATTGAACTGACTTAATGACCAACTCTTCTGCTTCAAGGTTATTGAAACCCTGTTCCTAAGTAATCTCATAAATCCCTTTTGTTAAAAGATTTAATTCACAAGAAATTGATACTTTAGACTAAAGTCTTTAGTTAATCTTATATTAAATCTATTCTTTGGATTGATCGGCGAGTGCAAATCAAGAATTCTAGACGAAAGACATATTCTTTTGTTCAAAGTTCGGCCTCTTTCATGAGGGCATTCTATTTTGACTTTTTCACAGTAGTCAAACTTAATGCTTTTAAAATTCAAATTATAGGCATTTTTCTGTTTGATTATTGGTCATGTGAAACCTTTTTTTTTTTTTTTTTTTTTTTTTTTTTTTTTTTTTATATATATTTCCATGTGTAACCTTTTATTTTTTTCATGATTTTGTTTTTCAGGCATCTTCTGATTTCAAACAGCCCCGCTGCCACCACATGTCCCTGAGTACTCCCTGGAACTTGTGTCTTGTGGTGGCTGGCGGTTGTTTCTGGTGGTGGATTTGGCCAGAGAAATTTCCATGTGTAACCTTTTTTTCCTTGTGTACATACTTAAAGAAAAATTACCTGTTTTCAAAAGAAAAACACAAACTGGGTTGCCTTCTTGATGAATTATATTTCGTCCTTCACTCACAACTTTACCCTGCAAATAACATAAACATACTTTTCTTTACTATATTTTAGTCCCCTGTTTTAGGCTAAACTTAGCTTCAATATACTCTATTTTATACTTAACGCTATGTTACCTGTTAGTTTTAAAATAACATTACATTGTAGGCATCACGATGTGAAGTAAAACAAAAAGATGAAAAGTTAGGATGAAGTGATATTACTTGAGATCATCCTCTAGTAACATCTGACTTTGTTTATGTTTCAAAGAATTAGTTTATTTTAAATTTTCATCTTTTTACAAAACTTAACTTTACCCCAATTATATACTTTAATCCGTTGGATTTCAAGGTTCTATATTTCAAGTTTAAGACAGGTTTACAAAATCTTCTTTAAAGGCAGTGAAAATCATCAATTTTCATAACTTTCATTTTTTTTTTAATTACAAAACAAAACACATTGTTAAAAAATTCACTAATAATATTAAAAAAACACAAATATGGCTACAATATTACAAAACAACTAATTTAAAAAAAAAAAAAAATACTTCTCTTGCTTTTTTAGATACAAAATCATTAAAAATACTATCAAGATCGATTTAATGTAATATATTTTTCTCTCTACATAATATTGTCAAACCATTCAACATTTTTTGCGACATCGATGACTTTAGTAACTCTTCAATAACTTTGGTTTTGAAAAAATTCATTTTGCAATGTAACAGTGACATGAATGGTTTAATAAGATGCTATATGCAATAAAAATATTTCGATAACAATCAACAACTTTAACAAAGTCCAAAATTTCAATAGTGTACATTATATTATTTGGCAAAGTCATTTGCAACACCTTTAATTTTGAAAGTACATAGCAAATCCTAATTTCTAGGTTTAAAAATATCTACAAATGATTTTTTGATTTCTTCTGAAAAGTGTTCCTCAAGAAAATCCAATATTTTCTTATGAAAGTAGAGTATTTACTGGTAGAGAATATGCCGTCAGTTTTAGAGATACTAGTGTTATCTTTAGAAAATCCCAAGTTTTCCTGAAACAGGTTATCCATTCTAGAGGTAGAGATGTAAGACTAGAGATTCTTGATTTCTGATCAGTATAAATATGAAAATAGTTTTATTATTCAAAATGAAACATTTTCAAAGTAGAGTCTGTAAACTAAGTTAGCTTATACTTATTTGTGAGTCGTATAACCATACTTGATACGACCTAGAGACCTTTATAACGTTCTTAAGGCATTAACGTTAAATGACATTTGTACACCCCAGACATGCCTACCTAACTGTAGCTAGCAGTTCAGGTGCCGGATTGTCAGTCCTGAATAGATCTATCCACAAATCTCACGCTCTCCCTCCAGGAGACTCTGGTTATACTAGAAGGATTTATCCATGTACACCTAAGGGTACATTAATGAAGTAGCGCCTCACAATTCTATATAATCCAGTTTACAAGCTAGAGACCATAGAGAACAAGCTAGTGACCATAGAAAACAGTAATTATCCTTAGATAATATACTTTATGCTTTTGAGAAAATATATTACATAACTATAGTTGTCATAGTTATAATACATTTATCCCTGAAATCTGATTCAGTAGAGACTGTCTAGAGATTATCCCAAACTATACCCATTATAGTTTGTTAGAGTTGATATAGAAAACACTTGTTAAACCTTTCTGTGATTAGTTAGATTTCCAAAATAATAGTTTTCCCTTATGCTCAACATAGTACAAAAAGGGATAAAATCTGAGTATGTTATAAAAAATTGGAAATAATTGGACTGGATTAACAAGTTTAAAACTTGATAAAATACTTTAGAGTTATGGCTTGTATTCCCCCCTTGAAAACATTAAAACACGGAAAATATAGGGGTATAAACTCACCTGTAGTGAGTGACTTGAATGAAAGATCGATATAGGATTGTAGAGTGTTAAGTGAAGTCTTTGGCACAAACGAATCCTATTAACCATATAATGACACATATATGTATATAATTAGTGTATAAACAAATAATCATGAAAGGTAACACCCCTTGGGACTAGGAACACTTATACTGAAGTGCTACAATCACATATGATTGCATAAAAGGGGGTGTATGACCACTAAATGGGGTTTTCGGTCCAAGTGGTATGATTCTAATAGTTTTCGGTCCATATGGTTTTTGGTTCATATGGATTTCAATCCATATGGTTCTCGGATTCATATGATTTTCGGCCCATATGGTTCTCGGTTTCATATGATTTTCGGTCCATATGGTTCTCGGTCACGGGAGATGCACTTGACCGAAAACACCAATTGTTCCAAAAAAAAAAAACGGATATGTTCAAGCCCCTAATTCGATATCCAAACTAATAACATGTAAAGGATGCAAGGACTTACAAATTTGAAGGCTAAGAATAGAGGTTTTTGGCCCAAAACACTTTCGTGTTCTTGAAGATCTAGTACAAAAGATGGAAATTTGTGGATGGATGCAAAGATGATTCAAGAAGAAGAAGTGATGTAGCAACATATATATGGAAGGATCTACTTACATTTATGAAGATTGGAAGAAAACTTGAAGATCCTTAGGAGAGATGTAACGATCGTCTTTCGAGGTATAAATTTATTTAGATTCTCAAGTTTTATTTTGGGCTATAATAGAATTGTATATGGGATTGGGCCTCTTTGTTTTGGGTCGAGACATAGTCTGCCCATAAGCCGTACGCGGGGCGTAAACCCGTTGTATGCTGGGTGTAATGATTAAATGAAACGCGAGGAGGAAAAGCGTACGCGCAGCGTACCATATGGTACGCCCGGCGTACGCGGTCAGAGGAAAAACCCTAATTTTAGGGGTTTAAGGCTATATAAACCCCATTATAGCCTCCTTCCCTGTTTTCCCATCAGCCTCCTCACTCTCAAGAAAACCCTAAGTCGTTCTTATCCTCTCTTTGTGTGTGAAGAAGCTTTTGTGAGTGATTTAAGGAAAGGAAGTGGTGAAGAAGGAAGGGAAGAAGTTGGAGAAGAAGCTTGAGTTCAGGGATCTGGATTTAGCACCCTCTTGGTCAGCAAAGGAAGGTATAAAGTTCTGAACTTTCTTCCTCTTTCCTTCTAGATCTAGGTTATGAAAGTTTGGACATTTTTAAGTCCAAAGGTTGAGTCTTGATCTTGAAAGTCGGTTTTGGAGCTTGGATTGCCATCCTTAAGGCTCAGAAACATCTTCCTATCAATAAAGTTACAATCTTTGTGGCTTATATGGAACCATGCATGAGATCTAGTTAGCTCTGTGGAAGTAGAATGTTATTTATGGAAGTTTGAGCCTTTATGAGACTTGTAAGCCATCAAGTAAGCAACTTTATGGCTTAAGACGTGGAACAAGCTTAGGATCTGGATTTGTAGCTTCTGGATCAGATTATTAAGCATTTAATGAGATTTTGGCTTAACAGGGATGTACGGTGGGCGTACAAGCCAGTAGCCAGTACGCTCAGCGTACCTTGGTGTACGCCCCGCGTACGCTGCCAGTTTGGGCTTCGAGTGTTTTGGGACTCAATGTGGGATGAGTTTTAGACTTAGGGTCTTTGGGCCTTAGTGGCCATCAGAATTCAGTTGCTTTGGGACCAAGGACTAATATTGGGCTTGAGTAAGGCCCAATAAAAGGTTTTGGGCCCAATATAGAAAATTGGGCCATTAGTGGGCCTATAGTGGGGCCATTGATGGACTTAGAAGGAATTGAGGGTTTGGGCCATATTGTGACCCATGCCATAGTAGGGGTAAAAGGGTCATTTTACCCATAGGAGAATCCCTATTCTGATTTAGTGTTTTATTTCCCATGATAGCCAGGAAGCAGCCGAAGCAGCAGTCAGGGATTTCTCATTCAGCAGTTCAGCAGTCAGCATCACGAGGTGAGTTTCCTTCTAGTAGGAACGGGTCTACGGCCACAATGACGGCCCGTTTAGTTAGCAGTAGTTCCGGATTCGGTCTAATGTAGTAGTTTAGGATGCTTGGTGTCTTTGTGATTCAAGCATGTCTATGTGTTATGTGTTCCGGGATTCGGTCCTATGCAGTTAGTTCCGGACTCCGGTCCGATGCAGTTAGTTCCGGACTTAGGTCCGATGTAGTCAGTTTCGGCTTCTGTCACACCCCCGAACCAGACGGCGGAAACGTCCGGGGGCTGTCGTGACTCAATTGAATACCATAACATTGAATATATATGAAACAAAACAACATTCGTCACCATTCATCAACATGATACAACCAGTAGTGTTTACATGTCATACATTGTGTGAGATATTACATTTCCAAAAATTAATATTGTTTGGTTCATTCAAAAATAAACTGCAACCGTCACTGAGCATGATTTCCCTTGACTCACTGGTTTCCTGAGAATACAAGTATTTTGAAAAACGTCAACATATGAAATGTTGGTGAGTTCATAAGTAGTGTTTGAAATCGAATGTTTATATTGTTTGAAAAACACCAGAAAATCCGATATTTTCTGAAAAGAAAAGCTTTCAAAACGTTTGTGAAGATCCATAGGTATGCTTGTTTGTTTCTATACTTGCAAAAATTATTCATTTAAGATGTATGCGTTTAAAATCTGTATGTGATAAAAACCCTAGGGAAACCCGATGTTCCCCTAGTTCTTTTGAAATCCATTGAGTTGCGTTGAAACCATTACAAAAATAGTAGTATCGGTCCCAAGCGACGTTGGAAGGTTCTCGAGCATTGATTATTTACTACAAACCCGCATTACACAAATGCCCGGTTTATAGATATACCAACGATTCCCGAAGGCGTCGTCAGTACTAATCACGTTATCCAATCGCCCGGACTATGAGTAGTCCCACATCCGAAGAGAAAGAGGTCACGAAGACCCCGGTAACTCTATTAACCGGCTGGGGAAATATGTGTGCGAGGGGTCCCCGACCCGCCTCGTAAAATGTGTAGACTTTTCTAGCAACACCATGGCCCTTGGGGTCCAATGGTACAAGCCATTGAAAGTCACCCTACGTTGTGCCAAGTTGGTAAAACTCAACACTTCGTAGTAAAAAAAATGTCTTCGGGCCTTAAGATCAGGTCATTGGGCTAGCTAGGCCCAACAAACAAGATTTTACACTTTTGGGGCCCGAAGATGGTGCGTAGACGTCTGTGCACACTCGTATGTATGTGTATTACCAATCGTTATTTGTATGTATCAAAGAGTTAGTAGTTGTAGATTTCCATTGGCTCGAGACCGAGCCAATTCGTTTAGCAACGACTTGTGGTATTGTAATGAGTTGTATTTCGTTGGTAGTCGAGGTATCGTTATTTGATCAAATTGTACATAATGTATCAGCCTTGAAATATTTTTGTTTTCAGCCCCTCATTATTTGTAAAATTTACATTTTCAACCCTTTTATTTAAGTATTTCCCGGTTTGGTCCTTAAACTATTTTTCTTGACATTTTAACACCAAAAATTATTGAAATTAATATTTTCCAGCATATTTTTCAAAGAAAACAGTTTAAGTCCCTGAAAATGCAGTTTTTCTCGGTTTTAGCCCATCTTTTCGCAATTTTGACAATTTTGGCCCAAAATGGAAAATTTTTGCAACTTTGGTCCTTTTTAAATTTAAAAAGCATTTTAAACCTTTGAAAAGGGTTTGGGACACTTATAGTCCACTGTTTTACAGAAAGTTACAGTTTTGGCCCTCCAAAACAGAAAAATTCGCATAATGGGCCTTATTGGGCCGAAATTTGCATATTTAGCCCAATAGGCTTGAAATTTATGTTTTTAATCCACCAATTGAATAGAATTCCAGCAATAGCTTTATTGAAACTGTTTTGACACATTTCAACCATCAGAATCTGTAAAATGTCATTTTGGGCCCTTAATTTTGTATTTTTCACATTTTTGGCCCAAAATATGTGTTTTTAGCTTAAAGAAAATTGTTGCTAACCACTTGGCTATTTATCTAGTACCACTTATTATGTAGGAACATATTTGAAGCTAATATCATAAAACATGAGTTGTATCTCGGTTTTGAGGGGTTTAATGGCTAGATCCAACATTAAAACACATATAAGCATACATATAAGCATGGAAATCATACAAGGCATACAAACACATATAGATCTACACTTTCACTTGTATTCCCCCCCACAAAAACTCTTAAAAACAGAAAATAGGGGTATGAATCTCACCTTGAGTGGGTAGTTTCGGTTCTTGAAGAAAAATTGGAAGAAATGAAGTGATTTTTGGCCCTTGCACTCCTTGATGAACTTTTCGAGATTATGGGGTTTCTAGAGTGTAAGATCACGGTTTTTACATGGATTAGGAAGAGATTTTGATAACAAAAGAATTTAAACCATGGATCTATGCATAATCTTACCTTAGATGATGATTTTCTTGCAAAATCCTCTTGGAAAGTCCCTAAATTTCGAGATTTTTGGAGAGGGGAGGGAAGGAGAGTTCTTTGAGTGTTCTAGAGAAAAAGTTGAGATATTTTGGTGTGTGTGATGATGCTTGGCCGAGAGCAAGAAGGGAGGAGAGAAAGAAGTGACTCTTGAAGTGATACATGCATGGAGGTATGTGATTTGTGCCTAGAAATCCATTAGGTAATAGTGAGGTGGCAACCAAAGTCAACCTCCCTTGGATTTGGGCCTTGGGCCGAGAATATGAAGGGGAAAGAGGAAAAATTTGGGCTTTTGCCCCTAAGCCCAACATTAGAGGTAGTTTAGGGTATTTATTGGACTTATAAAATAAAATTGTGATTTTTGTGCTTTATTAAGCTAGGTTAGGTTTAATTATGGATCAAAACTTGTGTTTTATTTCCTTCTAGGTTCTACCTAGCCCAAAATATTGAAATAAACGAATGTGGGTCCAATTAGAGCCCAATTAGGGTTCTAAGCCCATGATAGTCTAATTGGAAGCTTATTGGTTCATTTGGATCCAATAAGGAAGTCTTAGTCCAAAGTGGACTTAACCAAAACTTCTAGGGTCTCCAATTGTTTGATGACTATCTATAGTACTTGTATCTTGTATTTGATTAAAGTTTCTGATTCACATTAACTTGAATGTATAGATTACATAGCTTAAAATTTACAGTTGTGACATCATCCCCCCGTTAGAGGGAATTTCGTCCCGAAATTCTGTTTGAAAGCTAGATTTGAGAATTGCTAGAATAGGTGAGGGTACTTCTGCTTCATTTGATCTTCGCGTTCCCACGTGAATTCTGGCCCACGCTTTGCGTTCCATCGAACCTTCACGATCGGGATGCGACTTTGTTTAGTACGCTTCACCTCCCTGTCCATGATTTCGATTGGTTCTTCGACGAACAGGAGATTCTCGTTGATTTCGATTTCGTCCAGAGGAATGACAAGGGTTTCATCTGATAGGCACTTTTTCAGGTTAGAAACATGAAACACGGGGTGCACACCGTTTAGCTCCGGGGGTAGTTGTAGTCTGTAGGCTACCGGACCTATTCGGGCGACGATTTCGAAAGGTCCAATGTACCGCGGGTTTAGCTTTCCTCGTTTTCCGAAACGTATAACTCCTTTCCAGGGTGAGACCTTCAACAATACTCGATCACCGACCTGGAACTCTAAGGGCTTTCGCCGTTTATCAGCGTAGCTCTTTTGCCGGTCACGCGATGCCTGTAATCGAGCTTTGATCTGAACAATCTTTTCTGTGGTCTCGCGAATGATTTCCGGTCCTGTCATTGCCCTATCCGACGTATGTGTTCCTGCTAGCTGGGTGTCACCTACTTCAGCCCAACATAACGGCGATCTACATTTACGCCCGTACAGTGCTTCGAAAGGGGCCACCTTAATGCTCGAGTGATAACTATTGTTATATGAAAACTCGATCAACGGTAGGTGGGTATCCCAAGACTTTCCGAAGTCTATCACACATGCACGAAGCATGTCTTCAAGCGTCTGAATGGTTCGCTCGCTTTGACCGTCTGTTTGTGGGTGATACGCGGTGCTCATATCAAGATGAGTTCCCATTGCCTTGTGGAGCGACTGCCAAAAGCGTGACGTGAACCTACTGTCCCTATCCGAAATGATGGATTTTGGCACTCCATGAAGTCTTACAACCTCTCGTAGGTACAAACGCGTCAGCCTCTCCATCTTGTAGGACTCTTTGATGGGCAGGAAATGGGCAGATTTCGTCAGTCGGTCGATTATTACCCATATGGTGTCCAATCCGTCCGATGTCTTGGGCAGCTTGGTCACGAAGTCCATAGAAATCCCCTCCCATTTCCACTCAGGGATTGCCGGTTGTTGTAACAATCCGGAAGGTTTCTGGTATTCCACTTTTACTTTGGCACATGTAAGGCACTTACTAACATAAGTTGCGATTTCCGCCTTCATGTTAGGCCACCAATAGTGCTGCTTAATGTCCAAATACATCTTGTCCGAACCAGGATGAATGGAGTATCGTGTCTTGTGGGCTTCCTTCATAACGATCTCCCTGAATCCTCCGATTTTTGGAACCCAAATACGGTTCATGAAGTAGTATACCCCATTCTCTTTGACTTCCAGGTTCTTCTCCATTCCGCGTAATGCCTCGCTAGTTCTGTTTTCCGTTTTCATAGCCTCTGCCTGGGCTGATGCAATTTGAGTGGTCAGATGAGACTGAATCGTTATCGCGTGCGTTTTCGTACGTCGATTTGTGTATTCCTTCCGACTTAATGCGTCAGCTACCACGTTGGCCTTGCCTGGATGGTACTTGATCTCGCATTCGTAGTCGTTTAACAATTCCACCCATCTTCGTTGTCTCATGTTCAGCTCCTTCTGATTCAAGATGTGCTGGAGGCTCTTGTGGTCCGTAAAGATGGTGCACTTTGTACCGTACAGGTAGTGCCTCCAAATTTTTAGGGCGAAGACCACAGCTCCCAGTTCTAGGTCATGGGTTGTGTAATTTACTTCGTGCGCCTTTAGTTGCCGGGACGCATACGCTATCACTTTTCCACGTTGCATGAGAACGCAACCTAAGCCTTGATTTGACGCGTCACAGTAAACTACAAAATCTTCCGTCCCTTCAGGTAGAGATAGTACAGGGGCGCTGCAAAGAGCTTGCTTCAAGGTTCGAAACGCAATCTCTTGTCGGTCTGTCCACTTGAATGGCACACTCTTTTGCGTAAGCAAGGTAAGTGGTTTTGCGATTTTCGAGAAGTTTTGGATGAATCTTCTATAGTAGCCTGCTAGGCCTAAGAACTGACGAATTTCCGTGGGAGTAGTCGGAGTTGCCCATCCTTCCACAGCTTTGACCTTAGAGGGATCCACATGAATCCCGTCTTGGCTAACTACGTGGCCTAAGAAATTCACATTCCGAAGCCAGAACTCGCACTTGGAGAGTTTGGCGTAAAGCTTTTCCGATCGCAGCGTTTCTAGGACTTGTCGAAGATGTTGGCCATGCTCCTCTTTGCTTCGGGAATAGACGAGGATGTCATCGATAAACACAATGACGAAGTTGTCCAAGAACGGTCGGCAGATTCGATTCATTAGGTCCATAAATGCGGCAGGTGCATTTGTTAGACCGAAGGGCATTACGACGAATTCGTAATGTCCATAGCGGGTTCGGAAAGCGGTTTTAGGAATATCTTCTTCTCGGACCTTGAGTTGATGGTATCCGGACCGTAGATCTATTTTAGAAAAATAGCTAGCTCCTTGGAGCTGGTCGAATAGATCATCGATTCGCGGGAGTGGGTAGCGGTTTTTGACAGTGAGTTTGTTCAACTCTCTGTAATCAATGCACATTCTGAAAGATCCGTCCTTCTTTTTGACAAAGAGCACCGGAGCTCCCCATGGCGAGTAGCTAGGTCGGATAAATCCCTTGTCCAGAAGCTCACTGAGTTGGCTGGACAATTCCTGCATTTCAGCAGGAGCCAGTCGATATGGTGATTTAGCGAGGGGAGTTGCTCCTGGAACGAGGTCGATTCGGAATTCAACCTGTCTCTCTGGGGGTACTCCTGGAAGATCTTCGGGAAACACGTCCGGATATTCACACGCTACCGGAATGTCTTGGATGTTAGTTTCTTCTTTGGTCTTGTCCACTATGTGGGCCAAGAACGCTAAATTGTTCTTTCGCAAGTGTTTTTGCGCTTTGATGCACGAGATGAGGCGGAGATTCGTACTGGGTTTGTCTCCGTAAATTACTAGGGTTTCGTGATTTGGGAGACGAAGGCGAACGGCCTTCTCGTGGCACAAAATCTCAGCATGGTGGGGGCTTAACCAATCCATGCCGATAATCACATCGAAACTCCTAATTGACACTGGCATCAGATCTATTCGAAAGACGTGCTGGTTAAGGGTTAGGGTACATCCAGTGTAGATTTCCCTAGTGGATTCGGTTTTCCCATTGGCCATTTCCACCGTATAGGTTTCATTTAGCTTCTGGGGTTGTTGTTTTAGTAAATGTTTAAACTTCTCGCTTACGAAACTTCGCTCCGCTCCGGTATCAAATAAGATGCATGCATAAGTGTGGTTTAGGAGAAACGTACCGGTCACAACTGCGGGATCTTGAACTGCATCACTCTGACCCATAGTCAGCATTCTTCCTGCTCCTCTGTTTCCGGAGTTGTTGTTGTTGTTAGGGCAATCTCGACGGAAATGTCCCGTCCTTCCACACCCGAAACAGGTGTGGCTAGGCCCTGCGTTGTTGCCGCCGGCATTGGTGTTGTTGGTATTGCGGTGGTTGTTGTTGTTGTTCTGGTTGTTTCCCTGACTCTGGTTCTGAGAAGGGTAAGTCCTGCAGAACTTTGCAGTGTGTCCCCTTCGATTGCAACTGGTGCAATGGAACTCCCTACATTCTCCTTGGTGATGGAAACCGCACTTGTTGCATTTGGGATGAGTGCCGGAATAGGGTCTTGAAGCATTTGAAGCAGCTGAGGCTGGAGCATGTGAGGTGACTGGAACCGGCGCCGTAACAGCATTAACTGCCACTGTTTGTTGCCTTTTTGAGGTCTCGGGGCCCTGACGTCCCTTCCTTTTGTGGTTCCATCCCTTCTTACCATCCCCCTCCTTCTTCTTCTCAGTCTCTACCGGTTTCTCGCCCTTTTTGTGGTTATGATCATAGAGCCTCTTTGCCAATCTCTTCGCGCTGTCAAATGTTTCAGGGTTAGCAGCTATCACGTTCCCTTGAATGGGGGATGTCAGTCCCCAAATGAATCGTTCAATCTTCTTCCCCTCTGATGTGATCATACCCGGGCACAACAGAGATAGTTCGCTGAATCTCGATATGTAAGCATCGATGTTCCCATTCTGCACCGTGAGATTCCATAGTTCCTGCTCCATCTTCTGTATTTCGCCTCGGGGGCAGTACTCAGCCGTCAACATCTCTTTCATCTCTGCCCAGGGAATAGAGTTGGCAACAGGGAGTGTCATAGCCTCCACATGACCATTCCACCAAGTGAGTGCTTGGTCCACGAAAGTGCAGGCCGCGAACTTCACTTTCATCTGCTCGGGGCACTCGTATATCTCGAATACCGACTCTACCTTCTCGATCCATCGCTTTAGGGCGATCACTCCTCCGGTACCGTTGAAAGTTCGGGGTTTAGCGTTCGCAAAATCCTTGTAGGTGCACGTTTTAGTGAGTCCTTGGTTCGTCCCGTTGTTCGAACTTCCGGAGCCTTGACCATTGCCTCCTCCATTGTTTCCTCGGTGAAGTTGTGCCATAGCTGTCGTGACCGCAGCAGACACAGCTGCCTGGAAAGCAGTGGAGTCAACTTCGGGCGGGGTTGGTCCTGGGTTTCCGCGGGTAGGTCGGAGAGGCATCTTCTTGTCACGAAACGGAAAGGTGTTGAGTGTACGTGGTTTCGGTGAGGTTGTGATCCTACTAACTAGGGGTATGGTACGGACTTAAGTACTTCTATCATTTAGCACACAATCCTAGATTCGCAACATATAGCAAACACGTAAAAGTTCACTAATATTATCCTATGTCTCTTTCACTATTGCAGACTAAACATACGTTCTCTTTTTGGTGATAAAGGGGTATAGTTTTAGGTTCCCTAGCTATCCCGATCTCATCAAGACGTGTGTTAGTTTTACTTTGGAGAGAATGTAGTTGATCAGGCTACATTCACTCCTTGGTATCACTAAGAACAGTCCCGAATTAACCGAGATACCAGCGTTATTGTGTTTGATTCGGCGTTAGCTTCTTATCTCTAATGCAAGCAAGTGTATTTTGTTCATTTGTTTTGTTCAGAGTTATGTTAGTCCCTCTTTTTGGTTTATAGTTGCATATCAATGTATGGCTCGACATGCTAGTTCACTATAAACAAAGCTCTGATACCAACCTGTCACACCCCCGAACCAGACGGCGGAAACGTCCGGGGGCTGTCGTGACTCAATTGAATACCATAACATTGAATATATATGAAACAAAACAACATTCGTCACCATTCATCAACATGATACAACCAGTAGTGTTTACATGTCATACATTGTGTGAGATATTACATTTCCAAAAATTAATATTGTTTGGTTCATTCAAAAATAAACTGCAACCGTCACTGAGCATGATTTCCCTTGACTCACTGGTTTCCTGAGAATACAAGTATTTTGAAAAACGTCAACATATGAAATGTTGGTGAGTTCATAAGTAGTGTTTGAAATCGAATGTTTATATTGTTTGAAAAACACCAGAAAATCCGATATTTTCTGAAAAGAAAAGCTTTCAAAACGTTTGTGAAGATCCATAGGTATGCTTGTTTGTTTCTATACTTGCAAAAATTATTCATTTAAGATGTATGCGTTTAAAATCTGTATGTGATAAAAACCCTAGGGAAACCCGATGTTCCCCTAGTTCTTTTGAAATCCATTGAGTTGCGTTGAAACCATTACAAAAATAGTAGTATCGGTCCCAAGCGACGTTGGAAGGTTCTCGAGCATTGATTATTTACTACAAACCCGCATTACACAAATGCCCGGTTTATAGATATACCAACGATTCCCGAAGGCGTCGTCAGTACTAATCACGTTATCCAATCGCCCGGACTATGAGTAGTCCCACATCCGAAGAGAAAGAGGTCACGAAGACCCCGGTAACTCTATTAACCGGCTGGGGAAATATGTGTGCGAGGGGTCCCCGACCCGCCTCGTAAAATGTGTAGACTTTTCTAGCAACACCATGGCCCTTGGGGTCCAATGGTACAAGCCATTGAAAGTCACCCTACGTTGTGCCAAGTCGGTAAAACTCAACACTTCGTAGTAAAAAAAATGTCTTCGGGCCTTAAGATCAGGTCATTGGGCTAGCTAGGCCCAACAAACAAGATTTTACACTTTTGGGGCCCGAAGATGGTGCGTAGACGTCTGTGCACACTCGTATGTATGTGTATTACCAATCGTTATTTGTATGTATCAAAGAGTTAGTAGTTGTAGATTTCCATTGGCTCGAGACCGAGCCAATTCGTTTAGCAACGACTTGTGGTATTGTAATGAGTTGTATTTCGTTGGTAGTCGAGGTATCGTTATTTGATCAAATTGTACATAATGTATCAGCCTTGAAATATTTTTGTTTTCAGCCCCTCATTATTTGTAAAATTTACATTTTCAACCCTTTTATTTAAGTATTTCCCGGTTTGGTCCTTAAACTATTTTTCTTGACATTTTAACACCAAAAATTATTGAAATTAATATTTTCCAGCATATTTTTCAAAGAAAACAGTTTAAGTCCCTGAAAATGCAGTTTTTCTCGGTTTTAGCCCATCTTTTCGCAATTTTGACAATTTTGGCCCAAAATGGAAAATTTTTGCAACTTTGGTCCTTTTTAAATTTAAAAAGCATTTTAAACCTTTGAAAAGGGTTTGGGACACTTATAGTCCACTGTTTTACAGAAAGTTACAGTTTTGGCCCTCCAAAACAGAAAAATTCGCATAATGGGCCTTATTGGGCCGAAATTTGCATATTTAGCCCAATAGGCTTGAAATTTATGTTTTTAATCCACCAATTGAATAGAATTCCAGCAATAGCTTTATTGAAACTGTTTTGACACATTTCAACCATCAGAATCTGTAAAATGTCATTTTGGGCCCTTAATTTTGTATTTTTCACATTTTTGGCCCAAAATATGTGTTTTTAGCTTAAAGAAAATTGTTGCTAACCACTTGGCTATTTATCTAGTACCACTTATTATGTAGGAACATATTTGAAGCTAATATCATAAAACATGAGTTGTATCTCGGTTTTGAGGGGTTTAATGGCTAGATCCAACATTAAAACACATATAAGCATACATATAAGCATGGAAATCATACAAGGCATACAAACACATATAGATCTACACTTTCACTTGTATTCCCCCCCACAAAAACTCTTAAAAACAGAAAATAGGGGTATGAATCTCACCTTGAGTGGGTAGTTTCGGTTCTTGAAGAAAAATTGGAAGAAATGAAGTGATTTTTGGCCCTTGCACTCCTTGATGAACTTTTCGAGATTATGGGGTTTCTAGAGTGTAAGATCACGGTTTTTACATGGATTAGGAAGAGATTTTGATAACAAAAGAATTTAAACCATGGATCTATGCATAATCTTACCTTAGATGATGATTTTCTTGCAAAATCCTCTTGGAAAGTCCCTAAATTTCGAGATTTTTGGAGAGGGGAGGGAAGGAGAGTTCTTTGAGTGTTCTAGAGAAAAAGTTGAGATATTTTGGTGTGTGTGATGATGCTTGGCCGAGAGCAAGAAGGGAGGAGAGAAAGAAGTGACTCTTGAAGTGATACATGCATGGAGGTATGTGATTTGTGCCTAGAAATCCATTAGGTAATAGTGAGGTGGCAACCAAAGTCAACCTCCCTTGGATTTGGGCCTTGGGCCGAGAATATGAAGGGGAAAGAGGAAAAATTTGGGCTTTTGCCCCTAAGCCCAACATTAGAGGTAGTTTAGGGTATTTATTGGACTTATAAAATAAAATTGTGATTTTTGTGCTTTATTAAGCTAGGTTAGGTTTAATTATGGATCAAAACTTGTGTTTTATTTCCTTCTAGGTTCTACCTAGCCCAAAATATTGAAATAAACGAATGTGGGTCCAATTAGAGCCCAATTAGGGTTCTAAGCCCATGATAGTCTAATTGGAAGCTTATTGGTTCATTTGGATCCAATAAGGAAGTCTTAGTCCAAAGTGGACTTAACCAAAACTTCTAGGGTCTCCAATTGTTTGATGACTATCTATAGTACTTGTATCTTGTATTTGATTAAAGTTTCTGATTCACATTAACTTGAATGTATAGATTACATAGCTTAAAATTTACAGTTGTGACAGCTTCAGTCCGATGCAGTTTCCGGACTTTGGTCCGATGGAGAGGGCAAGGCCCTGGTTAGTTCCGGACTTCAGTCCAATGCCGTTTCCGGACTTCGGTCCGATGCAGTGGGCAAGGCCCAAGATGTGTTTATATGTTATTGTATGGTATGTGATAGTTTGGGGGAACTCACTAAGCTTCGTGCTTACAGTTTTCAGTTTTGGTTTCAGGTACTTCCGCATTGCACACACTACAACTTCAGTTTTATTCCTGGGAGTTTTTCTTAGTTATGATGTGATACAGTTCCGATACAGTTTGTGATACGACATTTTATTATGGTTTGAAATATTTAACGTATGGGTTTTATATTATGACATTCAGTATATGATTTTAGTATTATTAAACAAAAATTTTTGGGACGTATTTTTGGGTCGTTACAAGTTGGTATCAGAGCCTTGGTTTGAGGGATTCGGATACACTTTCGGGTGTGTCTTGATGGGTTTTGGCCATATGAACATTCCTATGTGCACATGCAAACCCTAATGCTTGGATCTAGGTTTCTCTAATTAAACATGCTTTCTATCCAAGACTTCTAATGACTAATTAGGTATAAGAACAATACAAAACAGATCTAGAAACATACCTTTGAATCTCTTGTTTGATCTTGTTGTCTTGGAGCTCTAGAGTCACAATTGTCACTCCTCTAATGGCTTACAAACACCAACTAGCAAGGAGGATGATTTGAGAGAGAGGTTGGAGGAAGAAATCGGCCAGAGTATCTTTACTATGTTGGAGGTGCCGATTTCCCTTACCCAAGGGGTCTATTTATACTTGTAAGGCTCTTAGGGTTTCACCCTTAAACCCTAATTGGATAACTTAAACTTTAAGTAATCCTAATCCCTATCTAAGATAGCCTTGGACGATTTTAGGCTTATCCTAGCCCTAGAAATCGTCCATACCCTATCCCATAAGGATTTACAGCCCAAAGTGTAACTATCAGACAATTGACAGTTTATACCCTCTTATTTAATTAATCTCTTTAAGTCACCAAATTAATACTAATCAATCTATGACTTATATTAATTAAATAACTATATTATTATTCCTTATATTATTCTCATAATATATTAATAATATCTATTCTCTCATAATAAATCATCCTGTCAAGTTGCTATGGTGAAGGCAACCCAAAAGGACCATGCACAATCGGGTCAAATACTTGCATAATATAGTTGCAGCCTTAGACACTATTCCAACATGTCTGAACTCAAACTAAGGAAATGGTAAAAGATTTTTAAAAGAAAAACATTTTTGAAAAAGAACTTAGAAATAAAAGAGTTTTGATAAGAGAAAAGGGTGTGGTGCATGTGATCAGCCGAGCTCAAGTAAGTACTCCCAAATTACCCATACAAGTTTATATTATGATTATCTGCTTCAGTTTCAGTAGAACAACATGCTAGTATAGGACTAAGGATCTATGAGGATGTCTTATGTGCCTACTTTATGTGTTTCAGCTTTATGAGAATTGCATGCTAGTATTTGAGTAGACAGCAGTAGGATAGCCTGATTAGGTTATGCCTGGTAATATGAGCTTAGCATTGTATGCTAGTACAATTTCTCATTATGAGGATAGAATTGTTTGAGTAGTTTCCTGTGTCCGAATGCTACTTGCTTTGTGCTTTGTGGGACTCTGAGTAATGGGAGTTAGCCATTAGGTGAATACGTCACATCACATGTGATCAGGGTTGAATAATCTCAGAGTGTTGGATTTGGCCCTACTGCACAGCTCTCGTTTGAGTCTAACCGTTATAGGGATGACTCTTTTACTCGAAGGATTATCCGAGCCTCATCACATGTGATGGTATTCAGGTGATGACTAATTGGCATTACAAGGAGGCCTGCAGCGACTGATGACTGGTTTTGGTTGAGTCAGAGATTTCCCTAGTGCAAGCCTAGGATGAGAGTAGCAGAGATTAGTAGCAATGTTAGTGGCTTGGTGGAATCAAGGCGGTCCTTGAGGAAGGTACAGGTAGATGTGGAAGGTAGTAGGGCCCCATACTACTGGAAGCAGAGGATCTGTACTTGAATCGAGGAAGGCTGAGATGAGACCGGAAAGCCTGTAGTAGTAGTGATCCCTCGAGATAAATCAGTATTTCTAACGTTTATCATGATGTGTTTTTAGAATGGTGGTTTTACGCCTTAGACCAGCAGGCGGCAGTTCAGGTGCCGGGGAGGGATCAACATCAAGCTCGGGGGCCGAGCAGTTGGATGAGCAGACTAGAGAGTTCTTCACTTCAGAAGTTACTTGTATCATTCTCGAGCAGACTCCAGTGATCTTCTGTTCGATCAAGGAGGGTATACTAGAGTTGATGGAGGAGAAACTAAGCACATTCGTGCTGAGGTGGCGGCCATGATGGGGTCGCGCACACATACGTTCAAGGAGTTACGGGCATGTGGGGCTCCAGACTATCACAGGGCATGTATAATAATTTAACCGTTCATGTTAGAAAAAATTATTTAAAACATGAAGAAGAAGATGATGCATGTAATCAATGCAGGTACGGAAATATAAGCATATTGATTGCAAACTCATTTCCTAATAATAAATAAATTTAGAAGTACAATTATGTTTTCATTTTCTCACATTGAGGGGGTAATGGGTTATATAGTCCAATGATATTTGTTTTCTCTTCATAAATCATGGCACTATAATAATTTTGAATGGGGCCATATACAGAAAACCATTATATTTTAGTCATTTTTTTCTGTTCAACATATTTTCCTTTACTTTCTTATTATAGCATCATACTTTCATTTCTTCCAGTTATAGCATCATACTTTGAAAAATATACCCAATTACACATGGCTACAATGGCTTGATAAGAAAAGTTGAAAGTAGAATGCTATAAATGGGTGGATTTTGAAAGTACCTATATGCTGGTCTTGGGTCATTTATTAAAGGCTAAAATGCTAGAAATAGCAATTTACTTTCATCGATTTGCTTATCAGAGCATCATACTTTCTCTTTTTCCTATTAAAGCATTGTAGTTTAAGAAACCCACCCAATTATAGTAGTGTCATCTAAATACAATGGATTTCTGTTGCTGTAATAGAAAGAATGAAAGTAGGACACGTGGATATATATATATATATATATATATATATATATATATATATATATATATATGTTGATTAATTGCTAATAAAAGTACATCAAAGTCTGTTCATTTTCAAGTTTTAATTTGAATAAATGCTAATTAGTTGTGTTAATTAGCACCTTGGCAGTTTTGTTTTTTCTTGTTTCTATTTCCTTTTTTTCCCAGCTGTTCATGATTGATTTAGTATACCTTTTCTTTCATCCACCATCTACTTGTTCTCTCTTGCCAACAATATAAAGCATAGCATACAACTGATTTCTTGTTTTTAGTTATTTGGTTATATATAACAAGGGTATTTTGGTCATTTGACAAACCTTCTTCCTTAATGGAGTGTCAAACACCATGATCTGATTTCTCTTAATTCATTTTTTCACCATAAAATCCAACATTAACTTTGAATCTTTCACATGTAGGCCCAGATTTTTTGGCCTAGGTAGTCTTCTATCCTTATGCTGATTCTGTGTCTTTCAGAAGTATGCTTCTTATGATCCTTCCACTCGCTTCATGTCGTTGATTCTGTCTGTCACCACCAGAACCTCATAAAAGTTTCTGCTGACGTGTCACACTAGTGTTGACCTGGAATTTGTGAAAAGTCCAATGCCATATATTTTCTCTTCATAAATCATGGCACTCTACTTCTGCTTGCCTTATGAAATCCACCCAAGTTTGGAGAAATATTCTATGCTGACCACTTTGACCTACTATAGCAGGTTAAAGTGGTCACAATAGAAAATTTTGTCAAAGTTGAGTGACTTTAGTGAAATTAAGAGGACTAAACTTTGACAACCTTTTCAATTATGACCCACTTTAACCTGCTATAGTAGGTCAAATTTGTCGATATAGAAAGAAATTTCAAACTTGGGTAGGTTTGATGAGCTAAAACTGAAATGGAATTGTTAAACTGCAAAAAAATGGCCGAGATATTGTGATTTTTCTATATATTGCCCTTTTGTAGTTCAACTTACATTGTCGACGTTACTGAACTACCTTAGTTTTGGGAAGCACTTGTGCATGTACATAGCAAATAGCTAAGCTTTGTTAATTTAAATAGATCCATTGATTTTTCATCTGTTGTTGTAGTGTTCTCAAGTAGGCGTTGCTTCTTGGTTCTTATGCCAATACTCCAAAATGATTTATATAATTGAGTGTCCTGCCCTATCAAGAGTGTTTCCATCCAATGTAGTGGGACAACTGAATAAGCTTGAAGAGTTGATAATAGAAGAATGTAAGTCAATGGTGGAGATATTTGAAAGTAAAGAAATAAACAAAGATGGTGTTGATAGTACTACGAATGTTGGTGATGGAAGTGATGATACTTGTACTGCAATCACCCTCCCAAGGTCGACCAATATGACTCTGCTTCAATTGCCCAACCTAACAATATTGTATATATATAAATGTGAAGTATTGGAATATATATTCACAAGTTCCACACTTGAAAGCCTCAAGCAACTCAAAGAACTGACTGTAAAACAATGCAAGGCAATGAAAGTGATTGTGAAGGAAGACGGAGATTTACCAGAACTCAAGGGTTTCTTCCCTCGTCTCATGTCCCTTTTGCTGGCTGATTTACCAGATCTCAAGGGTTTCTTCTTGGGGGGTTTCAGGTCGGTTCATATATAACCACTTCCCATTTTTTGTATGTATAAAAAGTTACGAAAATATGCAATTTTTTTTTAATATAAGTTAATATTTCATTCCTAAGATATTAAGTGGTCTCTTATGTTATAAAAGATGTTATATTCACTAATTCATAAGTTAGCAATTTAATATTTTAATCAAGTTAGATGAAGTAAAGACAAAAGGCCCAATTGACGCATTCATTGAGGGTGGTTTTTTCCATGTCCAAAGATTTTTGAACATATACTATACTAGTTTCCGTTTGATCAGAATCAGATCAACAACCCCTTCTTCTTTACAGTGTCCCTATTGTAACCACAAAAATCAACAAATACAGGGACCAAATTTGCAGTTTTCGCTAAAACGTATTTTAATTTGACAAAAAAATTGATCGGTTTGTAGAAAAACAAAGTATTCAATTAAAGGAATAACAAAATAAGCACCTAAGAAAAAGTGCTTCTAAAATTTACAAAATATTTACGTTCCTTAAAAATACAAGACTTAAGAATTTATATCAAATATATGAACATAAAAAATTATTTTCTTGTGTATTACAAATGATACTTTTCAAGTTCATTCTTATTCAAATCATTTGTAAATTTCATAGAATGTGATCGTTTGGTACCTGACATAAATCATTAATTAGGAACTTAGAACTAACATCTTCATTCGGTTAAGAAAAGAAAACACAAAATAGATGGAAATTAAAGCATTGCCTTATTTTACATATTTTCACTCATATCTGTTAACAAATAGATTTTTGTATGGAAGTATATATTGTAATTAAATCATTTATATCGTTTCATCCAATTTAATTCAGTTATCTAACATATTTTACAAATATTGTGATGTTAGTTGTTACTTAATCAAGTTCTTTTCTCTCTCATCTTTTACAAGCTAAACATTTTTTTAGCGTTTATTTCCTAAAATTGACGAAAATAGTATAACTAAGATGATTCTAAAAGTGTAAGTATATCATTTGTTGTATTTGACAATGCAATAAAAAATACAATAACATAATTATCTTTTTTCCTAAAAAAATTGGATGTAAATATCCGGTACATGAAAAATTACCCTTTTTGAAGTAGCCAAAACACTTAAAAGAGGTGACTTTGGGTGGATTAAATAATTTGAAGCATATGTGGAAGAGCAATCGGTGGATAGTGTTGAACTTTCCAAACCTTACAAAGGTGTCGATTTTTAGATGTGACCTTCTTGGGCACGTGTTCACTTGTTGCATGGTTGGTAGTCTATTGCATCTCCAAGAGCTAAAAATAAGTTACTGCCAGAGTATGAATGTGATTGTGAAGCAAGTTGAAGATTCCGAGACCAGACCGACTACTGAGGTTGTGTTCCCTTGTCTGAAATCCATAAGACTTCACAACCTTCCAAATCTCATGGCATTTTTCCTGGGGAAGGAGGCTTTTAAATGGCCATTATTAGATACTTTGGAAATCAAAAATTGTCCAAAAATAACAGTTTTCACAAATGGGCAATCAACTACTCCAGAGCTGAAGTTAATAGATACAACTTTTGGATTGTGTCATGCAACGGAAGACCCAAACTCTTTTATAAAGACCAAACAACAAGAGGTACGTGGTGTCTCCTTTGGTTATTATTAACAGATTAATATGTTTGATCGAACAAAACGTTTACTTTACTCTCGAATTTACAACTTGTTGTAATCTCCTAAAGGGATGGGAGTTCTAGAGCAACATCAAATTTACACGTGTGGTTTGGTTCGTTTTGAAGTTAGCTATATAGCACAGGTAAGATTACATCGTACACTTATTTCCTTCTTCCCAATCATGTACATGTTTCTCCACCTTAGTTATCTGATCATTGAATTGACTTTTTGTCACAGTTGCTTGCTTACTACTCTTTCATTTCGGGTTATTGAACTTCTATTTTCAAGTAATCTTATCTGTGATGTGTCCACTTCTTGTATTTAATTAAGCTGTGACCAACTTAGCAATAATTACACTAGTTTTTATTAATTGGTCTGTACATGTTCCACTATTTTAAATAGTAAATAAATTCAGTGGTTGAAGGTGCATAGAATGATAATCCATCATACATGAAACTTTCTTAGCTCACACCAGGTAAGAAAGAAAAAAAAATGAAGCTAATTTGCTAGAACATAAAACTTCTCTTAATTCGACAGATCTGTGCTCTTAATTTTTATGAACGCCCGGTGTTTGATAAAATTCTTCAATGAAAAAAGACCCATAAACTTTTGGCTCCTTTTTTAAGTCAAGTGTATTAATGTTTGTTTTGTATATGAGCACTTAAATTTTGAGGAAGCGACTCCATTTCTCTCTTGTAAGTTGAGTGTGTCAGTGTCACCCATATAAAAGCTTTGTTTTTCAATCTCTGAAATAAAAAGAATAAAATTTGGTTACAAATATCTTATGTTCAGTGCCGGTTTCCATCGCCAGCTTCAATGAATCTATCTCATGATGATTTTGAATTAACAATTGTTCACTAAACCTAGATAAGTTACAATTATGCCCATGACTATGAGCCATCCATTGATTATTTTAAACCTATTGAGAAACAGAACACTTATGCATATTATCTGATTTTTGATGCATCTGAGGTTTAACATTTTTTTTTATAATCAAATTTAGGTTGATATTGGAGTTGCCATTTATAATCAAATTTAGTTTGATATTGGTTGGTTGTTTGTGGAATTCATATGTTTATGGAATTCAGTGTTAAAAGTATAAATCAACAAAAATAGAGAAAATCACGCTCAGATTCTGAAAATGCCACTTAAGTAGAAATTATTTGAAGAAAAAACATTATATTTTCATTCATTGTTTAATTTATCTCTTTGTGCATGTTTTTGTTGACATACCATTGTACCATATGATAACATGAATTTTTTTTTATGTGGTGGCTGGTTTAGTTGGATTAAAAGACATTACCTGTTAAGTTGATTTTATGTGGTGGCGGGCTTAGTTAGAAATATTTTATGAAAAACACATTATATTTCCATTTCTTCAGCATCTTCAAACCTTTGGTCATTTCTTTGAAGTTGCATAATGATCAATGTTGCATACTTTATGTCAGTCGTATAAATTTGTATTGAAAGTGAAACACTGTTGCAGAATTTGTCTAAAAAAAAAATTGGTGCATAAACTGGTCCTAGAATGAAACATAGTTGAATAATGCATATTATGTCTAAAAAAATATTTTGTTGCATAAATTGACTAACATGTGCAATCAATGTACGTGGCTTAAACATGTTAAACCATATGGTTAAAAATGTAATTCATTCACTTTTCTTAGAAGCATATGGTTCCTAGTACAAATAGAATCCTAATAGACAGATGAAAATAAAATCATATTCCTAACCATCAAACGGCTCCTAGGTGATTACTTCTTCCCTTTGCTCGACTCAAACGGCTCTAGCTTCGGCCGCAAAGAGTTGACGTTTGAGATTGGCTATTTCTTTCTCAAGAGAGTGTATGTAGTCTGTATCACTTTCCTCAATAGTGTATGAGTCTGATAGGGCTTCCGATGGGTGGGGCTTACTAGGTGTATCCTTAACGTCCTTTCCTTCATCTGACTCCTGGTTAGATTCGTCATATTTGTAATCAGTTACCACGTACTCTTCCGGTTCCACTCTGGGTCCCACCTCCCATTGCAGGGCCTCCTTCAGGGTTTTCTTCAGGATTGTCATCTAGACCCACATCAATCTCCCTATAGACTACTAGAGCTTGATAGTAGGGGTCGTCTTGCTGCATTCCTGCCATATTGCCCGCGTGGGAAGTATAGGTGTGAAAAGTGTGTGCATTGGGGTGTATAAGGATAATATTCTTAAAATATTCCTACAATGTTTATTTTTCTTAAGTTTAGTTCCTCTAACCTATTTGGATAGTTAGATGGTAAGCTTTCGGTTTATTGACCATCACGATTATTCCCAAACATATGTTGATCGTACTTTGAATGAATGTAGTTAATCAGGCTACATTGATCCCCAATGCGATTACATAACTGCCCATGTTAAATCGCAATGTTCAAATCCCCCAAAGACTTTTATTGTTTAGTATCATGCTATTATTCTAAAACACGCACATAGGTAAGTATTTTATTTACTCTGTTCAGAGTTATTTAGCCCCATTATGTTTATAGTTGCATATCATGTATGCTTAGATATGTTAGTTCACTATAAACAAAGCTCTGATACCAACCTGTCACACCCCTGAACCAGACGACGGAAACGTCCGGGGGTCGTGTGACTTGAATTGAAATATTATCACAATGAATATACAAGAAACATAACATAAACATGACCATGCAGTAATACATTACAACTGACCTTGTTCACATCAAGTACATTGTTTACATTACAATATCACAGAGCATAAATTGTTTAACGATTGACATTTGCACAAAAGAAATTTCAGAAACACGCTTGATGATTCTTCATTCTAACGGTTACCTGAGAATACAAGTTATTTTGAAAACGGTCAACATATATAATGTTGGTGAGTTCATAAACATGTTTGATATAAAAATAGTTTGTATTTTTTGTAAAACCCAGAAAATCTGATATTTCCTGTAACAAAACTGTTTACGAAAAAGATGTGATGATCTCATAAGTGTATATGTATGTGATTTCAAAACATGTAAAAATGAATGTCTTTCATAATTGTTCCTTGTATTGTACTTGTATGTAGAAGTGAATAATGTCGTTCCCCGGAAAACCCGATGTTTCCCAATTTAAATAGTATGATAGTTTTGTATTATTGTATAAATCACTTTGCATCGTCACAGTGTATGAATATGATTTCCCATGAGTACTTAAATGGTAATGGATCTCTATGTGAGTCGTTATAACCATACATAATAGTGACTAATTCGTCTGTCTTGGCATTTTTCCTAACGCCGGGTTTGATCAAGATTTTGTCACCCTAGACTGGCCGAGTCTAACTGTAGCGAACAACTTAGGTGTGGAGGAGTCACCCCTGTATAGATCTATAGACAAACTCTCGCTCTCCCTCCAGAAGACTCTGATTACAGGCTACGACCGACTCTTATTGGTGCAACCCGTTATTTCTCACTAAATCCCATGAAATTGAATAACCTTGTTTTACAATCCGAATGATGTTTACGTGAATATGAAGTAAGCCTAACAGTCATGAAAGAGGACAACGGTGGCCCACTAATCATGTATGTTATTATAGGTTGTCGAGTATGCGACGGACATGTTAGCTCATCATGCATATGATTGATTTGGACCATACTAGCAATGCAACTGGGCCATTAAGGCCCAATAACATGTAAAAGCCATTGATGGTCCATTAGGCATGTAATTGGGTCACTGGAATCCCAATAAACATGTATTATTTATGTTGTTTACCCATTTTGTATGTTAATAGTGTCGTAAGATTTGTTTCACACGAAGCTTTTAATCGTAAAGTTATAACATTCGTCAATCGTTTTATAACAATATTCTAAATTTATAAAAGCATGCATTTTTAAATCCATAAGATATAAAATTTTATATTTTTGGCTCAATTGTTTTAATAAGAGCATATTTGACCCGAAAATATTTGTTTGACCAATTCAGCTCAATTTTCACATAATATTACGATTTCAGCCCTTTTTAACAAAAATGACATTTTTAGTCATTTTTAATGAAAAATGACATTTTAGGTTCTTAAATTATTTTTCTTGACATTTTCGACCCAAAAACTAATTAAATAGTAATTTCAGACCAGAATATAATCACTGGGCAGTTTCAGCCCCTTATTTGGAAAATTTTGCATTTATGGTCCAAATTTCCGCAAATTTCACAATCTTGGCCCAAAATCCAAAAACTTTGCATTTTTAGTCCAATTTGGCAATAAAATCATTTTCAACCCCCTGAAATTTAGTTATTTATGTTTTAGACTCATACTTTTATGAATTTACAATTTCAGTCCCTAAAACTCTTCATTTTCGCAAGTTTGGGCCCAAAGATCCGTGAGGCCCAAATATAAGCCCATTAAGTAGAATTTTATATTTTTGGTCCTTTGAAAAGTATTATTTTCATAAAAATCAGCTTTTAAATAAATAAATACTTTATAACCCTCATAAAACCAAAAATTATCAACTTTCAACCCAATCTTTATTATTTTTGCAAAAATGACACTTGTAAAGATCTTTGGCTTTGTTTTTCACTTATTAAACTTAAGGACTCTTAGATCTATGATGTATGTTGTTTATTATTTTTTGTTTATGAATATTTCACATTTTAGCTATAGATCCCAAAATATCTTAAGTATTAACACATTATCACAACAAAAACCAAAGAAATCAAATATAACATGCAAACACACATAGATCAACACATAACACTTGTAGTCTCCCCCCAAAAACAAGTAAAAACTGAAAACAATGGGGTATGAACTCACCTTGCTTAGTTTCTCACGGTTTTGAAGAAGAAATGGAAGAGGTTGATGTGATTTTCGGCCCTAGTAAGCTTCTTGAGAGGACTTTGGTTTAGATGGATTCTAAGGAGTAGATCACGAATTTTGCATGAATTAGGAGGAGATATTTTGATGTAATAAAGAAACTAAGCCATGGATCTAAGTAACAACTTAGCAAGGATGATGATTTTTATGGAAAAACCTTCTTGAAATGCCCTAGATCTCGAAATTTTTGAGAGGAAATGAGGGGTTGTTGTTTTGAGTGTTTGAGAGAAAATTCAAGTGAGGTGTGTGTGTGTTTTTCTTGTCTCTCGGCCGAAGGAAAGAAAAAGGGAAGAGGGAAAGAAAGAATGGCATGGAAACATGAGATCATGCATAGTTACATGTTGTGTAATATGCTTAGATGACCACTAAACAATAATGAGGTGGCTAGCACTCATTAATCTTCTTAGTTTCTCCTTTTTTGTATTGGGCCGAAATGGGCTAAAGAAAGAGGAAAGGAATCACTTTGGCCCATTCTTGGTCTTGCTCGAAAGTGTGAAGTCTCTATACAAGTTTTCGGCCCATTGGGCCTTTAGGGTAGTTCATGGCCCAATGAAATCCAATTAGAGAGGGTTTACGGTCCAATAAGGAATTTAATTCACTTATGGCCCAATAAGGCCCATTAGTGTAAAATGATCCATTTTAGACCCATAAGGCCCAAAAGGTTAAGTTTCATGAAAGTGGGTCCAATTAGGGCCTATTTAAGGGTTCCAAGCCCAAAGTAGTCAAATTGGAAGCTTATTGGTCCATTAGGCCCAATAAGGAAATCCTAGTCCATAATGGACTTAGGTCGTGATTCTTAGGGTTTTCAAACCCTAACTTGACTTTGTAATGTTTTGCATGATGTTTGGGCTTTATAGTTGGATTTTTATGAAAGTTTGTTGTTATTGAATAACATCATATGCATATCAAGTTATGGTTACAATTTGTTGTCATTGATATTGTTTACAAAAGTATAGAATTTCCTAGCAAATTTGCTAGTTGTGACAGATACGACCCGTATGGGTCGATTTGGTCAAGTCTACCGACGCAGGAGATAAGTTCTAGATTGATGTGGGAATAAGTTTTAATATTCCTTTAGGATTCAAGTTTCCTTTTTTACAGTTTCTTTTTATTAATGTATTAGTTTTGGATATTGATTAGGTTTTTTGTTATTAAGGATTTTTTTAGGTTTAGCTGGACATTATAAATAAAGCACCTTAGGAACACATTTTTCTTTATGCATGGAATAAAAGTCTTTGACTGTTTTTTTCGTAGAATTCCTTGTTTCTCGAATCACAGGCGGGTCGACTAAGGTTCTTACCTTTGGGAAGTATCTTAATCTTATTAAAGATCTATGTCAGATGCTGTTATTTCACCACCTGAAATATTAACAAAAAAAATAATAAAAAAGTTTCCAATTACAACTAAAAAGTTTCACTGCCCCTCTCCCAAAACAGAATCTAGACCTCAGGTAGCAATGCGAGTGAAAAGAGTGACAACAATACTAGTATAACTTACACCGACTCCAAAGGTGATTTGGAGACACAAAATAGGTATTTTAAACTTCTTTCAATCATTGAATTAAAAAGAGTTAGTCACAAGAATTGTCCTTGTGTTATACCCAAAGTTGCATATTCAATCCAACTTTTTTTTTTTTTTTTTTTTTTTTCTGTTTCATTTTGGTCCCTAACATTGGTTTTTGTTTCTGATTTATCACTGGTCCTGTAAAATGACATGTAACAATAGTTTAAAAATAAACAAATTATAGAAAATTTTACATTTTTGTTCCTCGAGTATGGCTGCTTTTTGCAATTTTGGTCCTAAAATGTTTTCTTTTGCATTTTTGGTCCTTATTTGACATTCGTGTAATGGTTTTGGTCCCGGTTCCAAATTAAGTGACAATTTTTTCTCTATGGGTGTGATTTTGCAATTTCGATCCCAAAAATAGCCATTTTACTAGGAACAAGGGCAAAAAACGTTATAAAAATCTTAAATAAGGACCAAATTAGCATGACACCCTTTTGGGACCAAAATTAAAAACATCAACTATACTCAGGGACCAAAAATGCAATGTACTTTAAAAAGAAACATATGAGGGTAGAAAATTCATTTTATTGTAGAAGTTGAACTAAACCTGAAATGTTGGGAATAACATAGAGACCATTCTTGTAATTACTCTAAAAAGAATAGAAGTTGGTAACAAATGTCTGCCTTATGATGGGTGCAATCTTTCATCGCCACCATTATGACGTTTTGGACTTTACCATTGTTCATGAAACCCCGAGAAATGACTATAATGCCCTTGATCATGAGCCACCCATTCTGAAGGAGACACCAATCAAGAGCAGTTACCCTGCTACTCTTGAATCTGTCTCTGAGTCAACCATAATCTAATCAAAGTTTCCCACTCGTTCCTTTTCTTCCCCTTGTTCCACATCAGCTTCTGAATGCATGAACACAACAACACCGCCTAAATAACAACAAATCCCTCAAAACAATTCACATATAGATTCAAGTGTCAATTCCCATTTTCATAAAAGAAGAAAGTCTTCAGCTTTTGCATCAGTCAAGATGGCCCACTTTGATTCCCCTGACCCTAAAACCAAATTTCCAGTGAAAGAAACCATGAATCTTGGTGATGAAACCAAGAATGATCTAAAAATATCGTGTTCACTATGTGAAAAACCCACTGGGTCTTGCGGAAAATGACTATTATGTCCCTTGTTCTTTGATGTCGTTATCAAAGGTGCAGTTGTTGTCAAGCTGGAAAGGGAGAGAAAAGGGTCTCACAAGTGTAGTTGTTGTGGTGTCTGACATTGCATGTGTTGATGGGAGAATTTGGAAAAGAAGTGGTGATGAAGGAATTTGGAGCAAAGAAGATGGTTGTTTATTTAGTACGGCTTTCTACCCTTTCTGTAGTGATCAAGTCAATTGCCTTGGGTTACATGTTGTGGCAACTGATTCCTCTAATGTGCAGCTTTTAAACACGGTATCATATCAATTCATACTATTATAATATCTTGTCGCATATCCAACTGATAATTATTGAGGGCATATTGGTCATTTTGTTGATTTATGTTTTGGGAGTTGGGAGTTGGGATGTGATGAATATGATCACAAAATATCTTTGATCCTTCAGAGATATACAACCAACTTATATAACTTTTCTATATGCAGGTGCTCTTTTATTCTGAAAGACTAGAAATCCAACATATCGATACATCAACAACAAATAACCTAATTTTGCATACGTTTCAAATCGAAAGTGACTCCCTAAAAACATTTGCAACTTTTGTCTTATTAAATCAGGCACACAGTCCCAGTCCAATACATACCAAATGCAATACAACCTGTTTTTTCATATACCGTCATGTGTAACAAAGGATTTTAATTGAAGGAAGTCTCACCTTCTAGTGTTACAAGTTTGAGTAAAGGCGTCTCACAAAATCCGTTTGAGAAATTTGCCTACACATCTCCACAAACCAACTCGATGGGCTGGAGAACCACAATATCTAAGGTCAAAAATCTCTAATATCTTGTTATTTATAGATTCATTAAACGTATTTTAAATTCTAGTTAAAGTTAAACTATGTTTGTTGATCATGCATATGAGATTACCAAAGAAAGTCCAAGTATCCACTACTGAATATTGATGCCTAACCTTACATGTAAATTCTCAATCATTGCTAAATTGGTTTTAAACCTATTTGGGAAATTTAGGATCTATGGTTATTATATTAACTTCATGATACATTTGAGGTGTATGACCAATAAAATGTGACTATTGTAGTTGTAACATTCTTTATGACCAGCCATAGTTTTAATTTTGTTGTTTATAATGTTGTTTTCCTGATTTTGGACATGTTAAATAATCAACTCTAATACGTTTTAATTAAAGAGATAATATTTTGATGTGGAAAGTTGGAATGATCAAATGATTAGTATTTAGTAGGTTAAGTGTTTTTAATGATAAATAAAATATTTTTTACTATAAAATAGCCAACAAGACCATAAAAGTAATATTTTGCTAAACATGAAATTATATTTCACTAATTCAACCATTTAAACCCTCTTCCAAGAAAACCAATGAGACCATTATGGACTATGAAAAAGAGAATACGGAAATGATAGATGTTGAAATGATGAAAGAAATATCTTACTTAAATTTGTATCACTCTTTATTGTCTAATCATTTCATATTTTCCTATTTGTTTTTCATTTTTCATTAGGTTTCATGATTTTTGTAGATGGTGGTTTCTGATAGTGAGGTCACAGATTAAATTTATGTAAATTTGTGCGTTCAAATGTTAAAGGTCATTCGAACGTATTTGCTATTGATATTTGATTATTTTTACTATTATTAATTTGGCTCAAACGGAAAAGGACAACTCTTTGCAGTTAGATAAAAAAAAAATTGTGATCGAATTTACTTTGACTGCATTGGTAAAATATGAAACAATTAAAGAAGTTTGCAATCACGTGGACATATTGCATACTCAAGTGGTACCGGTTAGAGTCATATATTCAAACACTTCAATCTAATACCATGAGGGGATAATGACTTGGGAGGGTAATAAGGTTTCCAGCTTGTCCGTATTAGGTCACTAAGGTTTTTTTTGTGCGTATTAGACCAATATGGTTGTTATTACCGTTTAGAAATAGTCCTTTTACCGGTTTTAATGGGTAAAAAGGACAATTTCTAAACGGTAATAGCAACCATATTGGTCTAATACGCACAAAAAAACCTTAGTGACCTAATACGGACAAACTGGAAACCTTATTGCCCTCCTAAGTCATTAACCCTAATTATTTAGAAAACATGCTTACTAATCAATGTGACTGATTTGTTTGACTGAAAATTTTGCTTCCATTTAAACTTATCTCACAACCCTTCCAGAACTTCTACGTCCAGAAACTCATATGATTGATGATCTTCATTACATAAATATGCAACATTTTATCAATAACTTCTTTTTTGTCATTTAAATGTTTACATGAACACATCCATATGTACAAAAACAAAATATCACTTTGATACCTACCATCAATGTCTACATTTGATAACGAATGGAAATGTAAAACCAACAGGGACTTGCAAATGATGCCTATTATCAATTATTTTATAAAAAGCAAAACCACAACATGAACTAAGAAATTGAAGTTGCAAAATTAATCAAAATCAGCACATAAACAAACACATACAGACTATATACAACACATAAACAGAAGTTTATAAAGCATGAAACTTAAGAAAAGTAAAAAACTTAAAGGAGACTTTATAGAAAGAAAGATCACTCTTACTTGCCACAAATGGTTGAAGACATCAACAAGAAGATCAATCTGACCATAGAATCCACATGTTGTCTGATTATGAATTCAGTAGATGAACTACTGAAACGTAAGAATTGCAATTCAACTCTATTAGCATTTGAAAAGGGAATTAGGGTTAAAAAAAAATTGGACCATTTCTTGATTTGTGTGTGTCATCCTTGCGCAGGGGCCATGCAAATCTTCCATGTATCGTTCCAATTTTATTGGATGTCCCCAAAGGGACGACTATAGATGAAGAGCTTCGCCATATAGAGGAGTAGCAGGTTATATGGGACGACGCGAGTTCTAAACGAAGTAGTTTACTATTGATGGTCATATATTCTTAATGTCTTTAAAATTAGTGTTAATGACTTAGGAGGGTAATAAGGTTTTCAGTTTGTCCGTATTGGGTTACTAAGGCTTTTTTTTTTGTGCGTATTAGACCAATATGGTTGTTATTACCGTTTAGAAATAATCCTTTTTACCCATTAAAACCGGTAAAAGGACTATTTGTAAACGGCAATAACAACCATATTGGTCTAATACGCACAAAAAAAACCTTAGTGACCTAATACGGACAAACTGGAAACCTTATTACCCTCCCAAGTCATTATCCCTACCATGAGTGTCCAAAATTTTTTCTCATTATTTTTTCTCATTATTTTAAACCATTTAATTTAATATGATATGGTTTTTTAAAACACATGTTTTAGTTGTTAAATTAAATTATTACGTAAGCTTTTTCAAATATTAGACCAACTAATAATCATCCCACTAAATACAATTATTTTGAAATTTTTTACAAATTCTCTTTTTCTTTTTTGCAAAGGGATGCCCAAAATTAGGGGTGATATATATGTGGTGTAAATGAAATATCACATATTAGGGAATATGATTTATCAAGGTAATTAACTTTTCGGTATGTTCACATCTGGGTAACTATCTTTTTTTTGTACATATGTAGGTAACAAACTTTTTGGAAGTGTTCACATATGACCATTATGACCTGCTATAGCAGGTTAAATCCTAGATGTGAACGCTTTCAACAAGTTTGTTACCTAGATGTGTACAAAAAAAATAGTTACCCAAATATGAACAAAACGAAAAGTAAAAATTAAATTACATGAATGGTCCCTGTGGTTTGGGGAATTTGTGGTTTTGGTCGCTAACTTATTTTTTTTTAACTGAAATGGTCCCTACTGTTTATTTTTGTTGCGCGTTTGGTCCCCATCTTACCTAAAAATACTATTGTGCCCTTATTAATTTATTTTTTTAATTAATATTCTTATCTATGTATTTATTTTTTACATATTCAAAAAAATTAATAGACCACACATATTTGTATCTCCTCCCCATTATCTATTTCTTTTCCATCTTTAGTAACATCGATGTCTTCACCGTCCTTTTTTTTTGGTACTTCAACTCTGGCGAACCAACACCATAACCTACTGTCTCTTCATCTTTAGTGGGTTGTGGTGCTGATTCGACGGAGTTGAAGGACCGAAAAAAGAAGTGATGATGAAGACGTCGATATCACTAAAGATGAAAAATAAATAGAAGTTGAGAAGGATGAAAGATGGGATGGTGATGAGATACAGATATGTGAGGTCTACTAATTTTTCTTAAACATATAAAGCATAAGTACATAAACAAGAAAATTAATTAAAAAAAATACCAAGGCAACAATAGTCTTTTTAGGTAAGACAGAGACCAAGTTCATAACAAAATTAAATAGTAGGGACCATCCGAGTTAAAAAATTAAATTAATTAAAAAATAAATAGTGGGGATCATCCGAGGAGATACAAATATGTGTGGTTTTTTTTTTTTTTTTTTAAATATGTAAAAAATAAATACATAGATAAGAAAATAAATTAAAAAAATAAATTAATAAGGGCACAAAAGTATTTTTAGGTAAAACGGTGATCAAACACGCAACAAAAGTAAACAGTAGGGACCATTTAAGTTAAAAAAAAATAAGTTAGCGACCAAAACCACAAATTCCCCCAAACCACAGGGACCATTCATGTAATTTAATTTTTACTTTTCGTTTGTTCATATTTGGGTAACTATTTTTTTTTGTACACATCTAGGTAACAAACTTATTGAAAACGTTCACATCTAAATATGTGTGGTTTTTTTTTTTTTTTTTTTAAATATGTAAAAAATAAATACATAGATAAGAAAATAAATTAAAAAAATAAATTAATAAGGGCACAAAAGTATTTTTAGGTAAAACGGTGATCAAACACGCAACAAAAGTAAACAGTAGGGACCATTTAAGTTAAAAAAAAATAAGTTAGCGACCAAAACCACAAATTCCCCCAAACCACAGGGACCATTCATGTAATTTAATTTTTACTTTTCGTTTGTTCATATTTGGGTAACTATTTTTTTTTGTACACATCTAGGTAACAAACTTATTGAAAACGTTCACATCTAGGATTTAACCTGCTATAACAGGTCATAATGGTCATATGTGAACACTTCCAAAAAGTTTGTTACCTACATATGTACAAAAAAAAGATAGTTACCCAGATGTGAACATACCGAGAAGTTAATTACCTTGATAAGTCATATTCCCAACATATTAAGGTGGGGTAGGGATCCGACATTGTATCGTGCTTCAATAGAAACCGGTGGGACCTTTGACTGTTAGTGTATTACTTGTGCTATACTCTGTAGTATGTTAGGCAATGCTCTTAGTACCTAGATTATGACTGTTGACTGCATTATTTCCATCCATCCAATACCATGGTATTTGCAGGTCAACAGCAATAATTGAGGCTTGTTCATACTTCAATATATTGGCCTTCTTCTTCACAATTCCAACCAGTTGTACACATACGCACTTTACAAAGAAGCAAAAACAGCAAGCATTAGCACAGGCGCATATAGTAGAAGAGGTATGTTTTTGTTGAAAGTTTTTCTCTTTGTTTATGAATAATTTTTCTTAGTTGTTTTTTGTTTTCAATCTATCGAATATCGATCCTTGACGAAATTATCTGAAAAAAAATGTTTTGCGTTGTTACTTGTGGATTGTTCGTGTATGCTCCACATATAAAATCAAGTAAACGTTTAAATGAATGACAGTGCCTCCTCATTTCCCTCTTTTGATTATTGAACAATGTTTTGGGGGAATGTTTTTTTTAGGACAGATGCTTCCACGTAGAGATCAGTTCTAGCCCTAATATCACTGTAGGACTCTGTTTACAACTAATAAACCCCTAATTAAAAGGCACGGTATTTTGTTCCTCATCTCTCACAATCTATTCCCACTTTCAATAAGATGTTGAAATTAACAATCTATTCCCACTTTCAATCATTTCAAAGAAAACCAAGGTTAAGTTGACAAGGGAAGACAAACAGCAAAATTAACTATGAATTTACATACACATTAATTTACCAACTATCAATTCTATTCTAGCCAAACTTATTATGTGTCCTGAATCCTGAAGGAAACTTTTTATAACACTAATTATCTATGGATTGTATATGATAATTGAAAAAAGATAGCTAAGCAAGTTAATAAGTAATAAGTTTTAACAATTTCATTGCCTTTTTTATCTGTTACAGGTCTCTGTAAAAGCTAGAATATTGAAAGATGGAGCTTGTATCTGCAATCATTAGTCCTATTGTTGAATCTTTAATTGCTCCTGTCAAGAAACAACTGGGATATCTCTTTTCATCCACGAATCATGTTAGGAACATGAATACTAAAATAAAGCTACTGGATGATACAAGCCGTGATGTCAAAAAACACATGGAAACAAACAATAGAAGTAATCTGGAGATACCTACTCATGTAACGGGGTGGTTGGAAGAAGTTGAAAAGACTAAAGAAAAAGCTCAAAGCATTCCAAGTATTGGGAGCGGATGTTGTAACTTGAAAATGAGGTATCTAGTTGGAAAGAAGGCATTCAAGACTACGGAGGAGATGGAAAGTCTTATTGATGAAAATAGTAAGATAATTTGGACAAATGCTCAAAGACCTCTTGGGAAAGTGAACTCAGAAATCGCATCCAGTTCTGCACCTTCGGATGGTGATGCCCAAAATCACTTCAAATCAAGAGAGAAGTCTTTTAAGAACGCCTTGGAGTCCCTCCAACAAGATCACAAGAGCAAAGTGATAGCCCTATGTGGAATGGGTGGTGTGGGGAAAACCACCATGATGGAGCAACTGAAAAAGGCTGCAGAAGATAAGAAAATGTTTGATTATGTTGTGAAGGTGGTTATTGGGCAACAAATTAACATGCTTTCTATTCAGCAAGATGTGGCAGTGTATATGATGGGCCAATCCCTCATTGAACTGAGTAAAGAAGCTAGAGCAGATCGTCTTCGTATAACATTTGGAAACCTTCTAGAAGGTAGAAGAAAGGTTTTACTAATACTAGATGATGTATGGGAAACGATTGACCTCAAAGATATTGGATTGAGTCCTTTGCCCAACGGCTTCAAGTTGTTGCTGACATCACGAAATGAAAATATTTGCAAACAAATTGCAGTAGAAGCCAATTCGGAGTCAACACTAGTTCGAGTGGATGTGATGGAAGAGCCTGAAGCATGTAGTTTCTTTTGGCAAATTATAGGTGTTTCAAAACAATATGATAAGGATCTCAAACAAATAGGAAGTGAGATCGTGAGAAGATGTGGTTTTTTGCCCCTTGCCATTAAACTCATCGCCAAAACCCTTCAATTTCAAGAAGTTTTTGTATGGAGAGATACTTTTCAACGGTTGAAGAAGAAGAATCTTGATGAGAATGTGCAAGAAGTTATTAAGATAAGCTATGATTATATAAAAACAGAGGAGGAAAAGGTGATTTTTCTTCTGTGTGGCTTGTTTCCTGATGACTTTAATATCCCAATTGAGGAACTCACAAGATATGCATGGGGCCTACAGTTATTAAGTGAAGTATCCACTTTGGGAGAGGCTAGAGACAGGACAAAAATGTGTGTGCAGAATCTTAGAAATGCAAATTTGTTGATGGATAGCGATTGCATTGGGTGTGTCAAAATGCATGATCTTGTGCTTGCTTTTGTCATAAATACAGTTTCTAAAGGTCATCATCCATGGATAATCAACCATGGTGATATTTCAAAGTGGAGTAGAGCTGAAGTGAGAGAGTCTTGCAAAAGACTTTCTATTACTTGCACAGGAATGTCTGAGTTTCCTGGTGACTCTAAGTACCCAAACCTATCACTTTTGAGACTTATGGATGGAGATAAGTCACTTAAGTTTCCTGAAGGTTTTTATGAAAAAATGGAAAATCTTGAAGTTGTAGCATATGAAAAAATGCAGTATCCGTTGCTTCCCAGATCACTTGAATGCTCCACCAAGCTCCAAACACTCATTCTCCATCAATGCCTATTGATGTTTGATTTCTCTGTTATTGGTGAACTCATGAATCTGGAAGTGCTCAGTTTTGCTCATTGTGGCATCAGAAAGTTACCATCCACAATTGGAAATTTGAAGAAGCTAAAGCTATTGGATTTGACGGGGTGTGTAAATCTTCGTATTGATGATGGTGTATTGTTAAATTTGGTCAAGCTTGAAGAGCTTTATATGAGAGTTGATGATAGAAAGGCAATTAGGTTCACAGACAGCAATCGTGTTGAATTAGCAGAGCTTTCAAATCATCTTTCTGCATTAGAAGTTGAGTTCTTTGACAACAATGGTACGCCCAAGAATATGCTGTTTACTGAACTTAAAAGGTTTAGAATCTCTATGGGATGTGGTTTAGGAGACAATACTCACAAAAATATGCACTCATTTGAAAACACATTGAGGTTGGTCACTAACAAAGATGAGCTGTTGGAATCTACAATGAATGAGTTGTTTGAGAAAACCGAGGTGCTTTATTTGGAGGTGGATGGTATGAACGATCTTGAAGAAGTTTTAATGGAATCAGTTCATCTCCCTCAGCAAGCGTTTAATAATCTAAGAGTCCTTGATGTGTTCAAGTGTGAAAACTTGAGGTACCTCTTCACAGTCCCTATTGCAAATGGTTTGGTGAAGCTTGAGCGCCTCACAGTTTCAGAGTGCTCTGTTCTTGAAGTACTTGCACATGGTGAAAATGGTGGAGCTGAGAAAATTAAGTTTCAGGGGCTAAAGTTTCTAGGATTGGATAGGCTACCAAAGCTGATAGGTCTTTGCAACACTGCTAATGTAATTGAGCTACCACAGCTGGTGGAGTTGGAACTTGATGGCCTTCCTAACTTCAATAGCATTTATCCAAAGAAAACATCTGCAACATCTTCTATGTCCAGTAATGACTCTGCAATTCAACCATTATTTAACAAACAGGTACCTCTATATTAGGATTTATGTTGACAGTTTCATAGATTGACTTATAATCAACAAGTCTTAATTGTTGTGCAGGTGCTGATTCCTAAGTTGGAGAAATTGAGGATTTGGAGGATGGATAAGCTGAAAGAGATATGGCCTTATCAAGTTATAAGTAGCAAAGACGTTGATGCCTGCGTGTTGAGAAAGATTGAAGTGAGGGGATGTGATAATCTTGTGAATCTGTTTCCAACCAATCCCATGTCTTTGCTGGGTTGTCTGGAAGTGCTTGATGTTTCTAATTGTGGAAACATTGAAGTGTTATTTAACATCGACATGAGTTGTGTTGGTGAAATTGAAGAACACAGTAGCAACTTGAGACAAATTGAAGTATCTAATTTGGAGAAGCTAAGAGAGTTGTGGAGGATGAAAGGTGAAAGTAGCTCTGATATCCTCATCCGTACCTTTCAAGCTGTTGAAAGTATAGAAATAGAAGAGTGCAAGAGGTTTGTAAACGTATTCACACCGACCGTCACCAATTCTGATGTGAAAACAGTTATGAATGTGAGTATAGATGGAAGGAGACCTTCTGAAGAAACCAGGAGCAACATTGAATTGGTTCAGAACAGCCAGGAGGTATGTGATGTCATTGAGCTTTCAATTTCTCTTTTGATGTTAACAACTTATGTATATGTGTCTCTATACATACATACACGTATATAACATATCACACTACAACAAATCAATCAATTCTACACAATTCTTTCGATGTGTTCTGCTAGATTCTCACTCTTGAATTTCAATCACACAAGGATGGAAAGGAGAAATACAAGAAATTATAGATCTCACACTGGAAATTGATGATCTAATGATCAATTTTACATACATGTGATAGAAATCTGGCGGTTTGAGTTGCCAAGATCTCCCAAAGCGACTAATCTCTAAAATAATTGATAAGATGTCTCTCCTAACTGATCTCTTACAATATAAAGGCATAACTGAAATAGTTAATTTACTTATTTACCCGTGCTGCCCACAATTGCTTACTCATGGTTTAAATCCTTTCTTGCCTCTTTGTGAATAAGTAAGAATTGGTTTATTTCCCTTCTTGCCCCTCCTTGAATATGTGAACATGAGTTATATTTATTTGTAATTATATTTGTTGTTGAGATATGTGCAGATTAATGTAATATCCAAGGAAGAGATCATTTCAGAGGTGGATGGTAATATTCCTGACGTTGAATCCTCAATTCATCCCAAACCTTTTAACGTTAATCACCTTCAAGTACTTGGCTGTAAGGATGTTGAAGTGGTGTTTGAGATAGAGAGTTCCAGTAACAGCAACAGCACCACAGATTTCACAACAAGTCTGCATAAATATAATCATCAACCACCACCACTACTACTTCCCCACCTCAAGTCTTTATATTTAATAAATATGGAGAGGATGAGTGATGTGTGGAAGTGCAATTGGAAGAAACTTGTAATTCATCAAAACCAATCACAATCCTACTCATTCCACAACCTCACAATCATACACATGGAAAAGTGTCATACCATAAAGTACTTATTTTCACCTGTCATGGGCAAACTTCTTCCCAACTTAAAGGATGTCTGGATACATGAGTGTGATGGTATTGAAGAAGTTGTTTCAAATAGAGATATTAATGATGAAAATGAAGAAATAATATCTTCTACTCACACAAACACCATCTCCTCCTTCCCTCTTCTTGATTCTCTCTACCTTTTTAATCTGCCAAGCCTAAAGAGTATCGATGGCGGTACTACAATCACAACTACTTCCATCCATGATCAGTTCCAGGTATATTTGATTTCTTTTAAGCGAATCCTTTACATATTTCAGTTATTTGTTTTATTTAAATATATATTTATTTTTAATATTCTATTTTCCATTAGCTGCTTTATATAACTCCCTAAGCTAATTCTTCTGAAGCTGGAAAGACAAAAATAAATAACTACATGCATAGTATTTAATAGTTTTTTCATTTGCGTAGGTCATTAAGTTGATTTAGGATAAGACCGGATTGTCAGGGAGAGAAAAAAATTGATTGATGGATGTATATAAGTCATATGAAAAATAGAAAAAAAATGATTTTATTGATGCTTTTTTTTGTTTTCTGTTTTTTTTTTTTTTTTTTTTTTTTTTTTTGTTTTGTTTTGTTTTGTTTCCTAGCATGCTAGTTTGGCTTAGTAAAATTCGGTTTGTTGTTTAAGAGAAATATCTTTTTTGCTGACATTGAACAAAACAATATGAAACTTTATGTAGCTGTATCTAATGTGCCAACTGAAAATATATAAATACAATATGTGACAATAGGCTCCTGTTTACAATTTCTTTTGTACCAGAAAAGTGTGCTATTCAAAATATTAACTTTAAGACATTGAACTATTATAGAGTCAAATGTCAATGTTGTCAATTTTGGAAATATCTCTAGATCTTAATTTATCAAGTATAATTAGCCAACTTTTTACTGAAAAGGACTCCCTTGAAAAAAATCTTTGTTCTAAAAATGCTTTCGATCTATTTAGCATATTAGAATTAAGATAGATTTTATAAAAATACAATTAATGAAAATTTATAGATGTATAATAAATTAACATGAAGAAGATGATGCATGTATAATAATTTAACCGTTCATGTTAGTAAAATTATTTAAAACATGAAGAAGATGATGCATGTAATCAATGCAGGTATGGAAATATAAGCATATTGATTGCAAACTCATTTCCTAATAATAAATAAATTTAGAAGTACAATTATGTTTTCATTTTCTCACATTGAGGGGGTAATGGGTTATATAGTCCAATGATATTTGTTTTCTCTTCATAAATCATGGCACTATAATAATTTTGAATGGGGCCATATACAGAAAACCATTATATTTTAGTCATTTTTTTCTGTTCAACATATTTTCATTTACTTTCTTATTATAGCATCATACTTTCATTTCTTCCAGTTATAGCATCATACTTTGAAAAATATACCCAATTACACATGGCTACAATGGCTTGATAAGAAAAGTTGAAAGTAGAATGCTATAAATGGGTGGATTTTGAAAGTACCTATATGCTGGTCTTGGGTCATTTATTAAAGGCTAAAATGCTAGAAATAGCAATTTACTTTCATCGATTTGCTTATCAGAGCATCATACTTTCTCTTTTTCCTATTAAAGCATTGTAGTTTAAGAAACCCACCCAATTATAGCAGTGTCATCTAAATACAATGGATTTCTGTTGCTGTATATATATATATATATATATATATATATATATATATATATATATATATATATATATGTTGATTAATTGCTAATAAAAGTACTTCAAAGTCTGTTCATTTTCAAGTTTTAATTTGAATAAATGCTAATTAATTGTGTTAATTAGCACCCTGGCAGTTTTGTTTTTTCTTGTTTCTATTTTCTTTTTTGTAGCTGTTCAAAATCTCCTGTAAGCCTATATAATTAAGGCCCCTTTTATGATTGATTTAGTGTACCTTTTCTTTCATCCACCATCTACTTGTTCTCTCTTGCCAACAATATAAAGCATAGCATACAACTGTTTTCTTGTTTTTCGTTATTTGGCTATACATATAACAAGGGTATTTTGGTCATTTGACAAACCGTCTTCCTTAATGGAGTGGAGTCCAAACACCACAGTCTGATTTCTCTTAATTCAAATTTTCACCATAAAATCCAACATGAACTTTGTCTTTTAAACAATTTGAATCCTTCAAAAATAGGCCCAGATTTTGTGGCCTAGGTGGTCTTCTATAATAAACGAATAATTGGAAATGCGGTGCTATTTCTTGCATTTAGCCCTTCTTCAATACAAACAAGTAAAGTTCATAGTTACAAAATTTTGCATATTTTATGGTTTATATTATGCTTTTATGTGTTTATAGACGTGTTCCTGCAGACATGTGTGAAATATATATGTTGATTAATTACTAATCAAAGTACTTCAAAGTCTCTTCAGTTTCGAGTTTTAATTTGAATAAATGCTAATTAGTTGTGTTAATTAGCACCCTGGCAGTTTTGTTTTTTCTTGTTTCTATTTCCTTTTTTCTAGCTGTTCATATTCTCGTATTAGCCTGTATAAGGCCACTTTTATGATTGATTTAGTGTACCTTTTCTTTCATCCACCATCTACTTGTTCTCTCTTGCCAACAATATAAGGCATAGCATACAACTGATTTCTCGTTTTTAGTTATTCGGTTATATATAACAAGGGTATTTTGGTCATTTGACAAACCTTCTTCCTTAATGGAGTGTCCAAAAACCACGATCTGATTTCTCTTAATTCATTTTTTCACCATAAAATCTAACATGAACTTTGTCTTGTAAACCATTTGAATCTTTCACATGTAGGCCCAGATTTTGTGGCCTAGGTGGTCTTCTATGTTTATGCTGATTCTGTGTCTTTCAGAAGTATGCTTCTTATGATCCTTCCACTCTCTTCATGTCGTTGATTCTGTCTGTCACCATCAGAACCTCATAAAAGTTTCTGCTGAGGTGTCATGCCAGTGGTGACCTGGAATTTGTGAAAAGTCTAATGCCATTTATTTTCTCTTCATAAATCATGGCACTCTACTTCAGCTTGCCTTATGAAATCCACCCAAGTTTGGAGAAATGTTCTATGCTGACCACTTTGACCTGCTATAGCAGGTTAAAGTGGTCACAATAGAAAATTTTGTCAAAGTTGAGTGGCTTTAGTGAAATTAAGTGGACTAAACTTTGACAACCTTTTCAATTATGACCACTTTAACCTGCTATAGTAGGTCAAATTTGTCGATATAGAAAGAAATTTCAAACTTGGGTAGGTTTGATGAGCTAAAACTGAAATGGAATTGTTAAACTGCAAAAAAATGGCCGAGATATATTGCCCTTTTGTAGTTCAACTTACATTGTCGACGTTACTGAACTACCTTAGTTTTGGGAAGCACTTGTGCATGTACATAGCAAACAGCTAAGCTTTGTTAATTTAAATAGATCCATTGATTTTTCATGTGTTGTTGTAGTGTTCTCAAGTCGGTGTTGCTTCTTGGTTCTTATGCCAATACTCCAAACACATACATATATGGAATTGTCCTGCCCTATCAAGAGTGTTTCCATCCAATGTAGTGGGACAACTGAATAAGCTTGAAGTGTTGAGCATATCAGATTGCAAGTCAATGGTGGAGATATTTGAAAGTAAAGAAATAAACAAAGATGGTGTTGATAGTACTACGAATGTTGGTGATGGAAGTGATGATACTTGTACTGCAATCACCATCCCAAGGTCGGCTAATATGACTCTGCTTCAATTGTCCAACCTAACGATATTGAGAATCTATGACTGTGAAGTATTGGAATATATATTCACAAGTTCCACACTTGAAAGCCTCAAGCAACTCAAAGAACTGATGGTAGTTAAATGCAAGGCAATGAAAGTGATTGTGAAGGAAGACGGAGATTTACCAGAACTCAAGGGTTTCTTCCGTCGTCTCAAGTCCCTTACACTTGTAGATTTACCAGATCTGAAGGGTTTCTTCTTGGGGAAGAATGAGTTCAGGTGGAAAGCATTGGAAAAGGTTAAGATTTATGGCTGCCCACAAATGATGAATTTCACATCTGGTCACTCCATGACTCCGAAGCTCAACTACATACATACAGCCTACGGCAAGCATAGTCTTGAATGTGGCCTCAACTTCCATTTGACCAATGCTACACAAGAGGTATGTTGTTACTTTACTTCATCATTTAACCAGGTGATCAGCATGTCGTTTTATGATGTTCAACATATTATTTGCTTACAAATTTAGATGGTTCATATGCAAAACATAGTATTTGCTTACACTATGGGGGGGGGGGGGGGGGGGGGGGGTTCCAGGTCGGTTCATATGTGTATTCCGGAAGAAACACAAAACAAAACCAAATGAAGATACATATATAACCACTTCCCATCTTTTGTATCTATAAAAAGTTACGAAAATATGCAATTTTTTTTATTATAAGTTAATATTTCATTCCTAAGATATTAAGTGGTCTCTTATGTTATAAAAGATGTTATATTCACTAATTCATAAGTTAGCAATTTAATATTTTAATCAAGTTAGATGAAGTAAAGACAAAAGGCCCAATTGACATATTCACTGAGGGTGGTTTTTTCCATGTCTAAAGATTTTTGAACATATACTATACTAGTTTCCGTTTGATCAGAATCAGATCAACAACCCCTTCTTCTTTACAGTGTCCCTATTGTAACCACAAAAATCAACAAATACAGGGACCAAATTTGCAGTTTTCGCTAAAACGTATTTTAATTTGACAAAAAAATTGATCGGTTTGTAGAAAAACAAAGTATTCAATTAAAGGAATAACAAAATAAGCACCTAAGAAAAAGTGCTTCTAAAATTCACAAAATATTTACGTTCCTTAAAAATACAAGACTTAAGAATTTATATCAAATATATGAACATAAAAAATTATTTTCTTGTGTATTACAAATGATACTTGGCAAGTTCATTCTTATTCAAATCATTTGTAAATTTCATAGAATGTGATCGTTTGGTACCTGACATAAATCATTTATTAGGAACTTAGAACTAACATCTTCATTCGGTTAAGAAAAGAAAACACAAAATAGATGGAAATTGAAGCATTGCCTCATTTTACATATTTTCACTCATATCTGTTAACAAATAGATTTTTGTATGGAAGTATATATTGTAATTAAATCATTTATATCGTTTTCATCCAATTTAATTCAATTATCTAACATATTTTATAAATATTGTGATGCTAGTTGTTACTTAATCAAGTTCTTCTTTTCTCTCTCATCTTTTACAAGGTAAACATTTTTTTAGCGTTTATTACCTAAAATTGACGAAAATAGTATAGCTGAGATGATTGTAAAAGTGTAAGTATATCATCCATATATCATTTGTTGTATTTGACAATGCCATAAAAAATACAATAACATAATTATCTTTTTTCCTAAAAAAATTGGATGTAAATATTCAGTACATGAAAAATTACCCTTTTTGAAGTAGCCAAAACACTTAACTTTTACTTTTTATTTTATCCCCCCCACCCACCCACTCACCCACAAACTATCATTTTTACTTTTATTTAAAAAGACTCGACAATCATCGATAACAATCTAAATTATTTGAGCAAATGCAATATATAAAGCTGAAATTTTCTTCATGGTGCTCATCTTCACAAAATATAATGTAAGCAGTGTCATAAACTAGGTTGTTGATTGGAAATACATGTTGGCTCATTGAAGAATAACATAACTTGCAATCCTTATTATGTTTGTAATATTAAATGTATTTTTCTTTAATAATTGTCGTGTTTGTGATGATCTATCTATGTTTGATTTTTCTTAGCAGACTCAACTTCCTATGTGCTCTATTCCAGATATGATAATGCTAGTTCAGTTCCCATGGTCTTTTTCAAATTTAGTTGAAGTAGATGCACAAGGGAGTGACAAATTGTTGAAAAGCCACATAATTTTTCCATGCAAGGAGTTGCTGAATTTGAAGAATCTTGAAAAGCTTTCTATTATTACCAGCAAGTATGGTGAATCTAAAATAGAGGAGGTATTTGAAGTAGCAGAAGGGACAAATGAAGATGTGGATATTGAAACACAATCTGTTGTGGTATTTGAGAAGCTGAAAGAGGTGACTTTGGGTAGATTAAATAATCTGAAGCATATGTGGAAGAGCAATCGGTGGATAGTGTTGAACTTTCCAAACCTTACAAAGGTCTCAATTGAAAGTTGTAAGCTTCTTGGACACGTTTTCAGTAGTTGCATGGTTGGCAGTCTATTGCAGCTCCAAGAGCTACAAATAAGTAACTGCGAGAGTATGGATGTGATTGTGAAGCAAGTTGAAGATTCCAAAACCAGACCGACTACAAAGGTTGTGTTCCCTTGTCTAAAATCCATAACACTTGAAATGCTTCCAAATCTCAAGGGATTTTGCCTGGGGAAGGAGGCTTTTGAATGGCCAATATTAGATACTTTGGAAATCAAAGATTGTCCAAAAATAACAGTTTTCACAAATGGGCAATCAACTACTCCAAAGCTAAAACTAATAGATACAACTTTTGGATTGTGTCATGCAACGGAAGACCCAAACTCTTTCATAAAGACCAAACAAGAAGAGGTATATGGTGTCTCCTTTGGTTATTAGTAACAGATTAATATGTTTGATCCAACAAAACGTTTACTTTACTCTCGAATTTACAACTTATTGTAATCTCCTCTCCTACAGGGATGGGAGTTCTAGAGCAACATCAAATTCACACGTGCGGTTTGGTTCGTTTTGAAGTTAGCTATATAGCACAGGTAAGATTACATTGTACACTTATTTCCTTCTTCCCAATCATGTACATGTTTCTCCACCTTAGTTATCTGATCATTGAATTGACTTTTTGTCACAGTTGCTTGCTTACTACTCTTTCAATTCGGGTTATTGAACTTCTATTTTCAAGTAATCTTATCTATGATGTGTCCACTTCTTGTATTTAATTAAGCTGTGACCAACTTAGCAATAATTACACAAGTTTTTATTAATTGGTCTGTACATGTTCCACTATTTTAAATAGTAAATAAATTCAGTGGTTGAAGGTGCATAGAATGATAGTCCATCGTACATGAAACTTTCTTAGCTCACACCGGGTAAGAAAGAAAAAAAAAGTATGAAGCTAATTTGTTATAACATAAAACTTCTCTTAATTCAACAGATCTGTGCTCTTAATTTTTATGAACACCCGGTGTTTGATAAAATTCTTCAATGAAAAAAGACCCATAAACTTTTGGCTCCTCTTTTAAGTCAAGTGTATTAATGTTTGTTTTGTATATGAGCACTTAAATCTTGAGGAAGCGACTCCATTTCTCTCTTGTAAGTTGAGTGTGTCAGTGTCACCCATATAAAAGCTTTGTTTTTCAGTCTCTGAAATAAAAAGAATAAAATTTGGTTACAAATATCTTATGTTCAGTGCAGGTTTCCATCGCCACCTTCAATGAATCTGTCTCATGATGATTTTGAGTTAACAATTGTTCACTAAACCTAGATAAGTTACAATTATGCCCATGACTATGAGCCATCCATTGATTATTTTAAACCTATTTGAGAAACAGAACACTTATGCATATTATCTGATTTTTGATGCATCTGAGGTTTAACATTTTTTTTATAATCAAATTTAGTTTGATATTGGAGTTGTCATTATTTATAATCACGCTCAGATTTTGAAAATGCCACTTATGTAGAAATTATTTGATGAAAAAAACATTATATTTTCATTCATTGTTTAATTTGTCACTTTGTGCATGTTTTTGTCGACATACGGTTGTACCATATGATGACATGAAAATTTTTATGTGGTGGCTGGTTTAGTTGGATTAAAAGACGTTACCTGTCAAGTTGATTTTATGCAGTGGCGGGCTTAGTTAGAAATATTTGATGAAAAAACATTACATTTCCATTTCTTCACAATCTTCAAACCTTTGGTCATTTATTTAAAGTTGCGTAATGATCAATGTTGCATACTTTATGTCAGTTGCATAAATTTGTAATGAAAGTGAAACACTGTTGCAGAATTTGTCTAAAAAAAATAAAAAAAATTGGTGCATAAACTGGTCCTAGAATGAAACATAGTTGAATAATGAATATTATGTCTAAAAAAATATTTTGTTGCATAAATTGACTAACATGTGCAATCAATGTCCGTGGCTTAAACATGTTAAATCATATGGTTAAAAATGTAATTCACTCACTTTTCTTAGAAGCATATGGTTCCGAATACAAATAGAATCCTAATAGATAGATGAAAATAAAATCATATTCCTAACCATCAAACGGCTCCTAGGTGATTACTTCTTCCCTTTGCTCGACTCAAACGGCTCTAGCTTCGGCCGCAAAGAGTTGACGTTTGAGATTGGCTATTTCTTTCTCAAGAGAGTGTATGTAGTCTGTATCACTTTCCTTAATAGTGTGTGAGTCTGATAGGGCTTCCGATGGGTGGGGCTTACTAGGTGTATCCTTAACGTCCTTTCCTTCATCTGACTCCTGGTCAGATTCATCATATTCGTAATCAGTTACCACGTACTCTTCCGGTTCCACTCCGGGTCCCACCTCCCATTGTAGGGCCTCCTTCAGGCTTTTCTTCAGGATTGTCATCTAGACCCACCTCAATCTCCCTATAGACTACTAGAGCTTGATAGTAGGGGTCGTCTTGCTGCATTCCTGCCATATTGCCCGCGTGGGAAGTATAGGTGTGAAAAGTGTGTGCATTGGGGTGTATAAGGATAGTATTCTTAAAATACTCCTACAATGTTTATTTTTCTTAAGTTTAGTTCCTCTAACCTATTTGGATAGTTAGATGGTAAGCTTTCGGTTTATTGACCATCACGATTATTCCCAAACATATGTTGATCTTACTTTGAATGAATGTAGTTGATTAGGCTACATTGATCCCCAATACGATTACATAACTGCCCTGATTAAATCGCAATGTTCAAATCCCCCAAAAACTTTTATTGTATAGTATCATGCTATTATTCTAAAACACGCACATAGGTAAGTATTTTATTTACTCTGTTCAGAGTTATTTAGCCCCATTGTGTTTATAGTTGCATATCATGTATGCTTAGATATGTTAGTTCACTATAAACAAAGCTCTGATACCAACCTGTCACACCCCTGAACCAGACGACGGAAACGTCCGGGGGTTCGTGTGACTTAAATTGAAATATTATCACAATGAATATACAAGAAACATAACATAAACATGACCATGCAGTAATACATTACAACTGACCTTGTTCACATCAAGTACATTGTTTACATTACAATATCACAGAGCATAAATTGTTTAACGATTGACATTTGCACAAAAGAAAGAAAAAGGGAAGAGGGAAAAGGGAAGAGGGAAAGAAAGAATGGCATGGAAACATGAGATCATGCATAGTCACATGTTGTGTAATATGCTTAGATGACCACTGAACAATAATGAGGTGGCTAGCACTCATTAATCTTCTTAGTTTCTCCGTTTTTGTATTGGGCCGAAATGGGCTGAAGAAAGAGGAAAGGAATCACTTTGGCCCATTCTTGGTCTTGCTCGAAAGTGTGAAGTCTCTATACAAGTTTTCGGCCCATTGGGCCTTTAGGGTAGTTCATGGCCCAATGAAATCCAATTGGAGAGGGTTTACGGTCCAATAAGGAATTTAATTCACTTATGGCCCAATAAGGCCCATTAGTGTAAAATGATCCATTCTAGACCCATAAGGCCCAAAAGGTTAAGTTTCATGAAAGTGGGTCCAATTAGGGCCCATTTAAGGGTTCTAAGCCCAAAGTAGTCAAATTGAAAGCTTATTGGTCCATTAGGCCCAATAAGGAAATCCTAGTCCATAATGGATTTAGGTCGGGATTCTTAGGGTTTTCAAACCCTAACTTGACTTTGTAATGTTTTGCATGAAGTTTGGGCTTTATAATTGGATTTTTGATGAAAGTTTGTTGTTATTGAATAACATCATATGCATATCAAGTTATGGTTACAATTTGTTGTCATTGATATTGTTTACAAAAGTATAGAATTTCCTAGCAAATTTGCTAGTTGTGACAGATACGACCCGTATGGGTCGATTTGGTCAAGTCTACCGACGCAGGAGATAAGTTCAAGATTGATGTTGGAATAAGTTTTAAGATTCCTTTAGGATTCAAGTTTCCTTTTTTACAGTTTCTTTTTATTAATGTATTAGTTTTGGATATTGATTAGGTTTTTTGTTATTAAGGATTTGTTTAGGTTTAGCTGGACATTATAAATAAAGCACCTTAGGAACACATTTTTCTTTATGCATGGAATACAAGTCTTTGACTGTTTTTTTGGAGAATTCCCTGTTTCTCGAATCACAGGCGGGTCGACTAAGGTTCTTACCTCCGGGAAGGATCTTGATCTTATTAAAGATCTATGTCAGATGCTGTTATTTCACCACCTGAAATATTAACAAAAAAAATAATAAAAAAGTTTCCAATTACAACTAAAAAGTTTCACTGCCCCTCCCCCAAAACAGAATCTAGACATCAGACATCAGGTAGCAATGCGAGTGAAAAGAGTGACAACAATACTGGTATAACTTACACCGACTCCAAAGGTGATTTGGAGACACAAAATAGGTATTTTAAACTTCTTTCAATCATGGAAATAAAAAGAGTTAGTTACAAGAATTGTCCTTGTGTTATACCCAAAGTTGCATATTCAATCCAACTTTGTTTTTTCTGTTTCATTTTGGTCCCTAACATTGGTTTTTGTTTCCGATTTATCACTGGTCCTGTAAAATGACATGTAAAAATAGTTTAAAAATAAACAAATTATAGAAAACTTTACATTTTTGTTCCTTAAGTATGGCTGCTTTTTTGCAATTTTGGTCCTAAAACGTTTTCTTTTGCATTTTTTGTCCTTAGTTGACATTCGTGTAATGTTTTTGGTCCCGGTTCCAAATTAAGTGACAATTTTTTCTCTATGGGTGTGATTTTGCAATTTCGATCCCAAAAATAGCCATTTTACTAGGAACAAGGGAAAAAAAAACGTTATAAAAATCTTAAATAAGGACCAAATTAGCATGACAACCTTTTGGGACCAAAATTAAAAACATCAGCTATACTCAGGGACCAAAAATGCAATGTACTTTAAAAAGAAACATATGAGGGTAGAAAATTCATTTTATTGTAGAAGTTGGACTAAACCTGAAATGTTGGGAATAACATAGAGACCATTCTTGTAATTACTCTAAAAAAGAATAAAACTTGGTAACAAATGTCTACCTTATAATGGGTGCAGTCTTTCATCGCCACCATTATGACGGTTTCGACTTTACCATTGTTCATGAAACCCTGAGAAATGACTATAATGCCCTTGATCATGAGCCACCCATTGTGAAGGAAACACCAATCAAGAGCAGTTACCCTACTACTCTTGAATCTGTCTCCGAGTCAATCATAATCTAATCAAAGTTTCCCACTCGTTCCTTTTCTTCCCCTTGTTCCACATTAGCTTCTGAATGCATGAACACAACAACACCGCCTAAAAAACAACAAATCCCTCAAAACAATTCACATATAGATTCAAGCGTCAATTCCCATTTTCATAAAAGAAGAAAGTCTTCAGCTTTAGCATCAGTCAAGATGGCCCACTTTGATTCCCCTGACCCTAAAACCAAATTTCCAGTTAAAGAAACCATGAATCTTGATGATGAAACCAAGAATGATCTAAAAATATCGTGTTCACTATGTGCAAAACCCACTGGGTCTTGCGGAAAATGACTATTATGTCCCTTGTTCTTTGATGTCGTTATCTAAGGTGCAGTTGGTGTCAAGTTGGAAAGGGAGAGAAAAGGGTCTCACATGTGTAGCTGTTGTGGTGTCTGATATTACATGTGTTGATGGGAGAATTTGGAGCAAAGAAGATGGATGTGTATTAAATACGGCTTTCTACCCTTTCTGTAGTGATCAAGTCAATTGCCTTGGGTTACATGTTGTGGCAACTGATTCCTCTAATGTGTAGCTTTTAAACAAGGTATCATATCAATTCATACTATTATAATATCTTGTCGCATATCCAACTGATAATTATTGAGGGCATATTGGTTATTTTGTTGATTTATGTTTTGGGAGTTGGGAGTTGGGATGTGATGAATATGATCACAAAATATCTTTGATCCTTCAGAGATATACAACCAACTTATATAACTTTTCTATATGCAGGTGCTCTTTTATTCTGAAAGACTAGAAATCCAACATATCGATACATCAACAACAAATAACGTAATTTTGCATACGTTTCAAATCGAAAGTGACTCCCTTAAAACATTTGCAACTTTTGTCTTATTGAAATCAGGCACACAGTCCCAATCCAATACATACCAAATGCAGTACAACCTGTTTTTTCATATACCGTCATGTGTAACAAACTGGATTTTAATTGTAGGAAGTCTCACCTTCTAGTGTTACAAGTTTGAGTAAAGGCGTCTCACAAAATCCGTTTGAGAAATTTGCCTACACATCTCCACAAACCAACTTGATAGGTTGAAGAACCACAAAATCTAAGGTCAAAAATCTATAATATCTTGTTATTTATAGATTCATTAAACGTATTTTAAATTCTAGTTAAAGTTAAACTATGTTTGTTGATCATGCAGATGAGATTACCAAAGAAAGTCCAAGTATCCACTTCTGAATATTAATGCCTAACCTTACATGTAAATTCTCAATCATTGCTAAATTGGTTTTAAACCTATTTGGGAAATTTAGGATCTATGGTTATTATATTAATTTCATGATACATTTGAGGTGTATGACCAATAAAATGTGACTATTGTAGTTGTAACATTCTTTATGACCAGCCATAGTTTTAATTTTGTTGTTTATAATGTTATTTTCCTGCTTTTGGACATGTTAAATAATCAACTCTAATACGTTTTAATTAAAGATATAATATTTTGATGTAGAAAGTTGGAATGATCAAATGATTAGTATTTAGTAGGTTAAGTGTTTTTAATGATAAATAAAATATTTTTTACTATAAAATAGCCAACAAGACCATAAAAGTAATATTTTGCTAAACATGAAATTATATTTCACTAATTCAACCATTTAAACCCTCGTCCAAGAAAACCAATGGGACCATTATGGACTATGAAAAAGAGAATACGGAAATGATAGATGTTGAAATGATGAAAGAAATATCTTACTTAAATTTGTATCACTCTTTATTGTCTAATCATTTCCCATTTTCCTATTTGTTTTTCATTTTTCATTAGGCTTCATGATTTTTGTAGATGGTGGTTTCCTGATAGTGAGGTCATAGATTAAATTTATGTAAATTTGTGCGTTCAAATGTTAAAGGTCATTCGAACGTATTTGCTATTGATATTTGATTATTTTTGCTATCATTAATTTGGCTCAAACGGAAAAGTACAACTCTTTGCAGTTAGATAAAAAAAATTGTGATCGAATTTACTTTGACTGCATTGATAAAATATGAAACAATTAAAGAAGTTTGCAATCACGTGGACATATTGCGTACTCAGTCTAATTTTGATAAGTGGTACCGGTTAGAGTCATATATTCAAACACTTCAATCTAATACTATGAGTGTCCAAGATTTTTTGTTAGGACGTTTTGTTATTAAAAGTTTTGAACTATTTTTTCTCATTATTTTAAACCATTTAATTTAATATGATATGGTTTTTTAAAACACATGTTTTAGTTGTTAAATTAAATTATTACATAAGCTTTTTCAAATATTAGACCAACTAATAATCATCCCACTAAATACAATTATTTTGAAATTTTTTACAAATTCTCTTTTTCTTTTTTGCAAAGGGATGCCCAAAATTAGGGTGATATATATGTGGTGTAAATGAAATATCACATATTAAGGTGGGGTAGGGATCCGACATTGTATCGTGCTTCAATAGAAACCGGTGGGACCTTTGACTGTTAGTATATTACTTGTGCTATACTCTGTAGTATGTTAGGCAATGCTCTTAGTACCTAGATTATGACTGTTGACTGCATTATTTCCATCCATCCAATACCATGGTATTTGCAGGTCAACAGCAATAATTGAGGCTTGTTCATACTTCAATATATTGGCCTTCTTCTTCACAATTCCAACCAGTTGTACACATACGCACTTTACAAAGCAGCAAAAACAGCAAGCATTAGCACAGGCGCATATAGTAGAAGAGGTATGTTTTTGTTGAAAGTTTTTCTCTTTGTTTATGAATAATTTTTCTTAGTTGTTTTTAGTTTTCAATCTATCGATCCTTGACGAAATTATCTGAAAAAAATGTTTTGCTTTGTTACTTGTTGTGGATTGTTCGTGTATGCTCCACATATAAAATCAAGTCAATGTTTAAATGAATGACAATGCCTCCTCATTTTCCCTCTTTTGATTATTGAACAATGTTTTGGAGGAATGGTTTTCTTAGGACAGATGCTTCCACGTAGAGATCAGTTCTAGCCCTAATAAACCCCCTAATAGTATCACTGTGGGACTCTGTTTCCAACTAATAGATACCCTAATTAAAAGGCACGGTATTTTGTTCCTCATCTCTCACAATTTTACATGATGATGAAGATGTTGAAATTAACAATCTATTCCCACTTTCAATCATTTCAAAGAAAACCAAGGTTAAGTTGACAAGGGAAGACAAACAGCAAAATTAACTATGAATTTACATACACATTAATTTACCAACTATCAATTCTATTCTAGCCAAACTTATTATGTGTCCTGAATCCTGAAGGAAACTTTTTATAACACTAATTATCTATGGATTGTATATGATATTTGAAAAAAGATAGCTGCGCAGGCTAATAATTAACAACTTTTAACAATTTCATTGCCTTTTTTATCTGTTACAGGTCTTTGTAAAAGCTAGAATATTGAAAGATGGAGCTTGTATCTACAATCATTAGTCCTATTGTTGAATCTTTAATTGCTCCTGTCAAGAAACAACTGAGATATCTCTTTTCGTCCACGAAACATGTTAGGAACATGAATACTAAAATAAAGCTACTGGATGATACAAGCCGTGATGTCAAAAAGCACATGGAAACAAACAATAGAAGTAATCTGGAGATACCTACTCATGTACTGGGGTGGTTGAAAGAAGTCGAAAAGACTAAAGAAAAAGCTCAAAGCATTCCAAGTACTGGGAACGGATGTTGTAACTTGAAAATGAGGTATCGAGCTGGAAGGAAGGCATTCAAGACTACGGAGGAGATGGAAAGTCTTATTGATGAAAATAGTAAGATAATTTGGACAAATGCTCAAAGACCTCTTGGGAAAGTGAACTCAGAAATCGCATCCAGTTCTGCACCTTCGGATGGTGATGCCCAAAATCACTTCAAATCAAGAGAGAAGTCTTTTAAGAACGCCTTGGAGTCCCTCCAACAAGATCACAAGAGCAAAGTGATAGCCCTATGTGGAATGGGTGGTGTGGGGAAAACCACCATGATGGAGCAACTGAAAAAGGCTGCAGAAGATAAGAAAATGTTTGATTATGTTGTGAAGGTGGTTATTGGGCAACAAATTAACATGCTTTCTATTCAGCAAGATGTGGCAGTGTATATGATGGGCCAATCCCTCACTGAACTGAGTAAAGAAGCAAGAGCAGATCGTCTTCGTATAACATTTGGAAACCTTCCAGAAGGTAGAAGAAAGGTTTTACTAATACTAGATGATGTATGGGAGACGATTGAACTCAAAGATATTGGACTGAGTCCTTTGCCCAACAGCTTCAAGTTGTTGTTGACATCACGGAATGAAAATATTTGCAAACAAATTGCAGTAGAAGCTAATTCGGAGTCGACACTAGTTCGAGTGGATGTGATGGAGGAGCCCGAAGCACAAAATTTCTTTTGGCAAATCACAGGAGTTTCAAAACAACATGATATGGAGCTCAATCAAATAGGAAGTGAAATTGTGAGAAGATGTGGTTTTTTGCCCCTTGCCATTAAACTCATCGCTAAAACCCTTCAATTTCATGAAGTTTTTGTATGGAGAGATACTTTTCAACGGTTGAAGAAGAAGAATCTTGATGAGAATGTGCAAGAAGTTATTAAGATAAGCTATAATTATATAAAAACAGAGGAGGAAAAGGTGATTTTTCTTCTGTGTGGCTTGTTTCCTGATGACTTTAATATCCCAATTGAGGAACTCACAAGATATGCATGGGGCCTACAGTTATTAAGTGAAGTATCCACTTTGGGAGAGGCTAGAGACAGGACAAAAATGTGTGTGCAGAATCTTAGAAATGCAAATTTGTTGATGGATAGCGATTGGATTGGGTGTGTCAAAATGCATGATCTTGTGCTTGCTTTTGTCATAAGTAGAGTTTCTAAAGGTCATCATCCATGGATAATCAACCATGGTGATGTTTCAAAGTGGAGTAGAGCTGAAGTGAAAGAGTCTTGCAAAAGAATCTCTATTACTTGCACAGGTATGTCTGAGTTTCCTGGTGACTCTAAGTACCCAAACCTATCACTTTTGAGACTTATGGATGGAGATAAGTCGCTTAAGTTTCCTGAAGGTTTTTATGAAAAAATGGAAAATCTTGAAGTTGTAGCATATGAAAAAATGCAGTATGCGTTGCTTCCCAGATCACTTGAATGCTCCACCAAGCTACGAACACTCATTCTCCATAAATGCTTATTGATGTTTGATTGCTCTGTTATTGGTGAACTCTTAAATCTCGAAGTGCTTAGTTTTGCACATTGTGGCATCAGAAAGTTACCATCCACAATCGGAAAGTTGAAGAAGCTAATGCTACTGGATTTGACGGGCTGTATCAATCTTCGTATTGATGATGGTGTCTTGAAAGATTTGGTCAATCTTGAAGAGCTTTATATGAGAGTTGCTGATGAAAAGGCAATTAGGTTCACAAACAGCAATCGTGCTGAATTAGCAGAGCTTTCAAAGCACCTTTTTGCATTAGAAGCTGAGTTCTTTGACAACAACAATACACCCGAGAATATGCTGTTTACTAAACTTAGAAGGTTCAGGATCGCTATGGGATGTGGTTTAGTAGCCAATACTGACAAAAATATGCACTCATTTGAAAACACGTTGAGGTTGGTCACTAACAAGAATGAGCTATTGGAATCTGGAATGAATGAGTTATTTGAGAAAACTGAGGTGCTTTATTTGGAGGTGGATGGTATGAATGATCTTGAAGAAGTTTTATTGGAATCAGTTCATCTCCCTCGATCGGTGTTTAATAATCTAAGAGTCCTTGATGTGTTCAAATGTGAAAACTTAAGATACCTCTTTACAGTCCCTATTGCAAATGGTCTGGTGAAGCTTGAGCGCCTCACAGTTTCAGAGTGCTCTGTTCTTGAAGTACTTGCACGTAGTGAGAATGGTGTAGCTGGGAAAATTAAGTTTCAGGAGCTAAAGTTTCTAAGTTTGAAAAGCCTACCAAAGTTGATAGGTCTTTGCAACACTACTAATGTAATTGAGCTACCACAGCTGGTGGAGTTGGAACTTGATGGCCTTCCTAACTTCGGTAGCATTTATCCAAAGAAAACATCTGCAACATCTTCTATGTCCAGTAATGACTCTGCAATTCAACCATTCTTTAACAAACAGGTAATTCTATATTAGGATTTATGTTGACAGTTTCATAGATTGTCTTGTAATGAAAGTCTGTATTGATTGGATTGTGATCCCCCAAGCAAACTATTTTCGATTTTGGTTTCACTATTGATGATTAACAAGTCTTAATTGTTGTGCAGGTGCTGATTCCTAAGCTGGAGATATTGGAAATTGGGAGGATGAATAAGCTGAAAGAGATATGGCCTTATCAATCTAGTAGTAGTGACGAAGTTAATGCCTGCATGTTGAGAGAGATTAGAGTGAGGGAATGTGATAATCTTGTGAATCTGTTTCCAACCAATCCCATGTCTTTGCTGGGTCGTCTGGAAGAGCTTGTTGTTTCTAATTGTGGAAGCATTGAAGTGTTATTTAACATCGACATGAGTTGTGTTGGTGAAATTGAAGAATACAGTAGCAACTTGAGACTCATTAATGTAGATGGTTTGGGGAAGCTAAGAGAGTTGTGGAGGATGAAAGGTGAAAGTAGCTCTGATATCCTCATCCGTACCTTTCAAGCTGTTGAAAGTATAGAAATAAGAGAGTGTGAGAGGTTTGTAAACGTATTCACACCGACCGTGAGCAATTCTGATGTGAGGACACTTATGAATGTGAGTATAGATGGAAGGAGACCTTCTGAAGAAACCAGGAGCAACATTGAATTGATTCAGAACAGCCAGGAGGTATGTGATGTCATTGAGCTTTCAATTTCTATTTTGATGTTTATAACTTATGTATATGTGTCTCTATACATACATACACGTATATAATATATCACACTATAACAAATCAATCAATTCCACACAATTCTTTCGATGTGTTCTGCTAGATTCTCACTCTTGAATTTCAATCACACAAGGATGGAAAGGAGAAATACAAGAAATTATAGATCTCACACAGAAAATTGATGATCTAATGATTAATTTTACATACATGTGATAGAAATCTGGCAGTTTTAGAAGCCAGGATCTCCCAAAGAGAGTAATCTCTAAAATAATTGATAAGATATCTCTCCTAACTGATCTCTTACAATATAAAGACATAACTGAAATAGTTAATTTACATAATTACCCTTGCTGCCTACAATTGCTTATTCATGGTTTAAATCCTTTCTTGCCTCTTTGTGAATAAGTAAGAATTGGTTTATTATTTCCCTTCTTGCCCCTCCTTGAATATGTGAACATGAGTGGTGGTCTAGCATGTTCACACTTTAAAGTGCAATACGATTATTAACCTGCGTGAAGATATGTATCCTGTCAAATTATTTATAAATCTTTACACTTCAACATGTGATAAAAACAAAGTTAAAACTCGGAATTCAAAAACATGGACAAATTATCTATATCACTACTACGCTTTTATTATTAGCATATTTATAAGCAAGTTAATGGGGACCAAAATTCGTAAACAATTTAATGGACCTAAACAAAAAAAAACAGATAAACACAGGGACCAATTTTGTAATTTAGTGTGAAAAATATCATTGTGTAAGTGTGTGTATTTTACATATTTATTTCTAATTATATTTGTTGTTGAGATATGTGCAGATTAATGTTATATCAAAGACAGAGATTTCAAAGGTGTATGGTAATATCCCTGACATTGAATCCTCAATTCATCCCAAACCTTTTCACGTTAATCACCTTCAAACACTTGTTGTAAGTGGCTGTAAGGATGTTGAAGTGGTGTTTGAGATAGAGAGTTCCAGTAACAGCAACAGCACCACAGATTTCACAACAAGTCTGCATAAATATAATCATCAACCACCACCACTACTACTTCCCCACCTCAAGTCTTTATATTTAATAAATATGGAGAGGATGAGTGATGTGTGGAAGTGCAATTGGAAGAAACTTGTAATTCCTCAAAACCAATCACAATCCTACTCATTCCACAACCTCACACAAATATTCATGAGTGACTGCCATAGCATAAAGTACTTATTTTCACCTCTCATGGGCAAACTTCTTCCCAACTTAAAGAGGGTGGAGATATGGTTTTGTGATGGCATTGAAGAAGTTGTTTCAAATAGAGATATTAATGATGAAAATGAAGAAATAATATCTTCTACTCACACAAACACCATCTCCTCCTTCCCTCTTCTTGATCTTCTCAACCTGTGGAATCTCCCAAGCCTAAAGAGTATCGATGGCGGTACTAAAATCACAACTACTTCCATCCATGATCAGTTCAAGGTATATTTGATTTCCTTTAAGCGAATCCTTTACATATTCAGTTATTTGTTTTATTTATTTTTAATATTCTATTCTCCATTAGCTGCTTTATATAACTCCCTAAGCTAATTCTTCTGAAGCTGGAAAGACAAAAATAAATAACTACATCATAGTATTTAATAGTTTTTTCATTTGCGTAGGTCCTTAAGTTGATTTATAATAAGACCGGATTGTGAGGGGGAAAAAAATTGATTGATGGATGTATATAAGTCTTATGAAAAATAGAAAAAAAAATGATTTTATTGATGCATTTTTTTTTTGTTTCCTAGCATGCTAGTTTGGCTTAGTAAAATTCGGTTTGCTGTTTAAACGAAATATCTATTTTGCTGACATCGAACAAAAGAATATGAAACTTTACATAATTGTATCTAGGTGGCAATAGTCCTGTTTACAACTTCTTTTGTACCAGAAAAGTTTCCTATTTAAAATATTAACTTTAATACATTGAACTATCATAGAGTCAAATGTCAGTATTGTCAATTTTGGAAATATCTCTAGATCTTAATTTATCTAGTATAATTAACCAACTTTTTACTGAAAAGGGCTCCCTTGAAAAAATCTTTGTTCTAAAAATGCTTTGGGTCTATTTAAATATTAGAATTAAGATAGATTTTTTTTACGATATACAATTAATGAAAATTCATTGATGTATAATAAATTAACATGAAGAAGATGATGCATGTAGAATATATTAACCGTTCATGATAGTAAAATTATTTAAAACATGAAGAAGATGATGCATGTAATCAGTGCAACTGCGGAAACCTAAGCATATTGATTGCAAACTCATTTCCGATTAATAAATTTAGAAGTAAAGTTATGTTTTCATTTTCTCACATTGAGGGGGTAATGGGTTATAGAGTCCAATGATATTTGTTTTCTCTTCATAAATCATGGCACTATACTAATTTTGAATTGGGCCATATACGAAAAAACCACTATACCCAATTATATGTGGCTATAAATGGGTGGATTTTGAAAGTACCTATATGCTGGTCTTGGGTCATTTATTAAAGGCTAAAATGCTAGAAATAACAATTTACTTTCATCGATTTGCTTATCAAATCATCCTACTTTCACTTTTTTCTATTAAGAAACCCACCCAATTATAGCAGTGTCATCTAAATACAAAGGATTTCCGTTGCTGTAATAGAAAGAAATGAAAGTAGGATGCTTTAATAAAAGAATAAATGGAAATGCGTTGCTATTTCTTGCATTTATCCTTTCTTCAATACAGACAAGTAAAGTTCATAGTTACAATATTTTGTATACTTGTATGTGTTTTATACATGTGTTCCTGCAGACACGTGTGAAATATATATATGTTGATTAATTGCTAATCAAAGTACTTCAAAGTCTCTTCAGTTTCGAGTTTTAATTTGAATAATTAGTTGCTAATTAGTTGTGTTAATCAGCACCCTGGCAGTTTTGTTTTTTCTTGTTTCTATTTCCTTTTTTCTAGCTGTTCATAATCTCGTATAAGCCTGTATAAGGCCACTTTTATGATTGATTTAGTGTACCTTTTCTTTCATCCACCATCTACTTGTTCTCTCTTGCCAACAATATAAAGCATAGCTTACAACTGATTTCTTGTTTTTAGTTATTTGGTTATATATAACAAGGGTATTTTGGTCATTTGACAAACCTTCTTCCTTAATGGAGTGTCCAAACACCACGATCTGGTTTCTCTTAATTCATTTTTTCACCATAAAATCCAACATGAACTTTGTCTTGTAAACCGTTTGAATCTTTCACATGTAGGTCCAGATTTTGTGGCCTAGGTGGTTTTCTATCCTTATGCCAATTCTGTGTCTTTCAGAAGTATGCTTCTTATGATCCTTCCACTTTCTTCATGTTGTTGATTCTGTCTGTCACCACCAGAACCTCATAAAAGTTTCTGCTGAGGTGTCACACTTGTGTTGACCTGGAATTTGTGAAAAGTCCAATGCCATTTATTTTCTCTTCATAAATCATGGCACTCTACTTTTGCTTGCCTTATGAAATCCACCCAAGTTTGGAGAAATATTCTATGCTGACCACTTTGACCTACTATAGCAGGTTAAAGTGGTCACAATAGAAAATTTTGTCAAAGTTGAGTGACTATAGTGAAATTAAGTGGACTAAACTTTGACAACCTTTTCAATTATGACCCACTTTAACCTGCTATAGTAGGTCAAATTTATCGATATAGAAAGAAATTTCAAACTTGGGTAGGTTTGATGAGCTAAAACTGAAATGGAATTGTTAAACTGCAAAAAATGGCCGAGATATTGTGATTTTTCTGTATATTGCCCTTTTGTAGTTCAACTTACATTGTCGACGTTACTGAAGTACCTTAGTTGTGGGAAGGACTTTTGTTTGTAACCACATTTCTAGAAACAAATATTGCATTAGATTGTAGAGTGCATGTACATAGCAAACAGCTAAGCTTTGTTAATTCAATCAGCTCCATTGATTTTTCATGTGTTGTTGTAGTGTTCTCAAGTCGGTGTTGCTTCTTGGTTCTTATGCCAATACTCCAAACACATACATATATGGAATTGTCCTGCCCTATCAAGAGTGTTTCCATCCAATGTAGTGGGACAACTGCATAAGCTTGAAAAGCTGACAATATTAGAATGTAAGTCAATGGTGGAGATATTTGAAAGTAAAGAAATAAACAAAGATGGTGTTGATAGTACTACGAATGTTGGTGATGGAAGTGATGATACTTGTACTGCAATCACCATCCCAAGGTCCGCAGATATGACTTTGCTTGAATTGCCCAACCTAACGATATTGGAAATCTATGACTGTGAAGTATTGGAATATATCTTCACAAGTTCCACACTTGAAAGCCTCAAGCAACTCAAAGAACTGATGGTAGCTGAATGCAAGGCAATGCAAGTGATTGTGAAGGAAGACACAGAGCACACAGAAAAATCTAAATCTATTATAGTCTTCCCACGTCTCAAGTCCCTTACACTTGTAGATTTACCAGATCTCAAGGGTTTCTTCTTGGGGACGAATGAGTTCAGGTGGAAAGCATTGGAAAAGGTTGAGATTTATGGCTGCCCACAAATGATGAATTTCACATCTGGTCACTCCATGACTCCGAAGCTCAACTACATACATACAGGATTAGGCAAGCATAGTCTTGAATGTGGCCTCAACTTCAATTTGACCAATGTTACACAAGAGGTATGTTGTTACTTTACTTCATCATTTAACCAGATGATCAGCATGTTGTTTTATGATGTTCAACATATTATTTGCTTACAAATTTAGATGGTTCATATGCAAAACATAGTATTTGCTTACACTATGGGGGGTTTTTCCAGGTCGGTTCATATGTGTATTCCGGAAGAAACACAAAACAAAACCAAATGAAGATACATATATAACCACTTCCCATCTTTTGTATCTATAAAAAGTTATGAAAATATGCAATTTTTTTTATTATAAGTGGTCTCTTATGTTATAAAAGATGTTATATTCACTAATTCATAAGTTAGCAATTTAATATTTTAATCAAGTTAGATGAAGTAAAGACAAAAGGCCAATTGACGCATTCATTGAGGGTGGTTTTTTCCATGTCGAAAGATTTTTGAACATATACAATACTAGTTTCCGTTTGATCAGAATCAGATCAACAACCCCTTCTTCTTTACACTGTCCCTATTGTAATCACAAAACTCAACAAATACAGGGACCAAATTTGCAGTTTTCGCTAAAACGTATTTTAATTTGACAAAAAAATTGATGGGTTTGTAGAAAAACAAACAATCTAACTAGTGGCTCTGAGTTTGGGCAAGTATTCAATTAAAGGAATAACAAAATAAGCACCTAAGAAAAAGTGCTTCTAAAATTCACAAAATAGTTACGTTCCTTAAAAATACAAGACTTAAGAATTTATATCAAATATATGAACATAAAAAATTATTTTCTTGTGTATTACAAATGATACTTGGCAAGTTCATTCTTATTCAAATCATTTGTAAATTTCATAGAATGTGATCGTTTGGTACCTGACATAAATCATTAATTAGGAACTTAGATCTAACATCTTCATTCGGTTAAGAAAAGAAAACACAAAATAGATGGAAATTAAAGCATTGCCTTATTTTACATATTTTCACTCTTATCTGTTAACAAATAGATTTTTGTATGGAAGTATATATTGTAATTAAATCATTTATATCGTTTTCATCCAATTTAATTCAATTATCTAACATATTTTATAAATATTGTAATGCTAGTTGTTACTTAATCAAGTTCTTCTTTTCTCTCTCATCTTTTACAAGGTAAACATTTATTTTAGCGTTTATTACCTAAAATTGACGAAAATAGTATAACTGAGATGATTGTAAAGGTGTAAGTATATCATCCATATATCATTTGTTGTATTTGACAATGCAATAAAAAATACAATAACATAATTATCTTTTTTCCTACAAAAATTTGATGTAAATATTCAGTACATGAAAAATTACCCTTTTTGAAGTAGCCAAAACACTTAACTTTTACTTTTTATTTTATCCCCCCCCCCCCCCCCCCCCCCCCCCCCCCACCCACTCAACCACAAACTATAATTTTTAGTTATATTTAAAAAGACTCGACAATCATCGATAACAATCTAAATTATTTGAGCAAATGCAATATATAAAGCTGAAATTTTCTTCATAGTGCTCATCTTCACAAAATATAATGTAAGCAGTGTCATAAACTAGGTTGTTGATTGGAAATATATGTTGGCTCATTGAAGAATAACATAACTTGCAATCCTTATTATGTTTGTAATATTAATGTATTTTTCTTTAGTAATTGTCGTGTTTGTGATGATCTATCTATGTTTGATTTTTCTTAGCAGACTCAACTCCCTATGTGCTCTACTCCAGATTTGATAAAGCTAGTTCAATGCCCGTGGTCTTTTTCAAATTTAGTTGAAGTAGATGCACAAAGGAGTGACAAATTGTTGAAAAGCCGCATAATTTTTCCATACAAGGAGTTGCTTAATCTGAAGAATCTTGAAAAGCTTTCTATTACCCATGGCTATGGATCTGTAATAGAGGAGGTATTTGAAGTAGCAGAAGGGACAAATGAAGATGTGGATATTGAAACACAATCTGTTGTGGTATTTGAGAAGCTAAAAGAGGTGACTTTGAGTGGAATAGATAATCTGAAGCATATGTGGAAGAGCAATCGGTGGATAGTGTTGAACTTTCCAAACGTTACAAAGGTCTCAATTAAAAGATGTCCACTTCTTGGACAGGTTTTCAGTAGTTGCATGGTTGGTAGTCTATTGCAGCTCCAAGAGCTACACATAAGCGACTGTGAGAGTATGGATGTGATTGTGAAGCAAGTTGAAGATTCCGAAACCAGACCGACTACTGAGGTTGTGTTCCCTTGTCTGAAATCCATAACACTTTTCAAACTTCCAAATCTCAAGGGATTTTGCCTGGGGAAGGAGGCTTTTCTATGGCCAATATTAGATGCTTTGGAAATCAAAGATTGTCCAAAAATAACAGTTTTCACAAATGGGCAATCAACTACTCCAGAGCTGAAGTTAATAGATACAACTTTTGGATTGTGTCATGCAACGGAAGACCCAAACTCTTTTATAAAGACCAAACAACAAGAGGTACGTGGTGTCTCCTTTGGTTATTATTAACAGATTAATATGTTTGATCGAACAAAACGTTTACTTTACTCTCGAATTTACAACTTATTGTAATCTCCTCTCCTACAGGGATGGGAGTTCTAGAGCAACATCAAATTCACACGTGCGGTTTGGTTCGTTTTGAAGTTAGCTATATAGCACAGGTAAGATTACATTGTACACTTATTTCCTTCTTCCCAATCATGTACATGTTTCTCCACCTTAGTTATCTGATCATTGAATTGACTTTTTGTCACAGTTGCTTGCTTACTACTCTTTCAATTCGGGTTATTGAACTTCTATTTTCAAGTAATCTTATCTATGATGTGTCCACTTCTTGTATTTAATTAAGCTGTGACCAACTTAGCAATAATTACACAAGTTTTTATTAATTGGTCTGTACATGTTCCACTATTTTAAATAGTAAATAAATTCAGTGGTTGAAGGTGCATAGAATGATAATCCATCATACATGAAACTTTCTTAGCTCACACCAGGTAAGAAAGAAAAAAAAATGAAGCTAATTTGCTAGAACATAAAACTTCTCTTAATTCAACAGATATGTGCTCTTAATTTTTATGAACACCCAGTGTTTGATAAAATTCTTCAATGAAAAAAGACCCATAAATTTTTGGCTCCTCTTTTAAGTCAAGTGTATTAATGTTTGTTTTGTATATGAGCACTTAAATCTTGAGGAAGCGACTCCATTTCTCTCTTGTAAGTTGAGTGCATCAGTGTCACCCATATAAAAGCTTTGTTTTTTAATCTCTGAAATAAAAAGAATAAAATTTGGTTACAAATATCGTATGTTCAGTGCCGGTTTCCATCGCCACCTTCAATGAATCTATCTCATGATGATTTTGAGTTAACAATTGTTCACTAAACCTAGATAAGTTACAATTATGCCCATGACTATGAGCCATCCATTGATTATTTTAAACCTATTTGAGAAACAGAACACTTATGCATATTATCTGATTTTTGATGCATCTGAGGTTTAACATTTTTTTTTATAATCAAATTTAGGTTGATATTGGAGTTGCCATTTATAATCAAATTTAGTTTGATATTGGTTGGTTGTTTGTGGAATTCATATGTTTATGGAATTCAGTGTTAAAAGTATAAATCAACAAAAATAGAGAAAAAACCAAATATATCACGCTCAGATTTTGAAAATGCCACTTAAGTAGAAATTATTTGAAGAAAAAACATTATATTTTCATTCATTGTTTAATTTATCACTTTGTGCATGTTTTTGTTGACATACCATTGTACCATATGATAACATGATTTTTTTTTTTTTTATGTGGTGGCTGGTTTAGTTGGATTAAAAGACATTACCTGTTAAGTTGATTTTATGTGGTGGCGGGCTTAGTTAGAAATATTTTATGAAAAACACATTATATTTCCATTTCTTCAGCATCTTCAAACCTTTGGTCATTTATTTGAAGTTGCATAATGATCAATGTTGCATACTTTATGTCAGTCGTATAAATTTGTAATGAAAGTGAAACACTGTTGCAGAATTTGTTTAAAAAAAAATAAAAAATTGGTGCATAAACTGGTCCTAGAATGAAACATAGTTGAATAATGCATATTATGTCTAAAAGATTATTTTGTTGCATAAATTGACTAACATGTGCAATCAATTTACGTGGCTTAAACATGTTAAACCATATGGTTAAAAATGTAATTCACTCACTTTTCTTATAAGCATATGGTTCCTATTACAAATAGAATCCTAATAGACAGATGAAAATAAAATCATATTCCTAACCATCAAAACAAGTAAACAACACTTCTCAAGAATACAGTTATATAGTGAAAGCAAAGTTGTATTGGAAAAGTTGTGGTGTAGAGTAAAGTCCAAATGTAACAGACATGCCTGGTGAACTCCATCTATATATAAGATGAGAATTAATGATAATAGATAGTATAAACTATAAACTAATTACTAAGTAGCATAAGTAAAAAGTGTTTATACCTATATATACCCATAACAGGTCCCAACTTATCAGCACTAAAAATCCAATTATGCATCTTGTAAACTCTGAAGAAAGAATTAAAAATCAGAAAAATGTTCAAAATGGCTTGAAAATACATCCCAAACTACATATTTCATCGAACACGGAGAGTGCATTCCTTTTCGGCCTTTCTACAACACAGATGATGTCAAACGCAGTAGGAGAAACCCCTAAGATTCCCTATAAATCCTAACTAATTTAAGCCAACTATACAATCCCAAATGACCACCTTCCTCACAGAACCCAACTAGTGCCCTCAAAATAGGGTAACACCAAATATGATACCAAATTTGAACTTCTCAAAGGAATTGCAAATATATACGAATATTGTTTACCTGTGATAATATAATAACTCGGATAATCCTCTTTGAGAGTTTCAATGTCGATGGTCGAAGCCTTGAGACAGTGCTGAGGGCGCGGGTGGTGCCTGTGGTTACAGTGGCGCAAGAAGAGGTCGGTGACTGTGGGAATTATGAAAGGTTCCACGATTGTGAATATTGATGGGCGTCATGGGAGGTGAGCGTCGTCAGGGAGTGCCAAAGGGTGAAGGGAATTTGGCGTTTTTTTAGCAAATGATTTGGTTCACTCTTTGAGGTTAAAATGGTTGTTTTGATGGATTAAAAAGGTAAAATAAGCGAAAGTGATTTATATAATACTTTTACGAAAAATAAATTAAAAAGGTAATCTTAATTTTAATTTGTCTATGTTTACTCTTTATTATTATTATTATTATTATTATTATTATTATTATTATTATTATTATTTACAAAATACATATGTTAACTTGTTAGTTTTGTGTAACACCCGTTTTGGTTTGTGAGTTGTCTCTTGATCTTCTTTAAGTTGAGTTAGTTTGGGTTTTTGGGTGGGTCGCGAAGCGGCTACTTATTGGTCTTGGCGTATGCCACGCCATTAAGTAGCGGCATGACCTTATAGTTGTTGAGGCGCGCTAGGCATGGCCGGAAGGATAGGGCCAGGCAGTGCTGGAAAAGGAGCGTCAGGTAGTGCTGACAAGCGAGCGTCAAGAGCATCAGGCAGGGCTGGCAAGAGCGCCAGGCAAGGCTGGCGCGCCAGAGCTGTCTAGGCCATGTTAATCGACCTAATATCATCAAAATCATTTTAGTACCTTGTCCAAGTATGTACTAAATCCAGTTAGTCTTTTCTTTATATCTCTCAAATTTCTTATCTCGAGAATATAGGATGACTCTCCTAGATCCTTCATAGCAAAACACTTTCTAAGCCAAGATTTCACTTCTTGCAATGTTGGAATCTTGTTTTCTATAAGTAGTATGTTATCAACATACAATACTAGAAAGGTTACTATACTCCCACTAGATTTGACATATACGCATGACTCATTCTCACTTCTAGAGAAACCAAACTCTTTGACTTTCTCATGTAAGCAAAGATTTCAACTGCAAGATGCTTGTTTCAATCCATAGATGGATTGATAGAAGCTTACACATTCTATTGGGAAACTTTGCATCAACAAAACCCTCTGGTTGACGCATGTAAACATCTTCAGCCAACTTCTCATTAAGGAAATTTGTTTTGATATCCATCTCACAAATTTCATAATCATGAAAGGCAGCTATAGCGAGTATTATCCTAATAGATTTTATCATGGCCACTGGTGGGAAGATCTCATCATAGTCAATCCCTAGGGTTTGCGTAAAGCCCTTCGCAACCGGTCGTGCCTTGAATGTGTGCACATTTCCATCCACGTCGGTCTTCTTCTTGAATATCTATTTGCAACCAACTGTTTTTTCGACCAGGTTCTTAATCAACAAAATTCCAAACTTGGTTGTCATACATGGACTTGATCTCCATGTTCATTGCCTATTTTCACTTTAAAGCCTAAGGGCCTGTCATTGCTTCCTTGTAGTTAGTTGGCTCATCCAAGTTTACTTCCTTATAGTTAGTTGGCTCATCCAAGTTTACTAGTGTTTGATCACCAATAAACTTATCACCATATGACATTATATGAAAACTATAGAACATTGGTGGCACACCAACTCTAGTAGAACGATTAAGATTTAATGAATTGTCAGTTGGCTCAACTGGAATTTCTTCCTCTGGTTGAGTGTTAGTATCTTCTAAGGTTCCTTCATTGGTTGACTCTTGAATCTCTTCAAGGTCAGTTGTGCTCCCACTGTTCTCTTTGCATATGAGCTCTCTCTCTCTCTCTCTCTCAAAAGACTCATCTTTGTGCTTCAAAGACCACGTTCTCACTAGGTTTGTAGAACAAGTATCAGTGTTGCAAATATCGGCCTAGGCGGCCGATTAATCGACGCCTAGGCGCTTGGCGGTCCACTACCATCGATGTTTATAGCTAATCGGACTATATAATCAGACGTAGTCAAAGTCTGTCAAAGACGGGACTAGGCGGGTCTAGGCGCCCAAATCGGTCAACGCAAGTCAACATAATTTTATAAAAAATATATTCACTCGGTAATGATGTTCTAGTGTATCATCACTAAGCTCATTACGTGCCTCTAGTAAAGTATGGAGAAGTCATATCAGGGATATCAATGTTGCGTTCTTGACAAAACGACATAACAAGAGACAAAAAACCATCCCATCTTTCATCTTTCATTTTTTGCAATAACAATTTGGTGGATGCAACTAGCCTCAATGCATTACAAATATCTTGAGATTGTCTTTGTAAAGCTTTACAAAGTAAATCAGTGATCTCCATTATTTCTTGCTCGAGATGAAGAACAAAAATGAACTCAAATGTAGTAATAGACTCATATGTTAAATCTGCATCGCCTTTGATTGGACCAGTTCCATCCTTAATAATTTTAAGTAAAACCTCACAAGTTGGACTAAACATTTTGATTAAGCTCAAAACTGATTTGAGGTGAGAACTCCATCAAGTATCACCAGCTCGTTGTAATGTAGCAATTTGATTAAGACCTTTACCTGTCTCTAACTCATCAACATAAGTCTTATATGCAATTTCCTCAGCTTGTGCATCTCTAAGTTGGTCGGTACGCTTGGAGGAAGCACCAACAACATTGATAACAAAAGATAATCGAGTAAAAAACTTTTTTAATGCAACAACTCCTTGTGAAGCAGCCATTAAGGCTAATTGTAATCGATGGGCAAAACAATGAACATAATACGCATATGGACAGTCAGTTGAAATCAATGCTTGCAAACCCTTGAAATGACCTCGCATATTGCTTGCACCATCATACCCTTGACCACGGATTGACTTAAGATCAAGATTATTACGTGATAATACAGAATAAATTGCATTTTTAAGAGTTTGTGATGTAGTGTCGGGTACATGAACAAGCCCAAAGAAATGCTCCATAATAAAGCCATCTTTATTAAAAAATCTCAAAACAATTGACATTTGTTCTTTATTAGACTGGTCGCGTGCTTCATCAACAACTAAACAAAATTTTCCACCATTAATCTCCTCACAAATCATCCTCCTCACCCTAGTTGATATAAGGTTTAGAATCTCTTTTTGAATTGATGGTGATGTATATAATGCATGTTTAGGAGCAGTACGGAACAATTCTTCCATCTCTATGTTAAAATAGCCAATTCCCTTCAAGATTTCACGAAAATTTCCTTTGTTTATGGAATCTGATCCTTCATCATGACCTCTATATGCAATTCCTTGAAAGGCACACAAACAGACTGTATAAATAGTAGCCTTCAATCTCAATCTATTATTTGTACGTTCTTCTTCTGTAAATGTCTCAAATACATTTTGTATATCATGCGCCTCATTTAACAAATCATCACATGATTTTTGTGCAACATTGTGAAAAGATGTGCACTCAATCCCTGTGTGATGCAAAAAGGCACAATTTTTTCCACCAACTTTCTTCCAGTTCTGAAATCCATCTATAGTAAATGCTCATTGGTCGTAGTGTCCCATTCCAGAAGGCTTATTGAATACAAAACATGGAAAACAAAATGCAACATCTAAGCTCTCTGAATATTCAAGCCAATGATATAAATTAAACCAAGAAGCTTGAAAACTACGTTTATGGGTTTGTGGACCAGATTTTGGATATACAGAAAGTGTTTGTTGAAAGGGACCATAATTAATATATGCTCGTATAATAGTATCTCGTTGATTTACTGGATAATCATAAATTTGCTTATGCAAACCAGGATCTCGTTCTAGTGTACTAAGATCAATTTCATTATTTTCAACACGATTTTTTTAAAGCGATTCTCAATAATTGGAACATTGGGCGTAGGGGTATCTTCATCCAAAACAATCTCCAGTGGGTTTTTGGAATCTTGAGTAGAACTTGAGTGTTTTCTTTTGAAAAATTCATCAATAGTAGATTGTTTTTTCATATTCATATAAACTACACAATCAAATTTACTAACAATTAATAAATGGCAATATAAAATAGCAAATAAACAAATGAAGTTTTTTATTTTCAAAAAATAATATAAAGTGCATATAAATGTAATTAGTTTCATATGAATATATGATCATAGCATAACAAGAAATATAAACACACAAAATCGTTAACAACAAATATAGATAATTACATATACAAATGTATGATAAATATTATATATGTATATATTCGGTTAATAAATATAGATAATTACATATACAAATATATCATATATGATAAATATTATATATGTATATCTTCTTCCAATGCAACAAATAAAGTAATCAATAAATGAATATAAATATTATTGTCAGACGCTAGTGTGTATATGTGGTAATCACAGTACCATTCATATTTTATTCAATTTATTTATATTTTATTCAATTTCTACTTTTTGACCAACTAAAAGCAATAAATAAATATATGGAGAAACGTAGAGATAGAGAAACATAAAACTACTTAAGAAAATGGGAAGCAAGGAAGTCATGAAGAAGAAGAAGAAGAAAAACCTTATGGAAAGCAACAGTCGTCCAAACACTCAAGTGAACGGCGGTTGACGGAGGTTAAATTTCAGCAGTCTTGGCTCCGACGACTAGCAAGGAGGTGAGAGAGCCTACGGTACAAATGTGGCGGCCACCGGAAAAGAGTACAAGACAACAACGATCTTAAGTCTTAACAGGCAGCGTTCTCCGGTGGGTTTTGAGAAGTAGCTTTTCGACGGCCAGGATAAACTTTGGATTCTTTGTTCACTTTTTCAGTTTAATTTCTTAAGCTTAAACCTAGGTTAAATTGTTGTAAATTTGATTAGATTTTGGGGTTTTTATAATTTTTAATAGATATTAAGTTTCCTTAATCCTTATTTTATAAATTCCTAAAAAACAAGGATTCTTTTGATTTTGTTATTATCTTCCAAAAATTTAGTTAACAGTTTCCTAATGATTTGGAAACCAGGGGGCAAAGAGGCAATTCTGTGGTATTTTTTTCAACTTGAATGTGTATATACATAAATTAGGACAACCAAAAGTAGGGGGGGGTGATGGCCTCTTCTGGCCCTTATGAGGGTCCGCCACTGCTTGCCAAAATACAAGAAAAAAGTTGATAGATTTGATTGCGATCTTGCAATTAAAAATTATAGGGTGAATGATGTCGATTTTGATCCGCGTAATTCATTTTACTTTTAGTTATCTATTTTAGTATTTTATAATTTTGATATTTATCTATTAATAGTGTGTCTTTGTTTAAAAAATTGTAGCTAGTTGGTGGGGACTATTTGGTGCCACAACTCCTCATTTGAAAGATTGTAATGAGGATTCTTTCTTTGATTAGTAGTTCATCAGGTTGTGAAAGGAATTGGAACAAGTTTGAAGGGATTAGTAATATAAAGTATTAAATTTATATTTTATAAAATTTAAATATTAAGCACATTTCAACTCTTTGTTGTGTTTACAATTCTAGGTACATACAAAAAAACGGAATAGATTGGAGGCAAGCAAATTGAACAATCTTATTTATGTTCAATTCAATGCTAATTTAATGGAAAAAGAAAACAAAAGCGAAAAGATAGAAATATGGAGGTGTTGTTAGCAAATGATTCACTCTCGGCTCAAGAATGGATTGTTGATGTAGATGAAGTAGACCCCAAAATGGTTAATGAAGATCTAGGAACTGTTGATAATCAAGCACCTCGAGAAAGTCCAAGAACGAGGGAAATTTCTGATAAAGATTTTAAGTCCTAGAGTGAAGAGTAAGTGTTAGAAGAAGACGAATATGAGTCGGATGGGGTTCAAATAATGGAAGTTTGTGGAGAGGATTATGAGATAATATGTTTTATTTTTGTTCTATTTAAACTTATTATGAACTTTTTGGATTAAGATTTGGTGTGTTTATTGAACTTATTATTAACCTTTTATGTTTGTTTTGGGCTTTTGGATGATAATTTGTTGTACTTATTAAACTTTTATGATTATTTACTTATATTATTAGGATTAAATTTAGATTTATTAATTTTTGAATAATTTTCTTAATAATTAATGGTCCCCGATTAATTCCCGCCTAGCCAATTAATCACTTAACCCTAGTCCACTGCCGAGATACCGTCAAACGATTTTTGCAACCTTGAAAAATATCCAAAAGACTTTTGTGGATAGCCAATGAAAATACACTTCTGAGTTCTAGCTTCTAGCTTGTCATGAGTCTCTCGTCTAACGAAAGCTTCACAATTTTGATATGTGCTAAAGAGGAAACTTTCCCTGTCCACATCTAATGAGGTGTGTTGGAAACCATTTTAGTAGGGACAAGATTGAGGATTTGTGTGGCTATCTCTAAGTTATACCCCCAGAAGGAGATGGGAAGAGTGACTTGAATCATCATGGAACGAACTGTGACAACCCGAAATTTCTTGCCTTGTAAAGCCCAGCCAGTCAACTCAACTGAGTGTCAGACTCGTTTCTGCTATCATTTAGCCTTGTTTAGAGTCTGTTCAAAGTTTCAAAGCTCAGTACATTCAAGCCTTGAGTATAGGATTGGGTCGTGTATACTTCTAAACCAACAAACAAGCCATACACTCCATTTGAGGGAGTGTATGGTCGTACACATGAGTGTACGGCCGTACACCCATGTTGGGCCGTACACCCCTCCCTAAGTATGTTATCCCTTCATTTCTAAGCCATTCTTCAGTTTCCAAGTCAAGAATGTCGAGTTTTCTCTCAACTATCATCCCGTTTTTCATCTAGATCTTCAAAAGTGGTAAGTGATTCTTCCATATTTCTTTATATGCTTCCTAGTATTATAATCATCTCTTGATTCATCCATGAAAACATCTCTTTTGACTAGATCTTCAAATCTCACCAAGAACACACACTTGTTCTTGGTGATTGTGAACCCTTTTGATCCTCCAAATCGTAAGTAATCTTTTCCAGTGCTTGAATCTTGTTTAGAACACTAGATTAACACCTTAAAAATGCCCATAATTCATGAACATGAGGTGTGTACGGACGTACACACATGTGTGGCCGTACACTCCTCAAAACACCCTTAAAGGGGCTTCAAAGTGCATTCCTAGCATAAACACTTGAAGACCAGTTGTCCCACAAGCATTTATACCCTTGGAAAAGGTTTTTGTGCACTTTTTACCATGAGTGTACGACCGTACACTCCCTGGCCGTACACCCATGGCCATACACTCTTCATATTGGTTGTACACCTCCTTTTAGTGAATCACATGTGATTCCAACACTTGGTCAAAGTGTTTCCTAGTCCCGTGAGGTGTTTCCTTGCATTTGGTTGCTTCTAAACACTATATTTATGTCAATATATGCCACTATATGTCATTTAGGACTTGTTAAGTCTCGGAACTTCATTCGTGGAACTTCTCATCCTTAGGTGCATATTCGTTTGAATCACCTACATCAGGTGAGTTCATACCCCGTAATGAATCTTTTAATTGTTTTAAATGCTTTTAAGGGTGGGGGGGGGGGGGGGGGAATGCAAGTTGAACACAATGATATTTGTGTAAATGGTTGTTTTAAACATCTTTCAAAAGATTGCTTGTCTTTTATAAGTGATCAAAACATTTTCAAAAACTCTTTTAAAGTCATGTTACTTTTTAGTTTACCAAAACTCCATTTTTAAAGTACAAGCATAACTTAGTATATAAATGAGTCTTTTCAATAACAGTTCAAGTAAAATACTAGTAAACTATAAAGGGTATAGTTTAGGGGTTCAGTTCATGCAAAGATACTATAACAGAAAGAACATACTAAGATACTATAACAGAACAAACATACTAAGATGTTATAGCATGGAACAACTACAGGATCTAATTATACCAATGAATCACTAACTCTTGTTCTAAACAAAAGGTGATAGTTAAATTGGGTATACATGATCACATAACTTTAATGTGGATTACACGGCCTAGCAACTGGTTTGCTGAAGTCGCGTTTGGTTCCCAGAATCTCTTGACAGGGAGAGCGTATAGTATAGGTACTAGCCTTCACATTATGACCTTAATAAAACAAACATGTTTTAAGGAAATCAGTACGTCAGAATGTCAATTTAAAAGGAAACTGTGTACTTACATTTTCCCATTACTTTCATATTGTGACAGTTCCACTTGAAAGTTAATCCAAACTATTTTCGAGTTAAGATAGTTATAAACTAGGGAAAACTCACATCTTTTCAAAGTGACAAACAGAACAGTCGGGTCTAGTACATTCAGTTGAAAGGGACCATAATGGTAACCTTATGATTCCTTAATGTATACATCAAGGAATATATATTAATAGGATCTGACAGGTAATAGGATGTGTGCATTCCGCTTCATTTCCTGTTCCTTATTTGGTTGTGGGCTTAGAGCGGATTCACTCAGTCTATTATTCATTCGATCTTAGTTACATATATATATATATATATATATATATATATATATGTTCCATATACATTAAGTCATCATAAGGGGTACCAGGTATGGGTCAGGTCATAGGATACAAATTCTATACACCGTTTTCTAGTACAAAACATACTTTTCAAATAGAACAATTGGTAGACAAAACTAGAAACTTACCAGTAAAGGGTTTAATCCATTTTATTAAACCAACATAACTTAAAGGACCTTAGGTGGTTAACTCTATAATACCTTAGTTTATACATTAGGGTTATATATAATTAATACTCGATAGGTAGTTAGATGTGTAGCTTCCGCCTTATTCCCTGTTCCTTGTTTGGTTATGGGCTTAGGGCAGATCCACACAATTAACTATCTATTCGATATTAGATTATATATAGCTAGTATAAACTAAGTGATTATAGAAAGAACCACTTTGGTTACTATTTTTATTATAATAAATAAGGGTTTTCTTAAAGAATCTTTTCATCAAATATAAAGGAACTATTACAGTTAACTCCATGAGTACCAAGCGAATACGCCAAGATTATATACAACAAGGATCTAGCAACCAATGGGATGTGTGTCATCCACCTCATTTCCTGTTCATTGTTTAGTTGTGGGCTTAGGGCATATACACACAATCGATTGTTTGTTTACTCTGAGTTTTATATAACTTGTATCCATTTAGTACTCATAGAAAGGATTGTAGAGTCATTTTTACTTATCTTTCATCAAAGCAGGAAATATAGGATTTTCTGGTGGAACAGACGAACTTTTCTAAACAAAATTTACAATTTACTACAAGTTACTAAGCTTTCTACAATTTACTTACATCACTAAAACATTATGAACTCACCAGCTTAATTGCTGATCAACTATTTCAAAATAACTTGTATTCTCAGGAAACTAGTAGACAGGTACTGTGACAACCTGAAATTTTTTGCTTTGAAAGCTCAATCAGTTAACTTAACTCAGTGACAGACTCACTCCTGCTATCATTTAGCACAATTTGGAGCCTGTTTGAGCGTTCTAAGCCTAGTACACTTAAGGAATAAGTGTTAGAAAGTATCTAGTAATCCACAGTACAAGATTCAAGCCCTAAACTCCAACATGTGGAGTTTATGGCCGTAAAAATGGATTTTACGGCTGTAAACTCAACCCAGGCCGAAAAGTCACACTTATATATATATATATATATATATATATATATATATATATATATATATATATATATAAGTCTTGGCCATTTTTCTCATTCTTTCCTTCTTTGGCCGAGTTTTCTCCATTCTCTCTCAAGTATCATCCAACATTTCATCTTAGATCTTCAAAAGTGGTAAATATTCTTCCTTGATTTGTTGATACACCTCATTATCTAGTATCAATACATGATTTCATCTATGAAAACCATGTTTTCTTAGATCTTCAAGTTTCACCAAGAACACCAAGAACACACACTAGTGTTCTTGGCCAAGATCGACCATTTCAAGCCTCTATATCGTAAGTACTCTTCCCTCCACTTCATATCTAGTAAGAGGCCTTGAATTACAACCTTGAAACATGCCTTTTCCCATAAAGATCATGAGTTACAGCCCAAGATCTTCCTTGGCCGTAAACTCCATGATTTGGCAAGTTTTGGACCTTAAACACATCTATGCTCTTCCTTAACCGTAGAACACTTGAACCCTTGAGACTCCTTACCTTTAAGACCCTAAATATGAGCATTTAGAGAGTTTACAGCCAGGAGTAAACTCCCTTGGGCCGTAAACACCTCAACACTCTCCAATAAGTTGGTCTTTCTCATCCTTGTGTTGAGCAAAAGTCCCTCAAGCTTCCCTAACCTTCAAACAAACACTTATGCATGTTTGACCATGAGTTTACGGTCGTAAACCCATTGTAGTAAACTCTTGTTAGTGCCATTCCACACCCTTTAGGTCAATCACATGTGATTCCAACACATAGTCAAAGTGTTTCCTAGTCCCGGAAGGTGTTTCCTTTCATATAGTTGCTTCTAAACCCTATACTCATGCCAATATATGTCATTTAGGACTTGTTAAGTCTCGGGACATCATTCGTGGAGCTTCTCATCCTTACACGCGTATTCGTTTGATTCACCCACATCAGGTGAGATCATACCCCATAATAAATCTTTTAAACTGTTTTAAATGTTTTTAGGGGGGATACAAGTTGAACACAATTTATAATTGTGTGATTGTTTGTTAAGCATCTTTTAAAGGATTACTTATGTCCTTTGTAAGTAATCAAAACATTTCAAAAGCTCTTTTAAAGTTATGTTACTTTTTAGTTTAACAAAACCCCGTTTTAAAGTACGAGCATAACTTAGTGTTAAAATGAGTCTTTTCAATAACAGTTCAAGTAAAACATTAGTAAACTATAAAGGGTATAGTTTAGAGAGTCAGTTCATACTAGATACAATACATGATAACATAAGAGAACACACAATAAATTGAAACAGGGAGGAAGATACAATACACGATAACAGAAAGAAGATACTAAGATACTATAACAGACCGAACATACTAAGATCCTATAGCATGGAACACTTACAGGATCTAAATATACCAATGAATCACTAACGCATTGTTCAAAACTAAAGGTGATATGTGACATCCCCATTTTCACGGCCAGAAAAGACCGATTTTGTTTATGCTTTATAAAAATCAGAGTACCTCTTTTGATAAAAATGTTGCGGAATTTGTTCCCAGTAAAACATGATAAATACGTTATCAAAGCATTTCTGAAGAAAAGTATTTTTATTCATTTTAAAACATTTGGGATGTCTTCGTCAATACAGAAATGTAAGCATAAACAGAACTTACATTCATTATCACTAGTGATTTACATCTCCTTAATCTCCCAGTGTAATGTGACAGCGTAACAACACCTGTGATATAAATAAACTGAGTGGGTCAGGTTGGGAAACCTGGTGAGTACATAGGGTTTTCAACCCACAATAATATAATTATTATGTTTAAACAATCAAGCAATCAACCTAATTACCCATCCTCATTATCTTCTTTACTCTTAAGGATCTATCCTAAGATTCATCTATCCTGCATTCGTTTATTCTGAAGTCCCTTGCTTCCAGGGTTATAGGAGTGACACTAAATCCATAGCTGCCAATGCTCGTTCGTAAAGCACTAATTCCATAGCTTTTGGGTACTAAATCCGTAGCTACCAGTGTTTATCTAATAGGTACTAAGTCCATAGCTACCAATTCCTAACAGGTACTAAGTCCATAGCTACCAGTGTTTGTCCAATAGGCACTAAGTCCATAGCTGCCGATGTTGTTTGTTAGGCACTAAGTCTATAGCTGCCAATGTTTACTCACATCATCTTTTATCTCTCATCATTCATCTACCCATCTCATACCCAACATACTTGTATATTCAAAATACGTATACAGTTCAAATCATTTAAAACATGTATAAAAAACGTTCATCAAGCATAGACAACAAGTATTCAGATAATATGCACACATAGCACGTAGTTTACATAAAATACTTCATATCTATGTGTAAGATGAAAGTAACTATGCACTCACCTGAGAAGGTGGTGACTCGGTACTCGGACAACGCTTCGTTTACTTTAAAATAATTTCCTTCGACGAAACCTAGTATTATTACCACTAGATTTTAGTCTAATATTTACCGTGACTAATTATTAGTCTTATTATTATTATTATTATTATTATTATTACTATTATTATTATTATTATTATTATTATTATTATTATTATTATTATTATATAAGCATTTAAACAATACTTTCCAACCACTATGTACAGACATGGGCCAAACATAAAACACCGGAGGGCATGACCATTTTGGCGTATAACACTTCTGAAATCCAACAACCCTATGCGGCCCTTTAAACCAGATTCCCCGTACCGTGAGTAGTTAAAAAGATATTATAACGACATTTATATAAGTAATAATAATAGCTCAAATATTTATCATAAATTTATAATAACAATACTAATTTTAAATATAAACTATATTTAAAATAGGGTAAGCATAACTTACTTACAAGGGGATTTTAGCTAGGAGTCGGGCTCTGCAGGGGCAGAACTTCGTCGCTGAATCTTTCTAAGAAAGATTCGTGCAGCGCTTCAGCGCTCACCTTACTATACTAAAACTACAGAAAGAGAAGTCGAATCACGAGGGACCGAAATGCTTGGGGGATAAGGAGAGAAAGAATCTTGAATCAAGAGAATGGTGCAAGAAATATGAGAGCCCAAGCCTCTTATTTATAGTAATTGAATTTACAAAAACTACCCTCCATAATTACTTAATGACCTTTTAGTTATATAAACAACTAAACACCCCTCTATAATACTATTTTAAATGGATTTAATGATATATGTACTAAACTAATGTCGAAAGAACTCAACATTAGTCTTATAATGACCGCATCGTCAATACCATTCTAATGATATATACATATGCATGATTTATACTTTATTTTAATACGTAAATATGCTATTATAATTTGTAACTTGTTCATACGAACTCCATTTTTGACGTTATTTATATCCACGCGTAGGTGGAGACGTACTCTACAACTTTCGTTTAGACTCTGTCGGCTAATTTTGACTTTATTTTTAAAGTTATATTTTTAACAGACAGGGACAGGATTGGTCCGTTAAAATCTCATAACTTCTTCATCCGATGTCCATTTTCGTCTGTCTTTTTATCGTTATGCTACTAATAACGAGATCTTCACTTCTCGTTTAGGTTATGTTGGCTAAAAACTGCTCGATCCAATACTCGAACTTCGGGCTGTACACCGCTAAGCCGAAACTTCGAAAAATCATAACTTCCTCATAAGAAGTCAGATTTGGGCGTTCTTTTTATGGACGCTCTCAGGTTAACATATTCTATGACTTTCATTTAGATTACTAAGGCTAAAAGAATCTCTATCGTAAATTCGTTATTTACGTCTACGCGGTGCCGTGCCGGTTCCGTCGCTAAACTTCAACGGGTCATAACTTCTTCGTTATAACTCAGATTTCGGCGCTCTTTATATGTATGGAACCCTTGAGACATATTCTACCACTTGGTTCAATTATTTATTCTAAATAATCTTTTGTCGAAAAGTCATTTTCGACCCCTATTATCTCTAAATTGGCTAGCTCGGATCTACGGGCGTTACATGATAGTTATATTGGGTATACATGATCATATAACTTTAATGTGGATGTTCACGATGTAACCACCGGTTTGCCGAGTCATGTTTGGTTCCCATAATATTTTGATAGGGAGAGCGTATAGTATGGGAACTAGCCATCACATTATGACCTTAATAAAACAAATATGTTTTAAGGTAATTAGTACGTTCAGTGTGTCATTTATAAGACAACTTAGTACTTATAGTTTCCCATTACTTTCATATTGTGACAGTTCCTCTTGAAAGTTAATCCAAACTATTTTAGAGTCAAAATAGTTATAAACTAGGGAAAAACTTACATCTTTTCAAAATGACAAAAAGAACAGTCAGGTCTAGTACATTTAGTAGAAAGGGACCATAATGCTAACCTTATGATTCCTTAATGTATACATCAAGAGATATATATATTATTAATATCTGATAGGTAATAGGATGTGCGCTTTCTTTTTCATTTCCTGTTCCTTGTTTGGTTGTGGGCTTAGAGCAGATTCACTCAGCCTATTATCCATTCAATATTACTTATATATATATATGTTCCGTATACATTAGTCATCATAAGGGGTACCAGGTATGGGTCAGGTCATAGGACACTAATTCAATGCACAATTTTCTAGTATAAAATATACTTTTCAAATCCGAACATTGGATATACAAAACTAGAAACTTACCAGTAAAAGGTTTAATCCATTTTATTAAACCATCATTTTAAAGGACCTTAGGTAGTTAACTCTATAATACCTTAGTTTATACATCGAAGGTTATATATAATTAATATCCAATTGGTAGTTGAATGTGTTCCTTCTGCCTCATTCCCTGTTCCTTGTTTGGTTGTTGGCTTAGGGCAGATTCACACAATTAACTATCTGTTCGATATTAAATTATATATAGCTAGTATAAACCAAGTGATTATAGAAGAAACCACTTTGGTTACTATATTATTAAAAGAAATAAGGGTTTTCTTAAAAGGATCTTTTCATAAATTATAAAGGAACTATTACAGTTAACTCCGTGAGTACCAAGGGAATACACCAGGGTTATATACAACAAGGATCTAACAACCAATGAGATGTCTGTCATCTGCCTCATTCCCTGTTCCTTGTTTGGTTGTGGGATTAGGGCAGATACACACAATTGATTGCTTGTTTACTCTAGGTTTTATATAACTTGTATCCATTTAGTACTCATAGAAAGGATTGTAGAGTCATTTTTACTTATCTTTCATCAAAGTAGGAAATATGGGAATTTCTGGAGGAACAGGCGAACTTTTCTAAACATAACTTACACTTTACATAACTTGCAACTTACTACATTTTTCAAATACATTTTACAACAACTTTCTACAACATACTTACATCACTAAAATCTTATGAACTCACCAGCTTAATTGCTAATAAACTCTTTCAACTAACTTGTATTCTCAGGAAACTAGTAGACAGGTACTTGCGCTGGGAACTCAGAAGATGGAGCAGTATAGCTCCAAGTCTTGTTTTGTTATCTGCTTATGTACTCTATGTTTTGTGAACACACACATTGTAAACACTTTCTTTCTAATGAAATGGTTGTTCATTACTTTGCTTACTATGATGCATGTCTTGTGATACTAAACATGACGTCCTCCACCCCCGCACGTTTCCACCATTCTAGTTTTGGGGTGTGACAGGTACTCGTGCTGGGAATTCAGAAGATGGAGCAGTATAGCTTCTAGTCTTGTTTTGTTATTTGCATATGTACTCTATGTTTTGTGAACACACACTTTGTAAACACTTTCTTTCTAATGAAATGGTTGTTTATTACTTTGATTATTATGATGCATGTCTTGTGATACTAAACATGACGTCCTCCACCCCCGAGCGTTTCCGTCGTTCTGGTTTTGGGGTGTGACAGATTGGTACCAAAGCATTTCATTGTTTGGCCTTAGGTCAAATGATTCCAACACTCTATCCTTTTGGAGTTTTGCGATGCGTTTCTTGTAAATGTGCCCTAGACGACAATACGACAATCATGCCTTGTCTAAACCATCAAACAAATCAATGTGAAATACACTATTTCCTAAGCTATCAACACAAGTCACGGTTTCATACACTCCATAACAAGGTAAGCTTCAAATTTAAAAACACCATTTTATAAATTAAAATTGAACCATTCATATCACTAAAAAGGTAACGAAAACCTTGTATGAACAATGCGTGAAATGAAATAATGTTTCGAGTCATTTTTAACGAATAGCAACAATTAATCAAATCTAAACTAACATCACTACTAAGCATAAGATGATAAGTCTCGATATTGGTAACAAGAGAAGACCACCTATTGTCCATGATCATATTCATCCTTCCATGCTCCACTTCTTTACTTTCTCTTAGTCCCTGCAAATCAGAACAAATGTGAAAGCTACATCTTGTATCAAGGACCCAAGAACAAGTAGATGGTGAATTATTAGATTGAATAGTGTATATACCTGCTAACATTGGCTTCACTTTGCCATCCTTGATTTCTTGTAGGTACTTGTGGGCAACTCCTTTTCTAATGGCCCTTGTCATTGAAATAGTATCAAGTGGCCTCTTCGGGGTCACTAACAACTGGAACATCTGTATTGGACCTTTCTTTTGGGCCATTTCTAGATGACCTAAATTTGGACTTGCCTTTCCAAATAGTTTTGGGAGGAGCTCCCCTCTTCTTCCTTTTTCTTTGCCCAATGGCGAGAACAGGAGCAATAGGTGAAGGGGACAGATTCTTTCCCTTCAATCCTGACTAAGCAGTCTATAGCAAGTTATGGAGTTGGGCCAATGTGGTTTCTATGTTGTTCACATGATAGGCCAAAATGAAATGATCATAATAATTTGGCAAAGAGTTCAAGACCATGCCAATGGCCACCTCCTCTTCAAACTACACATTGAGCCTAACAAGGTTTTTCACGTACCTTTGCATTCTGTGCACGTGGTTGCACACAGACTATCCGTCTTTCATCTTGTAAGCCATGAGGGATTTGACCACTTAATATTTCTCATGACAAGCTCTCTTGTGTTACTTTTCCACAAGTTTATTGTTCATCTCACACCACTAATGATCCTCAAAAACCTCTACAATTCAGGGACCATGGTGGCGACCATGATGCAAGCAACTTTTGTGGCATCATCATAGTGTTTCGTGTAGGAGGCTAATTGTTCTGGAGTAGCAGTGGCTTCATCAATTTCAACAAGTTCCTTTTTAAGGACACACTCTTTGCCCTAGAATTAAAGAGCCATCTTAATGTTATGCCTCCAATCGTTGTAGTTGGTGCCATCAAATGTCACCCTGGACACGATACAGAGCAAGGAGAAACCCAGGTTGTGAGTTGATGATGATGGAGTAGAAGCATCACTAGGAGTAGAAATCTATAGAAAAAGAAAGGTATTTTTAGTTAGATGATAAAATAATCCTAAATATTTAACCCATAATAAAGATTAATGCTAGGACCCAACTATACAATTCACAATCTAGAAGATGGATGTTGTAATCTAATTGTAAATTTAATAAGGTAGGTAACAATTTAGTAAAATAGTATGTAAATTGTTTTTTTTCATATAAAGATATCACAAATATCACAATTATAATATTTGATTTTTTAAAGAAAGTTCAGACTTCAAATAGAAATTCAAAGAAAAAGATTCCATTTCTCTTGAATTCATACGTTCGGTTAGATTTAGAGGGGGTAAAAGATTCTTAAATGAAATAATTTTTTCACCATATGGAGGAAAGTGAATTTCTTCCAAAGTTAGAAGAAAACATTCCTTCTCATCAAAAAAGTGCAAGATTACAAAAATACCCAATTTATTTATCAGAAAACTAACACCACCATTACTGCTACCAACCACCAACCACCACTACCACTGCCACTACCACCTACCACCATCATTGCCAGCATCGCCGCCAGCCACCACCGCCGCCACTACCATCACTGCCATCACCACCACCACTGCCACAATCATTGCCACCACCACCATCGATGTCGCCACCACCGCTACCACCATCACCATCGTTGTTACCACTACCACCACCGCCGCCACAACCACCACTATAACATTCAGATTCTTAGGTATGAATTTAAAAATGTTTTGAAAAAATTTGGTTGGCCACGCTGTGGCAAATCTTGCAGGATGCGCACATTTGAAATGAATACCATGATGTGGCAATATGTTGGCCACAACGTGACAACCATTTTATGTAAAACCATAATTTTCAGGCCTTAAACACTCTTTAAAATAAGTGGTGGCTAGGGTTTCCACCACCCTCAACCTCTATCACCTCTAAACGCCCCTTTTTCCAAACCCTAGCCCTCTTGAGGCTGTTGAGCTCACTTTTACAAGCTTGTAGTGGTTTTGAAGGTAGTAGAAGAAGAATTGGTGCTTAATTCTCCTAAGAAACCTCAAATCATCCTTGTGTGTAGCTTCTGGACTTCTATTAAGTCCTCAAACTTGCCTCTTTTTGTTGTATGCCTCTTAGATCTAGGTTTTATGCCATATTTGGCCCCATTTGTGAAGATAGGATGAGTAAAAGAGATAAAGTTTGCAACTTTATGATCTCTCTGAGTCCTAAGAGCATTATATCTCAAAGATCTAGGATATGGTGGTGATTTGAGGACTTTGCATGAATTCTAGGTCATATTGCATATTTTAACTTAGATTTGGGAAAATACATGTGTGGGGCATGCATGTCCATAAAGTTTGCATTTTTAGGGATCATTAGGGTCCCTAAACCCTGTTGAATGTTTTGGGTTGAGGACTTCATGGATTAAGTGCTTAATGGTTGATTCCATGTATTAAGTGGCCTTTTAAGACCTTGGAGTTAAGATCTAGGCTTAGAGGGATGTCTTAATGGATAAAGTTGGAAAATTTATCCATTCAGACCTTTGGAAGAATTATTCTGAGATTTGGAGCTCATGGAATCGATGGAAAATGACTTAATCCTTTAAGTTGTTGAACCTATTTTCCACAACATGTCGTTTGGCCGCCACGACGTGGCTATTGGGGAAGGTACGCGACTAATTTGTTCTTATTATTCCAATACGTGGCAAATAAGAGGTAACGACGTGGTGACTCTTTGAGGTTAACTGTGGACAGAACACATGTAGATAACAACATCAAATAAAACATAGAACCATTTCATTAATGATAAAATTTGTAGTACAATGCATGAAAATTCGCCTTAGAAGGCGTACAGTACATATGGAAAATAAAATTAGTCAGCATAACGGCTCTATTAGTAGTGTAGTCACTTAATCATAGAGTCGATACATAGTACAAAGTGAGAGGGTCCTATCGATAGGGGTGATGAAGAGAGAGTAAATCCTAGTCGCGGCGTACGACATCTGGTGGAGATGATAATGAGGTGGATGCGCCCTGAAGTCTGGCCTGATGACGCTCGGTGGCATATAGTCGGGCCTCCAACGCTGCCAGTGTCTCCTGGTAGTCCCTAACCACCTCACGTGTCAGTCTCTTTGTGCGCTTAACCGTAGCTCTCATCGCAACCATCTGACCAGCGGTCGCCTGTGCCTGCTCACATATATCATGCGTCCTCCTAACCATCACCGGTAGGGCGTCGGTCTGCAGGTCCGCTGTGACTAAGGTCTTAATATGTGACATCCCCAAAATCACGGCCAGAAAAGACCGGTTTCATTTATGCTTTTAAAATAATTTCAAAGTAAATCCATTGATTAAAAAGAGTTGCGAAATTTGTCCCCAAAACATTACATGATAAAATAAGATTTACCAAAGCATTTCTTAAAGAAATGTATTTTCATTATATATCAAAACTCGGGATGTCATGTTCCGATACAGACACAAAAGCATAAACAATAAAACATAGACCTTACATAGTTCTATACAATTACTGGTCTATAAACAAAAACATCTTCACAATTTCTCCAACTTATGCTCTCGCGCCACTACCTGTAATACAAAGAAACTGAGTGGGTCAGGCTTGGGAGCCTGGTGAGCATATAGGGTTTTCAACCTACAATAAATAATTATATTTAATTTCACCAACCAACAATAACCCAATTACCCATTCCTGTTATCCTCACTTTACGTCCCTATGATAACAACTATTACAAGGGACCTAATCTAGGATTTTCATTGGTACAGACATTATTGCAAAGGGGATTCCTCAACAATAGATGTCCTAAAGGCAACCATGAGGGGGATAGAGTACAACGGTGAACACATTGTTCACAACATCTACATGTTATGAACCTGCCAGCATTCCACTGGACTGTCTAGAAAGAGTCTATGGTCGTCATCCATACTCCGCTAGATGACTAGATCAACAACGACATCGAGGCCTCTCATCATTTTTATTTCATCACACATCAACTATCTACCCATGCTTTACCCAACATTTTTGATATATATATATATATATATATATATATATATATATATAGATATTGATGGATATATATATATATATATATATATATATATATATATATATATTGATGGATTTTAGGTAAAACAAATAAACTAGAAAAACAATTCCTAAGTTCACATGCAACCTACTTTGGATCTATGTTTTAACTATTGAACATATAACTTTGAATTGCAAAGAAGAACCCTAGAGGAGAGAGGCTAATTTCGAAATTAACAAACTAGGGTTTAGGAATTACATACCTTTCAATTGTTATAGCAAACAATTGATAATCCTCTTGAACTTGATCTTGATCTTCTTGGAAGCTTAGCACCACAAATGTAATGCCTCTAATGGAATCTCACCCAAGAACTAGCAAGAAGGAAACTAGAAGAAGAGAGAGGGAGGGAATATGCAATTCTCAGCCTAGGGTTTCTTCAAAAAAAGGAGTGCCCAAAATGTGAGCCAGGAGGCTCCTTATATAGCTGAGGGATCTAGGGTTTAGGGAAAAACCCTAATGTTCCTTGCTTAGGGCCTAAGCAAACCCAAGGGCCTTATCCAAGCCCCCATGGAAGAAATCATTATGGTTTCCCCTATAGATTTCGTCCACCCTCTTCCAAGGGGGTTCTGGAGCCTTCCACTCAACTATTAGATAATTGCAAACTAGTCCCTGCACTTTATAATTAATACTTTTAACCCCAAAATTAATTCTGATTAATTTCTGGCTCATATATCTTTGTTTCAAGATCATAGATATTATCGTCTCAGCATTACTCGTGATGAATTCCATGAAGTAATACTCTGAGCGTGGGTTTATCCAATACTCAAATCTCACTCTCTGAGTACTCATGAACATTGCAACAATTCTATTGCTATGTCTATCCTTAGACAATCTACAATCCAATTCATGACAGTCTTAATTCACTACTTACTTCCAAAAGTACGAGCGACTGCGGAGTTTGAACAATCATATTATTTAGGAAGTAAAACATGCAAAATATGAAACACAATAATAATTGAATCCAATATGGCCCCAAACTTTTGAGTATAAATTAAAACTCCTTTTATTTAGTCACCATATTAATTACACATTATTCATTGTATAATGTTTCGAGTAATCAACCTATAACTTGAATTATAACAATTGTCTCATGCTCCAAGTATGCACAATTTGTTTCCTATGGTCCTTACTTTGTGAAATAGATCAATTGAAAAACTTTTCCAATGATGCTCATTTCACAATTCTCAATCCCTATTATTAGTGTTAGAAGACAAGGTTCTTGCTACTACTAGAATATGCTAGATTCTAACATTTTATGCAACGATCCTTTCGCAAAGTCATAGCACAAAAGTCACCAAGACTTGGCCAATGAAATTACAAAGTATTTTATCGGAATTCTTACAAGATAATTCCATAGATGTGAAGTCTCACATTCAAAGTACATTCCTTTGAACATCCTTCTTGCATAAAAGTTTCTAATCTAGACACAGACTCTTAACATCCAACTCCCAATATGGAGACATTTACATATTTGCCATATGACATCTTATTCTTAATAGAATCTTATCTATTCATAATAATGTCGATATGGTCCATCCAATACCATACTTCCAACTACTCACAAGCGACCAATCCTCAGCGAACTTTGGATTGTCCTTTGATAGTTTAATTATTTTAGTCAAAACCGATTTTAGTCCTTTTTCCCTCTTAATGCGCTAGACATTTGGAAAAATTTAGAATGGTCAAATATTATAGCATTTGAAATCGATCCTATACTCGAAGCGTATGGGACACGATGCATAATGTCTTACATAAAGATATGATACTTTATCAATTTTCTGCCATAATATTTTATGTGTAACGTTCTCACAATTCGAACTATGAAGAGGGATGCCGTAATCATAATCGAAATTTGAGAACACACTATGTATCCTTTGACTAAATTTGTTAAAATTTCTCAATCTAAGCTTTAGATTTTGAAACGAAGTATAATATTCTCTCCCTTAATTATATAAAAAAGTAACTTATTAACTCATGCAACTTTGCAAATTGAAACTTTTGTTTTTCTATAATTAATATTGTCAACTTGTGATACTTAAAATAATAATAATCATGATCCTACTAACATGATGATTATATCTATCCTAGCATAAAATTTATGCTCCCACTAGCTTTGACACGTATTCAGAAATTAGCTGGACATCTAGAAACCAATTACTTATTGACTTTCTTTTCCAAAGTTCATATTTCTGAAACCGAGACGCTTTGATAAGCCTTTATTTAAGCTTCTCGAACTCATACACTTTTCCTTAGATAGACCATATGTGTGTTTAAACATTTCTAGAATAAGTCTAAAATGTTCAGACCCATTTTCCATTTCCCACAATTCGAACTATGAAGAGGGATGCCGTAATCATAATCGAATTTGAGAAATACAAATTACATAATGCTATCTTTAAAATCTTTCTTAGCGAAAGAGTTTCCTCACAATCATTTTCATGAAGGAGAGAAACCTTATAACACTCAGATTTTGTGGTGTATGTGTTCCTATCCATGTGAATTTGTCATGACCATAATCATAAGACAACAATTGTGACAAATCCAAACTCTTATGGATCGAACATGTCCATTCTTAATTTCTTGCCATCAAGGGTCCCACCTTTGATTCCAAGTTATTTAACAACTCACCCCTACCTTTCAATGTACTTTCCATTGATCAAGGTGCCTTGCCCCTATGCAACCCATTGAGATCTCATAGAACTCACATGAATAGTTGACTAACCTGGAATGGCACAGAAACAACAATATGTGAACATGGTAGGTTAGAAACCTCAAGTCGTGTGCTAGTGATTAACCATCGGTTTATTCTTGATTTGTTCTTGAAACTTTTCAAGACAATTGAGACTCCTACTGACCTCTTGACATATATGATTCTCTCGTCAGGAACCTTTCCTAGACAAAACAACTATTCAAGAGTTAGTGTAGTTCTTATCAAGACAAAACACTTCACATAATTGGTCCTAGTTGGTCTTTGTCTTATCCAAGACATCACAACTTACCAATTTCAAATGTGCAAGAATAAGAAAGCCTTTTCCAAACTCCACATTTGATGAGTGTTATAAACCTACTTAAGACTTGTCACTCAATTCATAATCTTGGAATATAAGTATGATTGACTTCTTGATTTTAACCATTTCTACAATTCTCGATTCCTCTACTTGGTCATACAAATGCACTAAGACTCACTTGGAGGATCAATTGAGATGTGGTTTTTAATCATTAAGACTTATCATAAAATACAATAAAAGGTACTCTCCCTTCTTCTTAGAATATAGAAACTTTTATCTTTCTGCCTTCTTTATTCTTCTTATTCGTTCTGCTATTGATTGAAACTCTTTCAATCAACTCAAAATTATATTTAATCATATAAGCATAACCATATTAACTAAACTTTAGTAAATCATGACGAATATCTTTATCACTCTCGTGGTGGACTTGATCAATGTACAACCTAGTGTATTCGATCTCCTAGTCCTTCTCTTGACACTTTGTCAAAGAATTAGTCTAATTTCCAAATATGAAGTTTCTCATTCATCACACAACCAAGTTGCATGACTCCAAGTTTCTATCCAACTGAAACTTGGGCGATGAGAGTCTTCCTTTATTTGGCAAACTCTTGATATTTCCACAAATGACATAATTAAGAATCAAATCCATTATTGATAACAATACACAAACATCAATTTTTCATAACGATTTCATTGCAAGGATATATAAAATTATTCAAACCAAAAATTTTATTTTATTCATAAAAGTAGCGGAAAACATGTCCTTAAAATGCAAAATCAATTGAAAAACTATGTTATTAGCAATCTATTCTAACTCCAAGTAGTAGCTCAAGAACCCAATCTTTAAGCAATGCGATCGAAATCCATTTCTTCAAGATTAGATTCAACTTACTTCTTCCCTTAAGCTTCCTCTATTTTCTTCGATCCTACAAAACATCAAAATGTAATCTTATCACATCATGAATTAAGAATCTAGAATAGGAACTTAAAAGAGTTAGATAGTGGATTTCATACCTGAAGGGTAGTCATAACACTAGACTCTCCCATCCCTTAGATCTCTTAGGTAGATAGGGCAGTTTCGTCTCTAATGCCCCTTCTCTTGGAAATAAAAACAAATGGACTCTTTTGGAATGACACAAGGAACTATCTCAGAGTTTAACTTTTTTGGATCTCCAATGTCATCATTTTCAATGTCCATTTAAGTTTGGGAGTTTGATTCACCAGACAAATTTGCTTGACCAACATGCCAAATCATTGCTGATTCAGCAGCTATAAGCAAATAGGTGAGATCAATGAGGGTTACGTCGTGATCCATCATATAGTACTCTCTAACGAACTCACAATATGATTCAGGAAGTGACTAAAGAACCCAGTCAACAGCCAACTCACTTGAAATCTTGACACCAAACATGCTTAACCTATCAATGTGTGACTTCATCTCTAAGACGTGTGCACACACAGGTTTCCCATCTTCATGTTTACTTGCCAAAAGGGCTTGAGTGATATTGAACTTTTCAATCCTTCGATCTTGTGGGTTTGGGAGAACAACGGGAGGGGGTGGAGGAAGTGAAATCAAGCTAGTCCACATGACAGGGATTGATCTTTCACCTTCATTGTGGAACAGACTTTCACTTTGAGCAGGAATATCTTTTCCTTTGGATTCGGGAATACCATGGTTAGATTCAGACATCTATACAACGAGAGAAATCAAGTTAGTTGATTATATCCTTAATAAAACACCCAAAAGAGATATTAAGGCTAGGATCTAACACAACATTCCACAAATTGGAAGAGGGATTTCGTAATCCAATTTGCAGAATATTTGAAGGTAGGTAAATGACGATTTACCAATTTCCACCATGAAAAACGAAAAGGAAGGTTAAGTTTTAAATGTATTGGAAACTCCTAGATCTTTTGAGATACATTGAAACTATTCAATGGCATGTTTTAATCTCGGATTATGCTCTTCTATTTGTGACTGGGATGCCGAGGATCACAAACAAGATGTGAATAACCATGCAAATGTGCTTGGTAACCTCATTGTCTTTATCATTAACTATTGATGTGCCAGTAAACCACACATGCTCCATCAAACTGACAATCATGAGATACCCATTACTACTCTTTATTAGTGCCTTTTAGTGTGTCGGTTAACCACACATGCTCCACTAATGACCAATAAAGCATAATGTGCAATTTCATGGATTAGCATACTTTTTCACATTTTTTCTAAAGTAACTAGAGTTGGGATTTTGTAAAATAATGTTCTAGTACTTTCTTTAATAACATTATACTTTTAATGAGATGTAGATGTCCTATCAAATCCGTTCTGCTAACGACCCTCCACTAATCAAGGAAGTGGTGGGTGAGAGTAGACACCTATTCAACTACCATTTTATAGGCAGTTTCCTTATACCCTCCTTATAGATTAGCTTCGTGAATGAGGCATACTAGCGATTTGACTGACCATAGTCTTATACATATATAATATTTAACTTTTAATTATAATATATATAAGGTGTGTTTTAAACTTTTAAAACTCTAGGGTTTATATGTAAATTTCGAAAATTAAGCCATTAATTTTAAATTTAAAATAAACCAAATGACTAGATTTAATATTTATCTATTAATTAACTTTTAATTAATTTATTAAATCTTGTAAGGATTATCTAATCAAATTAAACAATTAATTTAATCCTAATCCTTATCCCTCTAAATTTCGAAAATATGGGGATAGGATAACTTCCTTATTTTTCTCAATCAAATAACTAGATTTTATATTTATCTGTTAATTAACTATTAATTAATTAATTAAATCTTGTAAGGATTATCTAATTAAATTAAACAATTAATTTAATCCTAATCCTTATCCTTCTAAATTTCGAAAATTAGGGTAAAGGATAATTTCCTTATTCTTCTCAATTATCCAATTAGGCAATAATTATCCAATCAAGTAATAATCATCCAAAATAAGATAAAACCCTAAAATAACTAGCAAACTTCGAAATTAAGGGGAGGAGGCTAGGGTTATCCAAAACCCTAACCCTAATTTCGATTAGGGTTCATCGAGGCTAGGGTTTTTCGAAAACCCTTTGAACCAATAACCCTCGAAATCGAAAATTTGGCCTTTTAGGGTTTAATAGCTATAAACCCTAATTTGCAATTTAACTATTATAGCAATTCAATTTAAAACAACAATGGCTCTGATACCACTGATGGATTTTAGGTAAAACAAATAAACTAGAAAAACAATTCCTAAGTTCACATGCAACCTACTTTTGATCTATGTTTTAACTATTGAACATATAACGTTGAATTGCAAAGAATAACCCTAGAGGAGAGAGGCTAATTTCGAAATTAACAAACTAGGGTTTAGGAATTACATACCTTTCAATTGTTATAGCAAACAAATGATAATCCTCTTGAACTTGATCTTGATCTTCTTGGAAGCTTAGCACCACAAATGTAATGCCTCTAATGGAATCACACCCAAGAACTAGCAAGAAGGAAACTAGAAGAAGAGAGAGGGAGGGAATATGCAATTCTCGGCCTAGGGTTTCTTCAAAAGAAGGAGTGCCTAAAATGTGAGCCAGGAGGCTCCTTATATAGCTGAGGGATCTAGGGTTTAGGGAAAAACCCTAATGCTCCTTGCTTAGGGCCGAAGCAAACCCAAGGGCCTTATCCAAGCCCCCATGGACGAAATCATTAGGGTTTCCCCTATAGATTTCTCCACCCTCTTCCAAGGGGGTTCTGGAGCCTTCCACTCAACTATTAGATAATTGCAAACTAGTCCCTGCACTTTATAATTAATACTTTTAACCCCAAAATTAATTCTGATTAAATTCTGGCTAACTATTAATTAAACATAATGATTCCTAATTAATATATTAATCTTTTAACATATTAATAAATCATTTATATTAATTTATTAATCTTATAAATTAATATCTCTCCTTTCATAATTTCCTTGTCCGGTTGCTATGTTTGAGGGCAACCCAAAAGGATTGTGCTGCTATCAATTCAAGTACATACCAATTATAGTTATGGGCTTAGACACCTAATCCAATATATATATATATATATATATATATATATATATATATATATATATATATATACACACACACACACACACACACACACATTTATACACAACTTAAAACCTGTATAATATATTCATTCAATATCCATTCCAAATAGCAGATAATATATAAACACATAACACGTATTTATAGAGAAATAATTCATATCTAAGTGTTGGAAGAAAGCAACTACACACTCACTTGATAAGACAATGTTTGGACAGCACTACGGCTCTTAAAATAATAATCTTCGATGAAACTGGGATATCTTCCAAAAAACAGGCTTCTCGTGGGCAGAGTTTCGGCTCGGCAACTCTATTTCTCGGGATCTTCGGGGCTTCGGGACTTGCTTCGGGTGTCGGGGTTGATACCGAGGCTTCGTGAAACGACCCAAAAATACGACCCAAAAATTTCGTTTTTCAATATAATCAAAACCATAATATGAGTATCATAACATAAAAACATACGCGATGTATCCCAAATCATAATAAAATACTGTGCGGAAAACTGTATCATACTATATCAAATCCAAAACAACTAAAACCATCCCCAGGATAAAAGCTAAGCTGTGGTGTGTGCGATGCTATCACCCCGAGCTCTTCCCTTTGCTTGCGGAAGTACCTGAAACCAAAACTGAAACTGTAAGCACGAAGCTTAGTGAGCTCCCCCAAACTACCACATACCATACAATAACATATAAACACATATTGGGCCTAGCCCATTGCATCGGGCCGAAGCCCGGAAACTGCATCGGACCGAAGTCCGGAACTGACTGGGACCTTGTCCCCTGCATCGGACCGAAGTCCGAAACTAACTGCATCGGACCGAAGTCTGGAACTAACTGCATCGGACCGAAGTCCGGAACTAACTGCATCGGACCAAAGTCCGGAACTAACTGCATCGGACCAAAGTCCGGAACTAACTGCATCGGACCGAAGTCCGGAACCGACTGGGACCTTGTCCCCTGCATCAGACCGAAGTCCGAAACTGACTGACTGAACATGGCATAGCACAACACATCAATTAGCATGAACACATATACTGCATACTACATCGGGCCGTAGCCCGGAACACATAACACTTAACGCATAAAACATAGCACACAAATCCTGTTCGAGCCACGAAGGCATCAAACATGCTAGCTACTGCATTGGACCTAAGTCCGGAAACTACTGGTAACTGAATGGGCCGACATTGTGGCCTTAGACCCGTTTCTACTGGAAGGAAACTCACCTCGTAAACTGGCTGCTGAGTGTGTGGCTCTGGAAGCTAACGGCTGCTGCTCCAGAATCTCCTCGGCTACAAGTCCATAAACACACTCAATCAATTACTAAACATTGCACTTGGGGTAAAATGACTCTTTTACCCTTGGTCAAAGTCAACTCTCTTTTGGGCTGACTCGCCGAGTTGGGCCGCCCAACTCGCCGAGTCCTACTCTCACTTCTCAGTTCTACTCGCTGCTACTCGTCGAGTGTGGCATCGACTCGATGAGTACCCTCTTGATCCAAGAACTCAGACAATCTTCATCCGAATCGCCGAGCCGTATGAACAAACTCGACGAGTTGTCCTTGATCTTAAGAAGATTGCCTTGGACTCGCCGAGTTGTATGAACAACTCGTCGAGTCCCTCCATCACTGAGTCTACCCTCAACTCGCTGAGTCCACTCTCTAACTCACTGGTTCCACTCAACACTGATAAAAATGAAGGAATCGGGAACTCGCAACTCAACTCGCCGAGTCGTTCTTCCCAACTCGCCGAGTTGCCGCCATGCAACTGATTTTTACTCGATTTTGTTTGAATCCAACACATACAATTGATAGATCTGAGTCCAATAAGATGATTTACCACGTAAAGTTTCCAACTTTACGTGTAGAACCTCATGAATAAGGGAAATAAGGCTAAAAGATGCATAAAATGGGTAGATCTAGGGTTAATATGCAAAGTGACGCCAAAAAGGCAGTAGATCTGGGCTCTACAACACCCAATCATTCAGATCTAAAGATATCTCGACTCATTAAGGCATTCATGCAAACATAAGGCTTGGAACAAGCATCAAATAGATCTTAGAAGAGCTCTAATGGAGGTTTAAAGCATATAACAAGAGGGGAAATCCGAAAATACCTCAAATAACTCAGATTTGCCCTTGGATCTTAGCACTACACCTCTTCTCCTTGCTCCTTTCTTCTTCTCCTTCTTCAAACCTTCACAAAATGGCACAAAAACACTTAGCTCACACAAGGGTGGATTAGGGTTGTTTCTCACAGTGTTCTCAGGGTGAGGGAGGCGAGAATCGGGCTATAAGGTGACTTAAATAGTGGGCAACCTGGGGATTTAGGGTTTCACCCAGACGGATGGACTCGCCGAGTCAGGGATATGGACTCGCCGAGTCCCCGGCTCACGCGTGCTCGAAGTCGCGACCCTACTCGGCGAGTCAGGATATGAACTCGCCGAGTCCCTCTTGCAAAACTTACAACAATTACCAATGAGTTAACATACCGGGAACGGGTCGTTACAATTCTCCCCCACTTGACTCAGACTTCGTCCTCGAAGTCTGCTACGACTGGATCTGCAAATAACTCCGGGTAGTGCGCTCTCATTTCCTCTTCAGCCTCCCACGTCCATTCATACCCCTTCCGGTGCTGCCACTGCACCTTCACTAGCTGAATTACCTTGTTCCTCAAGGTCTTGATCTTCCGCTCCAGAATCGCGACCGGCCTCTCAATATAATTCAGGCCGCTATCAACCTGGATATCCTCTAAGGGAACGACTGCTATCTTATCCACCAAACACTTCCTTAACTGCGACACGTGGAAGGTGTTGTGTATCTGACTAAGCTCCTCGGGAAGATCTAACCGATAAGCAACCCGACCCACCTGGGCCAAAACCCTGAAAGGACCAATAAATCTGGGGCCTAGCTTGCCCCTCTTCCGGAACCTGATGACACCCTTCCAAGGTGAGACCTTTAGAAGGACCATATCTCCCACCTGGAACTCCAAGTCCGAACGCCTCCTGTCAGCGTAGCTCTTCTGCCGACTCTGCGCAGTCTGCAACCTACTACGGACCTGCTGGATCAACTCAGTCGTCTTGAGCACCACTTCGGTGCTCCCGATGACTCGCTGACCGACCTCGCCCCAACAAATCGGGGTCCTGCACTTCCTGCCATATAACATCTCAAAAGGAGGTCGATCAATGCTCGCATGATAACTGTTGTTATACAAGAATTCCGCTAACGGAAGGTACGTATCCCAACTGCCCCCAAAATCTAGAACACATGCCCTAAGCATGTTCTCAAGAGTCTGAATCGTCCTCTCGCTCTGCCCGTCAGTCTGAGGGTGGAAAGCGGTCCTGAAATGAAGACGAGTACCCATCTCGTCGTGGAACCGCTTCCAGAATCTGGATGTGAAACGGACATCCCGGTCTGACACCACCGATACCGGCACTCCATGACGTGCCACGATCTCTCGCACATAGATATCGGCTAACTTTTCCGCCGATATACTCTCCTGGATCGGAATAAAATGCGCACTCTTCGTCAACCGATCCACTACTACCCATATCGAATCCACTCCACGTGCGGTCCTGGGGAGTTTGGTGACAAAATCCATGGTGATATCCTCCCATTTCCACACGGGAATGTCTAACGGCTGCATCTTGCCGTGAGGTCTCTGGTGCTCCGCCTTGACCTTCCGGCAGGTCAAGCATCTCTCAACATACCAAGCGACGTCTGCTTCATGCAGGGCCACCAATAATCAGGTCGAAGATCTCGATACATTTTCGTCGCCCCTGGGTGGATAGAAAATTGAGACTTGTGAGCCTCGTCCATCAATACTTGCCGTACCCCACCCCAGTACGGTACCCACACCCTACCATGAAGCGTCAGCAAACCCCGACTGTCGTAATCAAATGAAGCTACTCGGCCCACTATCCTCTCACACTTCTGCCTCTCCTCCTTGAGGCCCTCCATCTGAGCCTCCTTGATCCGCTCCAACAACGGAGTGATCACTGTCATCCTCATACACAGATCTCTGATAGGGGCCGCCGACACCTTGCGGCTTAGGGCGTCGGCCACCACGTTGGCCTTCCCTGGATGATAAAGGATCTCACAATCATAATCCTTCAGCACATCCAACCACCTCCTCTGCCTCATGTTCAGACTCGGCTGATCCATAAGATACCGCAAACTCTTGTGATCCGTGTATATAGTACAACGGACCCCATACAGGTAATGTCTCCAAATCTTGAGGGCAAACACAACTGCCCCCAGCTCCAAATCGTGGGTAGGATAATTAGCCTCGTGAGGCTTCAACTGTCTCGAGGCATAAGCTACCATATGGCCTCGCTGCATCAATACTGCTCCCATGCCTGTGATCGAAGCATCACAATAGACTACGAAGTCCTCTACTCCCTCTGGCAAGGTAAGGATCGGAGCCTCGCACAATTTCCGTCTGAGAGTCTCGAACGCCGCCTGCTGCTCAGGCCCCCAACGAAATACCACCGACTTCTTGGTTAGTCGGGTGAGCGGCACTGCTATCTTGGAGAAGTCCTGAATAAATCTCCGATAATACCCTGCCAACCCCAGAAAGCTCCGAATCTCGGATGGAGACCTCGGGACCTCCCACTGCATCACGGCCTCAATCTTGGCCGGATCTACCAAAATACCCTTCTGGTTGACGAGATGACCAAGAAACTGCACCTCGTGCAACCAGAACTCACACTTGGAGAACTTTGCGAAAAGTCTCTCCCTCCTCAAAGTCTCCAACACCTCCCGCAGGTGCTCCTCGTGCTGCCCCTGTGTCTTGGAATATACCAAGATATCGTCTATGAATACTATCACTGACCGATCCAGCATCGGCCTGCACATGCGGTTCATGAGGTCCATGAACGCGGCTGGGGCATTAGTGAGACCAAATGGCATCACCACGAACTCATAATGACCATACCGAGTCCTGAAAGCAGTCTTGTGTACATCCTCATCTCTAACCCTCATCTGATGATAACCGGAGCGTAGATCGATCTTGGAGAACCAAGACGCTCCCTGAAGCTGATCAAACGAGTCATCTATCCTCGGAAGTGGGTAACGGTTCTTCACCGTTACCTTGTTCAACTCCCGATAATCAATGCACATACGATGCGACCCATCCTTCTTCCTCACAAACAGGATCGGCGCTCCCCAAGGCGAACTGCTCGGCCGAATAAAACCCTTGTCTAACAGCTCCTGCAGCTATGTAGACAACTCCTGCATCTCAGGGGGAGCTAGTCGATATGGTGCTTTGGCTATCGGAGCCGCACCAGGAACTAGGTCGATCCTGAACTCAACCTGCCTCTCTGGAGGTGTCCCCGGAAAATCCTCGGGAAACACATCCGGGTAGTCTCGAACAATAGGAACATCATCAATCGTCGTCTTGCCCTTCTCCCGGGCATCCAAGACGTAAGCTACAAAACCGGCGCAACCCTGCTGAACATAGCGCCTCGCCCTTGCGGCGGAACAAAAGGTCGGTCCTCGCTGGGGCCTCTCGCCCTGAATCACTATCTCTCCCCCACTGGGAGTGCGAACCCTCACTAGCTGAAGCTCACAATCAATCACCGCCCCATTGGGGCTTAGCCAATCCATGCCCACAATAACTTTATTCCCTCGCAGGGGAATAGGAACCAGGTCCACTGAAAACTGCTCATCAAATATCTGAAGGGAACACCCTTTATGTACTCTGCCGACCCTCACGGTCCTATCATCTACTATCTCAACCTCTAATGGACAATCCAGCTCCCCTGGAGCTATGCTAAATCTCTTGCTAAGCGCAAGCGATACAAATGATCGGGTGGCCCCCGAATCGAACAATACCAAAGCAGGGATGTCGTTCACCGAGAACGACCCTAAATAAAACATATCATCAAGTAATATTCAAACGATATACTAATAATTAAAAGATGAAGGAAATATACATACCCGTCACCACATCAGGAGTCGCTCGCGCCTCCTCTGCTGTCATCTGAAATGCCCTGCTCTTCGCCACTGGCGCATCAGATCGGCCCTGCCGGCCATCCGTAATCCTCAAGGTGGCAGGGGCAGGTGCAACCACCTTCCCTGCTGCAGCTAAACTGGGACACTGGTACTTTTTATGTCCCCTCTTATTGCACTGGAAGCAAATCAGATCTGATGTTGTAACCGTAGTAGCAGGGGCCGTACAATCCCTACTCAGATGCCCAGTCCGACCGCACTTGTAGCAGCCGGAACTCCCTGCCTTGCACGCCCCCTCGTGCAATCTCCCACACTTGCCACATCGACCGTGGCTCTGCTGACCCCTGGACCTGTGATCTGAAACCTTGGGCTTTTTGCCCATACTGCCTGAACCCGAAACCGCCTCCGGTTTCCTCTTCTTCTCCATCTCGAGATCAATCTCCCTCTCCCTAGCTCTAGCAATCATGTCGTCTAGCGTTTTACAACTGGACCGGCTCACAAACATGCGGATGTCACTCCGCAACATCTCATGATAACGGGCCTTCTTCATCTCCTCATCGGCTGCATACTGAGGAACAAGAAGGGCCCTCTCCCTGAACTTGGCGGTGATCTCCGCCACTGTCTCTGTAGTCTGGGTAAGGTCCTGAAACTCCCTAGCTAACTGCTGCACCTCAATGACCGGTGCAAACTCCGCCCTGAACCTGGTAGAGAAATCAGCCCAGGTCATGGCATCCAATGCCGCATCATCCCTGATGGCATGTTTGACCTCTTCCCACCAATCCCGTGCCCTGTCCTTCAGAAGACAGGACGCCAATCTGACCTTGTCCCCCTCGGGACACCTGCTAGTGCGGAAAGCATTGGCCACATCCGCCAACCATCTGGTACTTGCTATGGGGTCCCGCGCCCCATGATAGTCTGGAGCTCTGCATGCCCTGAACTCCCTGAACGTAAGTGTGCGCGACCCCATCACGGCCGCCATCTCAGCACGGAAAGTACTCAATCTCTCATCCATCAACTCTAAAATACCCTCCTTGATCGAACCGAAGATCACAGGAGTCTGCTCCAGTATGATACGGGTAACCTCAAAAGAAAGGAACTCTCTGGTCTGCTCATCCATCTGCCCGACCTCCGGGCCTGATCCCGATCCTGATCCCCCTCCGGCGTCTGAGCTGCCGACTGCTGGTCTCGGACGCAAAACTACCATTCTGAAACATATCATAACAACATCAGAACACTGAAATATCTCAAGGGATCATGACACTGCTACTAGCTTCCTGGTCTTGTCTTGGCCTTCCTTGATTCGAGTACGGATCCTCTGCTTTCAGTAGTACGGGCCCATACTACCTTCCACATCTATCCGTACTTTCCTCAAGAACTGCCCTGACTCCACCAAGTCACTGCTACTACTGCTATTCTCTACTACTCTCATCCTAGGCTTGCCCTAGGGAAACCTCAAGCTCAACACGACTGGTCCTCAGCTGCTGTAGGTCTCCTCATAATGCCAGTTAGCCACCACCTAAACACCATCACATGTGATGAGGATCAGACAATCCTTCAAGTAAAAGATCCGTCCCTACAACGGTTGGACTCAAACAAGAGCTGCACAATAGGGCCAGTTCCAGCACTCTGGGATTATTCAAACCTGATCATATGTGGTGTGACGTGTTCACCTAATGGCTAACTCCCATTACTCAGAACCCCACCAAGCACGAAGCAAGCAGCATTCGGATAAGGGAAACAGACTCAGGCAAAACTATCCTCATAACAAGAAACTGCACTAGCAAAAGATGCTAAGCTCATACTATCAGGCATAACCTAAACAGGCTATCCTACTGCTGTCTACTCAGTACTAGCATGCAATACTCATAAAGTTGTAACACATAAGCAGGCACATAAGGCATTCTCCTAGTTCCTTAGTCCTATACTAGCATGTTGTTCTACTAAAACTGAAACTGAACAAATAACTTGTATGGGTAATTTGGGAGTACTTACTTGAGCTCGGCTGACTGCATGCACACACCTCTATCTTGTTAAAAACAATTCTTTCTTTCTAAGTGCTTTTAAAATTCTTTTTGTAAAACATTTTTATTTTACTACAATCTTTTATTTCCCATAGTTTGAGTTCAGATACACCCAGAAGTGTATCCGAATCCCTCAAACCAGGGCTCTGATACCAACTTGAAACGACCCAAAAATACGACCCAAAAATTTCGTTTTTCAATATAATCAAAACCATAATATGAGTATCATAACATAAAAACATACGCGATGTATCCCAAATCATAATAAAATACTGTGCGGAAAACTGTATCATACTATATCAAATCCAAAACAACTAAAACCATCCCCAGGATAAAAGCTAAGCTGTGGTGTGTGCGATGCTATCACCCCGAGCTCTTCCCTTTGCTTGCGGAAGACCTGAAACCAAAACTGAAACTGTAAGCACGAAGCTTAGTGAGCACCCCCAAACTACCACATACCATACAATAACATATAAACACATATTGGGCCTAGCCCACTGCATCGGGCCGAAGCCCGGAAACTGCATCGGACCGAAGTCCGGAACTGACTGGGACCTTGTCCCCTGCATCGGACCGAAGTCCGGAACTAACTGCATCGGACCGAAGTCCGGAACTGACTGGGACCTTGTCCCCTGCATCGGATCGAAGTCCGGAACTAACTGCATCGGACCGAAGTCCGGAACTAACTGCATCGGACCAAAGTCCGGAACTAACTGCATCGGACCGAAGTCCGGAACCGACTGGGACCTTGTCCCCTGCATCGGACCGAACTCCGGAACTGACTGACTGAACATGGCATAGCATAACACATCAACTAGCATGAACACATATACTGCATACTACATCGGGCCGTAGCCCGGAACACATAACACTTAACGCATAAAACATAGCACACAAATCCTGTTCGAGCCACGAAGGCATCAAACATGCTAGCTACTGCATCGGACCTAAGTCCGGAAACTACTGCTAACTGAACGGGCCGGCATTGTGGCCTTAGACCCGTTCCTACTGGAAGGAAACTCACCTCGTAAACTGGCTGCTGAGTGTGTGGCTCTGGAAGCTAACGGCTGCTGCTCCTGAATCTCCTCGGCTATAAGTCCATAAACACACTCAATCAATTACTAAACACTGCACTTGGGGTAAAATGACTCTTTTACCCTTGGTCAAAGTCAACTCTCTTTTGGGCTGACTCGCCGAGTTGGGCCGCCCAACTCGCCGAGTCCTACTCTCACTTCTCAGTTCTACTCGCTGCTACTCGTCGAGTGTGGCATCGACTCGACGAGTACCCTCTTGATCCAAGAACTCAGACAATCTTCATCCGACTCGCCGAGCCGTATGAACAAACTCGACGAGTTGTTCTTGATCTTAAGAAGATTGCCTTGGACTCGCCGAGTTGTATGAACAACTCGTCGAGTCCCTCCATCACTGAGTCTACCCTCAACTCGCTGAGTCCACTCTCTAACTCACTGGTTCCACTCGACACTGATAAAAATGAAGGAATCGGGAACTCGCGACTCAACTCGCCGAGTCGTTCTTCCCGACTCGCCGAGTTGCCGCCATGCAACTGATTTTTACTCGATTTTGTTTGAATCCAACACATACAATTGATAGATCTGAGTCCAATAAGCTGATTTACCACGTAAAGTTTCCAACTTTACGTGTACAACCTCATGAATAAGGGAAATAAGGCTAAAAGATGCATAAAATGGGTAGATCTAGGGTTAATATGCAAAGTGACTCCAAAAAGGTAGTAGATCTGGGCTCTACAACACCCAATCACTCAGATCTAAAGATATCTCGACTCATTAAGGCATTCATGCAAACATAAGGCTTGGAACAAGCATCAACTAGATCTTAGAAGAGCTCTAATGGAGGTTTAAAGCATATAACAAGAGGGGAATCCGAAAATACCTCAAATAACTCAGATTTGCCCTTGGATCTTAGCACTACACGTCTTCTCCTTGCTCCTTTCTTCTTCTCCTTCTTCAAACCTTCACAAAATGGCACAAAAACACTTAGCTCACACAAGGGTGGATTAGGGTTCTTTCTCACAGTGTTCTCAGGGTGAGGGAGGCGAGAATCGGGCTATAAGGTGACTTAAATAGTGGGCAACCCGGGGATTTAGGGTTTCACCCAGACGAATGGACTCGCCGAGTCAGGGATATGGACTCGCCGAGTCCCCGGCTCACGCATGCTCGAAGTCGCGACCCTACTCGGCGAGTCAGGCTATGAACTCGCCGAGTCCCTCTTGCAAAACTTACAACAATTACCAATGAGTTAACATACCGGGAACGGGTCGTTACACTTCGGGGGTATTTCTCTCAAAGTAGAAGAAAGAAAAGGGGGGAGAAATGGAAAATTAGCAAAAAGATCGGTAGCCCTTGAGTTCTATTTATAGGGGTTGAACCCCGATTTACGTGGGGCGTACTCAAAGAGTACGTTGGGCATACTGGGTGGATCAGACCGGACGAGTCACGACTTTGGATATGCTTCCGAATTTATAATTTTATTTATTTATTTTATTTATTTAAAAACTTCATAAATTCATAACTTCTGCATACGAGCTCCGTTTTGACGTTCTTTATATCCACACGTAGGTGAGACTATGCTCTACAACTTTCATTTAGACTCCATCGACTAATTTTGACTTTATTTTTATTATATTATTTTTAGTACGTCGGGATAAGAAAACTCTATTATAAACTCATAACTTCTTCATCTGACGTCCATTTTCGTCTGTCTTTTCACCATTGGACTACTATCGACGAGATCTTCGATTCACGTTTAGATTGTTTAGGCTAAATATCACTCGATCTTAATTTCGAGATTTGGGCTGAATACCGCTAAGTCGAAACTTAGAAAAATCATAACTTCCTCATGCGAAGTCAGATTTAGACGCTCTTATTATATATGCTCTCGGTTTAATGTATTCTACGACTTTCGTTTAAATCACTAAGGCTAAATATCTCTCTATCGTAAATTCACTATTTACGTCGCGCAGAGTCGTGTCGGTTCTATCGCGAAACTTCGACAAGTCATTACTTCTTCGTTATAACTCGGATTTCGACATTCTTTATTGTTGGAATAGTGTCTAAGGCTGCAACTATATTAGGCAAGTATTTGACCCGGTTGTGCATGGTCCTTTTGGATTGCCTTCACCATAGCAACTTGACAGGATGATTTATTATGAGAGAATCAATATTATTAATATATTATGAGAATAATATAAGGAATAATAATATTATTATTTGATTAATATAAGTCATAAATTAATTAGGAAATTAATTTGGTGACTTAAAGAGATTAATTAAATAAAGGGGTATAAATTGCCAATTGTATGATAATTGCACTTTGGGCTATAAATCCCTTAAGGATAAAGGGGGACGGTTTTGAAGGGCTTTGGATAGACCTTAAAATCATCCAAGTCTTATCATTAGGGTATTGGATTGCTTAGGGCTTAAGTTATCCAATTAGGGTTTAAGGGTGAAACCCTAGGAGCCTTACAAGTATAAATAGACCCTAGGGGTCAAGGAAAATCGGTACTCTTGTCTGGAAAGAAACCCTGGCTGATTTTTCCTTCCCTCTCCTCTCTCCCAAATCATCCTCTTGCTAGTTGGTATTTGTAAGCCATTAGAGGAGTGACAATTGTGACTCTAAAGCTCCAAGGAGAAGAAGATCAAGCAAGTGATTCAAGGTAAACTTCTAACTCTGATTTTGTATTGTTATTATACTCTATTAGCCGTTAGAAGTCTTGGATTCAATGCATGTTTAATTAGAGAAACCTAGATCCAAGCATTAGGGTTTTCATGTGCACATAGGAATGTTCATATGGCCAAAACCCATCAGTGGTATCAGAGCCTAGATTGGTTTCTATTGAATTGATGCATTGGTTGTTTGTTTGATGCCTTCAAAATTCGAATTTTGTGGTTCTGTCTGATGGACTCGGCGAGTCCCATAGTGGACTCGGCGAGTCCACTGGGGTACTCGGCGAGTCCAAGCGTCAGGAAGAGCAAATATCGGGATTTCTTGTTATTTATCTTTGAGATACTTGCCTTTATCATATTAGATCAATATAAATCTGATTTTATGATATATGTGAGTATATTCTTGATCTAATTGAAGATATTTATCAATTAATAAAATATTTATTTCCTTATGTGATAATTGATTAATTATTTTGATTAAATTGGTAAATTGTTTTGCAAGAAATTATTAAATAAATCAAATATGGATAATTATGTGAATAATTGTTAATTTAGATTATTTGTTATTTGATCCTCTATGTTTTGAAAAGTTTAAAACTTGCCCTCAAGTTTTGAAATTTATGTTTTGTGATTAAAAGTTTAATTTAGACAATTTAAATTTCAAACCCTAGAATTTTACAAGTTTAAAATTCAACCCTATACTAATGTAATATTACAAGATTAATATATATATATATATATATATATATATATATATATATATATATATATATAATTAAAATGCTAGTCTTACCGTTAGTAGGCCTCATTCACGAAGCCGGTCTATAAGGTGGGTATGAGGTTGCGGCCTATAAAATGGCGCTTAATGGGTGTACACTCACACTTACCGCTTGCTTGATCGGTGGAGGGTCGTTAGCCGAACGGGTAGGATAGGGCAACCTTATCCCTTCATTAAAAAGTATAATATGAAATACAAAGTAACTACATGTTTTCAAAATTTCCTAATCCTAGTTACTTTAGGAAAAGTGAATTGATGCAATCCCATGAAATTACAATTTGCACCCTTGCTAAGAAGTTAGTGGAGCGTGTGTGGTTTACCGGCACACTAATTGGTTCTAAGAAAAGGTGGCAAAGGGTGATTCATTGTTTATCATAGTTCGATGGAGCGTGTGTGGTTTACCGGCACATCGAATAGGTGATCATTACAATGAAGGCACCATGTGAATTTGCATGGTAATTCACATCCACTTTGTGATCCTCGGTATCCCAGTCACAAACGAGAGGGGCATATCGAGATTTAAACATGCCATTGAAAAGTTTCAATGAATCTCATCCAAACCTAAGAATTCTCAATACATTTAGAACTTAAAGTAATGTTTTCATGGTGGAGAATTAGTGAATCGTCATTCACTTACCTTCAAATTATTTGCATGTTAGACTACAGCATCCCTTTACTAATATGTAAATATTGTTGTTGGATCCTAGCCCTAATTTTCTTATTGGGTGATAATTAGGGATTCAAATTCTAATCTATCTTTGTCCTTTCTATTTGTAGATGTCGAACGCGAACAACGCTGCTGCTAGTTCGTTCACATTGATGAGCCTTTGTCAAAAGGTGACTTTCGATGGGACGAACTTTAGCGAATGGATAAGATACATTCGCACAATTGCTCGCTACGAGGACAAGGAGTATGTCCTCGATGAGAAGCTCGAGAAGATTAACCCAGAAATCGCTACTCCGGCTGAAATGACTGCTTTTGAGACTCATGAACGTGATGCGATGAAGGTTCATTGCATCATGATAGCCACTATGAACTCCGAATTCCAAAACTCCTATGAGGACATGTATCCATACGAAATGCACCAAGACTTGTTGGAGAGATACCACCAAAACACGAGGCAAGAGCGTTACGAGATTTTCACTAACATGATTTCCGCTAAGATCGGTCATGGAGAATCTCTTACCGTGCACCTGCAAAAGATGCAAAGGTATGTCGACCGTCTTCGCAAGTTGAATGTTGACTTTGGGGAAGACTTGGCGATCAACATGGTGCTTCACTCTTTGCCCCTGTGTTACAATCAATTTAGGATGACCTACCACATGAACAAAGAAGAAGTCACCCTAAGCAAGCTCCAAGGTCTCCTTAGGGTTGCTAAAAGCAACCTCAAGGATAAGTCTGTTGCACCAACTCCCAATCCACCCGCTGCTCCTGTCTTGGCTATTGGGCAAGGAAGAGGAAAGAAGAGGAAGGCTTCGTCTAAGAACCATCACAAGTTTAGTCCCGAGATGGTGCCTCTTCTAGTGGGACCAAAGTTGATCCTGCTAAACCCTGTCCTAACCCAAAGGAGGCAGAGTGCCACCACTGCCACAAAATATGACATTGGAAAAGAAGCTGCCCAGAATACCTGCAAGCTATCAAGGAAGGAAAGATCAAGCTGTCTTTCGTAGGTATATACACAATTAAATATAACGATTCATCTCATGCTATTTCTTGGGTTCTTGATACTGGGTGTGGTTACCACATTTGTTCTGAATTGCAGGGACTAAGAAGAAATAGGGATGTGGAGCATGGAAGAATAAATCTAATCATCGGGAACAGAAGATCGCCGCCTGTGACCAAGATTGGAGTGTATTCTTTAGTGTTTAGGAATGGTTTATGTTTAGATTTGAACAATTGTTGTTATTCTCCAGAAATGGCAAGAAACATCATTTCATTTCATGGTTTGTTTAGACAAGATTTTAGATTTTCTTTTAATAATGAGAATGGTTATATTCTTGCTTATCTAAATGGTGTCTTTTATTTTGAAGCAATACCGTGTAATGGAATTTATGAAACTGTTATGATTGTAGATAACTTAGGAAATGATGTTTTATGCATGGATTCTTCCAATGGTATGGATAAAGCATCCTTGTGGCATTGTCGTCTTGGACATGTCAACAAGAAGCGCATAGCCCAACTCCAAAAGGATGGAGTGTTGGAGTCATTCGACCTTAGGGAAGATGACACATGCGAGTCTTGTTTGCTTGGAAAGATGACTAAGTCACCCTTCACTAGTACATGTGAAAGGGGTGAGGGTCTATTGGACCTCATACATACCGATGTATGTGGACCGTTTAGATCAACCACGAAGGATGGAAACCGCTTCTATGTGACTTTTACCGATGACTATAATAGATATGGGTATATCTACTTAATCAAGAAAAAGTCAAAAACATTTGAAAAGGTCAAAGAGTTCAAGAATGAAGTGGAGAATCAATTGGGCAGGAAAATCAAGATGCTTCAATCCGATCGAGGAGGAGAGTACCTAAGTCTTGAATTCCACGACTATCTCAAGGAGTGTGGAATAGTTTCACAATTGACGCCACCTAGGACATTGCAGTTGAATGGTGTGGCAGAAAGGCATAATCGAACCTTGTTGGACATGGTCGCTCTATGATGAGTCATGCTTCACTACCTATCTCTTTTTAGGGGTATGCCTTAGAGACTGCCACCCATATCCTTAACCGATTCCCTACTAAGAAGGTTGTCAAAACACCTCACGACATGTGGACAGGGAAAGCTCCCTCGTTAGCACATATCAAGGTTTGGGGTTGCGAGGATTTCATAAGACGAGAAACTCACGACAAGCTCGAACCTCGAAGTGAGCGATGTATTTTCATCGGCTACCCGCAGAAATCCTTTAGATATCTCTTCTATAGACCGAAGGACAATGTTGTCTTTGTTGCGAGGAGAGGAATTTTCCGAGAGCGAGAACTCATAAGCCAAGGAGACAGTGGGAGGCAAATCGAGCTTGAAGAGATTCAAGATTCGATAGATGAAGGAACCTCTACCGCTGGCACTCAACCCGAGGAGGAAACTCCAGTTGAACCGATTGATGAGTCCTTACCTCTTATACGTTCCGAAAGAGTTAGAGTTCAACCCCAGTTTTATGGTTTTCATATTACTACTGAAGGGGACACGTATATTAGTGATGGTACACTAATAAACTTTGATGAACCTAATAGCTATAAGGAAGCCATGGTGTCACACCCCCAAACCAAGGATGGCGGAAACGTCCGGGGGTGGAGGACTTCATGTAGAGTATCACAAAAATGAGTATAATAGTGTTCAAAGTAAATACAACCAACACAATTATAATTGAAAACGTTACATCAAAGCACATGTTTACATGATTCAAATCAATTACATTATGATACAAAATGAACTGTTTGACGATTTATCGTCCCATCCTCAAAACGTTGTTGATTTCTTGTTTTCACTGAATTCCTGAGAATACAAGTAGTTTTGAAAAGTGTCAACACAAAGGTTGGTGAGTTCATAAGAGATTTCGTTAGAAAAGTAAATCGTTTTCCTTGTAAAAGTGTTAGAATATGTATCCAGAAAATACGATATTTTCTTTAAAATCTGTGTAATGTAGTCTTATGACTGAAGACTAAAATGTATAAGTGACCTTTCTTATTAAAAGAAAATGTTATGTACTTAAATGGACATGGACGCGTTTGAATTAAATGAAATTTCTTTATATTCTCCTGTTTGTTAATACTTTATATATATGTAGTCCTAAATTAGAGGACCGAGTAATAACAAGTATTGACCATACTTAAAGGTATGAATGTGGTTTCAAATGATGTGTAGTCGTAACTACCAAAACCAAAAGTGTACAGTAATATCTGTACTCATAGAGATAAAAAGTGATTTTAAATCGACATAAAACTCATTTAGGTTTTAAAAATAAAATCCCGTAAACTTATGGATTGTCATATCCCTATGTGAGTTGCTATAATCATACTATGACTATGTGAACCTGCCACGACGTTCTCAGGCGTCACGAAAACTAAAATGACATTTGTCACCCGTAGACCTGCAGGTCCCACTGTAGCTAGCAGCAAGGTGTGGGGTGTCAAACCCAATATAGATCTATATACAAGTATCATGTTCTCCCTCAAGGAGATTCTGATTATAACTACCAGGAATTATATCCCGCACTCGGACGTACGGGGAGAGAGAGAGAGAGAGAGAGAGAGAGAGAGTCTCACAATATAGGTTAACAAGTTTACGTGAAATGTGTGTGAATATAAATCTTTCTTGTATGAATGTACCCTTTTTGTACGAGTGTGTTGAGTGATGTATCATAAATTATTCCTATTATAGTTTATCTAAATTGTATGTAATATGTATGAACTCTTTTATGGAAATGTATTAGTGTTATGAATTTATCAAACTATACTTTAACAAGTTTACGTGAAATGTGTGTGAATATAAATCTTTCTTGTATGAATATACCCTTTTTGTACGAGTGTGTTGAGTGATGTATCATAAACTATACCTATTATAATTTATCTAAAATGTATGTAATATGTATGAACTCTTTTATGGAAATGTATTAGTGTTATGAATTTATCAAACTATACTTTTTATAGTTTAATATACGTGTTCTAAAATGAATGAATAATATTTATTATGAATGATTTAGTTTCAGTTCATGATGATAAACTAACAAGGAAACACATTCAATAATTAGAACTTATGATTATACACTTTGCTCAACATAATACAAAGTGTTATGATATTTACATGGTGTTGGCTAACTTTAGCCATTCTGCCCTGTTTTGGAAAAATCATAGAAAAATCATACAAAGTTGAAAACTAGATCCGTAAATTCTGAGAGTTCAAAAAATGTGTCTAGTTTATTCATAATTTTTATCACGATTTTTAATGACCTCCAACTTGGGTGAAAAAGTCCATAATCACAGACTGGTCCGGATTGTTGTTTGAAATGATAGGCAGTTTTGTAAAAATCACCATAAATTGTAGAAAAATCGTATGGAGATGTGCAAGTAGTCATTTTAAGGCTAAAAACTTGAACTATTTGAACCTTGTACAGTTTTGAAAAAAAATGTTTAAGATGCCCAAAACAGTCCGTGAATGGAGTTGAACTTTTCTGATGAAGGCTGTTAGAAAATTTTAGTTATGTTCTTAGTGTTTTAACTTGTATTCCCCCCCTGAAAACTTGAGAAAACATGAAAATGTAGGGGTATGAACTCACCTTGAGTGATTTCAGTAGATAAGTGTTGAAGAAGAGAAGTATTCAACCCAAGAACACTTGAAGAATCACTTGGAGATTCGAAGCTCTAACACAAATATGATGGAGTTTGTGTAAGATATCCATGATTTGAGTGAAAATAAGTGAGATAATCATAAGGAGAATGGATTATGCTTACAAAATGTGGAAGAACACTTGATAATCAGCCTTGAATCTCGAGTTTGGTGGGGAAAAAGTTTGAGAGAAAAGTGGTGTTTGATACTTAGTGAATTGAGAGCAAATGAGAGAAATGAGGAGAGAGGATGTTTGTTCCAGCTCTAAAAATGTGGGAATGAGTGTAATTTGAGTGTAAGGGACATTGAAGTGACCTAGGTAAGGTGGGGAGGTGTGGTTAGTCAAAGAGTGGGTGTGGGGTGGTTGCTTGTGACATTGGATAAGGCAAAGTCAACACTCCATCTTTAATAATTCACCCATTTGATTTTTATTATTTAGATAATGATTTTCATCAAAATATGTTTAAATTATGAATATTTAGGGTTTATTATGTTAAAATATAATTTCTGGAGAAAATCCCGCTTTAAAATCACGAAAAACGGGCTTAAAATGTTAAAAATATCAAAAAGGGGCTAAAAGTGACAAATTTCCGAAATCTGGCCGATGTTCGGCCTTCTGATGCTGAAATCGAGAGGAGGGAGGGTAGAAACCGAGAGGGAAGAAGAGGGAGAGTAGGAACCGAGAGGGGAGAAAGGAGAGAGAGGGAACCGAGAGAGGAGAAGAGAGACCGAGAGAAGAGAAGAGACAGAGAGGAGAGAAGAGAGAGCAGAGACCGAGAGGGGAAGAGAGGCGGAATAGAGACAGAGAGGCGGAGTAGAGACAGAGAGGCGGAGAGGAAGCGACCGAGAGTGAGAAGCGACAGAGAGTGAGAAGCGAATAGAGAGTGAGAAGCGACAGAGACCGAGACTCGGTATCAGCTACAGGGGCTCGGTCCTCCGGGTTCAGCCAACAGAGGCTCGGTCCGGTCTGTGCTCTCGGTCCTAGGTCTCGGCCTTAAGGAGCTTCGGCTCCTTGAGAAGGGTTTCGGTTCCTAAGGTCCATTTTTCTCGTTTTTACCCCGTTTTAAGCCGTTTTTGACCCAGTTAAGGGCCGGAATGACCCGAATGATTCTAAAAAGTTACGGGAACTATTTGAGGGAGATTTGGGAGACATTTCTCATACTTGGAGAGATTTGGGAGAGATTTGACATTCTTGGAGAGATTTCTCATACAAAGAGATATTTGAAAGAGGTTTCACATACTTGCAGAGATTTGGGAGAGATTTGACATTCTTGGAGAGATTTCTCATACAGAGAGATATTTGAGAGAGATTTGGGAGAGATTTCTCATACTTGGAGAGATTTGGGAGAGATTTGACATTCTTGGAGAGATTTCTCATACAAAGAGATATTTGAGAGAGGTTTCACATACTTGGAGAGATTTAGGAGAGATTTGACATTCTTGGAGAGATTTCTCATACAGAGAGATATTTGAGAGAGATTTGGGAGAGATTTCTCATACTTGGAGAGATTTGGGAGAGATTTGACATTCTTGGAGAGATTTCTCGTACAGAGAGATATTTGAGAGAGATTTGGGAGAGATTTGTCATAGGGAGAGATAGAGTGAAAACGATTGAGAGAGGTTCCATGTGTGGCAATTGTGAGTGTCCAGCATCGCAATGCATGGTTTGTAAACCCTGTTAAGCCTTGTTTAAGGGTCTTACACACTCCCGATGAGTATGCAACATTGTTTTATCGGTTTGGCTCGCCACGTACCACAGTTTTAGGTTAAGGAGATCTAGATGTTCGCACTTTTTGATTTATGATCTCTCATTAGAATAGAGAGTTATGTAGAAATTTCATAATGTAAATTCTTGTACCCAAGGGAAAATTGAGTCAAACGGTTTGACTTGTTGACTTCGGTTGACTTTTTCTTGACCGAAATTTGACGGTTGTCACATCATCCCCCCGTTAGAGGGAATTTCGTCCTGAAATTTGAATTTAGGCAAGGAGTAGGCATGAATAATCAAGCCGAGAAGTGAGGATACTTCCTAATCGACTGACTCACGCGCTCCCATGTGACTTTAGGTCCTTGGTTAGTATTCCAGCGAACTTTCACTAATGGGAAGTGGCGTTGTTTCATCAGCTTGACCTCGGTCCATGGTCACCATGGTTCTTCCAAGAAGGTGAGGCTCTTGTGGAACTCGATCTCGTCGAGGGGAATTGCAAGAGTCTTATCGGATAGATTCTTCTTGTAAATTTAGGATGTGTTGGGTAGGGTGTACTTTACCAAGCTCGCAGGAGTAGATTGAAGTAGCGAGTTACAGGGCTGATTCTGACAAGAATTTCGGAAGACACAATTATTTGGGGTATTGGCTTTCCACGCTTTCCGAAGCGTACTAAGCCTTCCCAGAGTGAGTGTTTCTAGAGGAATTTGGTCGGTTATACTGGAGTTCTAAAGGTTTCTTCTTCTTGCTTCTCTTCCTGTCAAGGGTTGCTCCCTTTAGGGTCAAAGTTGGGAGGGGGTCCGTATTTTTCGAGAAGTTCCAAAGGAACTAAGACGGTAGATCAGCGAGACCCAGAATTTTGGCGTATTTCTGCTAACGCCTTCGATGCTGACTGTTTCTCAACGGTTTTGATCAATTGAAAGGGTCCTTATGAATTTTCACCTTGGTAACGATGTGTCTTGAGAATTGAACTCCTCAATTCCAAAACTCGTATCTAGAGAACTTCGGGTAATACTTCTCTGATCGTATTGCTTTCGTGGTTTGTTGTAGCTGCTCTCCTTGGTTTCCTTCTTACTACGAGGGTAGATAAGTAAGTCATTTGTAATGACGATGATGAACTGATCCTAGCAAGAATAGTATATTCTATTTGTTACTTTCATGAATCCTACGAGTGGGTTTGGTCCTATCCGAGGGTTATCACTACGAACTTTCAGCGTCTGCATCGAAATTGGAGTATTGTTCTCGGACATCCTTCTTCAATACTCGTGACTGGTGATATTCAGATCTCAGGTCCAATTCCTGAAGGGTACCTCGTTCCTTGAGGTTGGTCGGCCTATTCGTCAATGCGAGGCAGATAGTAAAGGTTTCTATTGAAGGTGTTGTCGGGGCCTCTGAAATCGATGGAATTATGAGCAATTTGCTTTTCTATTTGACGAATAAGACCAGAGTTTTCCAGGGTAAGAAGCTTGGTTCTTCAATTTCATTGTTGAGTAGTTCGACAGGTTTGACCTGACAGCTCTTGTAGCTCGGTAGGAAGTATGTGGGTTTGGTTTACGCGACTAGGCCTTTTTTTTTGAATGGTAGGACATTTACTCGTCCTTCTGGGCAACCTTAGCCCGAAGCTCATGGCAGGACTCGTACCATATCTGTCCCAAGCTTCTATGCTTGAATCTTGTCTGCTACATGCGCGACATTCCCGAAGGTCTCTTGTATATACATGTGATAAGGCTTCGGTAAGTATAACACTCCTCTGGTGCGTGTTTTGGAGTTCTACAGCGAGAGATGACCCAAAGGTCCGTGCTGGATGTTTATGAGAGACGATAGTTTTGATATTCGGGGGGGTTAGGCGAAGGGCCCTTTTATAGTCGTTAAATCGGGAAGACGAGGGCTATATCAATCAAAATTAGATAACGACAACAATATCTTTTTTTTTTAGATAACATGAGATAAGTTGCATTCGAAGGAAGAGATCACTAGAGTGATAGAGTGTCCTGTATTTCTTTTCTGTGTGTTCCGTTTTGTTAAATGTTATGATTATTGCAGATGATTCATACCACAGTCTCTAGCACTGGTAGTGGGTGTGTTTTCGATAGCCAGTTATGATACTTGATATCATGATTCCTAATAGGTCTCCTCACGATCGAGCATTATATGATCGTCGTATGTAAACTGATATCGTGCAATCGTCGAGTGGGTAACCCCGATGTATGGACAAGGTCATCACAACTTACAGGTAATGCTCCTAAGGTCACACATGAATGTCTTTGGTTTGATTTGTAGGAGAGAGAACGTTTTAACTACTTTTTAGAGGGAAGGTTACTTTAGTAAGCGTACCAAATTCATTACAAACATATAGTACTTAAACGTTTTATCGTTGGGAACATTACAAAAGTCCTAACATGGTTCCCTTGCTGCTCCTATTGGTGTGTTCATCACATTCCTCCTGTTCCTTCGTCGTTCTTCTCAGTTGGACATTCTCTCTTGAAGTGTCCCGTTTCACCGCATAGGTAGCATACTGGGCCTACCTTGGTGCAGGTGATTGAAGGGAGGTGATGGGCCGAGGCCCTACAGAAACGAATGGTATGCCCTTTCCTGTTGCAGTTTTTACAGTGCATCTCCCGGCAAGCCCCATGGTGATGAAAGCCACATTGGTTGCACTTTGGGAGTGATCCCTCATATGGTCTGGAAGGCATTTGGGTGGCAGACCCCGAGGCTAATGTCGAGGCATGTGTCATGACTGCTGTTCTAATAGTAGGAGCGGCCCTAGGTTGTTGTCTTTTAGTGTATCCTTTAGATTGGTGGCGCCCTTTCATGTCCCAAAACTTTCTCTTCTTGTTCGTAGGTTCGTGGCCTGAGGTATTTTTGTTGGTAGGTACCCATTGGTGTCCCTGATTGTTACCATAATTTGTATTGTTAGTACCACTTCCACCCCTGCTGACGTTGTTAGTATTGAATTGCGCCATGACGGCTGCTACGGCTGCCGTGACTGAAGCCTGAAAAGTAGCAACGTCTATCTGCAGTGTTGGCGCCTTGCTAGGGGGTTTGTTGTCTCTTGGTGAAAACATAGTTCTGTTTCATGATGAAAAAACGACTTCGTTAGTGGGAATGATTGTCTTAAGTGCATCCTTACAATTTATATTCACGCATATAAATTTTTGCACATTACTGTACTATTCTTAGTGTTTCTGCTAACGCTCCCGAGATGGAGTTATGGCAGTAGGTAAGAGTAGGTTTCATACGGACGTTGAGCTTTACTCCTCTTAGAATCATGTTTGTCCGAACACACTTGGCTGAGGAATTTTGATGGGATCCGGTGCATTAGTGCTGGAACGTTCGCACTCCATAGGTCTATGAAGAAGAAACTTCTCAACAAATGTTTAAAGGTGAGACGATAATGAGTTTTTAGAGTGGTTGTATGTCGCGAGTTTTCTAACTAAGTTTATCTCATATCGATTTGTATCAAAGTTCGGTTGTTCAGGGTGTTCTAAAAACAATTTATAACGAGATTCTTTGTATAATAAACTCATGTATTTTAGTAGTTCTGTATCCAAGTGAAACCTTATACTTGACCCAAGCTACGTCCTTATCACGACCTATTGATGTATGCTTAGTTATATAATTAAGGCTAGATAGACATTCGAGTCGGATAGCTACATCCTAAGCCCATCTTGTTAATATGACTCTAGAAATCATGATTTTAGTGAAAATTTTGACCTCGATGCAGGTCTACTTCACATTTGTGCATGGGCAGATTTTGATAGTAGATAGCTTTCTCGATTAGTATGACCATTTAGTTTGTAGTGTCGTGATTTTACTTACAATAGAGTAGCACTAGCGCATACTTATGAAGCTAATTTACCAGGTCTGGTGAGCGGCATGAACTCTACTTACGATGATCCATCCCTTGTGATGCCTGAGGCAAGGTCGATGCAATTTTGTAGCTTTGCCAATCAACGCTTGGCTACAATCGTCCTTTCTTTGAATGCTGTGTGTCCTACCCTGTTACTCTCTTTCCTCTTCACGAGTGGCGATAAGGTCCTAAAAAGAGAGTTGGTCTCGGGAATAGTAGTATAATTCTGAGTCACCGGTACATGAGATGGTGGGGTCTATAGTAGTGCGCAGTTTTCTGAACTCGGATTGTAGTCTTCCTGTTTTAATCCCCGATGATCGCGATCCGCCGGGTCCTTGCCGGGAGGGTTCTGTCCGTCAGTCCCCCGTGGTTGAGGTCATAGCACCCTCGTTGGTCTCCACATGGTGGTTGTTTTCATTGTCGTCGACATTCAACCCTCGATCACGATTGCCCAACGGTTCACGGGTTCGTTATAGTCGAAACGGTTCGTGGAACCCTTGCTATGCATGGAGGATTGATTACCTCCGGTCCCGCTTATGATTCTTCTCATAACCATTCACCATTCCTCGAGTTTGGATTAGGAAAGTAAGGGTCGTCCGGTAAGTAGGATTTTGCTATGCCATATTTGCGAGAATAGGAGTGGAGGAGATAAGTACTATGCGTCTAACTCTATTATCAATTATTTATAGGGGTGATCCTTATTAGTTACTTCTATAATGACATAGTGCATACTAATTACATATAACAAGATACGATAGACCTTTGAATAAGTGATCCCACTCTAGGTCCACATCCAAACAAGGAAAAGGAAGTAAAGTAATGACCACAAATTCTAAGTCTATAATTTCTAAGTTATATATTAACCTTAAAGTATCCACTTAGGGACTATATACCTATTATTAAGGATCTATTAAGTTTTCATATAAGTTATGATATTACAAAATACTCCTATAGTATTTTAAACTCATGTTCTGTTCTAATGTTCTCATTGTGGTAGTGTTGGTAAGTTTTTAGACTTGTTGCCATATCACAACTATTCTTGGGCATGTGCTAATCGCTCCTCGGACCAGCATAGTTGATCAGGCTATGCCACTCCCAAGACTGACCATACATCCCCGAGCTTACATGTGATATTCAACAATCATTACTTTTCTTTAATTCTAGAGTGGTGCTGACCTTAATATGTATGTATGCATGTATACCTTTAATAAGAAACTATTTATTTTTAAAAGTATAGTTGTTTTGAAACTTTAAATCAGAGACTTAGTCCCAATGCATTTATAGTTTGTATATCTTATGTGGTTTGATATACTGAGTTCACTATAAACAATGCTCTGATACCAATCTGTCACACCCCCAAACCAAGGATGGCGGAAACGTCCGGGGGTGGAGGACTTCATGTAGAGTATCACAACAATGAGTATAATAGTGCTCAAAGTAAATACAACCAACACAATTATAATTGAAAACGTTACATCAAAGCACATGTTTACATGATTCAAATCAATTACATTATGATACAAAATGAACTGTTTGACGATTTATCGTCCCATCCTCAAAACGTTGTTGATTTCCTGTTTTCACTGAATTCATGAGAATACAAGTAGTTTTGAAAAGTGTCAACACAAAGGTTGGTGAGTTCATAAGAGATTTCGTTAGAAAAGTAAATCGTTTTCCTTATAAAAGTGTTAGAATATGTATCCAGAAAATCCGATATTTTCTTTAAAATCTGTGTAATGTAGTCTTATGACTGAAGACCAAAATGTATAAGTGACCTTTCTTATTAAAAGAAAATGTTATGTACTTAAATGGACATGGACGCGTTTGAATTAAATTAAATTTATGTATATTCTCCTGTTTGTTAATACTTTATATATATGTAGTCCTAAATTAGAGGACCGAGTAATAACAAGTATTGACCATACTTAAAGGTATGAATTTGGTTTCAAATGATGTGTAGTCGTAACTACCAAAACCAAAAGTGTACAGTAATATCTGTACTCATAGAGATAAAAAGTGATTTTAAATCGACATAAAACTCATTTAGGTTTTAAAAATAAAATCCCGTAAACTTATGGATTGTTATATCCCTATGTGAGTCGCTATAATCATACTATGACTATGTGAACCTGCCACGACGTTCTCAGGTGTCACGAAAACTAAAATGACATTTGTCACCCGTAGACTTGCAGGTCCCACTGTAGCTAGCAGCAAGGTGTGGGGTGTCAAACCCAATATAGATCTATATACAAGTATCACGTTCTCCCTCAAGGAGATTCTGATTATAACTACCAGGAATTATATCCCGCACTCGGACGTACGGGGAGAGAGAGAGAGAGAGTCTCACAATATAGGTTAACAAGTTTACGTGAAATGTGTGTGAATATAAATCTTTCTTGTATGAATGAACCCTTTTTGTACGAGTGTGTTGAGTGATGTATCATAAACTATACCTATTATAGTTTATCTAAATTGTATGTAATATGTATGAACTCTTTTATGGAAATGTATTAGTGTTATGAATTTATCAAACTATACTTTAACAAGTTTACGTGAAATGTGTGTGAATATAAATCTTTCTTGTATGAATGTACCCTTTTTGTACGAGTGTGTTGAGTGATGTATCATAAACTATACCTATTATAATTTATCTAAAATGTATGTAATATGTATGAACTCTTTTATGGAAATGTATTAGTGTTATGAATTTATCAAACTATACTTTTTATAGTTTAATATACGTGTTCTAAAATGAATGAATAATATTTATTATGAATGACTTAGTTTCAGTTCATGATGATAAACTAACAAGGAAACACATTCAATAATTAGAACTTATGATTATACACTTTGCTCAACATAATACAAAGTGTTATGATATTTACATGCTGTTGGCTAACTTTAGCCATTCTGCCCTGTTTTGGAAAAATCATAGAAAAATCATACGAAGTCGAAAACTAGATCCGTAAATTCTGAGAGTTCAAAAAATGTGTCTAGTTTATTCATAATTTTTATCACGATTTTTAATGACCTCCAACTTGGGTGAAAAAGTCCATAATCACAGACTGGTCCGGATTGTTGTTTGAAATGATAGACAGTTTTGTAAAAATCACCATAAATTGTAGAAAAATCGTATGGAGATGTGCAAGTAGTCATTTTAAAGCTAAAAACTTGAACTATTTGAACCTTGTACAGTTTTGAAAAAAAAAATGTTTAAGATGCCCAAAAAAGTCCGTGAATGGAGTTGAACTTTTCTGATGAAGGCTGTTAGAAAATTTTAGTTATGTTCTTAGTGTTTTAACTTGTATTCCCCCCCTAAAACTTGAGAAAACATGAAAATGTAGGGGTATGAACTCACCTTGAGTGATTTCAGTAGATAAGTGTTGAAGAAGAGAAGTATTCAACCCAAGAACACTTGAAGAATCACTTGGAGATTCGAAGCTCTAACACAAATATGATGGAGTTTGTGTAAGATATCCATGATTTGAGTGAAAATAAGTGAGATAATCTTAAGGAGAATGGATTATGCTTACCAAATGTGGAAGAACACTTGATAATCAGCCTTGAATCTCGAGTTTGGTGGGGAAAAAGTTTGAGAGAAAAATGGTGTTTGATACTTAGTGAATTGAGAGCAAATGAGAGAAATGAGGAGAGAGGATGTTTGTTCCAGCTCTAAAAACGTGGGAATGAGTGTAATTTGAGTGTAAGGGACATTGAAGTGACCTAGGTAAGGTGGGGAGGTGTGGTTAGTCAAAGAGTGGGTGTGGGGTGGTTGCTTGTGACATTGGATAAGACAAAGTCAACACTCCACATTTAATAATTCATCCATTTGATTTTTATTATTTAGATAATGATTTTCATCAAAATATGTTTAAATTATGAATATTTAGGGTTTATTATGTTAAAATATAATTTCTGGAGAAAATCCCGCTTTAAAATCACGAAAAACGGGCTTAAATGTTAAAAATATCAAAAAGGGGCTAAAAGTGACAAATTTCCGAAATCTGGCCGAGGTTCGGCCTTCTGATGCTGAAATCGAGAGGAGGGGGGGTATAAACCGAGAGGGAAGAAGAGGGAGAGTAGGAACCGAGAGGGGAGAAAGGAGAGAGAGGGAACCGAGAGAGGAGAAGAGAGACCGAGAGAAGAGAAGAGACAGAGAGGAGAGAAGAGAGAGCAGAGACCGAGAGGGGAAGAGAGGCGGAATAGAGACAGAGAGGCGGAGTAGAGACAGAGAGGCGGAGAGGAAGCGACCGAGAGTGAGAAGCGAACAGAGAGTGAGAAGCGAACAGAGAGTGAGAAGCGAACAGAGAGTGAGAAGCGACAGAGACCGAGACACGGTCTCAGCTACAGGGGCTCGGTCCTCCGGGTTCAGCCAACAGAGGCTCGGTCCGGTCTGTGCTCTCGGTCCTAGGTCTCGGCCTTAAGGAGCTTCGGCTCCTTGAGAAGGGTTTCGGTTCCTAAGGTCCATTTTTCTCGTTTTTACCCCGTTTTAAGCCGTTTTTGACCCGGTTAAGGGCCGGAATGACCCGAATGATTCTAAAAAGTTACAGGAACTATTTGAGGGAGATTTGGGAGAGATTTCTCATACTTGGAGAGATTTGGGAGAGATTTGACATTCTTGGAGAGATTTCTCATACAAAGAGATATTTGAGAGAGGTTTCACATAGTTGCAGAGATTTGGGAGAGATTTGACATTCTTGGAGAGATTTCTCATACAGAGAGATATTTGAGAGAGATTTGGGAGAGATTTCTCATACTTGGAGAGATTTGGGAGAGATTTGACATTCTTGGAGAGATTTCTCATACAAAGAGATATTTGAGAGAGGTTTCACATACTTGGAGAGATTTAGGAGAGATTTGACATTCTTGGAGAGATTTCTCATACAGAGAGATATTTGAGAGAGATTTGGGAGAGATTTCTCATACTTGGAGAGATTTGGGAGAGATTTGACATTCTTGGAGAGATTTCTCGTACAGTGAGATATTTGAGAGAGATTTGGGAGAGATTTGTCATAGGGAGAGATGGAGTGAAAACGATGGAGAGAGGTTCCATGTGTGGCAATTGTGAGTGTCCAGCATCGCAATGCATGGTTCGTAAACCCTGTTAAGCCTTGTTTAAGGGTCTTACACACTCCCGATGAGTATGCAACATTGTTTTATCGGTTTGGCTCGCCACGTACCACAGTTTTAGGTTAAGGAGATCTAGATGTTCGCACTTCTTGATTTATGATCTGTCATTAGAATAGAGAGTTATGTAGAAATTTCATAATGTAAATTCTAGTACCCAAGGGCAAATTGAGTCAAACGGTTTGACTTGTTGACTTCGGTTGACTTTTTCTTGACCGAAATTTGACGGTTGTCACACATGGCAGGCCCGGAGTCTGCGAAATGGAAAGAGGCAGTGGACATCGAGATCCAATTCATGTATGATAACCAAGTTTGGAATTTGGTTGATAATGTGCCCGAACGTAAGACCGTTGGGTGCAAATGGATCTTCAAGAAGAAAACCGACATGGATGGAAACGTACACACGTATAAGGCGTGATTGGTTGCGAAGGGTTTTACTCAAACTCCCGGAGTTGACTATGATGAGACATTCTCACCAGTTGCGAAGATAAAGTCTATTAGAGTGATGCTTGCTATTGCCGCATTTCATGATTATGAGATTTGGCAAATGGATTTCAAAACTGCTTTCCTTAATGGGAAGTTGGCTGAGGATGTTTACATGGCTCAGCTAGAGGGTTTTGTCGATCCGAAGCATCCGAATAGAGTGTGTATGCTTGAGAAGTCCATTTATGGACTTAAGCAAGCATCTCGCAGATGGAATCTTTGCTTCGATGAGAAAGTCAAAGAGTTCTGATTTGTACGAAGCGAAGATGAATCATGTGTATAAGTCAAAGCCAGTGGGAGTATAGTAAGCTTCCTCATTTTGTATGTTGATGACATACTACTCATAGGAAACGACGTCCCGATTCTGCAGGAGGTTAAGTCCTGGCTCGGAAAGTGCTTCGCTATGAAGGACCTCGGAGAGGCTTCTTATATTTTGGGAATAAGGATAGTGAGAGAACGAAGTAAGAGACTAATAGGACTTAGTCAGGAACACTTACTTAGATAAAGTACTAAAACGTTTTAGTATGGAAAACTCGAAGAAGGGAGAATTACTGATACAAAGTAATGTCAAGTTGAGTAAGACTCAAAGTCCGAGTAACGAAGCTGAAATAGCAGAAATGAGCCGAGTTCTATACGCTTCCGCAGTTGGCTCAATCATGTATGCTATGACTTGTACTCGCCCTGATGTAGCCTTTGCTTTGAGCATGGTTAGTAGATATCAAGGGAACCCTGGCAGAGCCCATTGGATTGCGGTTAAGAATATCCTTAAGTACCTTCGGAGAACGAAGGAATGGTTCTTACTCCTCGGAGGGAGTGATGACTTGAAGGTGCGAGGGTATAGTGACGCCAACTTTCAGACCGACAGGGACAACTACCGTTCGCAGTCGTGCTGGGTCTTTACCCTGAATGGAGGAGCAGTAACTTGGAAAAGTTCCAAGCAGGAAACCGTAGTTGATTCAACGTGTGAATCAGAGTACATTGCAACGAGCGAAGCGTCGAAGGAGGCAATATGGTTCAAGAACTTCATCGGAGATCTTGTAGTTGTACCTGCCATAAAGGAGCCCATGGAGATTTTCTGTGATAATGAAGGAGTGGTTGCCTTGACCAAGGAACTGAGGGATCATGGTAGATCTCGACATATCGACAGAAAATATCACTTCATTAGACATCGTGTAGAAGAAGGACAACTCGTAGTCAAGAGGATATCATCAGAAGATAACCCAGCAGATCCGCTTACGAAGGGACTGAGTAGGGTTAAGCACTTGCAGCATGCTAGGAGTATTGGGCTGAAGGATGATATTAGTATAGATTAGATAGTAGAAGAAACGTGTAATAGATAAATGTAATTAACATATGATGATTAAATAAAAGAGTATTATTTATGAGTAATGTTACTATCTTATGTTAATTGTTTAACTATTGTTTCACTTTGCATGTTTTGACTTCCAGAATAATTGAGTTTATTAAGAATAATCGAATTATTCAAATTGTCCACAATCGTTCATATGTTGGAAGTAGATATGAATGAAGATTGTCATGAATTGGTGTGTAGATTGTCTAAATGGTATTAGACATAGCAAAAGGTTGTTGCAACATTCATGAGTGCTTATGAACTAGTTTTGAGCATTGGAACAAACCGACGCTTGCTGGAATCACCTTATGGAATATGATAAAAGGGTGATCGCAAGACAATAATATCATATGGTCTTAAAACCTAGATATATGGTTTGTTATTTGTTAATTGGTTGTACATTGATAATGCGAAACCGCATCAGTAACTTGATGTTATAAAAGCGTTGTTGTGTATAGCTGATTAATGAATAAGTAAATGCATATAAGTCGAAGTTTATCTGTTACTTTTATCCTAAGAGGGTAAAAGCGATATCTCGGCCGCTCGATGATTTGATTTGACTTATGTGTCAGGCCCGTTCAGAACTAAATTGATGTGTTCGATTAATTTCTATGTCAAATAAATCGGAGATCGAGAAACCAAATGCTAGACTAATTGTTCCATAGAATTGTCAGCATGATATCTAACAGAGGACTGTACGATCCCTTATCTAAAGGACAAGATTGATTAGATCAGAGTTTGAAAGTGTCTTTGAGAGCTACGATTGCTAATCGGATTGTACTTGTATATATAGTTACTAGACTTATCCAAGTGGGAGACTGTTGGAATAGTGTCTAAGGCTGCAACTATATTAGGCAAGTATTTGACCCGGTTGTGCATGGTCCTTTTGGGTTGCCTTCACCATAGCAACTTGACAGGATCATTTATTATGAGAGAAGAAATATTATTAATATATTATGAGAATAATATAAGGAATAATAATATTATTATTTGATTAATATAAGTCATAAATTAATTAGGAAATTAATTTGGTGACTTAAAGAGATTAATTAAATAAAGGGGTATAAATTGTCAATTGTATGATAATTGCACTTTGCGCTATAAATCCCTCAAGGATAAAGGGGGACGGTTTTGAAGGGCTTTGGATAGACCTTAAAATTGTCCAAGGCTTATCATTAGGGTATTGGATTGCTTAGGGCTTATGTTATCCAATTAGGGTTTAAGGGTGAAACCCTAGGAGCCTTACAAGTATAAATAGACCCTAGGGGTCAAGGAAAATTAGTACTCTTGTCTGGAAAGAAACCCTGGCCGATTTTTCCTTCCCTCTCCTCTCTCCCAAATCATCCTCTTGCTAGTTGATGTTTGTAAGCCATTAGAGGAGTGACAATTGTGACTCTAAAGCTCTAAGGACAACAAGATCAAGCAAGTGATTCAAGGTAAACTTCTAACTCTGATTTTGTATTGTTATTATACTTTATTAGCCATTAGAAGTCTTGGATTCAATGCATGTTTAATTAGATAAACCTAGATCCAAGCATTAGGGTTTGTATGTGCATATAGGAATGTTCATATGGCCAAAACCCATCATTTATATATCCGGAACCCTTGTCGCGACCACTACAACTTCCTTCATAGATATTGGGCTTATCTAGTATTTTATTATTTCGCTTATTTTTATTCTTAATTCATTTAAGCCACACAATTAAGCATAAAACACATAATACTCAAATAATACATTCTTATCATTTAATTCCTAGCCTAGAAGCACGGGCGCTACATAATAATCCCGGTTCATGCCGAATAGGGGACGCACCCCCTGCTGTCAACTCCATCTCCAGATCTCATGTGCCCATGGGGGCGTAAGGTCATTAGGACCCATTCCATGCGGGGCACCCTTGCTACGTATGGTGGATTGATAACTTCGGACTCCGCGCCCAAGTCATTTGTATTATCCCCGTCAGACTCCTCCTCCTTAAAGTCCACCACTGGTTATGTTGGTCCTTCCTCGGGTTCCTCATCTGGTTCCTCTTCAGGTTCCACTTCTAGTTCCGGCTCTAGCCATCCTCCGTTTCCCTGGTTGGGGAAGTAAGGATCTTCAGGGTATTGAAATCCAGCCATAGAGTCTGCACAGAATTATAAGAATGCAGGAAAATGGATAGCATGCAAGAATACACCTATAGTATTTTAATTGTTTATGTTTGAGTTTCTTAATAAATTTTTGGATATGAGGTTGGTAAGTTTCTAGATTCATTGCCCACCATGATCACTCCCAAACACATGTTGGTCGTATATTGAATAAATATAGTTGAGCAGGCTATATTTATCCCCAATACGACTACATAACTGTTTGGGTTTAACCGCGAAGTTCAATTCGTCCAGAGACTTTTAGTTATACTTTCTGTAATAATGCACACATAGGTATGTATATTATTATTATTATTATTATTATTATTATTATTATTATTATTATTATTATTGACAGTATTTTAGTCCCAATGTATTTATAGTTGCATATCTTGTATCATTAGATATGCTAGTGCACTATAAACATTGCTCTGATACCAATCTGTCACACCCCCGAACCAGATGGCGGAAACATCCGGGGGTTGGGTGACTTCATCTTGTAATATCATCACAGTGTATATAATCGAATCAAAGACAACATCATCATCACACATAAAATATAACAACCACCATAGTTTACATTAGTTTGTTGGTTTACATTCCAAATGTCAATGCATGATTATAACAAAATACACAAAAATCCACATATTCTTGATGTCCAACCTGTTTAACGATTCCCTGAGAATACAAGTTATTTTGAAAACGGTCAACATATATAATGTTGGTGAGTTCATAAGCATGTTTGTAAGAAAAGTTTTGTATCATTTGTAAACTTTCAGAAAATCCGATATTTTCCGCAAAAATTGTTTAAGCGTTTTGTTTCAAATATTGTATTATAACATGTGTGTTCATATTTTGAAAGTGTATAAAGAGAGTGCTCCATAAATTTCTATATTTTCTGTTGTATGTAAAATGTAAGGTATCATGTTTGTTCCCCAGAAAATCCGATATTTTCTGTCTGTAAAAGAGTTCTAGTCTTTACACCATAAGACCCGAGTATTATAGAAATGAATAGCTCGTACATGTATCAAAAGTATAGTATTGGTATTCTGTAAATTTATCGTGTTGTTAAGCTCTATGTGAGTCGTTATAACCATTCTTGATATGACTGATTTGTCTGTTATGACGTTTTTCAGGCGTCGACTTGTTTAAGGTAAGACATTTGTCACCCTAGACTGACCTAGTCTAGCTGTAGCGAACAACTTAGGTGCAGGGTTGTCAACCCCGTATAGATCTATACACAAACTCTCGCTCTCCCTCCAGGATACTCTGGTTATAACTACAAGACTTAAAGTTGTACACTAGGTAGGTACGGATGAAAGAACGTCTCACAAGAACCTTAACTAAATTTACGCGAATAGTGTATCACATTGTTTACCGTGTTAAAATAATGTTTCGAGTATGCATTTGACTACAAAACATTGGTGATGAAAATACTATTTGTTTTTATCAAAGTGTTAATTATTGTTTGTAATTGGCCCGATTAGCATAAAATGTGTCGGGAGGCCCAATAATAAAATTAATGGGCCTACAAGCCCCAAATAACATGTAATGAGAACACAAGGACCAATAAGCATGTAAATAGGTATTTAAGGCCCAATAAACATGTAATTAGGTATTTAAGGCGCAATAAACATATAATTAGGTATTTAAGGCCCAATAAACATGTAATTAGGTATTTAAGGCCCAATTAAAGTGGAAATGTCATAATTAGCCTGATTGTTATTATAATACTTGTGTTAGTTCCATTATTTACCAAAATGACTTAAAAGACCCACTTTTAGTAAAAATGACATTCTTGGCCTATTAAGCCGAGAATTTACATTAGAGGTCCATTTTTGATAAAAATGACATTTTGGGCCCCTTAGTTTACAATTAAGGCCCATGTTTGGTAAAAATAACAATTTCAGCCCACTTTTGATAGAAATAACATTTTCGTCCCAATTTTAATGGAAATGACATTTTCGGCCCAAATATATTGGAAATAATTGTTTTGGCCCAATGATAAAGGGGGACAGTTTTGAAGGGCTTTGGATAGACCTTAAAATCGTCCAAGGCTTATCATTAGGGTATTGGATTGCTTAGGGCTTATGTTATCCAATTAGGGTTTACGGGTGAAACCCTAGGAGCCTTACAAGTATAAATAGACCCTAGGGGTCAAGGAAAATTGGTACTCTTGTCTGGAAAGAAACCCTGGCCGATTTTTCCTTCCCTCTCCTCTCTCCCAAATCATCCTCTTGCTAGTTGATGTTTGTAAGCCATTAGAGGAGTGACAATTGTGACTCTAAAGCTCTAAGGACTACAAGATCAAGCAAGTGATTCAAGGTAAACTTCTAACTCTGATTTTGTATTGTTATTATACTTTATTAGCCATTAGAAGTCTTGGATTCAATGCATGTTTAATTAGATAAACCTAGATCCAATCATTAGGGTTTGCATGTGCACATAGGAATGTTCATATGGCCAAAACCCATCATTTATATATCCGGAACCCTTGTCGCGATCACTACAACTTCCTTCATAGATATTGGGCTTATCTAGTATTTTATTATTTCGCTTATTTTTATTCTTAATTCATTTAAGCCACACAATTAAGCATAAAACACATAATACTCAAATAATACATTCTTATCATTTAATTCCTAGCCTAGAAGCACGGGCGTTACATAATAATCCCGGTTCATGCCGAATAGGGGACGCACCCCCTGCTGTCAACTCCATCTCCAGATCTCATGTGCCCATGGGGGCGTAAGGTCATTGGGATCCATTCTATGCGGGGCACCCTAGCTACGTATGGTGGATTGATAACTTCGGACTCCGCGCCCAAGTCATTTGTATCATCCCCGTCAGACTCCTCCTCCTCCTCAAAGTCCACCACTGGTTATGTTGGTCCTTCCACGGGTTCCTCATCTGGTTCCTCTTCAGGTTCCTCTTCAGGTTCCTCTTCTGGTTCCGGCTCTAGCCATCCTCCGTTTCCCTGGTTGGGGAAGTAAGGATCTTCAGGGTATTGAAATCCAGCCATAGAGTCTGCACAGAATTATAAGAATGCAGGAAAATGGATAGCATGCAAGAATACTCCTATAGTATTTTAATTGTTTATGTTTGAGTTTCTTAATAACTTTTTGGATATGAGGTTGGTAAGTTTCTAGATTCATTGCCCACCATGATCACTCCCAAACACATGTTGGTCGTATTTTGAATAAATATAGTTGAGCAGGCTATATTTATCCCCAATATGACTACATAACTGCCTGGGTTTAACCGCGAAGTTCAATTCGTCCAGAGACTTTTAGTTATTCTTTCTGTAATAATGCACACATAGGTATGTATATTATTATTATTATTATTATTATTATTATTATTATTATTATTATTATTATTATTATTATTATTATTATTATTATTATTGACAGTATTTTAGTCCCAATGTATTTATAGTTGCATATCTTGTATGATTAGATATGCTAGTGCACTATAAACATTGCTCTGATACCAATCTGTCACACCCCCGAACCAGACGGCGGAAACATCCGGGGGTTGGGTGACTTCATCTTGTAATATCATCACAGTGTATATAATCGAATCAAAGACAACATCATCATCACACATAAAATATAACAACCACCATAGTTTACATTAGTTTGTTGGTTTACATTCCAAATGTCAATGCATGATGATAACAAAATACACAAAAATCCACATGTTCTTGATGTCCAACCTGCTTAACGATTCCCTGAGAATACAAGTTATTTTGAAAACGGTCAACATATATAATGTTGGTGAGTTCATAAGCATGTTTGTAAGAAAAGTTTTGTATCATTTGTAAACTTTCAGAAAATCCGATATTTTCCGCAAAAATTGTTTAAGCGTTTTGTTTCAAATATTGTATTATAACATGTGTGTTCATATTTTGAAAGTGTATAAAGAGAGTGCTCCTATTTTCTATATTTTCTGTTGTATGTAAAATGTAAGGTATCATGTTTGTTCCCCAGAAAATCCGATATTTTCTTTCTGTAAAAGAGTTCTAGTCTTTACACCTTAAGACCCGAGTATTATAGAAATGAATAGCTCGTACATGTATCAAAAGTATAGTATTGGTATTTTGTAAATTTATCGTGTTGTTAAGCTCTATGTGAGTCGTTATAACCATTCTTGATATGACTGATTTGTCTGTTATGACGTTTTTCAGGCGTCGACTTGTTTAAGGTAAGACATTTGTCATCCTAGACTGACCTAGTCTAGCTGTAGCGAACAACTTAGGTGCGTGGTTGTCAACCCCGTATAGATCTATACACAAACTCTCGCTCTCCCTCCAGGATACTCTGGTTATAACTACAAGACTTAAAGTTGTACACTAGGTAGGTACGGATGAAAGAACGTCTCACAAGAACCTTAACTAAATTTATGCGAACAGTGTATCACATTGTTTACCGTGTTAAAATAATGTTTCGAGTATGCATTTGACTACAAAATATTGGTGATGAAAATACTATTTGTTTTTATCAAAGTGTTAAGTATTGTTTGTAATTGGCCCGATTAGCATAAAATGTGTCGGGAGGCCCAATAATAAAATTAATGGGCCTACAAGCCCCAAATAACATGTAATGAGAACACAAGGACCAATAAGCATGTAAATAGGTATTTAAGGCGCAATAAACATATAATTAGGTATTTAAGGCCCAATAAACATGTAATTAGGTGTTTAAGGCCCAATTAAAGTGGAAATGTCGTAATTAGCCTGATTGTTATTATAATACTTGTGTTAGTTCCATTATTTACCAAAATGACTTAAAAGACCCACTTTTAGTAAAAATGACATTCTTGGCCCATTAAGCCGAGAATTTACATTAGAGGTCCATTTTTGATAAAAATGACATTTTGGGCCCCGTAGTTTACAATTAAGGCCCATGTTTGGTAAAAATAACATTTTCAGCCCACTTTTGATAGAAATAACATTTTCGTCCCAATTTTAATGGAAATGACATTTTCGGCCCAAATATATTGGAAAGAATTGTTTTGGCCCAATTTAATAGAAATGATATTTTAAGTCCATAAAGGCCAAAATTTACATTTTAGGCCCATGAAAACCGTGATTTTCTAATTAAGGCCCATTTTTCTGAAAATTGACCATTTTAGCCCATTAAAACCGTGAAGGCCCAAATAGAAGCCCATTTTGTGAAAATTAACACTTTTGGCCCCTTTAAAACCATGAATATCATAAACATCCATTTTTATCCAAAAATGAATCTTTTGGTCCTCTCAAAACTGTGAGTTAACATAAAGACTTCACTTTTTGTTTATTTGTCAAATTTGTCCCCTTTTACGGTTTTATTTAGTTTCCTAGTATTCCTTAAGATGTTTAATCCTTTCAACTTCATACTAAGTTTCATAAAGTGATTTAGTTTCCAAACATCATAAAGTTTTAGTAGATATTTCAAGTTTGGTGAAGGTTTAACATGTTTTCATAGCAGAATCACAACATATAATATGAAAATACACACATACATGCATAAATACTTAGATCTAACACAAAAGCAACTTGTATCCTCCCCCCAAACCATAGTAAAACCGAAAACAAGGGGATATGAACTCACTTTGATGATGGATTCAGTTGTGATGAAGAGAATGAGGTGTTTTCGATCTAGAAAGCTCCCTTGATGAGATTTTCGGACTTATGGAGTTCTAGGAAGCAAATATTACGAAATGGGGTGATTATGAGTGATAAGTTTATCATAAAATGAAGTTACACACCTTGAATAGAAAGTAACTTACCAAAAATGTATGAACTTTGATGAAGTGTTTCTTGAACAAACACACAAGCACACATGAATTTTTGAAGAGGAGGGATGAGTGAGTGTTAGAGAGAATTTAGAGATGAGATGAAGTGTGAAATGGAGTGTGGAAGGTTGGAGGTCTCGGCTGAGATTTAGAGAGGGAAGAGAGTAAGAGAGTTAGAGGTTATTACATGGAGGATTGGCTTCAAAGTCATAGATTTAGAGAGGTTGGTGGTCTCGGCCGAGATTTAGAGAGGGAAGAGAGTAAAAGAATTAGAGGTTATTACATGGAGGATTGGCTTCAAAGTCATAGATGTTTGGTGGTTATTGCATGGATTACCATCATGCAATTATGAGGTGTCATGAACTAATCCCTTCATTTGTTTTTCTTATATATATATATATATATATATATATATATATATATATATATAACCGAGATTGGTGGGAAAAAAAGAACATGGATCTTGGGCTTCATATAGCATTGGCCCATTAGGGATTTTCGATCAATGTGGGACCACATATTAGTTTACAACCCAATAAGTGCAAGGATATGGGTTTCGGCCCATTGTAATAAAATAAGTGGTTTTCGGCCCAAATAGGCCCATAAAGACAAGGTGAGTGATTTTCGGCCCAATAAGGCCCATAAAGAGTCTTATGGCCCAAAATACTATAGTTTAATGAATATCGGTCCAACTTAGACCAAATGTGTATTCTTGACCCAAAAGAACCAAGTTGAGGGTTTATTGGCCCATTAGGCTCAATAAGGGTATCCTGGCCCAATAAGAGATTTGAACCGAAAAGTTAGGGTTACAACCCAAATGTTGAGTGAATGTAGTACATTGATTTAGGTTTAGGGCTTCACATATGAAATTTGATTCGAATTGTTGTTGTTGAATGAATAATATGTATAACATTATACTTAGGGTTACAAGAATTCTCCAAAAGTAATTACACATGGACAAAATTTCCTAGACTTAGAATACTAGTTGTGACAATATATGGTATTTTGGAGAACTCACTAAGCCCTGTTTGAAAAACGTCTTTCCAGGCTCATAAAGATCTTTCTGGATGAATAGGCGTGAAAGACCGTTTGATTGGCACAAAAAGTTCAATTTTCTTGGTAAGATGGGTCTTTCCAACAAAGACACAAGCCTAAGTCTGGATGGAAAAGAAATATGCGTCAGACCATTGTGCCCTAACAAAAAGAAAAGAAAAGAAAAGAAAGAAACGGTCCTAAGAAGTCTCCTTCAACGCCCCCATCAGCGACTCCCTTCGTCAACCAAGATGTTGCCGCCCTCCACCGTTTCTGACCAGAAGTCATCGACCCTCCTCCATCTCCGCCAGGTTCGTCTTTTTTTCCTGATGCGTTTCTCATGAATTTGATAAGCAAGGGAAACAGTTTTTTTATTTGTTTCCAATATTATTCAATAGTTTGTTTGTGATTTGTTCTTTCTTTCATCTGCTTCTCTTTCTTCCGATTTTCGAAATATGAGTAGCATTTCAAATTTTGTGGACTTTTATTGTGGGTAAAATCAAAATCATATTTTCTTTCATGTAATTTTCGAGCATAGGAGGAGGATATATGTTGAATTTTGTTCAAACATGCTGATTTTGTTCAGAATTTGTGATTTTTTTTGTATGTGAAATCAAAATCATATATGTTGTTTTTTGTACAAAGATGTTGAATTTATGAACATACATGATGAATTTTCAATATATATGTTGTTTTTTGTACAATAATGTTGAATTTATGAACATTCATGCTAAATTTTCAATATATATGTTGTTTTTTGTACAAAGATGTTGAATTTATGAACATACATCCTGAATTTTTAGTATATATGTTGTTTTTTGTACAATGATGCTAAATTTAAGAGCTAAATTTATGAACCTACATGTTGGATTTTCAATATATATATATATATATATATATATATATATATATATATATATATATATATTGTTTTTTATACAAAGATGTTGAATTTATGAACATACATGCTGAATTTTCAATATATATGTTGTTTTTTCACTACTAGAAAAACAGCCTTTTACGACGCTCATTGCGCGTCGTAAAAGGCTCAGATGACGCGCAAATGCGCGTCAAGGAAGGCCCTGTCATAAAGAGAGACGACGCGCATTTACGACGCTCATTTACGACGCGCGTATACGACACGCAATGCGTATCAAGGAAGGCCCTGTCATAAAGGAAGACGACACGCATTCGTGTGTCGTAACCTTACGACGCGCGTGTTAATGACATGCACTGCGTATCAAGAAAGCCCCTGTCAAGAAAGGCCATGTCATAAATGAAGATGACACACATTTTTGCGTATCATAATTTTAAATGTTTAAAAAAAATATTTTTTATAGATTTACTAATTTTCAAATTAAACAATACATTAAAAATCTCATAATACAAAATAAAATACCATAAATAACAAAGATAATTCATTTCACTAATATGTCAAATACAAATAATTATTCCAAAGGTGAGTAAATGTTATAAAAAATGAACTCATTTATATACAATTGCATCATCTAGCTTACTATGTGCCAACAACTCTCTGTGCGTTTACTTTTTCTTGAGTCTCGTTTCCTCCAAAACTTTTAGCCATGCCAAAATATGATATCTCGAGTCTCGTATGAATAGATCGTGCGCAATAGGTGTAGCTTGTATCATTCCAAATAATTCCAATGCTAGTCTCTATACAAGCCAATAATTTGAGAACTTAATTTTACCATTATTATATAATTAATAAAATAAGAAAACAATAAATACCTTCTGCCATAGATGAAAGAGAACAAGATAAATAAGATCAGTATCGCCACTTTCAGTTGCCTTAGTCGGGGTTGTATCTTCTTCCCCAATGCCTAGTAACAAAGGAACCTGGAAAGGTGCTAATTTCCTCCTGCTAGTCTGATCTGCATGAGCAGCAACTGCAACATAAGAAATGCTTCTGCACAATTTTAACTGAAAAATCCCAAAAAGTTAGCCATTGACATTTTTTAGTGTAAACAGGTTACAACAACAAAGATATCATGTAATCTAACACAACATTGATCTACATGCATTTACACACTAAAACATTATTCTAACCTCTATTGTGGTTTTGTTTTGTATTGTAAGATGGATATGCCACCCCAAGACCTGCAAATTTGAATCATGCAACCTTTAGATTCATATAAACATGATGAGTTAACACTATTACAAAAAATTAGCATTTATTAGTAAGAAAAATTGGACACACCATAAGATAATTTCCATACAAACACTTTAAATGATGAGTTAACACTATTATAAAAAAAATTTAGCATTTATTGGTAATACAGAAAAAAAAAAAATAACATACCAGGGGTATTTTAGTCAATACCTTGGTTTAGCCTTGATGCATAAGATAGAAGGGATGAAATATGCCTAAAGTTAATAGACAAAACCTATACTAATAGAATAATCAGTCCAAAAATATACACAAACACTTGCACACACTTACACATACTCACATATCTTTAAATAGGATCTAATTATGACCTTATATCTCTATTTATTTTTATTTTTCTGGGATAAAATATTAGTTTTCTAATCGTTAGCTAGTTTTCTTTTCGCTAATTACCACAGGTGCTTACTGAAATTCTTCAAATTTATTTTTATTTTTCAGGGTTATAATATTAGTTTTCTTATCACTAATTTTCTTATATATATATATATATATATATATATATATATATATATATATATATATATATATATATATATATATATATTACCTCCAATGGCTTTAGTAGCATCCTTAAGGCACCCAGAAAAGTATTGTTGTAGAACACTTTAACTACAGGGTGATTGACTCGGTTGACTACACGATATATGAAAACTGCTAATGCATCAAGAGAAAATGGATTTGATTCACTTCCTACAAAAAATTTAAATAACAACCAATAATTTATATCCATTTATAAAAAAAAATAATAAACAATAAATAATAAAATAAGAACGTTCGGAATCTGGAACAATTGGTACAGCAGATGAAGGAAAGAAGAGAAAAAGTTACCTGGCTCCATACTTCTTCATTAGGGGCATATTGTTCAAGAAAAGGCTTAGCTTCACTCAAGTAGATTGATGATGACAACTGTTTGTTCCCGTATTTCCTTCTTATGTACATTGCCCTAAAAATTTATATAATTTATAAATTCTTTTCTTATTAAAAAAAATACTAAATCCTTCTTCCTTCATTACCATTCATCCAACATCTTACTGAGTTGTCTCTGCTTTCCTGGTGATGTATTCCATATCTTCATTTGCCTACATCATGCAATTTGGTCTGATTATGACACAATGATATCAAAATGACATAAATGCCCTTATGTGTGAAGGTTACCTGAGGTAGTAGGTTTTATAGGCAATTGGACCTTCTTTGAAAAGAATCGACAACCCGTTGCGAATCAAGAAAGTTCGCAGCTGTGTCATAAGTCATAACTGAATTATGTCAGAAGGGTATAAAAGTAATTTCGACCACATAACTAGGGGATAATATATATAATACCTTATATGTAAGAAAATTTCAGCTTGATCATTAGATTTGCATCGTCATCTGCTAAACTGTTTTTTGTAGATGTTTCATTGCCATCTTTGTAATTTTTTCCAATGTCGGGGGTATTTTTGGAAATCTCTGCGGATTTCTCTTTACTTGCCTTGAACAGATTAATTTCAACAAAAAAAACCTCGATATAGTGGCCATAAATCTGGCTTGAATCTCATCTCTTTTTGGTATCTCCTGAAGGTTGAATCACTATGCACATGGATCACCATTTTATAATGAAGATTATCACTAGATATCGAATTAATTTTGTGGAAATTATAGTAACACTTGAAAGCAGTAGGAAAACATTTTTCTTTCATCAATCTGACCATTTCCTGAATAAAAAAAATATATCATGCAATTAAAATATTGTTTCTGTGTTATTTATACTAAAATTTGATAAAAAGAGTTTGGATTACCTTTAATTTAAAGGTAGTATGATCAGAAGGATTTGTTTGTAGAAATTTGGAAACAACTGATTTATCAGCACTTCTTGGAGGTATATCAGCAGCTTCAAATCCAAACCAATCCACATAATTTGGACAAAAAGATTTCCCAACATTTTGAAGAAGTGCCTTTATTTCCAAACCAATCCACATAATAGGGTCTTCTTCTATGATGGCATTGGGAGTGGCTGGTAACCCAAGGGATCTTCTTGATCTCTCTAGTGGCAACCCAAGGGTTCTGTCCCATATTAACTGTCAAAGTCAAAAAGAATACCATTAAATCTGAACAAACATGAGTTATACCAAATTTACTGATGAAGGGATGAAGTTATACCAAATTTGTTTCTTCAAATGTACAGTGTGTGGGTTATAACTGTGCAGGTTCTTCAGGGAAAGTCTCAAGGAAGCTTTCAAGAAGCTCATCAGCATTATCAATTCTTTCATCACCTTCACCAATTATCCAAAATCATCAATGCCTATTAAAAAAAACAATTATTAGTAAATTTCTACATAAAGCAAAAGAGAGAGAGAGAGAGAGAGATTGTAGAATTTAAAACAATTATTTTACTACAGACACAATAAATGATCTAATTAACTGCTCTTGATTGTGATGCCAAAACCAAATTGAAAAGGCAGAAATACAAAAACTAACTATCAATTAAATCTTACTCCACCCCACATGAATTGATCATCAAAATCTGGAATCTGATATACGAGTTCTTTAAAAGATGTTATTATCGTGTCTTAATTTTCGGCCCCTAAAAACATAGACAGGGCATTATGCCACACCAAGCTATGCAATCAAAGCTGTATAGAAGATGCTACCAGAAGAAGAACCTGAAATCGTATGCCAATAATATCTACTTAAAACTTCTCCCTACCTATGGACCAATAACCCTATGTATCTGGCACAGTAGAGCCTTAATTCAGATTCAAATCAAAATCAAATTATCATCCAAGGTAAGAAATTGAACAAGGATAACAGTATTTGTGATAACTTAATCGACCTATCAACCAATAACCTGATGCATCTGCCATAACCATGATCGAAGATAATAACATACAGGGAGAAGCTGGAATTATCGTCATGACCCACTTGCATAATAATATATAATCTTTAATTTCTTCCAGATATAAACTAATAACCCTATCGATCTGCCACAGCAAGTGGATTCGTAGATAAATTCTTAATTATAACCTGCATCTCCTCATAGAAGAGACCATAAAAAGAATCTGATAACGCTTAGAACAACATAAGAGAGGAAGAACCTGGAAACGCCTGATCATAAAGATCTGATCTTTGAGATTGAAACTATCGACAGATCAAATCTAAATTACAGAGCGTATATGAACCTGCAAACCTTTGTGGATTAAAATTTTCCATGACGACTTTATAATCATTAACCATCGATCAAAAAAACAAATCCTCCAAATCAAAATATCAAAATATAGAATATAACTAAAGATTTGTGAAAGGATTACGACCCGTTTTAGATAAACATCAGCCATAAAATAATCTTCCTGTTGGTCGAGCATTCACAGCAAGGGGACCTCTGCGAGGTGGCCCTGTTGGTCTTCCACCACCAAATGATCTTCCTTGACCTCGACCACCACCACCACCACGAGCCCTACCTCTCCCTCTATCTCTAATCTTCTTCAAACAGATTTTGGTGCGAGACTGGATCAGCTGCTGATGCAATCGTATACGAATCGACAAAATCAAGCAATTGAAAGAACTGTTATAGGATCGTTGGTGATCTAGGGTTCGAGCATGAGAAAGAAATAGGGTTCGAGCATGAGAAAGAACTGTTATAGAGATGTAGCAAGGTACGAGGTGAGATCTAGGGTTCGAGCATGAGAAAGAACTGTTATATAATCGTTGGTGATTGGATTTCATTGGAGGGTGGAGATGCAGAAGAGAGAACACGCAGTAGAGAAAGGCGGGGCAAGTTCTTCACAAAAAGCCCTAGCTCCGATTGGATTCCGGCATCGACGAGGCCTTTGACGCCGGTTTTTGTTTGGTCGAAATCTTTGAGCTCTGATTGTCGATCGTATCTTGAGCCCGCTCAAGCAATGGTGGCAGCCATTTTTGTGAAGATGATCGTGTTATATATGCGAAGGTATTCTCTAGAAAGGTGAGTGAGCATCCTTGCAATTGTGGCCCTATGAACGTAAAGTGTTTGATTTCTTGTGAGAAATGAAGCGATAGAGATCGATCTATGGAGGATGTGGGTCGTTCTTTGAGGGATGAAAAAACCCTAGTTTCTTAGACTTTTTGAGTATGGGGTTTTCTAAATTTTAGATTCCCGCGAGGTATTAAGGATGGAACACGATTTTTGATGAGGTCGATAAGGAGGTCAGGAGTGGCGGGGAAGCGGATCAGAGAGGAGAGAGAAGGAGGGAGCGAGGGGGGAGAAGATGAAAGATAGAAAGAAGGTAGAGACGACTTTTCAAAATTTTGGGGATTTCGTTTCCCACCTCTACTAAACGCACCTTTTCATTAAAATTATAAAGCGACAAATATAGAGGACGCACCTTTAAAATAAAGCGCCCTCCGTGTTTTTAATTTCTTTTCGTGAGACACTAATTTAAGGGCACTCAGTAATGCGCGACCTAAATTCTTAAATTTTTTGAAGAGATGACTCTTTTTTAATGTCGCTCTCTAATGCGTAACATAAATCAAAGAGCGTCGTGTTTTGCGCGTCGTAAAAGGCTGTTTTTCTAGTAGTGTTTGTACAAAGATGTTGAATTTATGAACGTACATGCTGAATTATCAATATATATATATATATATATATATATATATATATATATATATATATATATATATATATATATATTATACATGTCACAAAGGAAATATAGAATCATTTGGAACCAAAGTTGGGACAAAACTATTCTTGATGCATGTGTAACGACGTAATTTTTCAAACAAAATTTTCATTTTCAAAACACAATAAAACTCATTTTTCAATCTCAAAATCACAAGTGTCTAAAATGTCAACAATCCACAATGTAAATCACAACCCACAATCATAAAATTGTCTCTCGCCAGTGTGTACTATCATGTCGGTGCCTTCCCGCGATCCTCAAAACTACCTAAAACACATAACACGGTAAGCACAAAGCTTACTGAGTTCCCCAAAATATCACACACAACTTGTTAGCCACTCGAGGCTCAAACTCAATAAGACCCTCCGGTCAATGTGTCTCAATGGGGCCCTCCGGTCCCACAACTCAGTTGGACCCACTGGTCCCTCAACTCAGCAACTCAATACAGTACACATTATGCATATCTCAAACAAATAGCTGGATATCTCAATAGACAGATAAGCACATAAGACATCTCAGTCACATGAAAATACCACTCATGGTAAAGTATAGTGAGAAGACTCACCTCGTAAGCTAGCAAGTGAAAATCTCATATTCGTAAATCTCAAACTCTAACCACCGGTCTAGCCTCTGCCTAACACATATAATAATTATCCCTAATTAATAATGGCCCTCAAGAAGCTAGACTAACCCTTCTACAAACTCACAGAAGGGTAAAAGACTATTTTACCCTTCCATAGGCTTAATAGTCCACAATTTGACCAAACCCTAAAAGTCAACAAAAGTCAACGACAGGGAGTACGATGCGCGTACTCCATCTCTACGCTAGGCGTACTCGGCTGCCAAGCAGGCATCGGGGAAGTGCGACCCTACGCTGTGCGTACTGGAAGTTACGCCCGACGTACTCTCCAGTTTCCTCTTTCTCACTCATTTGGTCTTAAACAGTTAAGACATTGGCTCATATCGTAGATCCAGACTCTCTAATAGTTCTTAACCCATAAAGTTAGTGACTTTAAGCCTTTGCATGGCTGAAATGGTCACCAACCCTCAAAACATACACTCTTTTGTCTCAAGGAGCTCATAACTCATGCATGGAGTGATTCTAATGTCCAAGATTGTATTTTTATGACATTACACCACTCATATATCCAAAAGTGGGGGGGGGGGGTCCTAGTCTCTGGAGTTCAAGATCTCATCAAGTCTCCACCTTTTTGGGACAAAACCCTAAAATGCTCTATTAGGATGCTCATAACAAAAGAGAGGTAAAGTTTGAAGCTTTATACCTCTATAAGAAGCTCCCAACTCAGATATGCTCGGATCTAGAAGCTCGGATTCCCACTCCTTCTTCAAGGCTTTCTCTTATCTTCAAGAACACACAAGAACTCTCAAAGGCTCATAAATACACTCACAAGTTCCAAAACCAGGGTTAGGGCACACTTAGGGTTTGTCGTCTGAGAATGGTGGCTAGAAATAAGGCCATCATATCCTTTAAATAGGGGACTCACCCTAGATTTGGGTTTTCATTCTGGGCCTAATACGCCAGTGTACCCATGGTTACGCCCAACGTATTAGGTGGTCTCTGCGTCACTTGCACGCTGACAGGTATGCTAAGCGTACACCTCAGGTACGCCCCGCGTACTTGTTTTTCACCCTTTTTATAATAAGGGCCAAAATAGACAATAGCTCAAAAGATCAAGGTTCAAAAGGTATACCTGAACTCGGGATGTTACAATTCTCCTCCACTAGAATCAGACTTCGCCCTCGAAGTCTTGTTCCGCAAATAACTCTGGATGCTACTCCCGCATCTCTGACTCCGACTCCCAAGTCATCTCGGACCGTTTCCGATGCTGCCACTGAACCTAAACCAGGGGCACCTCCTTGTTCCTCAAAATCTTTACCTTTCAATCCACAATTGCGATCGGTCTCTCAGTGTAATTTCGGCCCACATCCACCTGAATGTTCTCTAGTGGTACCACTGTGGTCTCATCAGCTACACACTTCCTTGTGGAATGTGTCATGAATTTGGCTCAACTCTGTAGGTAGCTCCAAATGGTACGCTACCTTACCCACTCTGGCTGTCACCCTGAAAGGACCGATGTATCGGGGCCCCAACTTTCCCCTCTTCCTAAACTGTATCACCCCTTTCCATGGGGATACCCTCAGGAGAAGGAAATCTCCAACTTGGAACTCAAGATCAGATTGTCACCTGTCCGCGTAACTCTTCTAACAACTCTGAGCCGTCAGTAACCTTTACCTGACCTGTTGAATCAGCTCAGTCGTCTTGAGCACTATATCAGTGCTACCCATCACTCGCTGCCCCACCTCTCCCCAACAAATAGGAGTCTGATACATTCTTCCATAGAGAAGCTCAAAATCAGGCATACCAATACTGGAATGGTGGTTGTTGTTGTAAGAAAACTCAACCAAGGGCAGGTATGTGTCCCAACTTCCACCGAACTCCATAACATATGCTTGAAGCATGTCCTCGAGCATCTGAATCGTCCACTCACTTTTCCCGTCTGTCTGTGGGTGGTAAGTTGTACTGAAATGCAATCGCGTACCCAACTCCTCATGAAACTTCTTCCAGAATCTGGAAGTAAAACACACATCCCGATCTGACACTATCGATGTCGGCACTCCATGCCGAGTTACCACCTCTCTCACATATATCTCAGCCAGCCTCTCTGTAACGACCCAATATTCAAGACCAAAATTTTTGTTTTATTTAAGTTATCATTACATAAAACCATCAGTATAAAAGTCATTATAATATCTCATGTCAAACCAGTGTGAATAATCAATCATGTCATCATAAAATAATATCAGAGTGTAACCCCAAAGATCTCATGTGCGGAAAACATAGTGTGATACGCTGCGATCGAGCCAGATCCTTTCCTTTGAAAATGAATTAGAAGTACCTGAAACCATAAACAAAACATGTAAGCACGAAGCTTAGTGAGTTTCCCAGAGCATACTGTTAGATGCCATTTTATGCATCTTATAGGGTAGTTTTTAGCATCATATTTTGTACATTTGCATGTCATTTAGATAAATAATGTTCAGCTCATGTCTTTCGTTAGAATTCCCGTACTGCTCATGTGTTTATGTCAATTTCAGATAGTTCGAGTGGAGCAGTGCTTTGGGAGCAGCTGGATGCGCGTTTGGAGCTTAAAATGGAGCTTGGGACTTATGGAGTATGTTGAGGAATGATTTCAAGGTGCTTTGGTAAAGAAACATTCGATTGAATTGATCACAAGAAGATAGAATATGCAATCGAAAGTTAAAGGATGTTGTTGGTAGCTTTGACCCCCTGTAAGTATTTTGACCATATCTCGAGAATCGTAACTCTGATTGACGTGATTCAAAATGATCTGGAAAGCAGACGAAGTTTCGAACGTCATAGGCACAACCTGCGATCGTAGGTTGTCTCCTTACGAGTGCAGGTGACCCTTTTGCAATCGCAGGTTCGGTCGTAGGTTGCCTTCGAGGTTCTTTTGTGCCCAAAATTCATCCGGGAGTGAAAACTCAATACCTGCGATCGTAGGTTGTGTACATGCGATCGCAGGTTGGCCAAAAGTGTCAAAATAGCATCCTACTTCATTAAAAAGGCACCATACGTGTTTATGTCAAAACCTGCGATCACAGGTTGTGTACATGCGATCGCAGGTGCGCCGTTTTCGCTGTTGTACATATAAATAGACCCTTATAACCTTCCAGTAGGGAAGTTGGCGATTCCAGAGGTTCCAGACGACGAAAATACAATTTTGGAGGCATTTCTTCTCCGGTTTTAGCGATTTCTGAAGATCTGGAGATTGTGGATCATCTCCTACGTTTAGTTTAGTAAGATTTAGTGGTTTAATGTTTCTTTTTATTATTTTAGATCAGATTTTAGCCATGTCTGGCTAAACCCTAGTTTTCAGTTCTGCAAAAGACAAGTACTTTTGATGTGATTGATCATTAGATCTGGTTTTTGATTTGTGTTTCTATATAGATTCTTCAGTTTTGTTCTTAATGAATGTTTGATTTTGATTCTTGTTAGTCTGATCACCTAGCTAGGGTTTTATCATTCCAGTTAATCAGTTAATAGAATATGTAATTGTTCTAATTAATTAGTAATAAGTAACAAGTAATAAATTGGTTCCGTGTTTGGGATTTCACTTTATTATAAACTATAAAAATAATATCTTTACGCTTTCGAGCTTGTGAGAAGTATTGGGTATTGCTGGGAATTTTACAAAGAACTTAAAGCAATTTTTCTGATTTAATTAAGAGCTTGTTTAATTGAACAGTAAAAAGTTAGGGTTACTTGAAGAGCTTGTTTTGATTAACTAATTTAGATAAAAGAGAAATTACTAGAGCTTGTTAGTTTTCCTCAGTACCAGCTTAGATAGAACGCATCTCAAATAATCAGATCTGGATCAGTTAGATGATTAGGAAAGTCGCAGCAGAACTGGAACCGTTTTTATTATTGATTTTCATTTAGTTTAATGTCACTGCAATTTTAGTATTTAGTTTAATTAAAAACCCCCCTTTTATATTTTCTGTTTCTTGATTAGATGTGCCTAATGCAAAAAGGCATTAACCATTAGGTTGTGTCCATGAGGATTCGACCCTGCTCCCATGTGCTATATTTTTAGTGCAACCAGCAGTGATAAATTTATTTGTTTAATACGTGCACGACAGCGTGTTAACACATACCATACACACAATCCACATATCACATATCCTGTTAGCTATGAAAGCTACCCATATCACATATTCTGCTAGCTATAGAAGCTACATATAACATATAAGTCGTGCATACAAAAACCTATAAGAATGCCATGGGCTACCCCACATGGTCTTCACCTAGGTCTGCCATGGGCTACCCCACATGGTCTTACATCCAATGCCATGGGCCACCCCACATGGTCTTTACCTAGGAATGCCATGGGCTACCCCACATGGTCTTACTTCCAATGTCATGGGCTACCCCACATGGTCTTACTTCCAATGTCATGGGCTACCCTACATGGTCTTTACCTAGGACTGCCATGGGCTACCCCACATGGTCTTACATCCAATGCTACGGGCTCCCCCCGGGGTCATCATGCAAACATAAGATCACACATCATATAAAAGCACATAATGGATAACACATATACCATAAACACATAATGGGTCGGCGTTGGTGCCTTAGACCCATGGGTATCGTGAGAAGACTCACCTGGCACTGCTGAAGTCCCGCAGACTCAATCCCATACTGCTTAAGTCTCGCAGACTCAACCCCAACTGCTGGATGACAGATTCCTGAACCTCCATTGCGGTCCTTGAGGCGGCAGCCATGGTGGTTTTTCCTTGATCTTTCTCTGGCAGCAGCAACCCGAGACACCCACAATCTTATGAGACACGACTGAACACACACACCCAATACACACACGCACTTAATAGCGGCAGTGAGCAGCAACGAAGAATGTCGGTCATAGTGAAACAATTGTGTGGAGGCGATAGCACGTCAATGCAATCAGCGAAGAAGCAAGTGGTGGAGGGAAGCCGCTCGAGCGGTGGTGGCGTCGTATCACAACCAGAATGGAGAGGAGAAGAGAAGGTGGTTCGAACCACCGAGTACAACATCAACAATGTCGATGAAGAAATGTCTACTCGAGTCCCTGTTGGTAGATCTTACATCAACAACCATGGTAGCAAGCTCACCAACATGCATCGAATGAGGTGGTGGGGAAGATCGGAGGTCGTAGGAATAGAGACGGCAGCAACCGCAGCTTGGTGACACAGCCGAATGGAGGCAGTGGCAATGTCAAGGCTCGACCAGCACCATCGATCGGTCCTACCCGATACAACAATGTTCTTCAATATTTGGTGGTGTTGGTCGTTCTTCGGCCTCGATGTTTCCCTCTCGACCGTTCATGACGTCCGGCAGCGAAGTTGGACACGAGGTGGTTGTCTGGTGGCTTGGGACTTCGACCGATTGGAAAGATGAGAGGGTGTTGGGTGGTAACGGTAGCTGGATGAGGGAGAATAAGATGGCGAATGATTTTAGAGGTAAGGGTTAGGTTTAGTATGAGAATGGGAGGGGGACGGGTTTAAAGTCCCGTGTTCATTTAAAGTTTGTGCATTTGCCAAGTTCAGTCCCTCCCCACAACATTTGTTTTCAACTAACTCCCAAAAGTTACCCTTTAGCCCTCCCTTCCTTAGTTCCTTTCATAAACACTCCTAATAATTACCAAGCAGCCCTCAACACTTCAATACCTTTTCAATTTAAGTCCCAAACTTACTTTTTAACCCCCGGATGATCCGATTTATAACATTTGGCTTCCTAAAAGCCCCTCCCCATTAAATAATACGGATTAGGGCGACTATTCGTTCATCAAATTTTATCTATTTATTTATTAATTAAACAGAATGTTACACTCTCTGCAGAAGAACTCTTAATGATAGCAAGAAAATAGGCGCTCTTCGTCAACCAATCTACAATCACCCAAATCGCATCGACACCCCATGCGGTCCTCGACAACTTGGTGATAAAATCCAGGAAATTTGTTCCCACTTCCACTGGGGAACCTCTAGTGGTTATAACTTGCCATGAGGATGCTGGTGCTCGACCTTAACCCAATGATAGGTAAAGCACATCTCGACTACCCAAGCAACATCCCTCTTCATATAGGGCCAACGTAGTCTCTTTTCAGGTCCAAATACATCTTAGTGGCCTCGGGATGGATCAAGAATCTCGATTTATGCGCCTCCTATCACACCCCCAAACTAGAACGACGAAAACGTTCGAGGACGGAGGACGTCATATTCAGTATCATAACAGTTCATAGTAAGGAAAGTACACACCACCATATATATAAAAGTTTCAAAATGTTTACATAATTGTATTTGTTATATGTTCAAAATATAAATACATAAACATCTTTCAAAAGAAGTAATTAACTTCAGAGCGTTAATCCCCAAAAGTTGGTTTCCAAACCTGCTTAGCGGTTCCCTGAGAATACAAGTTATTTCAAAGAAAAAGTGTCAACAATTAAGTTGGTGAATTCATAAGCGGTTTTGTGAAATGTATGCCATTCCAAAGTTTGTGCGTTTTCCAAGAAAATCCCTTATTTTCTTATAAAAGTATGAAATGCATATGAATGTTCGAGTTGTGAATTTTAAATAGTTGCACTAGGAAAATCCCTTATTTGCCTATTAGTTGATTGTTTTAGGTACAGGAGAATACCTTATTTTCCTAAAGTAATATGCAGTCTCTAAGACTGAAAATCGGAAGCAACTGACATGCTTAAAGGTTGAGGCATAGTTTTATATAATAAAGCTATAAGAAGCTCGCACTTGTTAGATGAAGAATAGTTTTAAAAGCTACTTGTTCATAAAATCAGAATACCATAATAATTATCTATCCGATGAGTTTTATAACCATACTAAATATAATATGCTTGTGGCGACGGTCTTCAAGCGTCGAAACGTTTATGACAAACTGTCACCTAAAGGACTGTAGCTAACAGTCAGGGCGCGGGATCATGACTTCCCATATAGATCTATACATATTTGACACGCTCTCCCAAATGGGAGACTCTGGTTATAATAGACAGGACTTTAAGTTGTACCTTTTCGCAAAAAGGTAGCATTAAAGATGTAAATGTCTCACGGGTTCTCAACTAAGTCTGTATTAAGGTGATAGTTTTGTATACAATGTTCATTCTCTCTTACAATGTTTGACTAATCATAAATCTTAAGTCCTTTGAATGCATAAAATGGTTTAACAAGGATGGCTACCTTGAATACTATGCATTTTGTATAAACCTAGTGTATGCAAGATATAACAAGAGTTTTCACTCGGGATTAACCGGGTGTTTACTTGTATTCTCCCCCGAAATGTATTAAAAGTATATTATAAAGTATTTGAAGGTGTATAAAGGGGGTATGAACACACTTGATTGAAGTGGTTACTTTGAAGTAGTCGAGAGAAGAATCCAGCAGAACTTCAACAGGAAAAGCTGAAAACGCGGGAAAATCTTGGGATTCTTAGGACTCTCGGGAGTGTAGAACTTCCTTCGGGACTTGAGTGTGAAAACCGGGGCTTCGGGATGGCTTATCGAGGTAATTATGCAAAGTAACAGCACTTAGATGGAAAGAGATGAGCACCAAACCCCACACCCTTAAGTTTCTATTTATAGGGGAAGAATTTAGGTGCCATATCGTGGCAAAGGGTTGGCCACGTCGTGGTGGGCTGACTTATCCTCTTCCATTGATTGGACGCCCTCAGTCACTTGCCGGGTCGCGGCCAGCTGTGCCGCGTCGGGCCAACCTCGGATTTTTAGCTTTAAACTTGTAAAATCCGTAACTTTCGCGTACGAGCTCCATTTTCGATGTTCTTTATATGCACACTTAGGTGAGAATATATTCTACAACTCTCGTTTAGACTCCGTCAACTGGTTCGGACTTTTATTTTTAATAATACCTATTTAACAGGCCGGGACTGAAAAAGCCCGTTAAAAATCCATAACTTCTTCATCCGGCGTCCATTTTTGCCAGACTTTTAACCATTGCGCTACTTTGGTTGAGACCTTCGATTCTCATTTAGGTTGTTTCGGCCAACAGTCTCTCGATCTCTATTTCGAGTTTTTATCTGTCTATTGCTATATCCGGATCTTGGAAAAATCATAACTTCCTCATACGAAGTCAGATTTGGACGTTCTTTTTATCTACGCTCACGGTTTAATGATATCTACAACTTTTATTTAGATACTTAAGGCTAAAAACTATTGTATTGAAACTTTGCATTTTTCGTTTAATCGGTGTTGCCGGTTTTTGTCGGAAATATTAGAATGATCATAACTTCTTCGTTATAACTCGGATTTTAGTGTTCTTAGTATTTTTGTAAACCTTGATACAATATCTAGCATAGTAGGTAACCAAATAGAGACTTTTGTACATTTTATTTTCGAAGTTAATTTCATTATTTCAAAAGTGGTTACAATACTTGACTTTTTAGGTCATTACATAAAGTCGAAATATCGGGTTATCACTGATGGGTTTTGGCTATAAGAACATCCTATGTAGGGGTGTTCACGGGGCGGTTCGGTTCGGATAGTAATAAAATTATGAACCATGACCACGGGGTGGGTACCTCATGCGCACTAACCGAAACCGAACCGTATTGACAAAAAAACCGAACCGAACCGAACCGTATGAAAGCGGGTAACCACGGTTCGGTTCACGGGTACCCGCTAAAATATAAAAAATTAAATTCAATTGAAACTACAAACACCATTTTAGTTATCTCTTTCTTAAAATTAGTAAGTCAAAGAGTTTACAAAAAACATAATGAAGTTTAAAAAACATAATGAGTTCAAATATCATATATTATAATCTGTATAATAAATACAATAATAAAAATAACAAGAAAATCAAATGAACATAGAATAACAAAATTGGAGTTGTAGATATGGATTTTTGTTTAGGTTATTGGACTCGTAGATCAATCAAAATAATACTAATGAAATAATACTTTTTTTTGCTTTATATATATATATATATATATATATATATATATATATATATATATATATATATATATATATATAAAATCAAACGGTTCGGTTCGGGTAACCGCGGATACCTAGATATGAAAACCAAAAACTGCCCCGTTGATATCCGGTTTTTTCGGTTTCGGTTTCGGTTTTTTCGGTTTCGGAGTGGCCGGTTCGGCTCGGTTTTTCGGTTTTGCGATTATTTTGCACACCCCTAATCCTATGTGCTCATACAAACCCTAATGCTTGGATCTAGGTTTCTCCATTGTACATGCAAGTTATCCAAGACTATAAACCCTAGATCTAACATATAATAATCAATATAACATATAATTAGGGTTTAGATCATACCTTGATTGTTATGTAGCAATAACAATCCCAAATCCTCCTTGTATTGACTTCAGAAAGCTTAGAGTCACAAATGTTACTCCTCTAATGGTTCACAAACACCAAGAGCAAGAGGATGAAGAGGAGAGATGAAGGTGGCTGCCCAAAATGTGTGAAAACCCTAGAAGGAATCTTGTCCACGTTTTTGAGCCTTAAGGGTTCTATATATAGTGAGGCTATTAGGGTTATCTAACAAGGAAACCCTAATTTGGATGCTTAAGCCCTAAGCAACCCATGGACTCCTTTCCTTAAAGGCCTTGGATGATTTCTAATGGGTTTCCCCATAGAATTCGTCCACTCCATAATATAAGGCAATCCATAGCCCAAATTGCAATTATCTTATAATTACAATTCCAGTCCCTTAAGTTTAATTAATCTCTTTTAGTCACAAACTTAATTCTTATTAATTCTTGACTAATATTAATTAAACAATATGATTTCTCCTTTAATATATTATTCTCATAATATATTAATAAATCATATTTAATCCTTTCTCTCCATAATTCATCCTATCAAGTTGATTTGGTGAAGGCAACCCAAAAGGACCATGCATCATCGGGCATGTACATACCAAAATAGTTATGGACTTAGACATTAATCCAACAGTCTCCCACTTGGAAAAGTCTAATAACTATTATGCGTATGACTTCAGATCCTGATCTGCAATCGTAGCTTTCCAAAGCCGCTGTCAACTCTGATCATATCAAATATGCGTGTCCTTTAGATAAGGGATCATATATTCCTCCATTCTAGATATCGTATGAGACATGATTTCTAGTCATTCTCTTTGTACTATTTCTCGACTTCCGATTTATGACGAATGACTAATTGAACAAATCAAATTAGCCCTAGCTCGGCCGAGCATTTACGTTTGTCATCACTAAATCATCAAGGGGCCCAAAGATATCGCTTTTACCCTACTTTGGATAAACGGAACGGATAAACTTTGATTAAATGCTTGCTTGCACTCACTCACTGAATCACACACAACAATATGTTTTATAACACCAAGTTACTAGTGTGTTTACATATTATCAATGTGCAACCAATTTGCAAGATACAACTCACACATCTCGGTTTCAAGAATATAAGATGTTATTGTCTCACCAATCACTCGTGATGCAATTCATGGAGTGATCCAAGTGAGCGTGGGTTTAATCCAATGCTCAAATCATATTCATAAGCACTCATGAATGTTGCAGCAAACATTTGCTTATGTCTAATACTCTTTAGATAATCCACACACCAGTTCACGACAATCTTCATTCATACCTACTTCCAACATATGAACGACTGTGGCCCGTTCGAATAATTTGATTGTTCTAAACCAATTAAATTAGTCAGGAAGTCAAAACATGCAAAGTGAAACACAATAATAATACTAATCCCATATGGCCTCAAACCTTTGAGCATAAATAAAACACCTTTTATTTATCACCATGTCGATTACTCATTATTTGTTGTTTCGAGTAATCAACTTCTTACTTGAATTATTACACTTGTCCCATGCTCTTAGCATGCACACAATGTTTACCTATGGTTTTTACTTTGTGAAATAGATCAAACGAACACATTTCTAAGCATACTCATTTCACAACTCCAAATCCTTTTCACAAGTGAAAGAATACCAAATTCTTGCCACTTATGTAATATGCTAGATTCTAACATTTTATGCAACGATCCTCTAGTAATGTCACTGCACTAAATTCACAATGACTATTGCCAATGAAATTACAAAGTCCTCTATCGAATATTGTTACAAGACAATTCCTTAGATATGATGTCTCTCACTCAAAGTACATTCCTTTGAACATCCTTTTGCATAAAAGTTTCTAATCTAGACATAGATTTTAAATGTTCAATTCCCAATATGGACACGTTTCCATAGTTTCCATATGACAAATCATTCTTAATAGAATCTTTTCTATTCATAATAATGTCGATATGGTCCATCTAATACTATACTTCCAACTACTCACAAGCGACCAATCCTTGGCAAACTTTGGATTGTCCTTTAATAGTTGTTTAATTATCTTAGTCAAAACCGATTCATGTCCTTTTTCCCTCTAAATGCTCTAGACATTTGGAAAATTTAGAATGGTCAAATATTACAGCATTTGCAATCGATCCTATACCCGAAGCGTACGGGACACGATGCATAATGTCTTACATAAAGATTTTATACTTTATCAATCTTCTGCCATAATATTTTATGTGCTATGTTCTCAAAATTCGAACTATAAAGAGGACTGTTGTAATCATAATCGAAATTGGAGAACACATTATGTATCATTGACTGATTTATTAACATTCCACAACCTAAACCTTTAGATTCGAAATGAAGCATAATACTCTCTCCCTTAATTATAGCAAAACAACTATTCCATCCTTACAACTTTGCAAAGAATGACTCTTGTTTTCTATAATTAATATTGCTAACTTGCAATACTTTTCATAATAATCATACAATCATAACATTTATGCTCCCACTATCATGATGATTATTATAAACATAACACTTATGCTCCCACTAGCTTTGACATGTATTCAGAAACCACTTAACTTCCAGAAAAACAATACCTATTGAATTTCTTAAGTCCATGTTTCTAATACCTAATGCTTTGATAATCCTTTATCTAAGCTTATACACCTTTCCTTTAGATAGCTCATATGTGTTTCTAAACAATTCAGACTAATTTCCAAATCTCACAATTTGAATCATGGAAAGGGATATCGTAACCATAATCGAATTCGAAAACACAATTTCCACAATCACTATCCTTTTAAAATCTCTCTTAGTGAAAGCATTTCCTCACAATCATTTTCATGAAGGAGGGAATCTTATGACACTTAGATTTTAATGGTGTATGTGTTCCTATCCATGTGAATTTGTCAAAACCAAAGTTTACGACAAATTCAAACTCATATGGACTGAACTTACTTAATCTTGTTTTCTTGCCTTATGGTAGCAAAACTGCCCACCATGTCTTCCAAGTAGTCAAGCAGCTCACCTTTTCCTGTCAATGTACTTTTCATTGATCAAGGTCCTTGCCTTTTATGCATTCAAACGAGAACTCATAGGACTCACATGCATAATTACCTCAATTGGAATGGTACATAAACAAAATAATGTCAACACGATAGGTCGTAAACCTCAACTCGTGTGCTAGTGATGGTCGATAAGGTTTATTTTTGATTTGTTCTTGAAACCTTTCAAGACCATTAAGACTCCCACTAACTCCTTGACATATAAGATTCTTTTGTCAATAAACATTTCTTGACAAACAAATATTCAAGAGTTAGTGTAGTTTTTATCAAAACACTTCATAAATTGGTCCTAGTTGGTCTTTGTCTTATCCAAGACATCACAACTTTCCAATTTCAAATGTGCGAGAATAAGAAAACCTTTTTCCATACTCTACATTTGATGAATGTTATAAACCTTCTTAATACTTATCACTCAATTTCACAATCTTAACTCTAAGACTTGTTTTGGAACGAAGTATGATTGACTTCTTGATTTAACCATTTCTTCAATTCTTGATTCCTCTTCTTAGACATACAATTATACTAAGACTCTCTTAGAGGATCAATTGAGATATGGTTCTTAATCATTAAGACCTATCATAAAGCACAAAAGCTACTCTCCCTTCTTCTTAGAATGGAGAAACATTTATCTTTCTGCCTACTTGATTCTTCTTATTCGTTCTGCTATTGATTTAAACTTTTCCAATCAATTCAGAATTACACTTAATCTTGTAAGTATAATCACATTTACTAAGCCTTTAGTAAATCATGACGAATATCTTGTGGTGGATTTGATCAACACACAACTTGTCAATGAATTAGTCTAATTTCCAAATATGAAATTTCTCATTCATCGTGCAACCAAGTTGCATGATTCCAAGTTTCTGTCCAATTGAAACTTGGGCGATGAGAAAGTCTCCTTATTTGGTAAATTCTCGACTTTTCCACAAACATCATAAATTAGAATCATATCCACTCGTTGTAGAAATATGTAAACATCAATTTTCATAACGATTTCATTGCAAGGAAATAAACAAATAAATAAATAAGTCAAACCAAAATTTATTTTATTTATAAAAGCAGCGGAAAACATTTGTCCTTACAATGCAAAATCCATTGAAAACTATGTAGTCAAATATTCCTAACAATTCTATCATAAATATCTAATGACGAAGAAATGAGGCATCCCACACATGGAGCTATGTTCGCAAGTTTTGAAGGTTGCGAAGAGGAAATTTCAAGGAGGTGCTTCGTATCCAAATCCACGGACAAATCACCCATGACCACCAAGGTACGTCTTATACTTGAATCTTTTAATATTCCTTTATCTGCTTATGATGTTGAACTCACTTCATTTGATGATACTGTGGTTTATTTTGATTCTGTAATTGTGTCTGCTAGTACTGAAGCACAAAACTTAGATTTGCAACTAGGTGAGACACGAAGAGAGTTAGAAATAAAAAGGAGCAAAGTAGAAAAACTTGAAATGCAGATCAAAATTGTAAATTGTGATAGGGATAATCTTACAAATGATGTTACGTTATTGCTTGCACAAAGGAACATATATTGTAATTCTACCAAAAGATTGTATGCAAAATTAACTGCTTTACATCATTCTTCTGATATTAGCAAAGAACAACATAGGAAACTTTTACCTTTTCTTGAATATGAACGTGAAAAATTTGATGTTGTTTCTTATGATTGCGAAAGTACAATTGCTGAATTTGACAAAATACCTGATGATATATGTGCATATGGTATTGTCAAAATTAATGAATTCTTGAATGCTGATGAGTTGGTTGACATTGTTAATGAAAGTTTGACAAAAAGTGAACAAGTGAAAATCTTAAAGAAAACTGAAACTTCAACACTTGATTCTCAACTCAATTATGTTGATGTCAATGACAATTCAGATAATGTGAGTGAGATTAGTGAAATTGAAGAAGAAGAAGAGGTTGATTGTTCTAAATTGTCAATCATTAATATCACATCTAAGATCAAAGGTAAAGAAATAATAGTTGATTCGATAGTTAAGGATGAAACTGATAAACCTTCTACTTCGCAATATTGTAACTTTGATAATGTGGAGGTTGAAAGCTGGAAAACTGATGAAAATGATGAAAACAATGAAGGTGTGAAGGTTTCACCTATGACACCTCCAAGAGTTGTTGTGAATCAAGTGTTTGATAATACAAAAGAATTTGACAAAATTCTAAATGAAAAAGGTGCACATTATTTGGAAATCAACACAGTGGTCTATCCAAATTTTAAATGTACAGATGACATCATTTTTCCAAATCAAATTTTTGTCACAACTGGAAATGTTGAGAACATTAAACCTGAATTCATCAAAATGGTTGAAAATGATAATCAAAAGTCATCAACATCAGGTTTTTTTTCAAATCAAAATACCGAAGAAAACAATTTAACAAAAAATTCTTATGTTTTCCAAGAGAAAAAGTCATCACAAAAATGGATGGTAAAAGGTGAAAATGCAAACAAAGTTTTTGAAAAAGTTGAGAAATTAAAGGCTGAAGTGAAATTAAATTCTCACGAATTTAAAGTGATGGTTGGAAATTATTCAACAGAAAATAATGTTTCAAAAAAAAAACAAGAAAAGCAATTTTTTGGCAAGTTGTGTCTAATGATAAACCAGAAGTTGCAAAAGAACAAATTTCGAAACCAAAATCATCAAAATTTCAAAGCAAAAATAAACAAACAGATACAAGTTTTCACAGACAAATAAATTCTGTTGACAAAATTCCATTTGTTCGCAAATATGAAAACAATCGAAAATTTGAGACTTCGCAAAAATTTGTGAATAATCAAAAGTTTCAAAATGTTGGCAAATTCACAAATACTTCATCACCTTTGAACAATTACAACAAAGCAAAAGTGAAATTTTCATCAAAACAACCAAATTTTCCAAATCCTTCAGTATCACATCCAACCAAAGTTTCATATTCAAAAGGAAAATCTGATGTAAATGCAATCAATCGTTGGCTTGAAGGGAAAGGAAGACAATATCAAAGTGGAAAGTTTTCAGAACAACAAATAAAAAATGCATTTGACAAGTTCGCAAATAGCTTTTCTACTACTAGTTCACCATCTCATAATTCGCAAATTCCGGTTCAAAAATAGAAACCCGTTATCAAAGCTACGAATGTTGTGAAGGATGAGATTACAATCAATGGAAATCCAAAACGATTGAATGACTATATTTCAATATCTAGATCTGATGATGTTGATATAATGGATTCTGTCACAAACAAAGTGAAAACATGGTTTTCAAATTCAAAGAATTTGTTTCATTCTACTAATGATGGACCCAAAAAGTCTTGGGTTCCTAAATTTTTTCAATAAATGTAGGTGATGTGTGACGAGCAATACGATGCGAAATGTTATATTGATAGTGGTTGCTCTCGTCAATTACTGGAAGAAAGGAGAACTTGCGAGATTATAGAAGCTTGGAAAATGCAGGAGTAGTCAAATTTGGAAATAATCACAAATGTCAAGTCAAAGGTTATGGGAAAGTCACGAATGGACAATTCACTGTAAACAGAGTTACTTATGTTGAAGGTCTTCAACATAACTTGATTAGTGTTTCGCAACTTGTTGTGGGTACTGGTAATCAAGTTATGTTCAATTAAGAAGGAAGTATCATTTCAAATGCGAAGACAAATGAAGTACTTCTCAAATCAAAAAGATATGGTGATATGTTTACATTAGACATCAAATCAATCATGGGAAAACCGGCTGTGTGTTTACTTTCAAAAGCTTCTAATGATGTTAGCTGGATTTGGCATCGCAGATTGTCACATTTGAACTTTCGCAACATTAACAAACTTGTCACTGAAGATTTAGTTCGAGGTTTACCAATATTAAAATTTGACAATGATACTTTGTGTGCAGCTTGCGAACAAGGAAAACAACATAGAAAAGGTCATCCAATTGTGATAGATTCAAAAATTGTGGAACCATTGGAACTTCTTCACATTGACTTATGTGGACCATCGACTGTTGCTACAATCAATAAAAAACGGTACATTTTAGTTATTGTTGATGATTTTTCTCGATTCACATGGGTATATTTTCTCAGGTTAAAATCTGAAGTTGCTCAGACAATGATTAACTTTATCAAAAAGATTGAGCTTAGCCTGAAAAAGAGTGTTCGCAAAATTAAGAGTGATAATGGTTCTAAATTTAAAAATCAAACTCTTGATTCTTTTCTCACAAGCAAAGGGATTTTGCATAATTTCTCATCACCATGTACTCCTCAACAAAACGGTGTTGTTGAACGAAGAAATCGATCATTATGCGAAGCAGCCAGAACCATGTTAACATATGCGAATCTACCTAAATATCTTTGGGCTGAAGCAGTTTCTACTGCATGTTTTACACAAAATCAATCATTCATTTATCGAAGATTCAATGTTACTCCATACGAAATAATCAACAATAGGAAACCTAATGTCAAATTCTTTCATGTTTTTGGTTGCAGGTGTTTTATAATGAATCTCAAAGACAATTTGTCCAAGTTTCAAGCTAAAGCTGATGAAGGCATATTCTTAGGATATTCGCATAATTCAGTGGCATACAGAGTGCTCAACAAAAGGACAAGAAAAATTGAACAAACTTTCAATTTAACATTTGATGATTACTATCTTAAACAAACGGATAGTAAATTTGAAAATAAATCAATACTTGTTGATTCAAATACTCAAATTGATAATTCTGAAATAAATGATTTTGATTATGACTTAATTTTCGGAATTCCTGACAGGGCAATAGATGCGGAAAATAATGCTCCTGATAATCAAACATCAGAATCCTCAAAACATATTGACGATTCGACAATTACTACAAGGTCAACAACTTGCGAAAGTATGCATGATGTTCATATGGAGGGGGAGCATACGATCAACAATGCAAACAGTCAGTCAATTTTCGAGGGGGAGAATGAAAATACGAATCATCAAGTTGAGGGGGAGCATTCGCAAAATCAACAAGAATATTAAGTTGAGGGGGAGCATTCGTAAAATCAACAAGCACATCATTTTCATGGGGAGCATCAAGATGAAATGAACGTTGAGGCAGAGAATGATACAACAAAGAAAAACAATCTTGGTGAAAATGATGAATTTCATGAAATTAATGATAATTTTTCTGTTGCAGGATCTGAAAATGAAGATATGTATGAAGATGCACCATTGGAATTTGATCCTGATTTTCCACCACTTGAGAAATGGACAAAGAATCATCCCAAAGAACAAGTAATAGGAAATCCACAAGATGGTGTGTTGACAAGAGCTCAGATGCGTGCGAAAAATGAAATACTGAATTCGAACCAAGAACTATGCATGTTTAATGTCTTTATTTCGAAAATAGGGCCAAAGACAGTAAAGGATGCTATGGAACACTCAGATTGGGTTGTTACTATGCAATCTGAACTGACTGAATTTGAACGAAACAATGTTTGGAGATTAATTCCTAAACCTTCTGATGTTTCGATTGTCGGATTAAAATGGATTTTTAAAAATAAAACTGACAAAGATGGCAATATTATTCGAAATAAAGCTAGACTAGTGGTTAAAGGTTATTCGCAACAAGAAGGAATAGACTATGAAGAAACATTTGCTCCTGTTGCAAGACTTGAAGCAGTTCGCATATTTTTAGCTTATGCAGCACACAAAGACTTTGATGTTTATCAAATGGATGTTAAGTGTGCTTTCTTAAATGTAGAACTTGAAGAAACAGTGTACGTTGAACAACCACCAGGGTTCATAAATGAGCAACATCCTAATCATGTCTACATTCTTGACAAATCTGTTTATGGGTTAAAACAAGCACCAAGAGCCTGGTACGCAACACTTACAAATTTCTTGAAACAATCTAAATTTAAACAAGGATCAGTTGACCCCACTTTGTTTCGCAAGAAAATTGGGAATCAGCTTATGCTTGTTCAAATTTATGTTGATGATATTATTTTTGGCTCAACTGACCCAGCATTGTCAATTGAATTTGAAAATCTAATGAAAAGTCAATTTGAAATGAGCATGATGGGAAAAATTAATAATTTTCTTGGATTGAATATAAGACAGAACAGGGATGGAATATTAATTAATCAAGAAAAATATACGAAAAACTTTCTTGAAAAGTTTGGAATGACAAATAGCACGAAACTAAGAGTACCAATGGCAGTGGGAACAAGACTAACTCTTCGTTAGATGCTCCTGCTGTTGATTTAACACTTTATCGAAGCATGATAGGGTCTTTATTGTACTTAACTGCAAGTAGACCTGATATTATGTTTTCGGTTTGTAATTGTGCTAGATATCAAGCTAATCCCAGAGAACCTCATTTAACTGCAGTGAAAAATATTTTTCGCTATCTTAAGGGGACAATTTCGTTAGGACTTTGGTATCCTTCGAAATCAGGTTTTTTCATTCAATCTTTTTCTGATTCTGATCTAGGAGGATGTACATTGGATAGGAAAAGTACCAGTGGTGGATGTCAATTGTTGGATGGAAAGTTAGTAAGTTGGCAATCAAAGAAACAAACTTGTGTTGCAATTTCAACTGCTGAGGCTGAATACATTGCTGCTGCTGCTTGAACTTCGCAAATCATTTGGATTCAGAGTCAACTTCGTGATTATCCAATCAATATGAAAAAGATTTCTTTGTATTGTGATTCTCAAAGTGCAATTCGCATTTGTCATAATCCAGTACATCACTCAAAGACGAAACACATAGCTCTTCGATATCATTTTATCAAAGATCGTGTGGAAGATGGGAATATTGAAATTCATTTTGTTAAAACCACTGAACAACTTGCTGATATTTTTACTAAACCTCTTGATGGAAAAATCATTTGTCAGAATTTTAGCAGGTTTGGGTATGATCGATGTGAATTCAGTATCGAAATCTATCAGTCAAGGATGAAATGTTTGTTCAGAAGCTCTGAATCAAAATTGTTCAGAAGTTACTGTTCATTTAGTGGCTTCGCATGGCTTCACATCCACTTTTCTTCGCATTCGTACTCATGACAACAAAGAAGTTACTGTTCATTTAAGTGGCTTCGCATTCACACACATCTCAACTAAGGTTAGATTTCTGATTTGTTTTTATGTTTTAAATTTTTTTTTAAAAACCTGAAAAATCAAAAATATTTTCTTTTGATTCATTTTCATTTTTGAAAAATTAAAAATCCAAAAAGATTTTATTTTGTTCTGTTTTTATTTTTGAAAAATTCAAAAATCACAAAAATAGTTTTGTTCTCTTTGTTTTTAAAACATTGTGTGTTGTGAGATTAGTCCAGATTTAAATGCGAAGAGCTCATGTTTGTGTCTGCTATGGGAAGTTATGATTTCTATAAACTTTGTAATACTTAGGATGTCACTAGAAGCATGCTGCTGCATGTTGACTCAAGCCTCATATGACTCAATGTGTGAGAAAGGAAAGCCTTGATGAAATTATCTCATGAAAATTTCTTCCCAACAAGGCTTGTATTCGCATTAGTCAACAGAGTTACCTTACTCTTCTCATATGAGTTAAGAGTTTTCTGTTTGGTCCATAAATAACAGAGGTACCTTTGATCTATAAACCAATCTTTTTCATCTTAAAAATCTTTACACATTTCACACACAATGACATATGTCCAAGAGGTTTCTGATCAAACCAATCAAAACCTAGATATACAAAACTTTGTGTTTATGATATGAAATCATGAGTCAATGATGAAAGTGAAACCCAAAAATCTTACCCTTTAAGGAATTTACGGGGGACATTGTTCCAGAGATTGATGAAACTTTTGTTTATGTATCACAATTCGAAACTCAAAATCATAATTCATTTCGCATGCGTGGTCTTGATCAAACATTCGTAACCCAGGATGTTTGTTACCCAGCAAGATCCAGTACAATAATTTTTTTAATATGATTTATGTGAGAGTTTCATTCGCATTTCCTAGTCATGATAAATTTTTCAACAGCCAACTTGTCACTGACTACACTGGTCATACAAGAAATTTCAATTACAATTTCTCACCTTATGTTAAGGTTGATATGTAATGGAATTTGAAACCCAACCCTAAAATTTATCTTTCAAAAAGAAGCCCTTCGATACTTATCAACAAGTATTCGATTGTATTTCACGGGAATCTATACAAGCAGTTGAACATCTCTCTTGATGATTAACGAAGCAACCTTTGCCTGGGGTTCATTTGGTTTTGTGTCAAAATTTATTTTTGACATCACAAGAAATCCAATTTTTTTTTGTTTCTTATCTTATTTCTTTGACACATTTGCACACACGAAATCCTTAAGGTTCTAAGTGATACCAACTTAGACTGATGATTTCAAACATTTGGCATATGACTTCGCTTATAATCCCAAAAGCGAAAGAGCCTAGCCTCCATGCGAAGGGTCATAATGGTTACAATTTGATAAAGCAGATTGGACAGACTGTGTATACATGACGTATGGTATTCTTTCCGATTTTCAAGGAGAAGTGACTGTTGCTTTTTGCACGCATGGCTATCTTTTGCAGAAAAGTCCGGTTTTCAAGGTGCCACGTCGGATCGCATTAAATGCATCCCGCTTCAAATTCAAATCATTTCGAGTAACCTATAAAAGGGGGTTCATGATCATTGTATACGGTTACGCGAACAAACTCTCAAAATCCTAAATTTCTTCAAAACTTCTTCATCTTCATCCTTTCTTTCAAACCCTAAAAATGGCCGGAACACAATCAAACACTAAAGAATTTCTTTCTCAATCCCTGATGAAAATCCAAAGCACAAACTATCAAGTGGATCCGAATGTCTCTTCGTATCCCGAAGGACTGAAGATGTTTATAGTTGCTCTGAAAATATCCTCTTTGGCCACTGCAATGTTCAAATCTTTCTCAGTACCGATGACATGGTTGTCATTGGATGCATCTTCTGCTTCACACAACTTCACCACAGATGTCATAACCTTCAATATCATAAACAACAAATGGGTAAAAGTCACGAAGAAGATGTTCGTTGAGTTTTTGGAAATTCCCAACAACCCTCCAATTTTCAAACCCGTTAATCCTCAAATCATCCACATGTTCAATGAGATGGGCCATCAACCAGAGCTTGAGAAGATAAGTGACTTTCGAAAGTCTAGTTTACCGTGTATATGGAATTTCTTGTTTGGTATTTTTCTAAGATGCCTAACAAGATGAACAGTTGGTTTGGATAGGGGACGCATGGAATTATATGCCATGGTTATGGGCTTATACTATGATATAAGTGTCGATTATGCAACCCAGTTATGGAAGGAATTTGTCAAGAGTCTAGAAAACACAAATTCTAAAAAAGGGATTTCATGTGCGAGGTATTGGAGTTTGATTCTTGAGAAGGGATACGAAAGAGAAGGGATTCCAGTCCCGGAGGGTGTTGAAGTTGCTGAATTTTCTCTATATCAATTTTCGAATTTAGTAGAAGATGATGAGGAAATTTTTACTCATGTTGCTCGCATTCCATATGCGATGCTTCGCAAAGTTTCTCAGACTCACAAGGTTTTGGTGAGATATTTGAAAACAATCGATCAATCGGTGCCTACTAGAGTATTATTAGATGTTGCTGCACCGTCAAAGAAGAAAAGGCCCACAAAGAAGAATGCGAAAGGTTCATCTTCGCAAGAGGCTCAGGATGAAGATGTTAATGTTGAAGAAACTTCATCTAAATCGAATAAAGAAACAACTATGACCATAAGACCAATTGCCAAAGGTATATCCATTGGGTCAAAAGAAGGAGGGAGTTCAAGTGCAAAACCTCCAACTGATGACATGGGAAAAGGGAAAGGCATTACATACGAAAAGTCAAAGGAGGAGAAGAAAGTTAAAGCTAAAGGTGAAATTGAATGTATGAGGAAGGTACAAAGTATTATGAGGCTAAGGGTTGGTGATCCCCCCACAATGAACAAAGGTGATCCTGAAAAGCTTTATTCATATGAAACAATCGAATCAAAGGTTGTGGGGGTGGAGATGTATGAATTCGAAAAGAAGCCGAAAGTGAGCTATGATATTGCAAACTCGGACAAATGCCAACTGGATTTTCCGATAAACGATATGCTCTTCATAACTGCTCAATACAAGATTAATGAAAAGTTTGACAATGTTGATGATTATATACACATGAAAATCAGATTTCATGCTGTATTAGCGAAGAATGCAGAGGAGGTGTGGTCTTTAATGAAAATCAAGAAAGTATTAACCATCAAGAAAGATGCAATGTTCGAAGATATGCTACAAAATTTTCGATATTTTGTCATGCGAGCTGATGACAAACAATATGACTTCACCATTGCTGATTTTCCTCTGATGAATTGCAATGACCTTATTCAAGTAGCACTTATTTTGAAGCATATGGAAGATCACAAGCTCAAGGGCTCAGAGACAGAAGTGTTCAGAGTCGGGTTCGCACATGTAAAAGTCTTCATTGATAGCTATTACGATTGCTTGGCCTTGACTGATGAAGAATTAGCCACGAGTTTGGGGAGAAAGGTGACAGTTCCCTGGGAAACCACATTGACCTAGTCAGTATTATCAAAATATGTTGATGGGGAAATATGCCTTAAACCATTTGGCATGGTGTTTTCGGGAAGGGATACAAAGGGCAAACCTAAAAAGTTTTTGTTCAAGGTCTCTGAGATAGAAAGATATACCTCTTCGCAATATACAAACTTCATTGTTCGTATGAACAATTGCAAGAGAAACAATGAAGGAGACAAGAAGGAGTTGAAGAAGGTGATCAACTTGTATTCTGAGGTGCGAAAGGCTATCCACTCAGCTGTTCAGAGACTTTCTATCTGAATAGCTTCGACTGTTTACAAAGGGGGAGATTGTAGAGTCATTTTGTTGTAAAATTCGAAGTGGCTATGTCTTTGTAATATTCACATTTTAGTTATTTTACTAAGTCATTTTTATGCGAAGCTTAGATGTTTAGACATAGTATATTTTTTGTACACTCAGGTTCCCTATAAATAGGGACTGAGGTTAGAAGTAGAGGATAACTTTTGCAACTCAAATATCCTTCTGCCTATTTCGTGTAATCAGTCTGTATTAATATAAGATCTGATTAATATTTACTTTTCGTGTTCTTATTACTCAATCACTCAATTCATAATTGCATTCATAATCTCGATAACAATTCTCTTCACAATTCCAGTCCCTTAAGTTTAATTAATCTCTTTTAGTCACAAACTTAATTCTTATTAATTCTTGACTAATATTAATTAAAGAATATGATTTCTCCTTTAATATATTATTCTCATAATATACTAATAAATCATATTTAATCCTTTCTCTCCATAATTTATCCTATCAAGTTGCTTTGGTGAAGGCTACCCAAAAGGACCATGCACCATCGGGTCAAGTACATACCAAAATAGTTATGGACTTAGACACTAATCCAACAGTCACACCTCCTCCATCAGTATACATCGCACTCCGCCCGTATAGGGCACCCAAGTTCTCCCTCGAAAAATCATAAGCCCTCGAATGTCCGTCATATACTCGGACACCTGCCCAATCACCTGATCCCTCTTGCAGCTCTTCGGTCTTACGGCCTCTGCCTGGCTCTCGAATGATATCTAAGACTGGAGTCATCACTGTCATCCTCATACACACGTATCGGATTGGGGTGCTCTCTACTCTGCGGCTCAGGGCATCGCCTACCACGTTAGCCTTGCCCGGATGATACATGATCTCACAGTCATAATCTTTCACCACATCCAACTATCTCCTCTGTCTCATGTGCAGGTTGGGCTGATCCATAAGATACTTCAAACTCTTGTGGTCCATGTATATGGTACATTGAACCCCATACAGATAGTGACACCAGATCTTAAGGGTGAACACCATCACCCCAGCTCTAAATCGTGGGTGGGATATTTCATCTCATGAGGCTTCAACTGCCTCGATGCGTATGCTATCACGTGCCCTCTCTACATTGGTACTGCACCCATGCCCGTAATAGATGCATCGCAATAAACCACAAAATTCCTCCATTCCCTCTGGAAGGGCTAACACAGGGGCTTCGCACAACCTCCGACGAAGAGTATCAAATGAGGTCTGGTGCTCGGGACCCAAATAAAATTAATGCCCTTCCGGGTCAACTTGGTGAGGGGCATGACAATCTTTGAGAAATCTTTGATAGTAACCGACCAGCCCCAGAAAACTCCTAATATCGGTGGGGGATCTCGGCACCTCCCACCTCATAACTGCCTTAATCTTGGCCAGATCGACCGAAATACCATTCTGATTAATGAGGTGTCCCGGGAACTGGACCTCTCGTAACCAGAAATCACACTTGGAAAGTTTGGCATACAGTCTCTCCAATCTTAGTACACCAAGAATCTTTCTCATATGCTCCTTATGCTGCTCTCTGGATCTCGAATACACCAAGATATCATCGATGAACACGATCACCGATCAATCCAACATAGGCCTGCACACCCGATTCATGAGGTCCATGAGCACTGTTGGTGCGTTGGTGATCCTGAAAGGCATCATCACGAACTCATAATGCCCATAACGCGTCCTAAAGGCCGTCTTTTGGACATCCTCCTCGCGGACTCTCATCTGATGATACCCATACCTCAAATCGATCTTGGAAAATCAAGAAGCCCCCTGCAACTAATCAAACGAATCATCGATCCTAGGAAGTGGGTAACGGTTTTTGGCTGTCAACTTGTTCAACTCCTAGTAATCAATGCACATCCGGTATGAAGCATCCTTTTTCTTGACAAAAAGGATCGAAGTTCCCCACGGCGAGCTACTCGGCCTGATAAACCCTTTCCCTAGCAGCTCCTGGAGCTGTGAGGATAATTCCTTCATCTTTGGTGGCTTGGCAATAGGCACCGCACCCGGCATCAAATCGATCTGAAACTCTACCTGCCTCTCGGGAGGCACACCCGACAACTCCTCGGGGAAAACATTTGTAAACTCGCACACTATCGGAACCTCGGAGATAGAACTTGGTCTCCCTGCAGCAGCCCGCATATCCATCACATACGCCAGAAACCCCATACAACCCTGCTATAAACTCTGTATTGATCTGGCAGCAGAGTAGAAAGCTGATCTAGATCTAGTACCTTCACCGTATACCGTAAGTACTCCCCCACTAGGGTCCCGTATAGTCACTTACTGTCGCTCGTAGTCAATCACCGGTTTAAATCGGCTCAACCAGTACATGCCCACTATGACACAGACATCACCCATAGCGATCGGTACCAGATGTATAGGAAACTTCACACCAAAAATCTCTAGGGTGCACTCACGGATCACTTCTGTAGCAAAAACCATGTGCTCATCGGCTATTGAAACCTCAAAGGCCGACTCAATGTTTTACGCCGAATACTGATGTGACGACTAAAGGCTATGCACAGAAAAGACCGACTCGCACCCGAGTTAAATAACACCAAAGCAGGTACAGATCTCACAAGAAAGGTACCTATACACAATCATAATATAAGCACAAAATATCTCAAAAAAACTACAATAAGAATACATACCGGCTACGACGTCAGGTGTTGCGCGGACCTCCTCCGCTGTCAGCTGAAAGGCTCTCCCACGAACCCTCGGTGTCTTGGCCTTTGCTGACCGACTTTCAGTAGTGATGGGTTTTGGCCATATGAACATTCCTATGTGCACATGCAAACCCTAATGCTTGGATCTAGGTTTCTCTAATTAAACATGCATTGGATCCAAGACTTCTAATGACTAATTAGGTATAAGAACAATACAAAATCAGAGTTAGAAGCTTACCTTGAAACACTTGTTTGATCTTCTTGTTCTTGGAGCTCTAGAGTCACAATTGTCACTCCTCTAATGGATTACAAACACCAACTAGCAAGGAGGATGATTTAAGAGAGGGAATGGAAGACAAAATCGGCCAGGGTTTCTTCTCAAGAGACAGGTGCCGATTTCCCCACCCCAAGGGGTCTATTTATACTTTTAAGGCTCCTAGGGTTTCACCCTTAAACTCTAATTGGATAACTTAAGCCCTAAGAAATCCTAATCCTTACCAAAGATAAGCCTTGGATGAATTTGAGGCTATCCCAAGCCCTAGAATTCGTCCACCGCTTATCGTTAAAGGATATATAGCCCAAAGTGTAACTATCAAACAATTGATAGTTTATACCCTCTAATTTCATTAATCTCTTTAAGTCACCAAATTAATACTAATTAATCCATGACTTATATTAATCAAATAACAATATTATTATTCCTTATATTATTCTCATAATATATTAATAATATCTATTCTCTTATAATAAATCATCCTGTCAAGTTGCTATGGTGAAGGCAACCCAAAAGGACCATGCACAATCGGGTCAAATACTTGCCTAATATAGTTGCAACCTTAGACACTATTCCAACAGTCTCCCACTTGGATAAGTCTAGTAACTATATGCACAAGTACAATCCGATTTGCAATCGTAGCTCTCAAAGACGCTGTCAAACTCTGATCTAATCAATCTTATCCTTTAGATAAGGGATTGTACAGTCCTCTGTTAGATATCATGCTGACAATTCTATGGAATGATTAGTCAAGCATTTAGGTTTCTCGATCTCTGATGTGTTTGACATAGAACTTAATCGAACACATCAATTCAGTTCTGACCGGGCCCGACACATAAGTCAAATCAAATCATCGAGCGGCCGAGATATCACTTCTACCCTCGTAGGATAAAAGTCACAGATAAACTTCGACTTATATGAATTTACTTATTCATTAATCAACTATACACAACAATGCGTTTTATAACACCGAGTTACCGATGCGTTTTCGCATTATCAATGTGCAATCAATTAACAAATAACAAACCATATATCTAGGTTTTAAGACTATATGATATTATCATCTTGCGATCACCCTTTTTATCATATTCCATAAGGTGATTCCAGCAAGTGCGGGTTTGTTCCAATGCTCAAAACTAGTTTATAAGCACTCATGAACGTCGCAACAATCTTTTGCTATGTCTAATACCATTTAGACAATCTACGCACCAATTCATGACAATCTTCACTCATATCTACTTCCGACATATTAATGATTATGGACAATTTGAATAATTTGATTATTCCTAATAAATTAAATTATTCTGGAAGTCAAAACATGCAAAGTGAAACAATAGTTAAACAATTAACATAAGACAGTAACATTACTCATAAATAAAACTCCTTTATTTATTCATCAAATGTTAATTACATTTATCTATTATACGTTTCTAATACTATCTAATCTATACTAATATCATCCTTCAGCCCAATACTCCTAGCATGCTGCAAGTGCTTAACCCTACTCAGTCCCTTCGTAAGCGGATTTGCTGGGTTATCTTCTGATGATATCCTCTTCACTACGAGTTGTCCTTCTTCTACACGATGTCTAATGAAGTGATATTTTCTGTCGATATGTCGAGATCTACCATGATCCCTCGGTTCCTTAGTCAAGGCAACCGTTCCTTCATTATCACAGAAAATCTCCATGGGCTCCTTTATGGCAGGTACAACTCCAAGGTCACCAATGAAGTTCTTCAACCATATTGCCTCCTTCGATGCTTCGCTCGCTGCAATGTACACTGATTCGCACGTTGAATCAGCTATGGTTTCCTGTTTGGAAATTTTCCAAGTTACTGCTCCTCCATTTAGGGTAAAGACCCAGCCCGACTGCGAACGGTAGTTGTCCCTGTCGGTTTGAAAGCTGGCATCACTATACCCTCGCACCTTCAAGTCATCACTCCCTCCGAGGACTAAAAACCATTCCTTCGTCCTCCGAAGGTACTTAAGGATATTCTTCACCGCAATCCGATGGGCTCTACCAGGGTTCCCTTGATATCTACTAACCATGCTCAAAGCAAAGGCTACATCAGGGCGAGTACAAGTCATAGCGTACATGATTGAGCCAACTGCGGAAGTGTATGGAACTCGGCTCATTTCAGCTATCTCAGCTTCGGTACTCGGACTTTGAGTCTTACTCAACTTGGCATTACTTTGTATCGGTAATTCTCCCTTCTTCGAGTTTTCCATACTAAAACGTTTTAGTACTTTCTCTAAGTAAGTGTTCTGACAAAGTCCTATTAGTCTCTTACTTCTTTCTCTTACTATCCTTATTCCCAAAATGTAAGAAGCCTCTCCGAGGTCCTTCATAGCAAAGCACTTCCCGAGCCAGGACTTAACCTCCTGCAGAGTCAGGACATCGTTTCCTATGAGTAATATGTCATCAACATATAGAACGAGGAAGCTTACTATACTCCCACTGGCCTTGACATATACACACGATTCATCTTCGCTTCGTACAAATCCAAACTCATTGACTTTCTCATCGAAGCAAAGATTCCATCTGCGAGACGCTTGCTTAAGTCCATAAATGGACTTCTCAAGCTTACACACTCTATTCGGATGCTTCGGATCCACAAACCCCTCTGGCTGAGCCATGTAAACATCCTCAGCCAATTTCCCGTTAAGGAAAGCGGTCTTGACATCCATTTGCCAAATCTCATAATCATGAAATGCGGCAATAGCTAGCATCACTCTAATAGACTTTATCTTCGCAACTGGTGAGAAGGTCTCATCATAGTCAACTCCGGGAGTTTGAGTAAAGCCCTTCGCAACCAATCGCGCTTTATACGTGTGTACTTTTCCATCCATGTCGGTCTTCTTCTTGAAGATCCACTTACACCCAACAGTCTTACGTCCGGGTACATTATCTACCAAATTCCAAACTTGGTTATCATACATGGATTGGATCTCGCTATCCATTGCTTCTTTCTATTTTGCAGACTCTTGGCCTACCATGGTTTCCTTGTAGCTGTTAGGTTCATCAAGGTTTATTAGTGTACTATCACTAATATACGTGTCCCCTTCGGTAGTAATATGAAAACCATATAACTGGGGTTGAACTCTAACTCTTTCGGAACGTCTAAGAGGTAATGATACGTCAATCGGTTCAACCGGAGTTTCCTCCTCGGGTTGAGTGCCAGTGGTAGAGGTTCCTTTATCTATCGACTCTTGAATCTCTTCAAGCTCGATTTGCCTCCCACTGTCTCCTTGGCCTATGAGTTCTCGCTCTCGGAAAACTCCTCTCCTCGCAACAAAGACGACATTGTCCTTCAGTCTATAGAAGAGATATTCAAAGGATTTCTGCGGGTAGCCGATGAAAATACATCGCTCACTATGAGGTTCGAGCTTGTCGTGAGTATCTCGTCTTACAAAAGCCTCGCAACCCCAAACCTTGATATGTGCTAACGAATGAGCTTTCCCCGTCCACATCTCGTGAGGTGTTTTGGCAACCTTCTTAGTAGGGACTCGGTTAAGGATATGGGCGGCAGTCTCTAAGGCATACCCGCAAAAAGAGATAGATAGCAAAACACGACTCATCATAGAGCGAACCATATCCAATAAGGTTCGATTACGCCTTTCTGCCACACCATTCAACTGCGGTGTCCTAGGAGGCGTCAATTGTGAAACTATTCCACACTCCTTGAGATAATCGTGGAATTCAAGACTTAGGTACTCTCCTCCTCGATCGGATCGAAGCATCTTGATTTTCCTGCCCAATTGATTCTCCACTTCATTCTTAAACTCTTTGAACTTTTCAAAAGTTTCTGACTTTTGCTTGATTAAATAGATATACCCATATCTACTATAGTCATCGGTAAAAGTCACGTGGAAGCGGTTTCCATCCTTCGTGGTTGATCTAAATGGTCCACACACATCGGTATGTATGAGGTCCAATAGACCCTCACCCCTTTTACACGAACCAGCGAAGGGTGACTTAGTCATCTTTCCAAGCAAACAAGACTCGCATGTGTCATCTTCCCCAAGGTCGAATGACTCCAACACTCCATCCTTTGGAGTTGGGCTATGCGTTTCTTGTTGACATGTCCAAGACGACAATGCCATAAGGATGCTTTATCCATACTATTGGAAGAATCCATATATAAAACATCATTTCCTAAGTTATCAACAATCATAACAGTTTCATAAATTCCATTACACGGTATTGCTCCAAAATAAAAGACACCATTTAGATAAGCCAAAATAGAACCATTCTCATTATTAAAAGAAAATCTAAAACCTTGTCTAAACAAACCATGAAATGAAATGATGTTTCTAGCCATTTCTGGCGAATAGCAACAATTGTTCAAATCTAAACTTAAACCATTCCTAAGCACTAAAGAATACACTCCAATCTTAGTCACAGGCGACGATCTTCTGTTCCCCATGATTAGATTAATCCTTCCATGCTCCACATCCCTATTTCTTCTTAGTCCCTGCACATTAGAACAAATGTGGTAACCACAACCGGTATCAAGAACCCAAGAAATAGCATTAGATTAATCCTTCCATGCTCCACATCCCTATTTCTCTTCCAATGTCCTATTTTATGGTAGTAGTGGCACTCTGCCTCCTTTGGATTAGCGCAGGGCTTAGCGGGATCAACTTTGGTCCAACTAGAAGAGGCACCATCTCGGGCTTTAACCTTGCGATAGTTCTTAGACGAATCCTTCCTCTTCTTTCCCTTTCCTTGTCCAATAGCCAAAACAGGAGCAACGGGTGGATTGGGAGTTGGTGCAACAGACTTATCCTTGAAGTTGCTCTCAGCGACCCTCAAGAGACCTTGGAGTTTGCTTAGGGTGACCTCTTCTTTGTTCATGTGGTAGGTCATCCTAAATTGATTGTAACTTGGAGGCAAAGAGTGAAGCACCATGTCGATCGCCAAGTCTTCCCCAAAGTCAACATTCAACTTGCGAAGACGGTCGACATACCTTTGCATCTTTTGCAGGTGCACGGTAAGAGACTCTCCATGACCCATCTTAGCGGAAATCATGTTAGTGAAAATCTCATAACGATCTTTTTCTCGCGTTTTGGTGGTATCTCTCCAATAAGTCTTGGTGCATCTCGTACGGGTACATGTCCTCATAGGACTTTTGGAATTCGGAGTTCATAGTGGCTATCATGATGCAGTGAACCTTCGTTGCATCACGTTCATGGGCTTCGAAAGCATTCATTTCAGCCGGAGTAGCGATTTCGGGGTTAATCTTCTCGAGCTTCTCATCGAGGACATACTCCTTGTCCTCGTAGCGAGCAATTGTGCGAATGTATCTTATCCATTTGCTAAAGTTCGTCCCATTGAAAGTGACCTTTTGACAAAGGCTCATCAATGTGAACGAGCTAGCAACAGCATTGTTCGCGTTCGACATCTACAAATAGAAAGGACAAAGATAGATTAGAATATGAATCCCTAATTATCACCCAATAAGAAAAATTAGGGCTAGGATCCAACAACAATATTTACATATTAGAAAAGGGATGTCGTAATCTAACATGCAAATAATTTGAAGGTAAGTGAATGACGATTCACTAATTCTCCACCATGAAAAACATAACTCTAAGTTCTAAATGTATTGAAAATTCCTAGGTTCGGATGAGATTCATTGAAACCTTTCAATGGAATGTTTAAATCTCGATATGCCCCTCTCGTTTGTGACTGGGATACCGAGGATCACAAAGCGGGTGTGAATTACCATGCAAATTCGCATGGTGCCTTCATTGTAACGATCACCTATTCGATGTGCCGGTAAACCACACACGCTTCATCGAACTATGTAAAACAATGAATCACCCTTTTCCACATTCGCTTAGAACCAATTAGTGTGCCGGTAAACCACACACGCTCCACTAACTTCTTAGCAAGGTGCAAAGTGTAATTTCATGGGATTGCATCAATTCACTTTTCCTAAAGTAACTAGGATTGGGAAATTTTATTGAAAACCTGTAGTTACTTTATATTTCTTATTATACTTTTAATGAGAGGATGAGGTTGCCCTATCCTACCCGTTCGGCTAACGACCCTCCACCGATCAAGCAAGCGGTGGGTGTGAGTGTACACCCACTAAGCGCCATTTTATAGGCTTCAACCTTAAACCCACCTTATAGACCGGCTTCGTGAATGAGGCCTACTAACGGTAAGACTAGCATTTAGTTATACATATATATATATATATATATATATATATATATATATATATATATATATATATATATATATATATATTAATCTTGTAATATTATATTAGTATAGGGTTTAATTTTAAACTTGTAAAACTCTAGGGTTTGAAATTTAAATTGTCTAAATTAAACTTTTAATCACAAAACATAAATTTCAAAACTTGAGGGCAAGTTTTAAACTTTTCAAAACATAGAGGATCAAATAACAAATAATTCTAAATTAACAATTAATCACATAATTATCCATATTTGATTTATTTATGATTTCTTGAAAAACAATTTACCAACTTAATCAAAATAATTAATAATTATCATATAAGGAAATTAAATATTTTAGTAATAGATAATATCTTCAATTAGATCAAAAATATAGTCATATATATATATATATATATATATATATATATATATATATATATATATATATATATATATATATATATATCATAAAATCGGATTTGGGTTGATCTAATATGATAAAGGTAAGTTTCCATAAGATAAATATGAAAAAATTCCGATTTTGGCTCTTCCTGACGCTCGAACTCGCCGAGTACCCACTCTGGACTCGCTGAGTCAGGCCAACTCGCCGAGTCCACTATGGGACCCGCCGAGTCCATGACTCAGAAACACAAAATTCAAATTTTGCAATTAAGATACAAAGAATCAAGCAACAATTTAATAGAAACCAATCTAGGCTCTGATACCACTGATGGGTTTTGGCCATATGAACATTCCTATGTGCACATGCAAACCCTAATGCTTGGATCTAGGTTTCTCTAATTAAACATGCATTGGATCCAAGACTTCTAATGACTAATTAGGTATAAGAACAATACAAAATCAGAGTTAGAAGCTTACCTTGAAACACTTGTTTGATCTTCTTGTTCTTGGAGCTCTAGAGTCACAATTGTCACTCCTCTAATGGATTACAAACACCAACTAGCAAGGAGGATGATTTGAGAGAGGGAATGGAAGAGAAAATCGGCCAGGGTTTCTTCTCAAGAGACAGGTGCCGATTTCCCCACCCCAAGGGGTCTATTTATACTTTTAAGGCTCCTAGGGTTTCACCCTTAAACCCTAATTGGATAACTTAAGCCCTAAGAAATCCTAATCCTTACCAAAGATAAGCCTTGGATGAATTTGAGGCTATCCCAAGCCCTAGAATTCGTCCACCCCTTATCGTTAAAGGATATATAGCCCAAAGTGTAACTATCAAACAATTGACAGTTTATACCCTCTAATTTCATTAATCTCTTTAAGTCACCAAATTAATACTAATTAATCCATGACTTATATTAATCAAATAAAAATATTATTATTCCTTATATTATTCTCATAATATATTAATAATATCTATTCTCTTATAATAAATCATCCTGTCAAGTTGCTATGGTGAAGGCAACCCAAAAGGACCATGCACAATCGGGTCAAATACTTGCCTAATATAGTTGCAGCCTTAGACACTATTCCAACAAGTAGCACACACAGAAGTAGGTGTAGATCCCTGGGTTGATCTATGCACGAGCTGAGGGCACTCGGCCTTCTTGTGGCCAGTCTGGTTGCAATAGAAGCAAACTGAGAACCCCTTGGAGCAATCCTTCACCAGGTGCCCCTCTTTGCTACATTTGTAGCAAATCCCCAAACGGTATGAGCCCTCGTGACTCTTGCCGCACTTGCCACAAGTGCGACCCTTCTGTCCCCCAGATCTGGTATCAGTGGGCTTAGCCCGCTTTGTCGCCGGCTACGACTGTACTAGTCTCCGGTCCCTACCCCGGGACTCCTCCTCCTCCGTGGTCTGCAGCTCAAGCTCAATCTCCCTCCTCCTGGCATTGGCCTGAAGCTTAGGCAATGTCCTGTACGACGAGTTCGCCACGAACTCTCGTATATCCCTCCTCAGTATGCTCATATATCGGCTCACACATGCCTGCCCAGTGGACACGTGCTCAGGGAAAAACATTGCCCTCAAATGGAACATCCTCGAAATCTCAGCCACTGACTCTTTCTTCTGCTTGAGAGATAGAAAATCCTGTTCCAAACGTTCCCTCTCTACCGGGGGAACATACTCGTCTCTAAACATCTGAACAAACCTCTCCCGCGTCACCGCAACATGATCTGTAGAGGTGAAACCGATTGTCATAAACTTCCACCAGTCCTTTGCTCCCAAGCGAAGCTGGTTCAGCGCAAACCGAACTCTCAGGTGATTTGGGCATGAACATGTGTAAAAACACCCCTCCATATCATAGATCCATCTCATCGCAATAACTAGATCTTGTGTCCCATCAAACTCTGGTGGCTTCGTGTTGCTAAACTCCCGGAACAACAACGAGTCACCTCCCTGAGGCCTAGCAGCGGCGACGACTGCAGTGGCGGCAACAGCTGCAGCCTCAGTGACAACAGTGTATCGCTCATCAAAAGTCTCAATCAGGGTGGTCTTAATAGACTCAAACATCTCTGGAATCTCCGCTCGGATAGTTGCGGCCAACTCCTCGTGAATCATCCTCCGTATCTGTAACGCCCGCAGATCCGGGCTAGTCAATTTAGAGGCAATAGGGGTCAAAAATGACTTTTCGACAAAAGATTATTTAGAATAAATAGTCTTAACCAAGTTGTATAATATGTCTCAAGCTTTCCGTACATATAAAGAACGCCAAAATCCGAGTTATAACGAAGAAGTTATGGCCCGCCGAAGTTTTACGGCAAAACCGGCACGACACCGGGAGACGTAAATAGTGAATTTACGATAGAAGACTTTTTAGCCTTATCAATCTAAACAAAAGTCGTAGAATATGTTAAACTAAGAACATCGATAAAAAGAACGCCCAAATCTGACTTCGTATGAAGAAGTTATGATTTTTCTAAGATTCGGCTTAGCAGTGCACGGCCTGAAACTCAAATTTAGTTCGAGCGGTTTTTCGCTTACGCAACGTAAATGAGAGTTGAAGATATCATTAATAGGAAATCAACGGTAAAAAGACAGACAAAAACAGAGTCCGTATGTAGAAGTTATTAATTTTACGCAGACGTTTAACAGTATAATCTCCTTGTACTGTTAAATTTAAGATCGGTCGAGAATTAGCTGACGGTGTCAAAATGAAAGTTGTAGATCTTATTATTACCTACACGTGGATATAAAGAACGTCAAAAACGGAGGTCGTATGTGAAAGTTACGGATTTTAGAAGTCGGAAGTGTGCTGTGCGAAAATGGGTGATGTGGCACAATCTTGGCCATTGCTTTCTCCCCAAGGCTTGCCACCAGATGGTGACATGTGGCACCAAGTTCAGCCACATTTCACCCTATAAATACCACCTCTCCCACCCTCATTTTCTTCACACCTTTCCCATTCTTTCTTCTCTTTACTCTCTCTCTCTCTCTCTAGAACCTCTCTCTAGCCCCGAAATCCCCCGAAAAGCCTAGGGAACCTCCCTAGCACGAGGCGGAAGCCCCGGAGTGCTCGAAGGCTCCGAGAAGAAGAGCTTTTCGGCTCGGGAACGCTGCTCCAAGCAAATCCCGGTTTTCTATAAAACCCGCTGTAAGTGAGCTACGCCTACGCTATTTTTAATATAGCTTTTATTTAATTATAGTAACGTTATTAGGAACTTATAATAAATACTTGGGCTATTATTATGGGTTATATAAGTATTTTTTTGACGCTTATATAATAATAATAATAATAGCTAGACTATTAATTAGTCTCGACGAATAATAAACTAAACTCTACTGGTAATAATACTAGGTTTCATCGAAGAAAATTCTTTTTAAGAAGCGAAGCGCTGTCTGAGTTTGGAATCACCACCTTTTCAGGTGAGTGCATAGTTACTTTCAGCTTACACATAGATATGAAGTATTTTATATAAATTACGTGCTGTGTGTGTATATTATCTGTATACTTGCTATCTATGCTGGATGAACGTTTTATACATGTTTTCAATGATTTAAACTGTATATGTATTTTATATCTACAAAATGTGTTGGGTAAAACATGGGTAGATGTATTAGTTGCTGTGTGATAAAATGAAATAATGAGATGCCTCGTTATAGATGTTATTGATGATCCAGTCATCTAGCGGAGTATAGATGACGACCACGGACTATTCTAGACAGTCCAGTGGAACACTAGCAGGCTCGCAACCTGTAGGTGTTTATTCGAACTGTGTGTTTAACCGAACTGTGTGTTTGTTCGAACTGTGTGTTTATTCGAACTGTGTGAACTGTGTGCTCACCAGATATACTCCATCCCAGTGATAGTCCTTTGACTAGGTCCCTTGTGTTAGATGTTTTAGGGACGTAATGTGAGGATAACGGGAATGGGTAATTGGGTTGATTGTTTGATGTTTGAAAATAACAATTATATTATTGTGGGTTGAAAACCCTATGTACTCACCAGGTTTCCCAACCTGACCCACTCAGTTTATTTATATCACAGGTGTTGATACGAAGTCACTTTACACTGAGAGATTTAAAGAGATGTAGATCACTAGTGTAAATAAATGTAAGTTCTGTTTATGCTTATGTTTCTGTATGAACGATGACATCCCAAACATTTTGAAATGAATAAAATACGTTCCTTCGAAAATGTTTTAATAACGTATTTATCATGTATTTCTGGGAACAAATTCCGCAACCTTTTTATAAAATGAAGTACTCTGATTTTTACAAAGCATAAACAAAATCGGTCTTTTCTGGCCGTGATTTTGGGGATGTCACAGTTGGTATCAGAGCATTAGTTTAAGAGAACTAGGAATATGGATTTATTTCTAGACTTAAACTTAGAATGCTAAGCGATGATTGTGAGGTGTGAGCACTAGCTTATTTTAGGAATAATGTCTAAATTGCTTTTATGTGCTAAATGCTTTGTGCATGATATGATTTGTTCGGATCTATGGTCAGTTGCCGACCGGATCTGGAAACCTTATGTGTTTAGGATTCTAAGCGTTTAACTACGATATTAGAACTAGCATATAAACGTTCCGGGGTGATAAGGATGATTTAACCGTCAATCCTAAGTAAAGGTCTAGATTCACCTTATTCGGTGTATAGATCAAGATGGCAAGAACCCGTAGCGGAAACGTGAATGCAAATGGGAACCGAAACCAGCCCCCAGTGATTGAGCAAATACCGGTTGTGGTAGCCGCTGCTGAGCCAATAACGATGGCCGGAGTGCAAGCGATGATCCAGGCGATGTTGGATCGTCAAATGGAGGAAACTAGACGTTTGCTCCAGCAAAATCGTGAGGAAGCCACTATACAGATCGAATAGCCCGAGTTAAACGAAGGGCAGACTGAGGAAGGAAACTACAGTGGGACTATTGGTCAAGTCAACCCACCAATAGTTCGACAAAACAACCAAGATGACGAAGTCGAGAGGAATGGATGCAAGTACAAGGATTTTCTAACTTGCAAGCCATCGACTTTCACTGGAAAGGAGGATCCGATCGGGGTCATGGATTGGATCTCGGAGATGGAGTTAGCCTTCATGACATGCGGTTGTAGAGGGAAGCTACAGACCACATTTGCAGTGCGTCAGTTTCGAGGAGGCGTTGTACGTTGGTGGAATACCTTGGGAAAGACTCTGAGCCCTAATGAGCCCCTGCAACTGACATGGGCAGAATTTCTAGTGCAATTCAAACGAAAGTACTGCTCAGCTCAAAACCTGCTTGAGCTAGAGAACCAGTTTCTAACCCTGAAGAAGGGAAGCATGTCAATCGATGAATACACGAACAACTTCACGGAAAAGATGGAGTTTGCCTTGCGTCTTGTTCCGGATGAGCTGACGAAAATCGACAAGTACGCAAAGGGACTTCCATGGGAGTATGCGGTGCCAGTGCGTCAGGCACCTACTCTGGAGGCAGCTATCTGGGCTAGGGGTGGCAACTCTCGACCCAACCCGTAACCCGACACGAACCCGACACGAAAATAAGCGGGTTAGGGTTGAGATTTCTGACCCGCCAACCCGTCAACCCATCAACCCGCCAACCCGTTTATTTAATGGGTTAGGTTGGGTTACCTGTTTGGGTTCGCGGGTCAACCCGCCAACCCGACTAATATATTTAATTATCTATTTCTTTTAATTTTTAACAATCTAACATCATATTATACTATTAGTTTCTATTTATCATATCCTTAACACTTAATTTAGTATTCGTTCGTAATTTCGTATATCATCAGCCATATGTTTGGGCAATGTGGCATTGTGTTGTGGGCTACTGTTGGGCTTGTGTCTCATGATCCCGTCATCCATCTTTGACCTTGACTCCTTGAGTGTTGACTGTTGAGTCCTTGTACAGCCAGCCATTACGTATTTACGTGCCTTAATAAAAAAAAATTGTTCCTCACCCGCTCCAGTCTCCACATTCACGAACGATTGAATGAAGGATAAAGATTAAGGAGTTAAGGACCGATCTTCGAAGGAAGCAACATCACGAACTCACGATTTAATCACTCATCGGGCCAATCCTCACCCGCTCCTCATCCGCTCATCGCTGTTTGCACTCATTCTTGTCAGCTTTGACGTTTTCGACCCACCTTCCTTTCTCTCTACGGCAAGTAACAATCTACACTCTATAGTATGTTTGAACAATTGCACTTTTTCGTGAATGTTTTGATTTTTAGAGTTTTATTTGGATGTTTATGACTTTATGTTTAATATTTATTTTGGATGTTTATGAATTTATGTTTAATGTTTATGACTTTTAGACTTCATTTTATTTGGATTTTTCAATTTCATCTTAAAATGTGTTGCCTATTAAATGGGTTATACGTGTTGCGTTCGAACCACCATGTGAACTCGCCAACCCATATATTTATACGGGTTATATGGGTTGGGTTGGGTTGATGTTTCCAACCCGTCAACCCGTGACCCGACAACCCGCCAACCCATATATTATATGGGTTGGGTTGAGTTTCTGAATTTCAACCCGCCAACCCGTGACCCGCCAACCCGAACCCAACCCAATTGCCAGGCCTAATCTGGGCTGCCAAGTCTGTGGAAGATATGATTAAAGGAAGAGCTGCCAACAAGATTGAGGTTGGCGAAAAGAGGAAGTTTGAGGAATCTACGAGGCCCAATAAGAAGATCAAGTCTGGTTCAAAGGAGTCTAGCGGAGGAGGAAACAAAGTGAAATGGTGCGAGAAGTGCAAAAAGAATCACTTTGGGAAATGTAGCGAAGAAGTGACTTGCTACAAGTGTGGGAAGACCGGACATTACGCCAACGAGTGCAAAAGGGTGTGTTATGAATGCCGTGAAGAAGGGCATGTTGCTAAGGATTGCCCGAAAAAGAGAGAGGCGGAAAAACCAAACATTCCGCCAAAACTGAAGGCAAGAGCATTCCATATGATCCTAGACGAAGCAGATGACAATGCAAGGATTCAGGAATGACGGCTTGACATCCAAGGATCGAGTTATAATGTAGCCATAGAATCATATGATGTAGCCTGTTAGAGGCATAGTCTAGGGTGAACTTGAACACCTATGTAATCGTTTCAAGAAATAATATGAAACCTTTGTTTTGTTATTTGATGTGTTAAGTTGTTTTTTTTTCTTGTATGGTAACTTGGAGAGACTGCGGGACAATACTTGGGACAAGTATGAGTAGGTGTGAATGGTAGTAGAGGCCTATACTACCGGAAGCACAGGACTCACGCTTGGATCAGGGAAAGTCACAAGGTTGCCAAGAAACTAGTAATTGATCTCGATTTATTCAAGTGTGTTGCTACCATTGTTTTGGTAAATGACTAAGACGATTGTTGATATTCCGACCCTAGTGGTCATATCGAATTGAGTCCGACTACGATGAGTATGTTACGTGGTTCAGAGAACCAAATTTGATGTAGCGTCCGACTTAAACCAAACGATTGAAATCAAAGCGATCAATCGAAGTATCGCGCTCGTTGTTAAAAGAAGATGGTTGCTAGAGATGCTACCTTTTTAGATGTGACTAGAACATGAAGGAAGATATAAACTGTTCTGGAATTTGACTCTAAGAGACCTGAGTCTGAGCATTGCAGCATACGATGAGAGGTCATTAGAATATGACACATCGGTCCATTGTATTAATAAAAGAACTTATCTTAAGTTCGTATCCAGTGAGGATCGAGATTGTGACTTGAAGGTCATAATTTGCAGTCTAACGTAAGATAGAGAGCGTATGCAAGATCGAGCACCGCCTGTAGTCAAGGAGTCTAAGAATTAGATACACGTTCGAAGAAACCTCGAAGTTATGACCTAGGATGAATAGATAACAAATGGAGTCATCATGTGAGCCCTGTTTCGTTGATGATTCCGGGACGTAATCATCCTAAGGGGGAGATAATTGTAACGCCCGCAGATCCGGGCTAGTCAATTTAGAGGCAATAGGGGTCAAAAATGACTTTTCGACAAAAGATTATTTAGAATAAATAGTCTTAACCAAGTTGTAGAATATGTCTCAAGCTTTCCGTACATATAAAGAACGCCAAAATCCGAGTTATAACGAAGAAGTTATGGCCCGCCGAAGTTTTACGGCAAAACCGGCACGACACCGGGAGACGTAAATAGTGAATTTACGATAGAAGACTTTTTAGCCTTATCAATCTAAACAAAAGTCGTAGAATATGTTAAACTAAGAACATCGATAAAAAGAACGCCCAAATCTGACTTCGTATGAAGAAGTTATGATTTTTCTAAGATTCGGCTTAGCAGTGCACGGCCTGAAACTCAAATTTAGTTCGAGCGGTTTTTCGCTTACGCAACGTAAATGAGAGTTGAAGATATCATTAATAGGAAATCAACGGTAAAAAGACAGACAAAAACAGAGTCCGTATGTAGAAGTTATTAATTTTACGCAGACGTTTAACAGTATAATCTCCTTGTACTGTTAAATTTAAGATCGGTCGAGAATTAGCTGACGGTGTCAAAATGAAAGTTGTAGATCTTATTATTACCTACACGTGGATATAAAGAACGTCAAAAACGGAGGTCGTATGTGAAAGTTACGGATTTTAGAAGTCGGAAGTGTGCTGTGCGAAAATGGGTGATGTGGCACAATCTTGGCCATTGCTTTCTCCCCAAGGCTTGCCACCAGATGGTGACATGTGGCACCAAGTTCAGCCACATTTCACCCTATAAATACCACCTCTCCCACCCTCATTTTCTTCACACCTTTCCCATTCTTTCTTCTCTTTACTCTCTCTCTCTCTAGAACCTCTCTCTAGCCCCGAAATCCCCCGAAAAGCCTAGGGAACCTCCCTAGCACGAGGCGGAAGCCCCGGGGTGCTCAAAGGCTCCGAGAAGAAGAGCTTTTCGGCTCGGGCACACTGCTCCAAGCAAAGCCCGGTTTTCTATAAAACCCGCTGTAAGTGAGCTACGCCTACGCTATTTTTAATATAGCTTTTATTTAATTATAGTAACGTTATTAGGAACTTATAATAAATACTTGGGCTATTATTATGGGTTATATAAGTATTTTTTTGACGCTTATATAATAATAATAATAATAATAGCTAGACTATTAATTAGTCTACAAAATGTGTTGGGTAAAACATGGGTAGATGTATTAGTTGCTGTGTGATAAAATGAAATAATGAGATGCCTCGTTATAGATGTTATTGATGATCCAGTCATCTAGCGGAGTATAGATGACGACCACGGACTATTCTAGACAGTCCAGTGGAACACTAGCAGGCTCGCAACCTGTAGGTGTTTATTCGAACTGTGTGTTTAACCGAACTGTGTGTTTGTTCGAACTGTGTGTTTATTCGAACTGTGTGAACTGTGTGCTCACCAGATATACTCCATCCCAGTGATAGTCCTTTGACTAGGTCCCTTGTGTTAGATGTTTTAGGGACGTAATGTGAGGATAACGGGAATGGGTAATTGGGTTGATTGTTTGATGTTTGAAAATAATAATTATATTATTGTGGGTTGAAAACCCTATGTACTCACCAGGTTTCCAAACCTGACCCACTCAGTTTATTTATATCACAGGTGTTGATACGAAGTCACTTTACACTGAGAGATTTAAAGAGATGTAGATCACTAGTGTAAATAAATGTAAGTTCTGTTTATGCTTATGTTTCTGTATGAACGATGACATCCCAAACATTTTGAAATGAATAAAATACGTTCCTTCGAAAATGTTTTAATAACGTATTTATCATGTATTTCTGGGAACAAATTCCGCAACCTTTTTATAAAATGAAGTACTCTGATTTTTACAAAGCATAAACAAAATCGGTCTTTTCTGGTCGTGATTTTGGGGATGTCACAGTATCTCCTCATCACTAGTCCCACTGCCTCCATGGTTGTGGCGTGTACTAACCATGATGTCTCTGAAACACAACACAAAATAATCAGAGACTCGCTCGAGTATACTAACACTCAATCACTCACCCCTACTTGTTCCTTAGTATCCTAAGGATTCTTACTTGGATTTCTCACCTATCCGGTGCTTCCAGTAGTACGTGCCCAATACTACCTTCCACACCGCATCTGTATTCACCCTAAGTCCTCCTCCTCGGACCCCGGTTTCAAGTACTCTATACCTCACTAAACACAAGCTACTCTAACCATAGATCTCTCATAAGGTCGTTCCTGCTAAATACTCATTCTCAGCTCATACTCAAGGCAAATTACCGATAGCAGAAATCCCTAGGCTAAGGCATAACAAATCAGGCCACCCTAGTCCTTATATATGAAATACGTAGCCTACTCTCTAGCATGCATAATATATCATAATATATCATAAATATCTTATAACACAAAAGTTAGGGTGTTTTGGGAAATCACTGCTCGGGCTCTGGCTGGTTGTACACACTGCTCCAACTCATTTGCTCTCAAACTCTTTCTCATTTTTAGAAAATTTTATCTCTTTTGAAAATCTTTCTCAAATCCTCAGTTTAAGTCCAAACACACCTAGAGGTACATCCAAATCCCTTAAACCAAGGCTCTGATACCAACTTGTAACGACGTAATTTTTCAAACAAAATTTTCATTTTCAAAACATAACAAAACTCACTTTTCAATCTCAAAATCACAAGTGTCTAAAATGTCAACAATCCACAATGTAAATCACAATCCCACAATCATAAAATTGTCTCTCGCCAGTGTGTACTATCATGTCGGTGCCTTCCCACGATCCTCAGAACTACCTGAAACACATAACACGATAAGAACAAAGCTTACTGAGTTCCCTAAAATACCACACACAACTTGTTAGCCACTCGAGGCTCAAACTCAATAAGGCCCTCCGGTCAATGTGTCTCAATGGGGCCCTCCGGTCCCACAACTCAGTTGGACCCACTGGTCCCTCAACTCAGCAACTCAATACAGTACACATTATGCATATCTCAAACAAATAGATGGATATCTCAATAGACAGATAAGCACATAAGACATCTCAGTCACACGAAAATACCACTCATGGTAAAGTATAGTGAGAAGACTAACCTCGTAAGCTAGCAAGTGAAAATCTCGTATTCGGAAATCTCAAACTCTAACCACTGGTCTAGCCTCTGCCTAACATATCTAATAATTATCCCTAATTAATAATGGCCCTCAAGAAGCTAGACTAACCCTTCTACAAACTCACAGAAGGGTAAAAGACTATTTTACCCTTCCATAGGCTTAATAGTCCACAATTTGACCAAACCCTAAAAGTCAACAAAAGTCAACGGCATGGAGTACGATGCGTGTACTCCATATCTACATTGGGCGTACTCGGCTGCCAAGCAGGCATCGGGGAAGTGCGACCCTACGCTATGCGTACTAGAAGTTACGCTCGACGTACTCTCCAGTTTCCTCTTTCTCACTCATTTGGTCTTAAACAGCTAAGACATTGGCTCATATCGTAGATCCATACTCTCTAATAGTTCTTAACCCATAAAGTCAATGACTTTAAGCCTTTGCATGGCTGAAATGGTCACCAACCCTCAAAACATACACTCTTTTGTCTCAAGGAGCTCATAACTCATGCATGGAGTGATTCTAATGTCCAAGATTGTATTTTTATGACATTACACCACTCATATATCCAAAAGGGGGGGGGTCCTAGTCTCTGGAGTTCAAGATCTCATCAAGTCTCCACCTTTTTGGGACAAAACCCTAAAATGCTCTATTAAGATGCTCATAACAAAAGAGAGGTAAAGTTTGAAGCTTTATACCTCTATAAGAAGCTCCCAACTCAGATAAGCTCGGATCTAGAAGCTTGGATTCACACTCCTTCTTCTTCAAGGCTTTCGCTTATCTTCAAGAACACACAAGAACTTTCAAAGGCTCATAAATACACTCATAAGCTCCAAAACGAGGGTTAGGGCACACTTAGGGTTTGTTGTCTGAGAATGGTGGCCATAAATGAGGCCATCATATCCTTTAAATAGGGGACTTACCCTAGATTAGGGTTTTCATTCTGGGCCTAGTACGTCTAGTGTACCCATGGGTACGCCCAGCGTACTAGGTGGTCTCCACGTCACTTGCACACTGATGAGTACGCTAAGCGTACACCTCAGGTATGCCCCACGTACTCGTTTTCACCCTTTTTATAATAAGGGCCAAAATAGACAATATCTCAAAAGATCAAGGTTCACAAGGTATACTTGGACTCGGGATGTTACATCATGTATCCATGAAGGTGGTGGAAACAAGAGAAATGCAAGGGCACTATAAGTTGAGGAGGAAATCATCAAGTTTACAAGAACGTTGGTGGAACAAAATCAAAGAAGTGAACAAAATCATAAAAGTGAAATAGATATTGATGTAGAAGCATGTATAGATAAATTGGCAAAAGTGGGATTTTTTTTAAGGGGGAGGGGGGAGAAGATGAAAGACAGAAGATTGCTCTTAGGAAAGTTTTGATTATTTTTGAGCAAAACAAACAATCCATATGTGTGCATGCAACCCTAATTGTTGGATCTACGTTTTCTCTATTAGACATACAAGCATTGAACACAAAAACTAGAAACCCTAGCATGCTTCTAATGTTTTTGAAATTGACAAAACAAATATTAGAATACATACCTTTCTTGTTATATTGTAATAACAATGAAATCCTTGAAGATCTTGAACTTTGAGAACAAGTGTCATAAGTGTAACACCTCTAATAGCTCACAAACACACCAAATAAAAGGATGATTATGAGAGGAGGAGAGAGGAGGTAAATTTTGTTTTTTCTTCTAAGGAATCATGGCCGAAATTACAAGGGTTAGGGACCCTTATATAGTACACCAAGCAGTCCATGGATAAACCTTATCTGATTAAAATATTAATATTTTAAACTTGCTTATTATCCATCTCTTTGTTTATCCTTATGAGATAATTCTAGAAATCCTAGAATTCTAGAATTCTCCCATTTAAACCATCCACCCTTCCTCTAGAAAGGTTCTGGACCATTTTGCTCAACTATTGAACAATTACACTTTAGTCACTGCACTTTCAATTGATTCCTTTAATCCGAAAATTAATTCCAAATTAATTTCTGATTAAATATTAATTAATAATATAACTTCTAATTAATATATTATTTCCATAATATATTACTAAATCATTTATTTCAATTTCTTAATCAAATTAATAAATTCTTCCTCTTCCTCAATTAATCATCCTGTCAAGTTGCTAGTATGAAGTCAAACCCAAAAAGGACTGTTAATTCAAGTACATACCAATTATAGTTATGAGCTTAGACAACTAATCCAACAAGTTTGGCTACAACTTACGCCTACTACTTGTGAGTCGTGGGTGATGAGTAAGGGAAAGAAGTTTGGTTACCTTTGACGCCTTTTTAGATGTTACGTTTGATCACTTTACTAGTTCTTTGTTGCATAACTTTTGAAAATTGTGTTTGATGACTTTTTGGATGACTTTTGTTATGTTATGTTTATTGAATTTTATATGCATGAGTTTTGTTATTGGATAAATTAATCATGCATGACTTTTGTTATTGGATAAATTTTGGTGCATGACTTTTGTTATTGGATAAATTTTGGTTGTTATTTATTTCACATTTGACATGTTATACGTAATTGTTTTTTATAGGTCAAGTATGATTTCGAATGGTGAAGCTTTAGCTTTTCTTTTACTTGTATGGTATTAGTTGATGTTAAACCGGGCAAGGCTAAACAAAATTCATAGAATAAGAGATAACGATTCGAGCGGGTACACATATACACAAGATTTGATACACGGATGCCCTATACAATGTTATATGTGACATCCCCAAAATCACGGCCAAAAAAGACCGATTTTGTTTATGCTCTATAAAAATCAGAGTACTTCATTTTATAAAAAGGTTGCGGAATTTGTTCCCAGAAAAACATGGTAAATACGTTATTAAAACATTTTCTAAGAAACGTATTTATTTCATTTTAAAACGTTTGGGATGTCATCGTTAATACAGGAACATAAGCATAAACAGAACTTACAATTATTCACACTAGTGGTCTACATCTCTTTAAATCTCTCAGTGTAAAGTGACTTCGTATCAACACCTGTGATATAAATAAACTGAGTGGGTCAGGTTGGGAAACCTGGTGAGTACATAGGGTTTTCAACCCACAATAATATAATTATTATTTTTAAACATCAAACAATCAACCCAATTACCCATTCCCGTTATCCTCACATTACGTCCCTAAAACATCTAACACAAGGGACCTAGTCAAAGGACTATCATTGGGATGGAGTATATCTGGTGAGCACACAGTTCACACAGTTCGAATAAACACACAGTTCGAACAAACACACAGTTCGGTTAAACACACAGTTCGAATAAACACCTACATGTTGCGAGCCTGCTAGTGTTCCACTGGACTGTCTAGAATAGTCCGTGGTCGTCATCTATACTCCGCTAGATGACTAGATCATCAAGAACATCTATAACGAGGCATCTCATTATTTCATTTTATCACACAGCAACTAATACATCTACCCATGTTTTACCTAACACATTTTGTAGATATAAAATACATATACAGTTTAAATCATTGAAAACATGTATAAAACGTTCATCCAGCATAGATAGCAAGTATACAGATAATATACACACACAGCACGTAATTTATATAAAATACTTCATATCTATGTGTAAGCTGAAAGTAACTATGCACTCACCTGAGTAGGTGGTGACTCAGCACACAGACAGCGCTTCGATACTCTCAAAGCAATATTCCTTCGATAAAACCTAGTACCGATACCACTAGGGTTTAGTTTAACGATAACCGCGACAAATTAATAGTCTGACTATTATTATTATTATATAAGCATTAAATAACACTCAATATAACTCATAATAATTGAAACGACCCAAAAATACGACCCAAAAATTTTCGTTTTTCAATATAATCAAAATCATAATATGAGTATCATAATAGAAAACATACGCGATGTATCCCAAATCATAATAAAATACTGTGTGGAAAACTGTATCATACTACATCAAATCCAAAACACTACAAAACCATCCCCAGGATAAAAGCTAAGCTGTGATGTGTGCGATGCTGTCACCCCGAGCTCTTCCCTTTGCTTGTGGAAGTACCTGAAACCAAAACTGAAACTGTAAGCACGAAGCTTAGTGAGCTCCCCCAAAATACCACATAACATATAAACACATATTGGGCCCCGCCCACTGCATCGGGCCGAACCCGGAAACTGCATCGGACCGAAGTCCGGAACTGACTGGGACCTTGTCCCCTGCATCGGACCGAAGTCCGGAACTAACTGCATCGGACCGAAGTCCGGAACTAACTGGGACCTTGTCCCCTGCATCGGACCAAAGTCCGGAACTAACTGCATCGGACCGAAGTCCGGAATTAACTGGGACCTCGTCCCCTGCATCGGACCGAAGTCTGGAACTAACTGACTGAACATAGCATAGCATATCAACTAGCATGAACACATATACTGCATACTGCATCGGGCCGTAGCCCGGAACACATAACATATAACACATAGCACATAAATCCTGTCTGAGCCACGAAGGCATCAAACATACCAACTACTACATCGGACCGAAGTCCGGAAACTACTGCTAACTGGACGGGTCGGCATTGTGGCCTTAGACCCGTCCCTACTGGAAGGAAACTCACCTCGTAAGTTGGCTGATGAGTGTGTGGCTCGGGAAGCTAACGGCTGCTGCTCCTGAATCTCCTCGGCTACAAGTCCACAAACACACTCAATCAAATACTGTTGGGCTGAAAAGAGTTTTGATGTTGCGTCTTTTGGGCTCGTTAGATTAGCCTTTTATTCTCCGGTTTGGGCCTGTCCAACCGAGAGCCTTTTATGTATTGTATATAAGTTAAATGCTTGCATGCATATTAGGTTAAGATTCTAGAGGTTATCGATACAGCGATTAATCAAGAGTATTATATTTTTCTGTAATCGTTCTTGTAATCTTCTAATCCTTTACAGTTGATGTTCTTAATCGAGCTCTTCTAAGGATTTTATTTAATCATTCGACACGTTTGATTCAAGCTGTTTGTTCTTATTATTGCGTTTTTAACTGTTTTATATTCATATACTTGTTCAAGATCTAATCGATTTTTGTAGATTAAAAGTTGTTTTTAATCCCATCAATTGGTATCAGAGCAGGAGGCTGTGTAATCGATACACATCTTTTCTGTGAAAAAGATTTCCATTAGGGTTTTCCGCAATCATCGATATTTATTGAGCCGTCATCTTAATTGACGTATCTTAGTATTTATTGTTTTGCCCTAATCTGCTTTATTACAAGTCTGATCTTTGAACAGGTTTTTACGATCATTATGGACGCAACGCAATCAAACCCTATTAATATTTCCAACAGCATCGGTTCGACGACAAAGATTCCAATCTTGTACACCCATGACTATGAAGTATGGGCGCATCATTTCGAAGATTATGTGATTGGATCGGAGGACAATGGTTATCTCATATGGGAAGCCATCATCAGTGGACCGTTTTCTCATTCTACGTCGTCCAGAATCATTAAGACGCAAAAAGAGTACAATGATCTGCTCAAGGACGTGACGAATATCGCGCAAGATGAAAAAGACAAACTCCAGTGCAATATTAAGGCACTTAGGTTGATCAGATTCGCCCTTCAGTCCGACACATTCAGGCTGGTCAGCTCATGCACTACGGCAAAGGAAGTGTGGGATAGACTTCGCGAACTGTATTCCACAGACGAAGATCTTGAACATTCCATCCAAACCTTACTTCTATCTGAATTTGGTGAATTTAGGCAAGGGGCCGAAGAAACTGTGACCCAGACGTTTGATCGCTTCAATCATCTTCTCAGCAAGATGATCAAACACGACATTGAAAGGAAGCTTATCGAACAAAAGGTTACTTTCTTGAACAGACTGCGATCTGAATGGAGAGCAGTTGTTTCCACAGTCAAAGCCCATGAACAGTTTAAATCATATTCTTTGGCGAAACTGGTGGGTATTCTAAAGTCCCAAGAGAAGATTGTGGTTCAAGAGAAGAATGTTGTCTCCAGTCTTGGTTCGTTGGCCCTCCTATCTAAAAGTAAAGCTGTGGTGGAGGATGAAGAGCTCAACTTGGATGAATATGACCTCTCAACTGAGGATTATGCCATGATGGTATCCAATCCTAAAAGGTTCATAAAGAAGAGATTCCCCAGCAACAAAAACCGAAACTGGCAGGGGAGTTACAGCTCAGAAAAAGCAAACAATGAACCGAAAGCTGAGGAGCCCAAAAAGGAACCGAAAGCAGATGGCGATTCCGGAGTAAGCTGTTTCTATTGTGGTGGCAAGAACCACTACGCTAAGGACTGTGTTCTTAAGAAGATGGCTGAAAAGGACAATGGAAATGATGAGGAAGCTGTGCTGCAGAAGAGATTGGATGAGTTAAGAAAGAAGAAGTCTACCGCTAACCCTTCTATTAATGCTCTTATTGTGCAGGGTTCGGTCAATGACGATGAGTTCGGTAGCACTGAAGTTTGGTCTACTGACTCAGAAGACGAAGAAGTGAGAAAGCCTACTCATGGGAAGGCATATGTGGCTAAGGAGGAAAGCAGTGGTGGAAAATGCTTCATGGTGACTGAGGTGTCTCAAATGAGGGGATACAACACCGATGGAGGAAGCAATGGACCGAAGGTGCAGGAGGATATGTGCTTTACGGCCAAACCACTCAGCCAGCAGTTCAATGAACTCGATGAACTGATAAAGAAGGTACAATCTGCTTTTATTTCATCTAAAGTACCACCATCCTCTTACGAGAAAGAACTAAGAAATATCAATACAAGAATTTCTCATTTAGATAGTAGCCTAACTCAAACTCGAGTCACCAATTCTAACCTGACTGATCAATTAAGCAGGGCGGCGTCGAAGAGTGAGGAGCGGCGAATGTGGATTGAGTTAAAAGAGTCGGAATTAATTAAAGTTAAAGACGAAAACATTTATTTGCAGAGAGACAATTTGAAATTGTTAAAACAACGAAATGTTTTTTGTTTAATAGCTAAACGTTTATATTCCAATATTACTCAACTTCACTTGGACTGTGAGATAGGTCAAAAGATCCATCGCATGATTTTGCCCTTTCTAGAATTTAAGGAGGATGAAATCGATGCCGAAGCTTACAATTGTGAAAGTGTGATATCGTCTGATGATGTCAATCCAACCTATATGTATGGACTGGACAAAATTGAGTCCTTCATTAAGTCCAAAGACCACAAGGACATGCTCAAAAACCTTTTGGACGAAAATGACCGACTTAAACTGAGAACCGAAACCATGCAAAAATTTGACTCTCTTAACGCCAACGTAAGCTCAGAAAACAAAATCGATGTTGAAAATTCATCTGAGCTTAACGAGGACGAAAACATGAGTGAAATTTCTGTGGAGGATACGGTTGACTGCTCAGAATTTGTTAAAAGCGAAACTGAAAACCACAAAAACCTTATTTCTGAAAATTCTGTGGAATTCGCTAGATTGTCCCAACAAAAGTCCCCGAAATTAGTAGAAAAAGCTGTTGTGTATCAAAAGGTCAGGACCACTCCAAATGAAGTATACAAGGTGACTGGGGTAACCGAACATCAAACAGCTGAACTCACAGCTATTGTTAACGAAGACAATGCTGATGGCTGTGATGAGTATTTCTGGGAAGCTCCTATTGATAATGGAAACGAAACCGTTGGTCTTTCTGAAAGAACCTCCTGGATGAAGAAAGGGAGGTACATACCTGAACCCTTGAACAAGCCTGATAATTTCAGTGAACCAAGTACAAGTGGTACCAAAGAAATTCCTCAAGAGGATGATTGTTTAGCAAAAGAAGACATTCCTTCAACACCTACAGCTCAAAGCGAAACTTCATCAGATACTCCTTCCACTTCCTCAGGGCAAACTGAATCTTCTTCAGATATTCCATCTGTTCCTTCTGCACAAAGAAAAACTCCTGAAGTTCAAAAGGAATCAGTCAAAGTTACAGCAAAAACAAGAGCGAACGTTCATCATCAACCTAAGCAGATGAGGGATAAGAAGATAGAGAGGAACCAAAGATACAGGAAAAATCTTTCTGAAAGGAAACAATTATGGCACTCCCAGAACGCATACTATACACACAAGGACAAGAATCTAATGTATGAAAACAATCCTGTACGAAAGCCTGAAAGTTCCACTAACCGAAAGCCAAGGTTCGGTTCGCAAGAAGATACCAACCGAAAGCCAAGGTTCGGTTCTGAAAAGGACTTCGACCGAAACCAAAGGTTCGGTTCCAAAAACAACACCAACCGAACACAGAGGTTCGGCTCCAAAATGAAAAAGGAACAAGACTCAAAGGTTAACCCCACCAACAATCAAAAGCAAAAGGGTCACCTAGAGTCATCAGCAAGGAAGACATCTCCATCCAAATCCTCTCTTCCTAATTCTTCTCGTTCTTTTACTTCCACTCATTCATCTCCATCTAGTTCCAAAACTAATCCCGCTTGCCCTCAAAAACCTCATTCTTCTGCTGAACAGAAGGGAAAGCAAAAGGTCGATGAATCCAAACCTGAGTCCAAAACGAAAATCCCTAATGTTCATAAAATAAAAGTCTTTACCATTAAAAAGAAAGATGAAACAACTCTAATAAAACGAACATATCTAGTTGACATCTCTCTTACTATTCCTGTTCCCATGAAAAGCTCACATGGACCCAAGAAACTTTGGGTTCCTAAATCTGCTTAATTTTTGCAGGTTATAAGTGACGAGCAGTTTGACGAAGAATGGTACATCGACAGTGGCTGCTCGCGTCACATGACAGGGAGGAAAGAGGAGCTTAGGGAATACAGATCCCTTGCAAATGGTGGCAACGTTAAGTTTGGAAATAACTCTTTCGGCACCATAAAGGGATATGGGATGATAACGAATGGTGATTTTACCATAAGGAAGGTGGCCTATGTGGAAGGACTTCAACACAACCTCATCAGTGTATCTCAACTTGTCGGAGGTACAGGTCTCAAAGTTTCATTCGATGATGAAGGTTCTGAAATCATAGAGAAAAAGACAAAGAAAGTGATTCTGAAGTCAGATCGAAAGGGTGAAATGTTTCCTCTGAACATGAAACCCATCAAAGGAAACCCAGCCATATGTCTGCTATCAAAAGCTCAATCCGACGAAAGCTGGTTGTGGCACCGAAGACTCTCTCATCTCAATTTCAAAGATATCAATCGACTTGTCACTGGAGGTCACGTTAGGGGTCTTCCATTGCTCAAGTTTGACAGAGAGCATTTATGTGCTGCATGCGAAATGGGAAAGCAGAGTCGTCAAAGTCACCCATCCATAATTAACACAAAAGTTGTTGAACCACTCGAATTGCTTCATACCGATTTGTGTGGTCCTTCATCTATTGAAAGCATCGGTGGTAGCAAGTACATTCTTGTTATCGTTGATGACTTCTCTCGATTTACATGGGTGTTCTTTCTAAAGCTCAAATCTGAAGCGACTCAAAAGCTAAAAGTGTATATCAACCAAATTGAAGTCCAGCTCAAGAAGGTCGTTCGAAACATCAGGAGCGACAATGGTCTCGAATTCAAGAACAGGGAGTTTGAAGAGTTTCTTGCAGAAAAGGGAATTAGTGATAATTTCTCAGCTCCCTACACACCCCAGCAGAACGGGATAGTCGAAAGACGAAACCGATCTCTGTGTGAAGCTGCCCGAACTATGTTAAGTTTCGCTTCCTTACCTCTTTATTTTTGGGCTGACGCTATTTCTGCTGCTTGTTATACACAAAACAGGTCCTATCTCAACAAGCGATTCACGCTCACACCATATGAGATATTAAACAACAGAAAGCCCAACGTGAAATTTTTCCATGTGTTTGGCTCAAGATGTTTCATCTTTAACTCTAAAGAACACCGCAACAAGTTTGATGTCAAAGCCGACGAGGGAATTTTTCTAGGGTACTCACTGACATCCAAGGCGTACAAGGTCCTAAACAAACGATCAAGAAGGATTGAAGAGACATACTATGTGACCTTCGACGATAACTACGTCAAGAAGCTACAGGCCATAGATGACACTGCCGGGGAAATATTTCCTCAAACTGGCCAAGTCACAGTCTCAATCGCCAATTTGTACGAGAAATTTCTGGAACTCTTTGACGAACCGGAAAAAGCTTCTCTCTCCGAAGCAAATGCAGCTGACAACAAGATAGATCATATGAAGCAGATTGTCGAAGATGCTGCAAGCAGAATGCATGAAGGAGAATCGCCCACTGATGACTCTCCAACCAACAATGCTTCAGTCGAGGGGGAGCCAAGTTCTCATGTCGAGGGGGAGCAAAGCTCTACCACTTCACCCGAAGGTGCCCCTCCAAACGAAGGTGCTTCAATGCCTGAAACTCCAGCACCGCAAGAAACCCCTGAAACTCATGTTTCTCAAGACTCATCAATTGAGGGGGAGCATGATGATATGACGCTTGATGACGATAGCCAATCTGAGCCCGAAGAGATGATCAATGCTGAACCAGATCCAATCTACGACCCGAATTACCCTCCTCTTACCAAATGGACCAGAGATCATCCTATCTCTCAAGTAGTTGGTGATGTATCTGATAAGGTCTTGACCCGATCTCAACTGAAGGCAAAACAGACATCTCTATTCTCAAAGGTAGAGTTTTGTATGTTTAACTCATTCGTATCAAAAGTTGAACCGAAGACAGTGAACACTGCCCTCGATCACTCTGATTGGGTTCAAGCAATGCAAGACGAACTGAACGAGTTTGAAAGGAACAAAGTCTGGCACCTGATTCCAACTCCTCCAGATGCTTCGGTTGTTGGACTTAAATGGGTTTTCAGAAACAAAATGGACAATGAAGGTAATGTCATACGGAACAAGGCTCGTCTGGTTGTCAAGGGATACTGTCAGGAGGAAGGGATAGATTACGAAGAGACGTTCGCTCCAGTAGCTAGGCTAGAATCGGTTAGAATATTTCTGGCCTATGCTGCTCACAAAAACTTTGAGGTCTTCCAAATGGACGTCAAGTGTGCATTTCTCAATGGAGAACTTGAAGAAACTGTGTATGTGGAGCAACCTCCTGGGTTCGTGAACGAAAAATATCCAAATCATTGCTATATTCTGGATAAAGCTGTGTACGGCCTCAAACAAGCTCCGAGAGCCTGGTATGAAACACTTACAAAATTTTTAAAGATGTCCAAATTCAAACAAGGTTTGGTTGACCCAACCTTCTTTCGCAAAAAGGAAGGTAACCACCTTATGATAGTTCAAATTTATGTCGATGACATCATCTTTGGCTCTACGAATCCCAGCTTAACAGCTGAATTCAGAAAGTTGATGGAGACTAAGTTTGAAATGAGCTCAATGGGTCCTATTAACTTTTTCCTTGGTTTAAATATAAGACAGGGACCCGAAGGCATCTTTATCAATCAGGAAGCTTACACAAAGACTCTCCTAGCAAAGTTTGGCATGATGGGAGACTCAAAAGTCAAAGTCCCAATGGCATTCGACACCAAGCTTACCCTTTCTCTAGACAAACCGGCTGTTGACATCACGCTCTATCGTCAAATGATAGGCTCACTGATGTATCTAACTGCTAGCAGGCCTGATATCATGTTTTCTGTGTGTTATTGTGCTCAATTTCAGGCTAACCCACGCGAACCTCACATGCTGGCAATGAAGAACATCCTACGCTATCTCAAGCGAACCACCTCCTTAGGTCTATGGTATCCATCCAATTCAGGCTTCTTCGTTCAAGCCTATTCTGATGCTGACCTTGGAGGATGTGGACTCGACCGCAAAAGCACAACTGGTGGCTGTCAATTTCTTGATGGGAAGTTGGTCAGCTGGCAATCCAAGAAACAAACATGTGTGTCGCTGTCTACTGCTGAAGCGGAATACATTGCCGCTGCATCCTGCACATCACAAGTGATTTGGATCCAGAGTCAACTTCGAGACTATGGACTCAATATGAAGAAGATCCCACTATATTGTGACTCTGAAAGTGCAATTAGGATCTGTCATAACCCAGTGCAACACTCTAAAACCAAACACATAGCACTGAGGTATCACTTCATCAAAGATCATGTGGAAGATGGAAATGTCGAAGTTCACTTCGTAAGAACCACTGATCAACTGGCTGATGTCTTTACTAAAGCTCTTCCTGAAGCATCATTCAATAAAATATTGCAAGGGCTCGGTATGATGGAATCAGAGTCAGTACCTCACACTACCTCTCAATCTCAAACGTAAGAAGCGACACCAACCGAACGTTCGGGTTCGGTTCAACCATCTGACTCGCTCATTACTTCAAAGGTAGTTTTTCTGAGTTGTATATTTCTTGTGCAAAATTTGTTTTTCTTTATGTAAAAAGTTTTTTATATATATTGCATATCTAAACTCCTTGGTTTCTTAAAAATTTTCAAAGACCAGAACCTCAAGAAGGTTCGAGTTCGGTTTTTCAAAATTTTCAAGAACCGAAACCAACCGAAGGTTCGGGTTCGGTTTTTCAAAATTTTCCTGAACCGAAACCAACCGAAGGTTCGGGTTCGGTTTTTCAACTTTTTCCAACCGAAATCAACCGAACGTTCGGGTTCGGTTTTTCAATTTTTTTTCCAGAGTTTTTTTTTTATCTATTACTGTTTTTATTTATTTATTTTTTTTTATTAAAAATTTCAAAAACTGCAAAAATATTTTATTTATTTATGTGCTCATTCGTTTATGGGGATATATTTGATGACTTACTTAAGTGTCCCTAGAAGCATGCTGTTGTATGTGTCCCAAGCCTCATAAGATTTTGAATAATGGCCTTCATGACCTGGTATACACAAACCTTGTCTTCCCAATAAGGCTAACTCATTTATTCTAATCGTGAGCTACCTCACTCTTTTCTCACATGAAGTTCAGAGTCTCCTGCTTGGTCCTTTTGTTCGCAGCAGAGGTACTATGTCTTCTTTCACCATCCCCATTACACTTCTCCATAACATTCGCTTCATCACTGTAACCCCTGAGACTCTCAGAAACTACCACTGAGGTTTATGGTTACACAACATCTGTCTTTATGATCTTAGCTTCGTGCCACTACGAGCTGAGTAAAACCCAAAATTCAACACCAATGAATTGACGGTGACCAATTAACTTGATCAAGTTTTCACCAATGAATTGACGAATGTACCTTCATGAAATCTCCATTTTTTTTTGCGTGATTCCAATGAAATTGTTACACACCATAACATTTCTTCCCATGGGATCCAGTTTTAAATTTTTATCTGAGATTTCATTTTAAACCACGCCACTACAAAATCAACTCAAACCTACTTGTTCAACAGACTACACTGGTCTCACAAGTACTTTGTTCACATTCGTTCTTATATCAAGAATTGTATTGTTGAATCAAAGCGAAACCACCATTAATTAGCCTAATTAAAAGAAGCCTTTCAACACTTCTTAATAAATGTTTGATCGTACTTCAACGGGATTCCACATTAACACTTTGAGGTTCTTCTAGACCTTGAAGGAAGAGATTCGTGCCCGGGATCATCAGTTTCGTGTCATTATTGACATCACAGATTATCCTAAAAAGAGTTGCTTTATTTTTTTTTTCTTTTACACTCTTTGCACGAAAATCCAAGATTTTCCAAAATTCCGTTACTAATTATTTTACAGGCTGGATATTTACTGGATGGTTACAAATGAAGTTGTGGTCAAAAATTAGACACGTGGATCATTAATTGGAAACAGCCGTTTAAAAGGGGATAAGACAAAAAGTTGCTGACTCGGCGAGGGTTAAAAGGATAGAAATTCAAACGACGGTAAAAAGGAGGGCGCGTGAATTTGAAACGGCCGCGCTTTTTCTGACACTTGAGGACGCATGTGCAATATCGAAGCGTCATATCTCTGAAGTTACAGGCGCGTGTGGAAATGGAAACGATTTTTCTCTCTGAACCGGCGCTTATTGGGCGGCGTGATCCTAGGAATCTGACACTCTCTCTCCTACGTGATCATCGCACGTCCCAACTGTCACCAATCAGTCACTCCAAAAACACCCGTTTCGTATTTCCATAAGAGACTTGAAACGATCTTTCTCTCTCCTATCACCTACTATAAAAACCCATCAACACCACCTTTTACCTCTTTACTGCCCCATAATTTCCAAAGCAAAAATACTTCCAAACTCTCTCCCGGTTATCTTCTTCTCCACACCTGCAACAATGGCTGAATCTTCATCCGTTCATGCCACTTCTCAAATTCTTCCCATCCGACCTCAACAATGCCTTGTCATTGATCTGAACCCACTAGCCTATGATCCCTACATGTCGCCGGTTATCGAATGCCTCAAGTACTCCCAGCTTGCTCCGGCATTGTCCAGAATTGAAACGGTGCCAATGGTGGCTCTATCTCAGGTCTATGCGACGGCCTACTACGACAAGGGCGTCGACAGGATATTTTTCGAAGTGGCGGAACACAAAACGTCGATTTCTCGTCCTCGCTTCTGCACCATGCTTGGGTTTGCTGCTGACCCATCGCGTGTTCACCCGGAGACGATTCCGGTTGGTATGCTCTACAACATGTTCTACAATATGGGCTACACAGAAGTTCTTACCTCTGTCGCCAGGTTCAAGAAGTCATGCCTACCGCCCCTGTGGAATGGGTTATTTACAGTTCTCTTCAAGGGACTGTCTGAGAGGAGCTCAGGATCGGACGGGGCCAGTCGTCTTTTCCTGTCAATCATGTATGGGGTGTACAACGGGATCAACCTCGATTATGGGTTTGTCCTTTGGCAACAACTGATTCAGAGCCTTTCTTCCACTTCTCGACACTCTGAAGTGTCGCTGGCCCGGTTCTGGATCTTGATCACAAGATGGGCCATGGACAGGTTTGAGGTCCCAACTGCTGACGGTGCACCGATGTCTTCTGTTGGTACGTTCCATACCAAGAAGATCATCGTATCCGATGCATCGAAATTCTCCTTCATTGGCTCTATCCCGGAGTCGATGTATGGTAGTGTGCCATCAGACAGCAGTATGATCAAGGCGATCAAGGAGTTAGGGCCATCTGGTCCGAGGGAACTGACACCGGACATGCTGCGATCAATTCATGATGCCGACAAACCGGTGGCCAGGGGTAAGAAGGCAGACAAGGGGAAGAAACCATCCAAAGCCCCAAAACCTTCTCCCAAGAAGCGCAAACAACCGAAGGCTGCTTCGTCACCACAACCGAAAAGGAGGAAGACCCAACAAAAGCGAAAGCTAGTCCTTCCCTCCTCATCAAGTGAATCCGAAGGTGAGAGTTCGGACGCTGAGGGCTCACAAGGAGATGAATCTCCTCTACGAGGCAACACACCCCCTCGGTCCCCAACCCCGGAGATGGAACTTCACCAATCCCCAGTTCCTTCCCCTCCACCCACAATACCTATTTCCATTCCCACCATAAACCCTACTATACCACCAACCTCATTCCCTATACCACCACCCATATTCACCACATCAACCGAAACACCACCTGTAACCGAAACCTCTCCCGTAACCGAACCTCCACAAACCGAAACTCATATACCACCACCACCCGAAACTAACCCCCTACCTACTCAACCTGAACCAACCAAACCCACAACACCCCCAGCTTCACCACCACCTCAATCTCCAGAAGCCGCCTCCGATGGCGATGATCAATACCTTGGTGGTGATCACATGAACTTTGATTCGGTCTACTATAGTCCGTTTCAAGTTCAGAGTGATGAGGAGGATGATGCTCCAGTGACAAAGAAGCATCTCCGTGATCTTAACGAGAAGGTTGATCAACTTCTCGCCTCCTCCTCCAACCAGCAGTCATCCTTATCTGAAGCTGCCCTTCAGAAGATAGTTGATGCCTTCTCCAGGGCTCAACATGACTCAGTGGCATCAGCTACTGCTGCGATAGACGCCTCCACCCGAGCCTGTGAGGCTGCGACCGAAAAAGTCGATAAACTATTCTCCGACGCTTCTGACCTGCTGAAGTCTCTGCAGGAAAGCGCCAATGCCACAAAGACAACTCTGGAACCGATTGTTCAGCAATTGGCCAAGTTCGTCTCGACGGAGTTGACTTCGTTCGCTACCCTCCGACAAAATATCAGCGACGACAACTCGGCACTCCGTGCCTCCATCGATGCCCGTCTGGTAAAACTACAAGAGGATCTTGCGGCAGAGAACTCTCTGATGGACGTTCTGGCAAGTAAAACAACTGCCCTAAAGGTCAAGAGCACGCAGCTTTCCAACTCCGAACAACAATTGGAAGCTCTTCGATCCGAGAGGGAAGTCATCAAGACGTGTGTTTCGGATGTCCACGCGGCTCTATCCAACATCCTGGAAGCACACGACCCCATCCTTAATCATTCGGTGAGGCGCACCCTCGCTGAAAAGCTCTCCCCGGCCATGGACCTCTTAAGCAAAATTGAAGGCCTTCCGAGTTTCGTGTCCATTCCGAAACAAGGGGGAGAAGAGAAGAAAGGATCGAAACCACCTCCGTCCTCCAAAGCTACTCACACAACCGAACCACCCCCAACTGGTCATGCCTCGGGTTCGGGTGTGAAGGACAAGGGTAAACACATAGCAGAGGATGAAGATGAAGATGAAGACAAGGAGACCATTGCGGACATGTTAAAAAGAAAGAACAGTCGCAATGCTGAAGTCGATGCCAGTCGTGTGGCGCGTGAGGCTGAAGAAGCCGAACGAAAGCAAAAAGAAGCCCACGATCTCCTTGAGAGCCGAAAGTTGCTCTTCCCTGCCTGGACCAGGGATCGTTTGATAAAAGAGGCCATAGAGACTCCAAGCATACTATGGCTCGAGCCGGTGATATCGTTCGACTGCAACAACACCATCGATTCGCAGTTCGATATGCCACTGACTTGAAAGGCGTTCATCTTCCACGCCTTCTCCAACATCTTTGAAGTCCCGCATCCGAATGATGAGCTTGACAGGGAGCTCATTGACTTCTACCTGGAGGCCGCTCGCCCTCAATACCTTACATGGAGCGCCCAAAAGATTGTCAATGTTCGGGTGATGAAGCCTTTTGCCGTGGGGAGATTCACAAACGTCAAGTTCAAGCTTATCCGAGGATCTGCAAGAACTGCTCACATGATCTCTCTGGCGGATCTGCCCAATCTGAACCCTCATGATTGGATAGTCTTGTAGAATATCCTGCTGACAAACGAAGCCGAATATGGTCCCATCTTAGACCATGTCAAAAGGATGCTGGCATGCTATATCATGGAGGTGGCCCTAATGGATCAGGAGGTTGCCACAGTTTTTAAGAAGAAACCGAAAGTCAAGCCTGTGGGATCGGCCAGTGATCTGAATCAAATGCAAATGGGCAAGATAGATTCGAGGCGAAACTCTGTGATGTTCACTAGAGCCGAAGGACAGAAATGTCTCTTCGCTTTAGCTGACAAACATCTTTACACTACAACTTGCTTGGAGCACATCTTATTCATCATCAAGCAGTGTAAAGACAATTCGGCTGATGATATCAAGTACTTCAATGATATGATCAATTGGTACATCCGGTTTAGACAGACTATCCTTTCCATAACCAAGTGTCTGTTTAGTACCGTGAAGAAGAAGGTACCAGCTTCAGCCGCCGGCCCAAGTAGGAAGTGAAAGTCTCGCTCCAAATTGACGCAAAGGGGGAGATTGTTGGGCTGAAAAGAGTTTTGATGTTGCGTCTTTTGGGCTCGTTAGATTAGCCTTTTATTCTCCGGTTTGGGCCTGTCCAACCGAGAGCCTTTTATGTATTGTATATAAGTTAAATGCTTGCATGCATATTAGGTTAAGATTCTAGAGGTTATCGATACAGCGATTAATCAAGAGTATTATATTTTTCTGTAATCGTTCTTGTAATCTTCTAATCCTTTACAGTTGATGTTCTTAATCGAGCTCTTCTAAGGATTTTATTTAATCATTCGACACGTTTGATTCAAGTTGTTTGTTCTTATTATTGCGTTTTTAACTGTTTTATATTCATATACTTGTTCAAGATCTAATCGATCTTTGTAGATTAAAAGTTGTTTTTAATCCCATCAAATACTAAACACTGCACTTGGGGTAAAATGACTCTTTTACCCTTGGTCAAAGTCAACTCTCTTTGGGCTGACTCGCCGAGTTGGGCCACCTAACTCGCCGAGTCTTACTCTCACTTCTCAGTTCCACACGCTGCTACTCGTCGAGTGTGGCATCGACTCGACGAGTACCCTCTTGATCCAAGAACTCATACAATCTTCATCCGACTCGCCGAGCCGGAAGAACAAACTCGACGAGTTGTTCTTGATCCTAAGAAGATTGCCTTGGACTCGCCGAGTTGTATGAACAAACTCGCCGAGTCCCTCCATCACTGAGTCTACTCTCAACTCGCTGAGTCCACTCCCTAACTCACCTCGTCCACTCGACACTGATAAAACTGAAGGACTCGGGAACTCGCGACCCAACTCGTCGAGTCGTTCTTCCCGACTCGCCGAGTTGCCGCCATGCAACTGATTTTTACTCGATTTTGTTTGAATCCAATACATACAATTGATAGATCTGAGTCCAATAAGCTGATTTACCACGTAAAGTTTCCAACTTTACGTGCACAACCTCATGAATAAGGGAAATAAGGCTAAAAGATGCATAAAATGGGTAGATCTATGGTTAACATGCAATATAACTCCAAAAAGACAGTAGATCTGGGCTCTACAACACCCCAACATTCAGATCCAAAGATATTTCGACTTATTAAGACGTTCATGCAAACATAAGGCTTGGAACAAGCATCAACTAGCTCTTAGGAGAGCTCTAATGGAAGTTTAAAGCATATAACAAGAAGGAACTCCGAAATTACCTCAATTAACTCAGATTTGCCCTTGGATCTTTGCACTACAACACTTCTCCTTGCTTCTTTCTTCTTCTCCTTCTTCACACCTTCACAAAATGGCACCAAAACACTTATAAGCTCTCAAGGGAGGATTAGGGTTCTCTCACTGTGTTCTCAGGGTGAGGGAGGCGAGAATGGGGGCTATAAGGTGGTTTAAATAGTGGGCAACCCGGGGATTTAGGGTTTCACCCAAACGGATGGACTCGCCGAGTCCACGATATGGACTCGCCGAGTCCCCGGCTCACGCGTGCTCGCAGACGCGACCCTACTCGGCGAGTCAGGCTATGAACTCGCCGAGTCCCTCTTGTAAAACTCACTATAATTACCAATAAATCAACATACCGGGAACGGGTCGTTACAATTCTCCCCCACTTGTCTCAGACTTCGTCCTCGAAGTCTGCTACGGCTGGATCTGCAAATAACTCCGGGTAGTGCGCTCTCATTTCCTCTTCAGCCTCCCACGTCCATTCAGACCCCTTCCGGGTAGGTCTTGGTCTTCCATTCCAGAATCGCGACCGGCTTCTCGATGTAATTCAGGCCGCTATCAACCTGAATATCCTCTAAGGGAACGACTGCTGTCTCATCCACCAAACACTTCCTCAACTGCGACACGTGGAAGGTGTTGTGTATCTGACTAAGCTCCTCAGGAAGATCTAACCGATAAGCAACCCGACCCACCCGAGCCAAAACCCTGAAAGGACCAATAAATCTGGGACCCAATTTGCCCCTCTTCCGGAACCTGATGACACCTTTCCAAGGTGAGACTTTCAGAAGAACCATATCTCCCACCTGGAACTCCAAGTCCGAACTCCTCCTGTCGGCGTAACTCTTCTGCCGACTCTGCGCAGTCTGCAGCCTACTACGGACCTGCTGGATCAATTCTGTCGTCTTGAGCACCACTTCGGTGCTCCCTATGACTCGCTGACCGACCTCGCCCCAACAAATCGGGGTCCTGCACTTCCTGCCATATAACATCTCAAAAGGAGGTCGATCAATGCTCGCATGATAACTGTTGTTATACGAGAATTCCGCTAACGGAAGATACGTATCCCAACTGCCCCCAAAATCTAGAACACATGCCCTAAGCATGTCCTCGAGAGTCTGAATCGTCCTCTCGCTCTGCCCGTCAGTCTGAGGATGAAAAGCGGTGCTGAAATGGAGACGAGTACCCATCTCGTCGTGGAATCGCTTCCAGAATCTGGACGTGAAACGAACATCTCGGTCCGACACCACCGATACCGGCACTCCATGACGTGCCACAATCTCTCGCACATAGATATCGGCTAACTTTTCCGCCGATATACTCTCCTGAATCGGAATAAAATGGGCACTCTTCGTCAACCGATCCACTACTACCCATATCGAGTCCACTCCACGTGCGGTCCTGGGGAGTTTGGTGACAAAATCCATGGTGATATCCTCCCATTTCCACACGGGAATATCTAACGGCTGCATCTTGCCGTGAGGTCTCTGGTGCTCCGCTTTGACCTTCCGGCAGGTCAAACATCTCTCAACATACCAAGCGACGTCTCACTTCATGCAGGGCCACCAATAATCAGGTCGAAGATCTCGATACATCTTCGTCGCTCCTGGGTGGATAGAAAATCGAGACTTATGAGCCTCATCCATCAATACTTGCTGTACCCCACCCCAGTACGGTACCCACACCCTACCATGAAGCGTCAACAAACCCCGACTGTCATAATCAAATGAAGCTACTCGGCCCACTATCCTCTCACACTTCTGCCTCTCCTCCTTGAGGCCCTCCATCTGAGCCTCCTTGATCCGCTCCAACAATGGAGTGATCACTGTCATCCTCATACACAGATCTCTGATAGGGGCCGCCGACACCTTGCGGCTCAGGGCGTCGGCCACCACGTTGGCCTTCCCTGGGTGATAAAGGATCTCACAGTCATAGTCCTTCAGCACGTCCAACCATCTCCTCTGCCTCATGTTCAAACTCGGCTGATCCATAAGATATCGCAAACTCTTATGATCCGTGTATATAGTACAGCGGACCCCATAAAGGTAATGTCTCCAAATCTTGAGGGCAAATACGACTGCCCCCAGCTCCAAGTCGTGGGTAGGATAATTAGCCTCGTGAGGCTTCAACTGTCTCGAGGCATAAGCTACCACATGGTCTCGCTGCATCAACACTGCTCCCATACCTGTGATCGAAGCATCACAATAGACTACGAAATCCTCTACTCCCTCTGGCAAGGTAAGGATCGGAGCCTCGCACAATCTCTGCCTGAGAGTCTCGAACGCCGCCTGCTGCTCAGGCCCCCAACGAAAAACCACCGACTTCTTGGTTAGTCGGGTGAGCGGCACTGCTATCTTGGAGAAGTCCTGGATAAATCTCCGATAATACCCTGCCAATCCTAGGAAGCTCCGAATCTCAGATGGAGACCTCGGGACCTCCCACTGCATCACGGCCTCAATCTTGGCCGGATCTACCAAAATACCCTTCTGGTTAACGAGATGCCCAAGAAACTGCACCTCGCGCAACCAGAACTCGCACTTGGAGAACTTGGCGAAAAGTCTCTCCCTCCTCAAAGTCTCCAACACCTCCCGCAGGTGCTCCTCGTGCTGCCCCTGTGTCTTGGAATATACCAAGATGTCATCAATGAACACTATCACCGATCGATCCAGCTGTTGGATAAGGTGTCTAAGTCCATAACTATTTCTGGTATGTACTTGACCCGACCCGGCATGGTCCATTTGGGTTGCATGGCACCATGCAATTGGATAAACTAAATGAGAGAAATAACGCTTGGAGATTATTAATATATTATAAGTTCTAATATATTAATAATATTATTTGATTAGTTTGATCAAGAATTAATTTAGAATTAATTAAGTGATCAAAAGATAACTAATTAAATATATGGGTTGATTAAGTAAATCATCCATATCTTGTATAGTGGGCTAAAAGGCTCCATGGATCATCAAGTTAGGTTCCACCCATAGGATGCTCCATGGATGCTCCATGGGAGTTACAAACCCATGGGTCATGGAAATGAAGAGTCATGACACATTAGGGTTTAACCCTAGATGTGTCAACGCTATATAAGAAAGATAATCTCCACCAAAATCGGTTGACACAAAGAAATAGAGGGCTTGGCCGATTTGAAGAAGTGAGTATACTCTCATAAGTTCTTCCAAGAGCATTTGGTGTTGTGTGAAGCATTTGAGGCATCACCACTTGAGGTGCTAGGCTCACAAGGTTTCAAGGAACACAAGCAACAACAAGGTAAGTTATTCTATCTATACTTTATGTTGAAATTGTTCCCCATGTATGCTAGATAGGATATAACCTTGGAATTCAACTTTGCATGACAAATTAGACAAACATAGATCCAAGGTTATTAGGGTTGCATGTACACTTAGGAAGTGTTAGAATGCTCAAAACCCATCAGTGGTATCAGAGCCTAGGTTTGTTTGTTCTTATTTGTTCTTAAAAGTTGAAAACAGAATCGAAAATTTGTTGTCTGCGATCGGACTCGTCGAGTCCATAGGGGGGACTCGCCGAGTCCATGTGTATCTTCAACCAACTCGGCGAGTCATGTTCATGCACTCGGCGAGTAGGGTCGAATGAGTGCAGAATTTCGATTCAGTTGCTGGAAAATGATTAGAAACATTACCCTAAACTGTTTTAGTAAATATAAACTTGTTTTTGGTGGTGTAATGTTTTACTAATTCATTTACAACAACTAGTTATCAAAATTACAAAGTTTTATGTAATTTTTGATTATGTTCATATTCATGTTCTTGTTCTTATGATGTTTTAGAATAGGAATTATTTGTAACCTATTTGGTAGTTTAATTCTTGATCATAATGTGTTTTAATGGAGTCCATAACTTATCCTTAAGTTATGGAAAACCAAGAGTCACTTGAGTTAAAAACCATTAAGAAACACAAGAGTTATAAAAATGAAGAGTCTTCATTTTATGACTCTATTAAACTCATAAGTTACAAGAAATGAAAAGTTTTGAAAGTTACAAAACTTGCCCTCAAGTTTTGGAACAAGTAAAGTTAAGTTAAAACTTTAGTTCCAACCCCTAGAATTTTAAAAGTTAAAATTCAACCCTTATACTTATATTATGATGATTTAATAATTATATATATATGTATAAGAACAAGTCGTCTTACCGCTAGTACGCCTCATTCACGAAGCCGGTCTATAAGGTGGGTATAAGGTTGTTGCCTATAAAATGGTGACTTAATGGGTGTATATTCTCACCCACCGCTTGCTTGACTGGTGGAGGGTCGTTAGCCGAACGGGTAAGACAAGGACTTATAAATTCTCATTCAAAGTATGATGAATATATAAAGTAACTAAATGTTTATTAAATTCCCAATCTTAGTTACTTTAGGAAAAATGTGAATAAGGTGCTAATCCATGAAATTACACTTTACACTTTGTCTGAGTCGTTGGTGGAGCGTGTGTGGTTAACCGGCACACTAACTTGGACTTAACAAGGTAGGTAAAGGGTGACTTAAAAGTTTATTATAGTATCGGTGGAGCGTGTGTGGTTTACCGGCACATCGATTGAGTGATAAACTTTAAGGGTACCAAGTGATTTGCATGGTTACTTCACACCTCGTTTTGTGATCCTCGGCATCCCAGTCACAAAACCTGGAGGGCACTCCCGAGATCGAAACATGCCTTTGAAAAGTTCATTGGATCTCAAAGAATCTAGGAATTTCTAAAACCAATAAAAACTAAATATTTATTATTTCGGTTTTCGTGGTGGAAATTGGTGAATCGTCATTCACCTACCTTTCAAATATGGTATAGCTTAGATTACGGCATACCTCTTCTAAGTTATATTATATTGTGATTGGGTCCTAGCCTTAATATTACATTTGGGTGTTTTATTAAGGACTCTCTTAAATCTAAACTAAACTTGTTCTTCTTTTCAGATGTCTTCATCTAATGCTTCTGGCTCGAATCCTAATGGCTCCTTTACTCTTATGAGTCTATGTGGGAAAGTCACCTTTGATGGATCCAACTTCAATAAGTGGATCAGAAACATCAGGATGATTACTCGCTACGAGGACAAAGAATATGTCCTTGACAAGGAGCTTAAGGAAATTGACGAGTCCACTGCAACTCCCCAGGAGATCGCTGACTTTCATACTCATGAAAGAGATGCAACCAAGGTGGCTTGCATCATGTTAGCCACCATGACAGCTGAACTCCAAAAGTCTTACGAAGACTTCTACCCTTATGAAATGCACCAAGACTTGATGGAAAGATACCATCAAAGTGCACGACAAGAGAGGTACGAAGTCATCTGCTCCATGATAACAACCATGATGAAGGACGGAGAGTCCGTCACGAGCCACATGCAGAAAATGCAAAGGTATGTGGATCGGTTGCTGAAGCTCAATGTGAACTTCCCTGAGGAGCTTGCAATAGATATCATTTTGCACTCCTTACCATCGTGCTATGATCAATTCCGCATGACATATCACATGAACAAGGAAGAGGTCACCCTCAGCAAACTTCAGGGACTTCTCAAGACCGCAGAAACAGGTCTTAAGGGGAAGTCGGTTGCTATCACTCCTACTCCAGAAACAACTCCGGTCTTGGCAATCGGGCAGAGTCGAGGGAGGAAGAGAAAGAGATCTTCAAAGGGTACCAAGGCTCGGACCCTTGATGGCTCTTCTTCAAGTGGAACCAAGAAAGGTTTCATTACTCCTTCTTCTGACCCAAAAGAGGCTGAATGCTTCTATTGCCACGAAAAAGCTCATTGGAAGCGGAACTGCCCAAAGTACCAGCAAGATATAAAGGATGGGAAAGTCAAACCCAACCATGCAGGTATTTACACTATCATTTCTAATAACTCACCCCATTCGAAATCTTGGGTCCTTGATACAGGTTGCGGAATTCATATTTGCTGTGACTTGCAGGGACTAGGAAGAAGTGAGAATGTGGAGCAAGGAAGAATAAACTTAATCATGGGGAATAGGAAAGTTACACCTGTCACCAAGATTGGAGTTTATACTTTATCGCTAAGTAGTGGGTTAAATTTAGATTTGAATAAATGTTGTTATTCGCCAGAAATGGCAAGAAATATTATTTCCTTTCATGCATTGTACAAACAAGGTTTCACCTTTTCGTTTGATAATGAAGTTGGTTCGATTAATGCTTTCTTTAATAATGTACTTTATTTTAAAGCATTACCTTGTGATGGTGTGTATGAAGCTGTATCTATTATAGATAACTTAGGAAATAATGTTTTGTGTATTGATTCTAATAATAATAACATGGATAAAGCATCGTTATGGCATTGTCGTCTTGGACATATAAGCAAGAAACGCATAGGCCAACTCCAAAAAGATGGAGTCTTGGAGTCGTTTGACCTAAAGTCAAATGATAGTTGCGAATCATGCTTACTTGGAAAAATGACAAAGTCACCCTTCACAGGCTCATGTGAAAGGGGTGAAGGTTTGTTGGACCTTATACACACGGATGTGTGTGGACCATTCAAACATGCCACAAGGGATGCTAATCGTTATTATTTGACTTTTACCGATGATTTCAGTATATATGGATATGTCTACTTAATCAAGCATAAGTCAGAGACTTTCGAGAAGTTTAAGGAATTTAAACAGGAAGTCGAGAATCAATTGGGCAGGAACATTAAGATGCTTCGATCCGATCGAGGTGGTGAGTATCTTAGTTCAGAGTTCCTCGACTATCTAAAGGAATGTGGGATTGTCTCACAATTGACACCTCCCAGGACACCGCAGTTGAATGGTGTAGCTGAGAGGCGTAATCGAACCTTGTTGGACATGGTTCGTTCCATGATGAGTCGAGCTTCCCTACCAATCTCATTCTGGGGGTATGCCTTAGAGACTGCCGCCCATATCCTCAATCTAGTCCCTACAAAGAAAGTTGCCAAAACTCCTCATGAGATGTGGACTGGTAAAGTACCTAAACTAGACCACATCAAGATTTGGGGCTGCGAGGCTCTCGTGAGACGCGAGACTCATGATAAGCTCGAACCCCGAAGCGAGAGGTGTATTTTCATCGGCTACCCACAGCAATCCTTTGGTTACCTCTTCTACAGACCCAGTGACAATGTGGTCTTTGTAGCAAGAAGAGGAGTCTTTCGAGAAAGAGAGTTTATAAGCCAAGGAGACAGTGGGAGGCAAGTTGATCTTGAAGAAATTCAAGAGTCAAGTGGTGAAGGAACTTCAAACTCTAGCCCTCAACTTGAGGAGGAAACTCCTGTTGAGCCAATCGACGAATCTGTACCTCTGAGGCGTTCCACGAGAGTTAGGAGTGCACCTGAGCATTACTATGGATTCCATATTACTGCAGAAGGTGAGACACTTATTAGTGATGAGACACTAGTAAGTCAAGATGACCCTAACAGCTACGAGGAAGCCATGGCAGGCCCCGAGTCTGCTAAATGGAAAGAGGCTATGGATAGCGAGATACAATCCATGTATGACAATCAAGTTTGGAACTTGGTTGAAAATGTACCAGGTCGAAAGACTGTAGGGTGCAAATGGGTCTTCAAGAAGAAGACCGACATGGATGGTAAAGTACACACTTATAAGGCTAGACTGGTTGCAAAGGGCTTCTCTCAAATTCCTGGAGTGGACTATGATGAGACCTTTTCTCCAGTAGCCAAGATTAAGTCTATTCGGGTTCTGTTAGCCATAGCCGCATTTCATGACTATGAAATTTGGCAAATGGATGTCAAAACCGCTTTCCTTAATGGAAAGTTCGCTGAAGATGTTTACATGAGTCAGCCAGAAGGTTTTGTCAGTAACGAGTACCCTAATAGAGTGTGTAAGCTTGAGAAATCCATTTATGGATTAAAGCAAGCACCTCGCAGATGGAATCTTTGCTTTGATGAAAAGGTCAAGGAATTTGGCTTTTCTAGGAGTGAAGATGAATCTTGTGTATATGTCAAGGCTAGTGGGAGTATAGTTAGCTTTTTGGTATTGTATGTGGATGACATACTACTCATAGGAAACGACATTCCAACCTTGCAGGAAGTAAAGTCCTGGCTTGGAAAGTGTTTCGCTATGAAGGACCTTGGTGAAGCTGCCTATATTTTGGGGATAAGAATCTTGAGAGATCGGAGTAAAAGACTAATTGGACTTAGTCAAAGTACCTACTTGGAGAAGATTCTGAAGAGATTCAGAATGCAAAACTCCAAGAAAGGAGAGTTGCCCATCCAGAGTAGTGCCAAGCTGAGTAAGACACAAAGCCCTAGCACTGAGGCTGAGATAGCAGAAATGAGTCGATTACCTTATGCTTCGGCTGTAGGTTCGATCATGTATGCTATGACGTGTACTCGACCTGATGTAGCCTTTGCCTTGAGCATGGTTAGCAGGTTTCAGGGGAACCCTGGCAAGGCACACTGGATTGCGGTAAAGAATATTCTCAAGTACCTACGAAGGACTAAGGACTGGGTCCTTACCCTCGGTGGGAGTGATGACTTGAGGGTTGTAGGGTATAGTGATGCTAGCTTCCAGACTGATAGGGATAACTTCTGCTCTCAGTCGGGCTGGGTCTTTACCCTAAATGGAGGAGCAATTTCTTGGAAGAGTTCCAAGCAAGAGACAGTGGCAGATTCTACTTGTGAATCAGAGTATATTGCAGCTAGCGAAGCGGCAAAGGAGGCGTTATGGCTGAGGAACTTCATTGGAGACCTTGGAGTTGTACCAGCTATTAAAGAGCCGATGGAAATTTTCTGTGATAGTGAAAGTGCTGTTGCCTTAGCCAAGGAACCAAGGGATCACGGGAGATCCAGACACATCGACAGAAAATACCATTTCATCAGACATCGGATCGAAGAAGGACTCCTCGTGGCAAAGAGGATATCATCGGATGAGAACCCGGCAGATCCCCTCACGAAGGGACTGACTCGGGTTAAGCATCTCCAGCATGCTCGGAGCATAGGGCTGAAGGATGATATTAGATTTAGTAGTTAGATAATCTTGAAATTTGTAAAGTGTAATTGACATTTGATGATGAATAAAAGTGTTTTATTTATGAGTAAAGTGTTGCTATCTCTTGTCGATCGTTTACTATATTTCTTTTGCATGTTTTGACTTCCAGAATAATTTTGTTTGGTATAACATATTATTCAAACCTCCACAGTCGGTCATATGTCGGAAGTAGGTATGAATCAAGACTGTCATGTTTGGTTGTAGAGGTCTGGGACAAGGCTACAACAATCATGAGTGCTCATAAGTTCTGAGCATTGGACTCAACCCACGCTCACTGGAATCACTTCATGGAATTCTATCTCGAGTGATCGTGAGACGGTAATATCATATAAGTCTTTAAACCTAGAGATATGATTTGTTACTTACGAGTTGGTTATGCATTGATTGTACGAAAAACGCATTGGTAACTCGATGTTATAAAATCGTGCTCTTATGTGTAATTCAATGAGTAGTAGAACAAACATATGAGTCGAAGTTTATCTGTTCCTTCTTGGATTAGAAGCTGATATCTGGGCCCCTCGATGATTTTGTTTTGACCTATGTACCGGGCCCGGTCAGAACTAGATTGATGTGTTCAATAAAGTTCTTTGTCAAACAAATCGGAAATCGGGAAACAAATGTTGGACAATAAGTAAGACATTGTTCCATGTATTTGTCCGACTGATATCTAGAACAGAGGATTATATGATCACTTATCTTAAATGGCGTACCATCATCTTCTCAAGTTTCGAGAAACCTTGTAAAGAGCTACGATTGCCGATCGGTTCCTGAAGTCATACTTGCAGTAATAGTTACTAGACTTATCCAAGTGGGAGACTGTTGGATAAGGTGTCTAAGTCCATAACTATTTATGGTATGTACTTGACCCGACCCGGCATGGTCCATTTGGGTTGCATGGCACCATGCAATTGGATAAACTAAATGAGAGAAATAACGCTTGGAGATTATTAATATATTATAAGTTCTAATATATTAATAATATTATTTGATTAGTTTGATCAAGAATTAATTTAGAATTAATTAAGTGATCAAAAGATAACTAATTAAATATATGGGTTGATTAAGTAAATCATCCATATCTTGTATAGTGGGCTAAAAGGCTCCATGGATCATCAAGTTGGGTTCCACCCATAGGATGCTCCATGGATGCTCCATGGGAGTTACAAACCCATGGGTCATGGAAATGAAGAGTCATGACACATTAGGGTTTAACCCTAGATGTGTCAACACTATATAAGAAAGATAATCTCCACCAAAATCGGTTGACACAAAGAAATAGAGGGCTTGGCCGATTTGAAGAAGTGAGTATACTCTCATAAGTTCTTCCAAGAGCATTTGGTGTTGTGTGAAGCATTTGAGGCATCACCACTTGAGGTGCTAGGCTCACAAGGTTTCAAGGAACACAAGCAACAACAAGGTAAGTTATTCTATCTATACTTTATGTTGAAATTGTTCCCCATGTATGCTAGATAGGATATAACCTTGGAATTCAACTTTGCATGACAAATTAGACAAACATAGATCCAAGGTTATTAGGGTTGCATGTACACTTAGGAAGTGTTAGAATGCTCAAAACCCATCACCAGCATCGGTCTGCACACGCGGTTCATGAGATCCATGAACACGGCTGGGGCATTGGTGAGCCCAAATGGCATCACCACGAACTCATAATGACCATACCGGGTCCTGAAAGCAGTCTTCTGTACATCCTCATCCCTAACCCTCATCTGATGGTAACCGGAGCGTAGATCGATCTTGGAGAACCAAGACGCTCCCTGAAGCTGATCAAACAAGTCATCTATCCTCGGAAGTGGGTAACGGTTCTTCACCGTTACTTTGTTCAACTCCCGATAATCAATACACATCTGATGCGACCCATCCTTCTTCCTCACAAATAAGATCGGCGCTCCCCAAGGCGAACTGCTCGGCCGAATGAAACCCTTGTCTAACAGCTCCTGAAGCTGTGTAGACAACTCCTGCATCTCAGGGGGAGCAAGTCGATACGGTGCTTTGGCTATCGGAGCCGCACCAGGAACTAGGTCGATCCTGAACTCAACCTGCCTCTCAGGAGGTATCCCCGGCAATTCCTCGGGAAACACATCCGGGTAGTCTCGAACAATAGGAACATCATCAATCGTCGTCTTGCCCTTATCCCGGGCATCCAAGACGTAAGCTACAAAATCGGCGCAACCCTGCTGAACATAGCGCCTCGCCCTTGCGGCGGAACAAAAGGTCGGTCCTCGCTGGGGCCTCTCGCCCTGAATCACTATCTCTCCCCCACTGGGAGTGCGAACCCTCACTAGCTGAAGCTCACAATCAATCACCGCCCCATTGGGGCTTAGCCAATCCATGCCCACAATAACTTTATTCCCTCGCAGGGGAATAGGAACCAGATCCACTGAAAACTGCTCATCAAATATCTGAAGGGAACACCCTCTATGTACTCTGCCGACCCTCACGGTCCTATCATCTGCTATCTCAACCTCTAATGGACAATCCAGCTCCCCTGGAGCTCTGCTAAATCTCTTGCTAAGCACAAGCGATACAAATGATCGGGTGGCCCCCGAATCGAACAATACCAAAGCAGGGATGCCGTTCACCGAGAACGACCCTAAATAAAACGTATCATCAAGTAATATTCAAACGATATACTAATAATTAAAAGATGAAAGAAATATACATACCCGTCACCACATCAGGAGTCGCTCGCGCCTCCTCTGCTGTCATCTGAAATGCCCTGCTCTTCGCCACTGGCGCATCAGCTCGGCCCTGCCGGCCATCCGTAATCCTCAAGGTGGCAGGGGCAGGTGCAAACACCTTCCCTGCTGCAGCTAAACTGGGACACTGGAACTTTTTATGTCCCCTCTGATTGCACTGAAAGCAAATCAGATCCGATGTTGTAACCGTAGTAGCAGGGGCCGTACAATCCCTACTCATATGCCCAGTCCGACCGCACTTGTAGCAGCCGGAACTCCCTGCCTTGCACGCCCCCTCGTGCAATCTCCCACACTTGCCACACCGACCGTGGCTCTGCTGACCCCTGGACCTGTGATCTGAAACCTTGGGCTTTTTGCCCACACTGCCTGAACCCGAAACCGCCTCCGGTTTCCTCTTCTTCTCCATCTCGAGATCAATCTCCCTCTCTCTGGCTCTAGCAATCATGTCGTCCAGCGTTTTACAACTGGATCGGCTCACAAACATGCGAATGTCACTCCGCAACATCTCATGATAACGGGCCTTCTTTATCTCCTCATCGGCTGCATACTGTGGAACAAGAAGAGCCCTCTCCCTGAACTTGGCGGTGATCTCCGTCACTGTCTCGGTAGTCTGGGTAAGGTCCTAGAACTCCCTAGCTAACTGCTGCACCTCAATGACTGGTGCAAACTCCGCCCTGAACCTGGTAGAGAAATCAGCCCATGTCATGGCATCCAATGCCGCATCATCCCCGATGGCATGTCCGACCTCCTCCCACCAATCCCGTGCCCTGTCCTTCAGAAGACAGGACGCCAATCTGACCTTGTCCCCCTCGGGACATCTGCTAGTGTGGAAAGCGTTGGCCACATCCGCCAACCACCTGGTACTCGCTATGGGGTCCCGTGCCCCATGATAGTCTGGAGCTCCGCATGCCCTGAACTCCCATCAGAACACTGAAATATCTCAAGGGATCATGATACTACTACTAGCTTCCTGGTCTTGTCTTGGCCTTCCTTGATTCGAGTATGGATCCTCTGCTTTCAGTAGTACGGGCCCATACTACCTTCCACATCTATCCGTACTTTCCTCAAGAACTGTCTTGACTCCACCAAGTCACTTCTACTGCTGCTATTCTCTGCTACTCTCATCCTAGGCTTGCCCTAGGGAAAACTCAATCTCAATACGACTGGTCCTTAGCTACTGTAGGTCTCCTCATAATGCCAGTTAGCCACCACCTAAACACCATCACATGTGATGAGGATCAGATAATCCTTCAAGTAAAAGATCCGTCCCTACAACGGTTGGACTCAAACAAGAGCTGCGCAATAGGGCCAGTTCCAGCACTCTGGGATTATTCAAACCTGATTACATGTGGTGTGACGTGTTCACCTAATGGCTAACTCCCATTACTCGGAACCCCACCAAGCACGAAGCAAGCAGCATTCGGATAAGGGAAACAGACTCAAGCAAAGCTATTCTTATAACAAGAAACTGTACTAGCATAGGATGCTAAGCTCATACTATCAGGCATAACCTAAACAGGCTATCCTACTGCTGTCTACTCAATTCTAGCATGCAATACTCATAAAGTTGTAACACATAAGCAGGCACATAAGGCATTCTCCTAGATCCTTAGTCCTACACTAGCATGCTGTTCTACTGAAACTGAAACTGAACAAATAACTTGTATGGGTAATTTGGGAGTACTTACTTGAGCTCGGCTGACCGCATAAACACACCTCTATCTTGTTAAAAACAATTCTTTCTTTCTCAGTGTTTTCAAAATTCTTTTTGTAAAACATTTTTATTTTATTAAAATCTTTTATTTCCCTTAGTTTGAGTTCAGATACACCCGGAAGTGTATCCGAATCCCTCAAACCAGGGCTCTGATACCAACTTGAAACGACCCAAAAATACGACCCAAAAATTTTCGTTTTTCAATATAATCAAAATCATAATATGAGTATCATAATAGAAAACATACGCGATGTATCCCAAATCATAATAAAATACTGTGCGGAAAACTGTATCATACTACATCAAATCCAAAACACTAAAAAACCATCCCCATGATAAAAGCTAAGCTGTGATGTGTGCGATGCTGTCACCCCGAGCTCTTCCCTTTGCTTGCGGAAGTACCTGAAACCAAAACTGAAATTGTAAGCACGAAGCTTAGTGAGCTCCCCCAAAATACCACATAACATATAAACACATATTGGGCCCCGCCCACTGCATCGGGCCGAACCCGGAAACTGCATCGGACCGAAGTCCGGAACTGACTGGGACCTTGTCCCCTGCATCGGACCGAAGTCCGGAACTAACTGCATCGGACCGAAGTCCGGAACTAACTGGGACCTTGTCCCCTGCATCGGACCAAAGTCCGGAACTAACTGCATCGGACCGAAGTCCGGAACTAACTGCATCGGACCGAAGTCCGGAACTAACTGGGACCTCATCCCCTGCATCGGACCGAAGTCCGGAACTAACTGACTAAACATAGCATAGTATATCAACTAGCATGAACACATATACTGCATACTGCATCGGGCCGTAGCCCGGAACACATAACATATAACACATAGCACATAAATCCTGTCTGAGCCACGAAGGCATCAAACATACCAACTACTACATCGGACCGAAGTCCGAAAACTACTGCTAACTGGACGGGTCGGCATTGTGGCCTTAGACCCGTCCCTACTGGAAGGAAACTCACCTCGTGAGCTGGCTGATGAGTGTGTGGCTCGGGAAGCTAACGGCTGCTGCTCCTGAATCTCCTCGGCTACAAGTCCACAAACACACTCAATCAAATACTAAACACTGCACTTGGGGTAAAATGACTCTTTTACCCTTGGTCAAAGTCAACTCTCTTTGGGCTGACTCGCCGAGTTGGGCCACCCAACTCGCCGAGTCTTACTCTCACTTCTCAGTTCCACACGCTGCTACTCGTCGAGTGTGGCATCGACTCGACGAGTACCCTCTTGATCCAAGAACTCAGACAATCTTCATCCGACTCGCCGAGCCGGAAGAACAAACTCGACGAGTTGTTCTTGATCCTAAGAAGATTGCCTTGGACTCGCCGAGTTGTATGAACAAACTCGCCGAGTCCCTCCATCACTGAGTCTACTCTCAACTCGCTGAGTCCACTCCCTAACTCACCTCGTCCACTCGACACTGATAAAACTGAAGGACTCGGGAACTCGCGACCCAACTCGTCGAGTCGTTCTTCCCGACTCGCCGAGTTGCCGCCATGCAACTGATTTTTACTCGATTTTGTTTGAATCCAATACATACAATTGATAGATCTGAGTCCAATAAGCTGATTTACCACGTAAAGTTTCCAACTTTACGTGCACAACCTCATGAATAAGGGAAATAAGGCTAAAAGATGCATAAAATGGGTAGATCTATGGTTAACATGCAATATAACTCCAAAAAGACAGTAGATCTGGGCTCTACAACACCCCAACATTCAGATCCAAAGATATTTCGACTTATTAAGACGTTCATGCAAACATAAGGCTTGGAACAAGCATCAACTAGCTCTTAGGAGAGCTCTAATGGAAGTTTAAAGCATATAACAAGAAGGAACTCTGAAATTACCTCAATTAACTCAGATTTGCCCTTGGATCTTTGCACTACAACACTTCTCCTTGCTTCTTTCTTCTTCTCCTTCTTCACACCTTCACAAAATGGCACCAAAACACTTATAAGCTCTCAAGGGAGGATTAGGGTTCTCTCACTGTGTTCTCAGGGTGAGGGAGGCGAGAATGGGGGCTATAAGGTGGTTTAAATAGTGGGCAACCCGGGGATTTAGGGTTTCACCCAGACGGATGGACTCGCCGAGTCCACGATATGGACTCGCCGAGTCCCCGGCTCACGCGTGCTCGCAGACGCGACCCTACTCGGCGAGTCAGGCTATGAACTCGCCGAGTCCCTCTTGTAAAACTCACTATAATTACCAATAAATCAACATACCAGGAACGGGTCGTTACAATAATAGCCCAAATAATTATTTTCAGGTCCTAATAATTAATTAGAAGCTATATTAAAACTAGTGTAGGCGTAGCTCACTTACAGCGGGTTTTTTTCGCAAAACCGGGCTTCGCTGGAGCAGCGTTCCCGAGCCGAAAGGCTCTTTTCTCGGAGCCGTCGGGCGCTCCGGGGCTTCCGCCTCGTGCTAGGGAGTTACCCTAGGCTTTAGGGGGTTAGGGAGGCTTAGAGAGAGAGTTTAGAGAGAGAAAGAAGGTTTGGGAGGTGTGAAGAAGAGGCTAGACCCGGCACCTCTATTTATAGTGCAAAATCTGATGGACTCGCCGAGTTGGTCCATGTGGTGGCCTTCTGGTGGTGCCACGTGTCCAATTCTGGTGGTGCCACGTCACCCCCTATCGCGTATCAGCCTTCAAACTTAGAAAAATCATAACTTTCGCATACGAGCTCCATTTTCGACGTTCTTTATATCCACGCGTAGGTAAAATCAAGATCTAAAACTTTCATTTAGACTTCGTCAGCTAATTCTAGACCGATCTCAAATTTAACAGTAGGAGGCGTTTAGACTGTTAAATGACCGCGAAGAGTTCATAACTCCTTCGTACGGACTCCGTTTTCGTCTGTCTTTTTACCGTTGAGTTCCTATTAATGAGATCTTCAACTCTCGTTTAGGTCACGTAAGCCAAAAACCGCTCGAACTAAAATTCGAGTTTCAGGTCGTGCACTGCTAAGCCGAATCTTAGAAAAATCATAACTTCTTCATACGAAGTCAGATTTGGGCGTTCTTTTTATCGATGTTCTTAGTTTAACATATTCTACGACTTTTGTTTAGATTGCTAAGGATAAAAAGTCTTCTATCGTAAATTCACTATTTACGTCTCCCGGTGCCGTGCCGGTTTTGCCGTAAAACTTCGGCGGACCATAACTTCTTTGTTATAACTCGGATTTCGGCGTTCTTTATATGTACGGAAACCTTGTGACATATTCTACAACTTGTTTAAGATTATTTATTCTAAATAATATTTTGTCGAAAAGTCATTTTCGACCCCTATTGCCTCTAAATTGACTAGCCCAGATCTGCGGGCGTTACATTATAATATGATGCATCTTACATAAGAGACATTTGTATTATTATGCAATCACTTTACGCAAAGAAGTTGGTTGCAAGCTAGTAGGACGATAAGAATTGAAGATAAGATGACTATGTTTTTACATGTTATAGGATATAATGAACATTTTCTAGCGGTTAATGGAAGATTTCATCACTCCACACAAACCATTCATCAATGTTTTCATGAGGTCCTAACTGCAATGATATGTTTTGCGAAAGAAATTATAGTACCAACAACTCCTAATCCAAAAAGACATTTCTCAGAACGACATAGACGGTTAAAAGCCATATTTTCCAGAGCAATATGTGCACTAGATGGAACTCTTGTACATGCAGTTGTGCCCGTTGATCAACAAACACGATATAGGGGAAGAGGAAAAGGTGAATGTTATCAAAATATATCAGGAATTTGTGATTTTGATATGATATTCACCTTTGTATGGGTTGGATGGGAAGTCATAACACATGATTGAAGAGTTTTGAAAGAAGTTGCATTCAATCCGACTTCCAGATTTCCATTCCCTTCGCCAGGTTTATAATCTTTATATAAGTTTTATTATTTATATTCTTTATGTAAGTTTTATTATCTATATTCTTTATATAATAAATGTCCCTCACCTATAGATAAATATTAACTTTATGACGCCGTATATACCAACACTCGTGGGTTCATGGCTCCATACCGCTGTATAAGGTATTAGTTAGTTGATTTTCGAAGACGGGGGACTTTAACTAAAGAAGAAATGTTCAATCATACTCATGCACGGTGGAACAAATACTATGTGATTTGATGAATTAAAGATGCAAAATTTTATGCTGATTTGGGATGCTACAACTGCCACCACCACCATTGCCACCACTCACCACCACCGCCACCACCGCCACTACCGCCACCAAACAAGATATGGAATTGGATTCAACGTGTTGACTAGTATGGTGTTTGCTTAAAACATATAGGGACTTATTTTGAGCTTTGAACATAATTAAGGACTATTTGTGCAATTAATTTTTAGACGGTAACAGACGAACGTTTTGGAAAAAGGTTTTGGGGTCAAAGAGAAGCAATTGATAATGGATATATTGATGGAGAAGACTCAGATTCTTCACAAAACCCCACATATCCAATCGTCAGAGCAAATCGAATACCCCCTTTCAATTAAATGGTGAATAATTTACAAGTTATCTTACTAAAATGAGAATGAGAGGACCTCTAATTTCACTTTTGCGCCTTTTGGCCGTGATTCCAGCGGCATATGGGAGTCTGCCGGTGCTCCCGCCGCCTTCAACGACGTCCGATTCTACTGTTTCGTATCAATTTCATCTTCCGCCGCCGCTTCCGGCCAAGATCAACTCAACACCGTAAGTAGTTCAATTGCTTTTGCTTTTACATGAAGGGATTTAGGATTTTGGGATTAGGGCTTTATTATAGTAGATTGTTAGCAAAATCCATGAATTCGAGATAGCTCATTAATTGATCTTTTTAGTAGAGTGATTTTGTTTGATTGTGTGGAAATCTCCATATTACCAATTTTTTCCATACTATAAGGTTGTAAAGTCGCTGCCTTTTCACACTAGATCTCCCCCACTTGAAAATGATCTATAAGAAGTCTATACCTTTTTCTTTAATTTTATTTTCTGAGATTTAAATAAATTTATAGGTCAATCAAACACTTATGATCTTAAAAGAATTTAGCAAACCTTCTGGGGCTTTATCTATATAATTATGAAAACTAATAAGATTTCCTTGAAGAACCGAAGCTTGTTTTTGAAACTTAGAAATGCTGGAGAAAGCACATGAAGGATTAACTAATTGATCTTTTTTTCAACAGATTATGCATTGTAGGATTTTTTTTGGCATATGTTAACAAATTGCATACATACCTCTATAATGCCATTGAAATATCTTTTATGCCATGTTTTCCATTCAGTAAACAAGATGCTATATTGGTGGCTGCACCAGATGGCACATTATATCAAGTAGATATCAGTTCAGGTAGAATTCTTTGGTCTTTTCCATCTGGAGCACCAATATATGATTCACATCAAGCAGTTAATTTGGAGGATGATGAGCATAATTCCTCTAGGCAGCAGCAGCACAATAAGTTCTATATAGATTGTGGAGATGACTGGCAACTCTATATCCATGCCAAAAACACTAAAGCAGAGGTCAGCAAACACACTCGTGTTAGTGTATCTTTTTTTTCAATATGTAGTAAAATCCACAATATGTCCAAAATCCATTGTTCTTGCAAATCTTAGGTTTCATTTAGCATTTCTTCAAGAAAGATTGTTAGTTTGCAACATTTGGTGCAACTCTGAGACACAAACATATCCATTTTGTTTATGTTATAGTTCAATAAGACGAAATAGGTTGTCTTACAGAAGATAATGATCTTTTTATGCCATTGAATGCTTTATGATCTTACATTTTCTTATGGTACCCAGAAACTTCCATTTGGAGTAGAAGAGTTAATCGGACGTACTCCACATGTTTCAGTTGATGGAGTTCTCTTAGGGTCAAAAAAGACAACTGTATTCCTTGTTGACCCACAAACCGGTAAAATAATTTACACCTTCAAGTCAAACGGAGGTCAAACCCCCGAACAAAATTCCATAATACTAAAGAAAGATGCTAACAAATGGAACGACCCAACCACATTGGACTTTGACCCTGTTGACCATGACCAACTTCTCTACATCAAGAGGTTTGACTATGAGCTAAAATATTCGTCATCAACAACCGGAAATGTTTTATGGTATCTCATGTTTGCTGATTTCGAAGCTTCTCAATGTCATGGATCAAATACCTTTTTAGGTGGAATGCAAGATTTTTGTCAGACAAATTATCCGGTTTTTCGTGTTCGTGATCCTCGTGAATTGGAGTCAATTTTCATGGTCAGCAAGCTAGAAATGTCACTTAATGGTGGTCAAACTTTTGCCCTACCTCCTCCTAGTGATGAAATGCCCAAACAAATTGTTCCATATTCGCCCCCTAAGCCTCGACATATTTACGAAATACCCCCTCAAATTCATCATAGTAACAAGACCGAAAATCCGAGTAGAATTCTTGTGAACTTGCATGGGTTTTTGGTTGCTGGGGTTTCGTTCTTGATAGCGTTAATCTTTTATTTATGGAATTTATTGAGGAAAGAGAAGAAAGTGAATGAGGTGGTTAGTGTAATTAAGGTGCAAAATGTAACACCATCCAAAAAGAAAAAAACCCGGAAATCTGGAGGAAATAATCACATAGTTTCTGAACGAAAAATCGGGAAGTTATTGGTTTTCAATAAAGAAATTGGGAAGGGAAGTAATGGAACAGTTGTATTGGAGGGAATTTATGATGGTAGAGCTGTTGCTGTGAAAAGGATTGTGAAGGTGCATCATGATGTGGCATTAAAAGAGATACAAAATCTGATTGTATCTGATCAACATCCTAATATTGTTAGGTGGCATGGGGTTGAGTATGATCAAGATTTTGTTTATATTGCACTTGAACGATGTGTATGTAGCTTGCATGATTTGATATTATTACATGGTGATTCGAGTGTTGAATTGCAATCGACGATGGAAGTATTCAAAGATTTGAAATTATGGAAGCCTAATGGATATCCTTCTCCAGTTATGCTGAAAGTAATGAGGTTAGACCATGTTTCCTTTTTCCCCCCTTAGTAGGATAGATAATGTTTAATTATAGCATCTTACTTTCATTTATTTCTATTACAATTTACAACATTGTACTTTCATTTTTTAATTAACATATTATACTTTGAAAAATACATGCAATTTTAGCATTGCTTTTTCAAATATTTTTCTTATTAAGATATTGTTTTTTGAAAAATTTCTACCAAATTATAATAGTTAAAGCTGCTTTGTATTTGGATGGTGTTGTTATAGTTGGGTAGTATTTTCAAAGTATAATGTTTCCTAGGAATAAATAAAGGTAGAATGCTATAAATATAATAATCAAATCAATGGAAATTATGGCAATGTTTTTTCATTTATGTGTTTGTTATAGAATCTTCCATTCATTTCTTTTTATTGCAACATTGTATTTCACAAAATCTACCCAATTACAACATTGTATTCTAATTTTTTTTCTTCTTATTAGGAATTGGTACTTTGAAAATTTACTCAATCTTAGAAGTGAAAGTTGCTTTATATTTGGATGACATTCTTATAAGTGGGTAGATTTTTCAAAGTACAATGCTGTAATGTGAAGAAATGAAAATAGAGTTTTATGATAAAGACATACATGATATATGTAACACTACTAGAATTTATTTTTAACTTATAATATCTTTTAACAAATAAAAATTGCAGGGATATAGTTACTGGACTTGCCCATTTACATGAGCTTGGAATTATTCACCGGGATTTAAAGCCTCAGAATGTCTTAATACGCAAAGATACTTCCATTAGTGCAAAGGTCTCTGATATGGGCATTAGCAAACGCCTATCTGACAATAAATCTTCTTTAACCAAAACCACAACAGGCAAGTAGTCTTCTTTTTATATTTTCATTATGATGATAGATTACTTTACTAATATTTGAATTGGCGCAAAATTCAATAAATAGCAATGTAGCTACAAATTTGTTTCTTATTATACCATATTACTTTCAAATGATTTCTTATTAGAGAATTGCACTTAAAAAACATCTACCAATTGTAGCAATGAGATTCAAATTATGATGACATGGCACAAATTAACAATTTGTTTGAGCAACATCATTGTCCTCATACATACATGTGATAAAATGCTGACTTTACAAAAAATGTAAAATTTTACTTTTAATAAAAAAATTTCATTATAGATATTTAAAAAAAAAAAAAAAAACTATAGCCAAGATGAGAGAAAGGAAAGTTTTTTATAAAAAGTTATCTGACATGGACAAAATGGAGAGTTTTTTTTTTCAAAAAAAAAAAAAAAAACATTTGATGTGTTCATATCATTAAAATAGTGAGATCTAAATCATGTATAGATTGGACTTCTAATAAAAAAAATTCTAAATTTTTTGACAAGTCAACAGTATTTTACACGTGTACATCCTATCTATACAATGACATTGCATAAAAACATGTTTCCTTATTCCATGTCATCATAACTATAATCTCATTCATATAATGATTAAATTTTCAAACTGCATTGCTCTAATAAGGAATCCCTTAAAAGTACAATGCTGTAATAAAGAAAAAAGAAAGTACAATGCCATAATAAGAAACAAATAAAAACCGAAAACTACATTGCTATTTCTCTTACTTATCCCTATTTGAATAACTATAGCGATTTTATTTTATTTTATATAATTTTTTAAATAAATGTTTATAATATTTGCATATAGGTTATGGGAGTTCAGGGTGGCAAGCACCAGAGCAACTTAAGAATGAAAGGCAAACGCGTGCTGTGGATTTATTCAGTTTTGGGTGTTTACTGTTCTTCTGTATTACTGGTGGTAGACACCCGTTTGGTGACATGCTTGAACGCGATATAAACATTGTGAATGATCGAAAAGATCTTTTCTTGGTGGATAATATTCCAGAAGCTTTTCATCTCATCTCCCACCTCCTACATCCGGATCCACAATTCAGGTATAAAATATCTAAAATGCTTTCTAACATGATAAAACTGTTTTCATATGAAAAAACACAAAAAAGCACAACTTTACTTTCACGATTAATTATATTGATTTAAGTCACTTAACGTTATACTTTCATTTGATCATTTAAAAACCCATTTTTTTTTTGCGACTTTTACTATTTTATCAATTTAGCCACTGTAGTGTTATAATGTATAGATCATGAAAATATAATAGTTTATTTGCTAAATTGATAAAATTGTCAAGTATAGTTTTTTTTTTCCAAAACCGTGAAACAGGGAAAGGTGATTATTTTAAGCAGTACAAAATTTAAATACTACAAAAAAATGGGTTTATAAACAGTAAAAATAATGGTTTAAATTTGAATTCTACAAAGTAACAATTAAATAGCTAAACGAGTAAATTACACAAATGGTCCCTATGGTTTGGGGTAATTTGCGTGCTTGGTCCCTAACTTATTTTTTTAACTTGGAAGGTCCCTACTATTTGTTTTTGTTACGTGCTTGGTCCCTGTCTTACCTAAAAAGACATTATTTAAATAGAGAAAAATGGTGGGGTAGGTAAGGTAAGGTGAGTTCGGTGGGGTTGGGGGTGTGTTTATTTAAATAAATTAAAAAAATCAAGGGCAAAATAGTATTTTTAGGTAAGATAGGGGCTAAACGCGTAACAAAAACAAACAGTAGGGACCTTCCGAGTTAAAAAAAATGAGTTGGGAACCAAATGCACAAATCACCCTAAACCATAGTAACCATTCGTGTAATTTACTCTAAAGCTAAATTGATCCGTCATGCTTTTGGTATTTTGTTTTCCTTCAAAACCATATTACCATGAAAAATAATGTTTTAAACAGTCAGAAAAAGTATAATGGTTTACTTACTATAGAAACTAAGTCAATAAAATAGCAAAATTACGATTTTACCCTTTTGTTTTCGCCTATCCAGACCAAAAGCCGCAGAAGTCTACAACCACCCGCTCTTCTGGGATGCAGAGACCCGTCTCTCCTTCCTTCGAGACGCAAGCGACCGTGTAGAGTTAGAAGACCGTGAAACAAATTCCAATCTTCTAAAATCACTCGAAGCCACGGGCCCACAAGCCTTGGGTGGCAAATGGGATGAAAAACTAGACAACACCCTTCTAACTGACATCGGGCGTTACAGAAAATACAAATATGATAGCGTACGTGATTTATTACGCGTTATAAGAAACAAATTGAATCATTATAGAGAACTCCCGAAAGAATTGCAAAGTGTGTTGGGTGTGGTCCCCACGGGGTTTGAAGGGTATTTTAGTAGTCGGTTTCCAAGGCTTGTTATGGAAGTGTATAAGGTTTTGAAAGAATATTGTGGAGATGAAGAGTTTCTTCATAAGTATTATAGAGAAGGGAAGTTTTAAGTTATATAAAGTGTTTGTTGAATGTTGATGATGGTTTTTTCAAAAAAGAAATGTGACATGGTGTATATATATATATTTTAACTAAAAAGATGGCTTCTGAATTTATTATATCTTAGTACTCCACTATTACTACCAATATTGACAATCTCTTTTATTTTTTACTTATAAAAGCAACGTAGATGTATACTTTTTGGTTTTTCAATGCACTTATATTTCTTTAAGTGATGGCAATGTACCTGATTTCCTACGGTGATTGCAATGTACTTATATTTCAAGGGTAAATGCAATAATTAATTATATATTATAAGTTTATAACATTCAAAAGTTATATCTTTCTATCGTATGGTAGTTTCATTTTTTTTCTTATTAGGAGATTATATTTTTAACAATCTACATAGTTATAACAATGAAGTTTATTTATATATGGATAGCATTGCTATATGTACCCTTTTTAGAATACAATGTTGTTATAGGGATAAATGGAAGTAGTATCTTGTAATAAACACATCTGGGGCCATCTCTTAGTGTTTCCATTGCTACCGTGGATATGGGAAGGAAATTTGGATGTAATGGTATGGGAGGTGGAACAAAGGATTGATGACTTGGTAGTGGTGTTTTTGATAAAGCTTGTCACCCACATGACACGTTTTATGAAGAGGGATCAAGAAATACAACTTTCTGTTGAGTGTGATGTTTATAAGAAGGATAAATTCCTTGCTTGCTGGTTATAAATCGACTTATACATGTAATAAGAAGGATATATTCCTTTCTTGTTGGTCATAAATTGATGTATAAATCCTAGAGAGAGATTACGTTTCAGTACTTGGTTGGGTATGGGAAGAGGATGTGGGCTCATTTCAAATTCATTTATATAAGGTAAAACTTCAAAAAATGTGAGAGAAGTTAGAAAGGGCATAAAGATTAGTATCAAATAAGATAACTATCCAAAACTACAAGGACCATTCATATAATTTATTCTTGTTCAAATGACAAGTGTAAAATTAAACTATTTTTGTATCTTTATTTGGGATTATTACAAATCGGTGTTTTAGTTCTAACTCCAATCCACAAAAGATGTGAAGTTAGACTCACCCACCACCCACAATACTTTAAAGAAATACCTCAACTTAAATAAGAATAATCAGATAATAAATCTTTGTCTAGTTAAATAAGAATAATCTTAGACAATAACTCTTTGTAAAAAGACAAACATAGGACGACTACTTTCTAATCTACCGTTATAGTATATAATTAACACTATATTTTATTCTTATAGTTGTTAATATTTTAGATTTTTTGGTATTAAAGACAAATGAAGGACGGCCACTTTCTAATTTATGGTTATAATATGTTTATTATTATAATTACTAGGTGTAAGCCCCATGTATTACATGGGTGTATTTAAAATAATTAAATACGTATAAACATTTGAGAAATTTGAATTTATAAAAAAAATAGAAAAATATTGAATTATTAAAAAGTAAAATGTTTTTTTTTCTCTTTTAAATTTAAACAAATCATTTAAATAAAATAATCAAATCAAATTAATGAGATTTTATTTTAAAACTTTGAAATTATAAGGAAAGTCAATTAATGAAAGTGATATGCATTTATTATTAAATTTAAATACCATATGAAATTTAATAAAATAGGAAAACCACAAAATTACATATGGAATAAAAATTAATTTAAAATAACCACAAAATGACATGTGGCAAAATGAATGAGAGTGTGACAAGTGGCAAAAAAAACCTTCATTTATTAGAGAAGACTAGGTGTGAGACCCATGTATTACATGGGTTTATTTAAAAAAAATTAAATATAAAATTTTAACAATTTAAAAAGTTTGAATTTATAAGAAAAAAATGAGAAAAAATTTAAATTATTAAATTTAATGAGACTTTAATACATTGAATACATTACATATATAAATCATTTCTAATAAATACTTTACATATATATTACCTTACATATTAAATGTGGAATTTTAATTTAATAAAATGAAAATTACAATAAAATGACAAGTGGAAAATAGAAAATTCAAAAATTCTAGAAAATGTCATGTGTCCAAATGAATGAGAAGAGGACATGTGGTAAAAAAACTTTCATTTATTAAGGAGGACTAGGTGTGAGACCCGTATATTATACGAGTTGATTTAAAAAAAAGATTAAACATTAAAGTGTTACATAAAATATTTTTTAATGTATAACTTTAAAATAAGAAAGGAATAACTGTATTTATTACAATTTAATATCATATATATGATATTCAACACTTTACATATATAAGTATATGACTTTAATTATAAACATTGAAAAAACCAAAAATTGACAAGTGGATAATATTTATTTCAAAAATACCATAAAATGACAAGTGTCAAAACTCATAAGAGATTGACATGTGGCAAAAAAAAACCTTCATTTATTAAGAAGGATTTATATTATCATATAACTTACTAGCTGTGAAACCCGTATATTATACGGGTTGATTAAAACAAAATATTAAATAGAAACGATTAAATGAGAAGTTTATTTGAATTTGAAATTTGAAATAAATAAAAATTATGAGAAAAAAAACATGCAAAAAATAAATAAATTAAAATTATTGTTTAGTTATAAGACCCGTATACTAAACATGTTAATTATAACAAAATGTTAAACACAAAGGTTTAAACTGTAAATTTATTTGAAATTGAAATTGAAATTTAAAATTTAAAATTTGAAATTAATATCATTATGGTAGGTTTAATTTATGGAAACTAATTAATAATATATTAGAAATGGAAAATGAAATAAATGACAAGTGGAAAATAAATATATCTTTAAATTATGAGAAAATGACATGTGGCAAATTGAATGAGAGAAGGACATGTGGCAAAATCATTCTTATTTATTAGGGTAGATTGTAATAATTATTAGTATTTTAAAAAGTATTTATAAAAATAGTCAAAAATATTAATGACTTGATAAAAATTAACCGTTTTACTTAAAATAGCTATCTAAATCGTAAGCCATTAGCTTCACCTACGATTTGGCTTAGTCCGACTACGATTTGGTATTGTAAGGTTACCATTTGGCTTAGTATATAAATTTTAAAATTATGAAAATAACCTTTATTTTTCCCGCTTTCTATTTAAAAGAAACTTCTCTCAACTCTATCTAATGGCTAAAGAACAATATTCTACCGAAAATTTGGATTTTCCACTAATTCCATTTATAATCGTATTTTATCGGGTTTTTGTAACGTCGCAAATTTCAAACCAAAATTTTCATTTAAAAATAAAAACGTTTGTTCAAATTGCATGTTCAAAGAACTAAATAAAACATTTGATTCAAACATTTATCACAATATCATCGTAAGAGTTATTAAGTGTGAGAATCTCTGATGGATGTGATGCAATCAAGCTGCACCCTTCCTTCAATATATGAAAACCTGAAACAATTTTAAACATAAACTGTAAGCACAAAACTTAGAGAGTTTCCCAAAATATTACATACCATACATATTACGGGTATATTTCAACCCCGAGTGAAAGCTATGAGCCAAATCATAGCCTTACAATCACTCCCTTTCATGGGCCAAATCATGTGTAACACTCAGTCTCAGGTACACATTTAATTCAAGTCAAACATCATATATTACCCTTGGACTCGACGAGTTGGAGCTCAAATCGTTGAGTAGGATCGACTCCGGGTCGGGGAACTAAGTGACCTACTTGACGAGTCAGAAGACCGACTCGACGAGTAGAAGCTGTCTGATGGAAACCCTAATTTTTAGGGTTTTGTCCCCCCATTTACAGAAACATAACACCCTTGTGGCCTCCTTATTACTCCCTCAACGTCTAGAAAACTCTAACTCGCCACCTTGAGCCTTGTGAGTGTCTGAGTGTCATTTTTGAGTAATCTTGTGTGATTTGAAGTTGTGTGAAGAAGAGGAAGAAGGAGGACTTCAAGAGAAGATTATAGACCCAGGAACAACAACATTTTCTCCTCACTTTCTGGTAATCAAGCTTCATACTTGACTTGTAGTTTCTTAGATCTCCTTGTGGTCATTTTTATGGAGTTTTGGGTCCAAGAAGCTTGATCATTGGGACTTGGACGTCCCAAGTTAATATATCTTCAGATCTGGAACCTTGGAGGGTCCTCATGGCATAAAGGTGCCATCTTTATGGCCATGAGAACCCCATGTATGAAATAAACCCTATTTTTGGTCCTTTAAGAATAAAAGTCCCATGCATGTACGTAAAGTTCATGACTTTACGTGTTATATTGACTTAAGGATCCCAAATCTACCTTTTGGATAAGAGTTGTACATTAGAAAACGAGTTATGGACTTGGACAACAGTCAACTCGATGAGTCGTTCTTGGGACTCGACGAGTCCGGGGGTTTGGTTCCCCCAACCTATTGTGATTCCCAGGAACCCAGTTGAGTTTAAAAGGTATGTAGTTGAGTCCAGAGGAAGGAACCAACGAAATAGACATAAAAATGGACCTGGAATCCATGGGACTCAACGAGTGTATGAACGCACTCAGCGAGTCCAAGGCTATCTCCTAACCCATGAAGATGGACTCGACGAGTTGTTCATACAACTCGGCGAGTCACAGACTAGACACGTTCACATGACGAAGATAAACTCGACGAGTTCAAGAAGGAACTCGACGAGTGAGTTGAAGATTGCCACGATGATATGATTGAAGGAGAACTCGTCGAGTTCTTGCTAAACTCAACGAGTTGATTCGGGTTGGGGGACAGATGAAGGGATAACGACTCGGCGAGTTGGCGGGCCAACACGGCAAGTCGAGTCAACTGGAAGTTGACTTTGACCAAGATATTGACTTTGGCCAGGGGTAAAATAGTCATTTTACCCTAAGATCAACTACTAGTTTTTGACTATGTGTCTTTATGGAAATTATAGTCGGAGAGTCGCTGGAGCAGTAGACAGAGATTTCTTACTGAAAGTTGCAGCAGTCAGTCACACGAGATGAGTTTTCCTCCAGTAGGAATGGGTCTAAGGCACCAATGTCGGCCCGTTTAAGTAGTAGAATATGTCGGAGTAAGCCCGATGCCGGGGATATCCTGATGCAGTTTATATGTTACCGGACTTCGGTCTGATGCCGGGGTGGTCCCGAGAAGTAGTTATGTATGCTTGATGTCTTTATGATTCATGTATGGTTATGTGTTATGTGTATGTGTTATATGTTATGGGCTTAGGTCCGATGTCGGGCAAGCCCGATGCAGTATATGTGATAAGTTATATGCCATGTGTTATGTATTTCGGGACAAGCCCGATGTATGCTAGTTTATGTGTTATATGTTATTTGTTCCGGGCTTCGGTCCAATGACGGGGCAAGCCCGATGCCGATTATGTGATTATGTTATGTATGTGTCGGGGTAAGCCCGATGCCCGGTGCGGCTGGATGTCGGGGTGAGCCCGATGCCGGACAGGTGTCCGATGTCGGGTAAGCCGATGCCGGGATTCGTCCCAATGAAGTTGGGGGAGCAGTCCCAGAGTTATGTTATTTGTTATATGTGCTTTGTATGATATGTGGTAGTTTGGGGGAGCTCACTAAGCTTCGTGCTTACAGTTTCAGTTTTGGTTTTAGGTAATTCAGCTAGCAAAGGGAAGGGCTCGAGCTGATGGCATGACACACACCACATTCTATTAGCCTGGGAGTTTACTCTGATATTTTATATGAGACTATGATATGTTGACAAATTTATGAGATTTTGAGATACATGTTCTATGATATTATACTATGGTGCTTATATTTATGTTTATTAAATGATTTTGAAAATAAACTTTTTGGCCGGTATTTTTGGGACATTACAAGTTGGTATTAGAGCCTTGGTTTGAGGGATTCGGGCTCACTTTTGGGTGTGTCTGAACTCAAACTAAGGAAGTGGTATAAAGTTTTCAAAAGAAAAGAGTTTTAGAAAAGAGAAAATAATTTTTAGAAAGAAAAGAACTTTGAAAAGAGAAAAAGGGTGTGGTGCATGCAATCAGCCGAGCTCAAGTAAGTACTCCCAGATTACCCCTACAAGTTTATGTACAATTATTAGTTTTTGTGGAACAACATGCTAGATTAGGACTAAGGGTATAGGAAGGATGCCTTATGTGCCTGCTATATGTGTTTCAGCTTATGAGAACTGTATGCTAGTACAGATTAGTCAGGATGATAGCCTTTGTAGTATATGCTTGATTATATGTACTCGATGTCTGAATGCTGCTTGCTTTGTGCTTTTAGGAGTTCTATTTGTCTTCCACTAACTAGTAAACAAATATGTTAAGTCACATATTGCAAGGACTAAATAATTTCATAAGGTTAGGTCTAGCCCTATTTCGCAGCTCTCGTTTGAGTCCAACTGCTGTGGGGTAGGATCTCTCATTCGAAGAATTATCTAGTCTAAGTAATATGTAATAGCATTTGTGAGCTAGTTAAGGGGAGAAGGCAGGGACTTCTTATGCAGATGATGACAGAGAGTGGGATGGTGATTACCCTAGGGCAAGCCTAGGATGAGAGTGACATAGAGCAGTAGCAGTAGGAGGGACTTGGGGGAGTCAAGGCACTTCTTGAGGAAAGTACAGATAGATGTGGAAGGTAGCCCATACTATTGAAAGCAGAGGATCCATACTCGAATCAAGGAACGCTGAAACAAGACCAAGGGACTCGTAGTAGATATGGTCCCTCACGTTATAATTGTATTCTGACGTTTTTCGTTATGTGTTTTCAGAATGATAGTTTTACGCCCTAGACCAGCAGTCGGTAGTTTAGGTGCCGGAGAGGGATCAGGTTCAGGCTCTGGAGTCGAGAATTTGGATGATCAGACTAGAGAGTTCATCTCCTCAGAGATCACGCTAAGCATACTTGAGCAGACTCCTGTGATATTCGGTTCGATGAAGGAGGGTATTCTGGAGTTTATGGATGAGAGATTGAGTACGTTTCGCACTGAGGTGGCGGCCATGATGGGGTCGCGCACGCTCACGTTCAAAGAGTTCAGGGCATATGTAGCTTCTGATTACCAGGGGGATCGAGACCCCATTGCTAGTACCAGATGGTTGGCGGATGTCGCCAATGCTTTCTGCACCAGTAGGTGTCTCGAGGGGGACAAGGTTAGGCTCGCGTCCTTTCTTTTGAAGGGCAGGGCACGTGACTGGTGGGAGGAGGTTGGGAGATCCATTGGAGATGACACTATGTTGGATGCTATGACCTGGAGTTATTTCACGAGCAGGTTCAGGGCCAAGTTCGCACCTATTATTGAGGTGCAACAACTTGCTAGGGAGTTTCAGGACCTCCAGCAGACGATGGAGACTATGGCGGAGATTACTGCCAAGTTTAGGGAGAGGGATCTTCTCGTTCTGCAGTATACGGCAGATGAGGTGATGAAAAAGGCCCAATATCATGAGATGTAACGGAGCAGTTTGTGAGCCGATCCAGCTGTAAGACGTTGTAGGATATGATAGCGAGGGCCCGAGAGAGAGAGAGAGAGAGAGAGATAGAGAGAGAGAGAGAGAGCTGGATTTAGAGATGGAGAGGAAGAGGAAGCCAGAGGGAGTTCAGTCAGGAGGTTCGGGAAAAAAGCCCAAGGTATCAGATCTCAGATCTCGGAGCCAGCAGAGCCACGGTCGTTGTGGCAAATGCGGCAGGATGCACGAGGGAGCGTGCATGGCAGGGAGTTCGGGCTGCTATAAGTGCGGTCAAACTGGTCATATGAGCTAACACTGCACAGCCACTACCACCACACTAGTATCATACATGATTTGCTTTTAGTGCAATCAGAGGGGACACAAGAGGTCCCAGTGCCCGAGCTTAGCAGCAGTAGGGAAGGTTGTAGCACCTCATCCTGCTACCTTGAGGATTACGGATGGCCGTCATGGCCGGGCTGAGGCGCCTACGACATGGAGCAAGGCTTTTCAGCTTATTGTAGAGGAGGCACGAGCAGCTCCTGACGTGGTGACGAGTATGTATTTTCCTCTTATCTCTGTATTTGATATTGTTTGTTTCTCATGGTTATGTATTTGTGTATAGGGTCGTTCTTAGTGAACGGCATGTCAGCTATGGTATTGTTTGATTCGAGGGCTACCCGTTCATTTGTGTCGCTCGCACTTAGCAAGCGATTTAGTAGAGCTACAAGGGAGTTGGATTGCCCGCTCGACGTTGAAATAGCTGATGATAGGACCGTCAGGGTCACGAGAGTTCATAGAGGATGTACACTGTGGTTATTTGACGAGCAGTTCTCAGTGGATTTGGTTCCCATTCCCCTGTGAGGGAATAAAGTTATAGTAGGCATGGATTGGTTGAGCCCCAATGGGGCAGTGATAGGTTGTGAGCAGCAATTGGTTAGAGTTTGCACTCCAAGTAGGGGAGAGTTAGTGATTCAGGGCGAGAGGCCACAACGCAGACCAGTTTTCTTTTCTGCAGCAAGAGCGAGATGTCACATTCAGCAGGGCTGTGCGGGATATGTTGCGTATGTCACGGATACCCGAGATAAGGGTAAGACGACAGTTGATGACATGCATGTGGTATGAGAGTATTCGGATGTGTTCCCAGAGGATTTGCTTGGGATACCTCCGTAAAGATAGGTTGAGTTCCGGATCGACCTGGTCCCTGGTGCGGCTCCGATAGCCAAGGCACCATATCGATTGGCTCCTCTGGAGATGCAGGAGTTGTCTACGCAACTACAGGAGCTGCTAGACAAGGGTTTTATTAGGCCGAGCAGTTCGCCATGGGGAGACCCGATCCTATTTGTGAAGAAGAAGAAGGATGGGTCGCATCGCGTGTATATAGATTACCGAATAAGGTAACGGTAATGAACCGTTACCCACTCCCGAGGATAGATGATTTGTTCGACCAGCTTCAGGGAGCATCTTGGTTCTCCAAGATTGATCTATGGTCCGGTTATCACCAGGTGCGGGTCAGAAATGATGATGTGCAGAAGACCACTTTTAGGACCCGCTATGGTCATTATGAGTTTGTGGTGATGCCGTTTGGGCTCACCAACGCTCCAGCCGCGTTCATGGACCTCATGAACTGCATGTGCATGACGATGATGGACCGGTCTATGATAGTATTTATTGATGACATCTTGGTGTATTCCAAGACTCAGGAGCAGCATGGGGAGTATCTGCGAGTGGTGCTAGAGACTTTAAGGAGGGAGAGACTTTTCGCAAAGTTCTCCAAGTGTGAGTTCTGGTTGCGCGAGGTGCAGTTTTTGGGACACCTCGTCAACCAGAAGGGTATATTAGTTGATTCGGCCAAGATAGAGGCCGTGATGCAGTGGGAGGCCCCGAGGTATCCATCCGAGATTCGGAGCTTCCTGGGTTTGGCAGGGTATTACAGGAGATTTATCTAGGATTTTTTGAAGATAGCAGTTCCGCTCACCCGACTGACCAAGATGTCGGTGGTGTTTTGTTGGGGTCCTGAGTAGCAGACGGCCTTTGAGACGCTCAGGCAGCAACTGTGTGAGGCACCGATTCTTACCTTGCCAGAGGGAGTAGATGACTTTGTAGTCTATTGTGACACTTCGATTACAGGTATGGGAGCAGTGTTGATGCAGCGGGGGCATGTGATAGATTATGCCTCTAGACAGTTGAAGACTCACGAGGCTAACTACCCGACACCTGATTTAGAGTTGGGGGCAGTGGTGTTCGCCCTCAAGATTTGGCGACATTACCTCTATGGGGTCCAATGTACTATCTACATGGACCACAAGAGTTTGAGCTACCTCATTGTTGGAATAGTGTCTAAGGTTGCAACTATATTAGGCAAGTATTTGACCCGGTTGTGCATGGTCCTTTTGGGTTGCGTTCACCATAGCAACTTGATAGGATGATTTATTATGAGAGAATAAATATTATTAATATATTATGAGAATAATATATGAAATAATAATATTGTTATTTGATTAATATAAGTCATAAGTTAATTAGTATTAATTTGGTGACTTAAAGAGATTAATTAAATAAGAGGGTATAAATTGTCAATTGTTTGATAGTTACACTTTAGACTATAAATCCTTATTGGATAGAGGATGGACGAATTCTAGAAGCTAAGGATATCTCAAAATCGTCCAAGGCTTATCTATGGTAAGGATATGGATTTCTTTAAGGAAAGATTATCCAACTAGGGTTTAAGGTGAAACCCTTAAGGAGTCTACAAGTATAAATAGACCCTATATGCAAGGCAAATCGGCATCTCTTCTAAGGAGAAGAAACCCTGGCCGAATTTCATCCCCTCTCCTCTCTCTCAAATCATCCTCTTTGCTAGTTGGTGTTTGTAAGCCATTAGAGGAGTGACAATTGTGACTCTAGAGCTCCAAGACAACAAGATCAAACAAGATATTCAAAGGTAAACTTCTAGATCTGATTTTGTATTGTTCTTATACCTAATTAGTCATTAGAAGTCTTGGATTGAAAGCATGTTTAATTAAAGAAACCTAGATCCAAGCATTAGGGTTTTGCATGCGCACATAGGAAAGTTCTTATGGCTAAAACCCATCACTCATGGATCAGCCGAATCTGAACATGAGGCAGCGTTGATGGTTAGATGTGATAAAGGATTACAACTGTGAGACCCTTTACCACCTGGGCAAGGCCAACGTGGTGGCCGACGCTCTGAGCTGCAAGGCAGTAGAGGCTCCGATTGGAGATATCTTTCTGAGGATGACAGTGATTACTCCATTGCTGGAGCAGATTAGGGAGGCACAAGTGAAGGGCCTGAAGGAGGAGCGCCAAAAGTGCGAGATGATAGTGGGCCGAGTAGCTTCGTTCGATTACGATAGTCGAGGATTGTTGACCCTTCATGGGAGGATTTGGGTGTCGTACTAGGGCGGAGTACGGTAGGTGTTGATGGATCCTACAAACACCATGGAGCATCCATGGATCATCCTGTGAGCCTTAGCCCAACTTGATAATCCATGGAGCATTAAGCCTACTATACAAGCATGAGTGATTTACACAATCAACCCATATATTTAATTACTCACCTTTTGATCATTTAATTAATTCTTGATCAATACTAATTAAATAAGATTATTATTAATATATTAGAACTTATGATATATTAATAAACCATAAGTGTTATTTCTCTCATTTTAGTCTATCCAAATGCATGATGCCATGGAACCCAAATGGACCATGCCAAACCGGGTCAAGTACATACCAGAAATAGTTATGGACCTAGACACCTTATCCAACAAGTTGTACATCAGAAAACGAGTTATGGACTTGGACAATAGTCGACTCGACGAGTCGTTCTTGGGACTTGACGAGTCCGGGGGTTTGGTTTCCTCAACCTGTTGTGATTCGAAGGAACACAGTTGAGTTTAGAAGGGATGTAGTTGAGTCCAGAGGAAGGAACCAACGAAATAGACATAAAAATGGACCTGGAATCCATGGGACTCAACGAGTGTATGAACGCACTCGGCTAGTCCAAGGCTATCTCCTAACCCATGAAGATGGACTCGACGAGTTGTTCATACAAATCGGCGAGTCACAGACTAGACATGTTCATATGACGAAGATAAACTCGACGAGTGAGTTGAAGATTGCCACGATTATATGATTGAAGGAGAACTCGTCGAGTTCTTGCTAAACTCAACGAGTTGATTCAGGTTGGGGGACAGATGAAGGGATAGCGACTCGGCGAGTTGGTGGGCCAACTTGACCAAGATATTGACTTTGGCTAGGGGTAAAATAGTCATTTTACCCTAAGATCAACTACTAGTTTTTGACTATGTGTCTTTATGGAAATTATAGTCGGAGAGTCGTCGGAGTAGCAGACAGAGATTTCTTACTGAAAGTTGCACCAGTCAGTCACACGAGGTGAGTTTTCCTCAAGTAGGAATGGGTCTAAGGCACCAATGCCGGCCCGTATAAGTAATAGAATATGGTGGGGTAAGCCCGATGCCGGGGATAGCCCGATGCAGTTTATATGTTACCGGACTTCGGTCCGATGCCGGGGATGTCCCGGGAAGTAGTTAAGTATGCTTGATGTCTTTGTGATTCATGCATGGTTATGTTTTATGTTTTATATGTTCTGGGCTTAGGTTCGATACCGGGCAAGCCCGATGCAGTATATGTGATATGTTATATACCGTGTGTTATGTATTTCTGGAAAGCTCGATGTATGCTAGTTTATGTGTTATATGTTATTTTTTTCGGGCTTCAGTCTGATGTCGGGGCAAGCCCGATGCAGATTATGTGATTATGTTATGTATGTGTCGGGGTAAGCCTGATGCCGGGGTAAGCCCAATGCCGGGGTGAGCCCGATGCCCGGTGCGACCGGATGGCGGGGTGAGCCGGATGCCTGGTAAGCCGATGCCGGGATTCGTCCCGATGCAATTGGGAGTAATCCCATAGTTATGTTATTTGTTATATGTGATGTGTATGATATGTGGTAGTTTGGGGGAGCTCAATAAGCTTCATGCTTACAGTTTTCGTTTTGGTTTCAAGCACTTCAGCTAGCAAAGGGAAGGGCTCGAGCTGATGGCATGGCACACACCATATTCTAATATATTGTTGGATAAGGTGTCTAAGTCCATAACTATTTCTGGTATGTACTTGACCCGACCCAGCATGGTCCATTTGGGTTGCATGGCACCATGCAATTGGATAAACTAAATGAGAGAAATAACACATATGGTTTATTAATATATTATAAGTTCTAATATATTAATAATATTATTTAATTATTTTGATCAAGAATTAATTTAGAATTAATTAAGTGATCAAAAGATAACTAATTAAATATATGGGTTGATTATGTAAATCATCCATAACTTATATAGTGGGCTAAGAGGCTCCATGGATAATCAAGTTGGGTTGAGCCCATTGGATGGTCCATGGAGTTACAAACCCATGGATCATGGAAATGAAGAGTCATGACACATTAGGGTTTACATGGTGTAACCCTAGATGTGTCAACACTATATAACGCTCATGTGTTCTCCCAAAAATGGTTAGACAAGCATACTTGAGGGTTAGAGCCGATTTTTGAGTGTTATACATTCTCTCCAAGTTTACTCCATAACATTTGGTGTTGTGTGAAGCATTTGAGGCATCACACTTGGGGTGCTAGGCTCACAAGGTTTCAAGGGACACTTACAACAACAAGGTATGTAGTTCTATCTGTTATTCAAGTTTAAATTGTTCCCCATGTATGCTAGATAGGATCATAGCCTTGGAAATCAACTTTGCATGATAATTAGAAAAACATAGATCCAAGGTTATTAGGGTTGCATGTACACTTAGGAAGTGTTAGAATGCTCAAGACCCATCACTAATAGCCTGGGAGTTTACTCTGATATTTTATATGAGACTATGATATGTTGACGAATTTATGAGATTTTGAGATACATGTTCTATGATTTTATACTATGGTGATGATATTTATGTTTATTAAATGATTTTGAAAACGGAATTTTTGGCTGGTATCTTTTGGACTTTACATCATGGTCTTTACTTGTAATGATGAAAGACAAATCTCGGTCTTACCTACAAGTGTCATGGGCCAGATCCTGGTCTTTCATACAAACGCTAAGGGTCAGATCCCGATGTTCATATACATGTTAAGGGGGATAGATTATGGTCTTCCATGCAAGTATCACAAAGACAACTAGCATCCTACATAGTATAGTAAGAAGACTCACCTCAATTTTAAGGCAAGATAACCCATGTACTCGAGTCAATGATGTCGATTCTCTTCACACTAAGCATACCCACGGCTAAATCCTAATTAGCAATCAATCTAATAACTAACTCACAAAGAATCTTGGTTCACAATTAATTCTTCTTTGGGAAAAAGACCATTTTTCCCTTCCAAGACTAAGTCCCAACATAGTTGACCAAAAGTTAAACTACTAAAAAAGTCAACGATTAACCCTCAGTTGACCTACACTTGGCATAACACACTATTCCACGCCTAGTGTATAGACAACTACGCTCAACCTAGCCCTAAAAGTCCAAAAACCATATTAAACTCTTAATATAGAAACCAATCCCTCAAACTTTTAGATATGGACCTTTATAATGTCTTAATGGATAAAGTTTCCAACTTTACCCATTAAGACACTCCAATCAAGCAAGATCTAAACTTCATGCACTAAAATGACAAAAAATGTCAATACAACTTGCTTGGCTTAATAAACAAGCACCAAAGCATAACTTGCCAAGTCCAACAATTCCCAAGAGTGTTCCATATAGCTCAAAAGGTGTTGAAGTTCTCTCAACTCCAAAACACAAGCTCAAGCGGCAAAAAATTAAAAATATGATAAATAACAAGATCTAAAAAAACAATGAGCAAGTTGGAAGCTTTTTACTCATAATGGTCCATAAATGAAGCAAACTTGCTGGATCTATACTTGAACCCTTCATCTATGCACTTTACAACATCTTGTTCTTCAAGATTCAACCACCAAATGAAGAAGATAATCTAAAAAAGACACCAATGCTAAAAACAAGCAAGAGGGGGCTAGGGTTTCTCAAGTGATGGAGGTTGGACATGGGAAGGATCCCAAGAAGTAGGGCCTTTAAATATGGCTTAAAACCTTATCTTAGGGTTATTGTCTACTGCACCTATGATCATCATAGCCTAACCTATGGTCAATGCAGGTCATTAAATCCTCTTCCAGAAATCTCTCTCCTATAGACTATCTTACGTTGGTAAAATTTCCCAATTTCCATTTCAGCTTCGAACAATCATTAACTTCTTCGTTTCAACTCCATTTTCAGTGATATTTATATCCCCGCGAAGGTATTGACAAACCCCACAATTCTATGTAAATACTTTTGACTTAAAACATACCGAACTATAATAATTAATTCATGAAAGAGGTCTGAAACACCATTTTTTTCCATTTTACCATTTTGCTCCAAAACATAAATCAAGGAACAGATCACATAATCAGTATTATCAACATCAAAATAAGGACTAAAAATTATGCCCTTGAAGCCCAAGGCATTTACATGATCGAATTACGGTCCATAATCCTAAAATAAGAAACTTCTTGAAACCGGATGTTATAGTTTTACACATTTGGGATATGTTTATATATGTCTTTTGGTTAAAAATGACGGTGTGTGTAAATATGAGAGGGTATGTTTATATTTATTTTTGGTTAAAAAATGGTGGTGTTCGAAAATAGGAAAGGAAATCATACTTGCTAGGGAGGCAATCAAAGGTCATGTACATAAAACTCTGATGAAGGTGAGAATATACAAGTCATTGATGCAAACTCTTGTGTCAATGACTTGTACATTTGTAGGTAACCTTTTACCATATGTGAATATACAAGTCTCATGTGTATGCCCTAAATTAGTGATTTGTATATTTGTTTTTTGCCATATTTTTGCTATGTTTATATTTTATTACTAGTTTATAACGCATTATATCTAATATTTCAGACTTGTACATTTGTTTTATTTTTTTATGCCATCTTTCATGCCACATTTGATATATTTTTACTAGTTTATAATAGATGGTATTTAATATTGGTGACTTGTTTGTTTCAACATTTAAACTAAACTTTAAAGGCAAATTTAAACATTAAAGGGCTAGGAAATAAATTATGGGAGCTATTAAGTAGAGTAGAAGTTATCCTATGTGATTTACTTCACGGGATTGCAATCAGACACTTTTTGGATGTCCTCGTACTACAAGGGAATGGTTTACTAGTTCATGCAATGTTTTTGTATCCTATCCGGCCTAATGCAATAATAGATTTTTATGGACAGAAAAACTACATTTTCAAGTTGGAGAATACAAAGCATGTTATTGAGTGGAGGAGTTTTGTTTGATAAGGGGATTTAAGTTTGTTTAGTATCTGAAAAAAGGAAGACATATTGAGAAAATCATGCATCTTTCCAAAAAAACATCTTATTTTTGGCAATGTCTGCTTCGGGGAAAAACAAACAATTGATTTAAAATAAATGATTTGAAAAGTTTAATAATGAATAATGATTTTTTGAACATTTTTGACAAGTCTTGTTTGCTCATTGTGTTAGGGTTTTTGGGGAAAGAAAGAAATAATCATATAACTACATAATGGCTTTACTTTGTCTATAACCATGATGAATGGAACATGTATATTTTTTTTATATTAATTGTTTTATAAACCATTATAAGTTACAATTGTATATTGTATGTATGTATGATATAGTTTCTTATGTAATACTTTCTATGAAAATTTTGTTGACACTTAGAGGAAAATAGATGGCTTTAAAACTAAATTAGCTAACAAAAGCATTAAAGTACACATTGTGTGGATTTACGGCTCCTTTTAAGGTATGGTAAATCATCATACATTTATAAGATTTTTATATTTAACTTAATTTTGAAGTATTAACACTATTGTGCAAATAATTTTTTAGCTCTACTAGAAAACAACCTTTTACGACGCTCATTGCATGTCAAACGGCTCAGACGATGCGCAAATGCGCGTCAAGGAAGGCCCTGTCATAAAGAGAGACGACGCGCATTTACAACACTCATTTACGACGCGCGTTTACGACACGCAATGCGTATCAAGGAAGGCCCTATCATAAAGGAAGACGGCTCGCATTCACGTGTCGTAACCTTACGACGCGCGTGTTAATGACACGCAATGCGTATCAAGAAAGCCCCTGTCAAGAAAGGCCATGTCATAAATGAAGATGACACACATTTTTGCGTATCGTAAATTTAAATGTTTAAACAAATAAATTTATATTTTTATTAATTTTTAAATTAAATTTGCATTTAATTTCTCATAATAGAAATAAAATACCATATACAAAAAATACAATCCATTGCATAATATAAAATAAATTTTCATACTAAAAAAATAAAATAAATTGCACAAATTATAATGTCATACAAAGAATCATTCAAATGTTAAACAAAAATAATACATTGCTAAAATGGGTTATACATTCCTATAAAACTAACAAATAATCATACAACTCTGTTTCTTACTGGAAAGGAATGCCAAACATGATTACAAGTCTCCCTTAATCTTGATTACTCACCTGCTTAAGTAGAATGTTGTTGTTGAGAAGGTTACCTAGCAACAGAGAAAAACACAACACCTCTCCCACAATCACAACATCATTTACAGAAAAGGGTTGTCAATTACTTTCATTAAGAATTTCATTCAATCACAAAAATATTAAATAAAAGGGTGAAAAAAAGAACTTACTTTTGATAAGTTGATCTCCTTTAGAGCAAACACAACTAAAGCATTGAACAAAACCCTAGGGCCTTCTTCTAATGTAAACATAATGCTCATCTGCAAAATTGAGGCAATAAAATAAAATTTGAATATTGTTTGGGTAGTTTATATATGATTTGATAATTTGATTTAAAATACAATAAAATAAATTATATTTTTTGTTACCTTATGGGGCTTGTCAATTCATGGGATTATAGGTTCCCTTGCTAGTATTAGAAAACAAGTTATGTTATCTAAATCATCCTGAACATTCAATATAACAATTGTAAGACAAAAGGCACTACTAGAAAAATAGCCTTTTGCTGATGAGAATTCTTTTGGCAAAAAGACTTCACTCTATCAAGAGCTTCTTCAAGAAAAGATGGGCCTGCAGCAAAAGTTACACGAATCTAGTTTTTCAAACCTACAGTAAGTCCTGCAAAACCTAAAAAGAAAAGTCAAAGTGGTATATTACTATATTATATGGTTGTTTGTATTAAGATAGGAATATGTGTATCTACATGAGAACGAATAAATTGTCATAAAAAATCACCAGCCAAACCTGAACATAGTTTTAGGTGTACTGAGAAAAGTCAAAGGGGTGTTTGAAATATAGAAAAAAAGGGACATCAAGATTCAACTGTAAAACATTTGGCAAGTTTAGCCTTTGACCAAGCTGGGTAGCAATTGTTGACTTTCCAACACATGTTGTGCCACATACAAGAATAACTTGTCATCATCTTGTAAATACAAAAGAAAGATTTAATTACTAAATTAAGAATTTATAAAAGGGGACAAAAGGGGAGTTGGGAAATACCTTGTCATCATCTTGTAACGATTTATATGTTCTTGCCCATATCCCCGCCTTTCCATGAGCTGCAATCAAAGTCATAATTATGGTTATGCCTTTGATTTGAAAGTGGCATATTGTAAAAACTTAGACATGGCTAAAATGGAGATAACAGGGATATATATATATATATATATATATATATATATATATATATATATATATATATATATACACCTTAAACAAATTAGCTTCCATATCAGATTGAGAGCTGCAAAAAAACTAATATATGAGATTTAAAGAGACATATGTTAAGTAGTATTTGGAGGATGTAATATGATGACATATATGAAGTTGATGGAAGGGATGCCTTTTGTTCTTATTTAATCCCTTAAAACGCCTCTAATCCAAACTCAAACAAAAATAAAATAGATCAAAGTGATTGCACAACAAAGAGCTATAGATTATTTGAGCAAAAACTATTTGGTTTGAGATTCACAAGAAACTGTAATAAGGTAAAATTTGAATATAGTCAAAGGGCGGAGCTTGTAGGAGAAACATACTAGAGTCGGGAGAGCAACTGTGACATTTGTGAGATTCAAATTCTGAGTGTTGTAAGGCACAAGTGTTAATTCTATAGATGCAATTACAGAGTAATGTTCGTAGAGTGTTGGTAACCATGACTCGTGTTAATTTGGTGTTATGATGAAATCAAAGAAGGCATGGAATGGCTCATTCCATTGTTTTGCCTGACGGAATGTAATAGACCATTCCCTTCCAATATTGCTAATTTTCATCCCATGATCAAGAGGTGTTTTTTTCCTTTCATTCCATCATGGAATGAAATGAGAATTTGCAATATAACTCATTTTATTAATGTAATTTCTAAAGACACTTTTTTTAAAGTATTTTCATGATTTATATGACTTGCATTTTTATTTCTAGAAGTAACTAAAAAATATATAGTTTTTAGTATAATCTTATTTGGGTTTTAATAAGCTTTCATTATGTTTACTTTTAATTTGTAAATAAAAATTCATCAGCTATAATAATATAACATAAATGACCGAGTAGAGTCAAAACTACATATTATATTTACATATAATATAATACATCCATATGAAAATTCAATACAAGTCAACAAAACATATGCAGTGACTTATTCCATTACCTTGTTCATTAGCTATAAAGTCTTACCAGAGAGTGCTTGATCTCCTAAACAAACTATGAAAGTGTTGAGTCAGCTTTTTGCTGGATTTCATGGCTGGAATCACTTAACATGTTAAATAAACCAAAACTTTCAGTTGTGTATGCAAAATGATGGCTGGAATCATATTAAAGGATCTCCACATGTTAGTTGAGTCCAACAAAGTGGTGCATGCAAAATGATGGGAATACCCTTTAACTATGAAGTGGGATCAATTACCATCAACAAAATCAGGAAGAAACCGATCAAATGATGTTCATAAATGATGTTGAAAGTTGGAAGGAATGAATAGATGATGGTAGATTTGTAAAATGATAGGACTTAATAGGAAAACTTCTATTAAGTCTTTCTTTCTATATAATGTATTAGTTAAAAGGAAACAACTGAGCCGTACTTACTTGAAAAACAACACCAAAAGAGTCGGTCCCATTCACATGCTCTGCTGTGTAGCTCACAGTCTGTCACTTCCTTGCAACAACTCTGACAACTTCACATACATAAATCAAAATATCTGCAAAAGTCCAATGAACTATTGGTTATTACCTTCTCCTGCTACAATAATGGAAAGGGCATGGGTAGGAGATTATACAACTTCTTCTTTTACACCATAACAGAGGTTCCCTGTAACAATAATCATTGCATAAATTATTTACTTCTGGTAAAACACATACAACAACCAAAAACATCTTCACTTTAATAAAACATGATGATGATCCAAAATAAAATGCACAATGGGTTACCTGTATTCTTGAAACTGTAAAAAATAAGGTATTTCAAACTTGATGCGAATAAGAGCTTTTCTCTCAGGTACCGAGTCTTCAGTTGTAATACTCGAAAGTCTGAACTCTTCTCTTAACATGTATTCCTACAAAATTCATTCAAACCTCTCAATATCATAACATAAATAACTTTATACAGGCTTGGAGATATTCATATTTCATAATTCATACCAGTATTCATATTTCATAATTCAAGAAGAAAGAAACAACTCTAATAAACTTCATGTAAGAAAAATAGAAAAATAATATATACCTTTTTTTAAAGGAACCATGTTTGGGATACTCACTCTTCCGGTTCGAAGATGGGGTTCAAGAATATGGAAGCTTATGCTGGTAGGAGTGTGAAGCAGTGCTGTGATTTTAATGGTGGTGTGTGTCTGTGATTGCAACACAGAGAGGGAGGAGTGTGGTGGCTGAGCAATGTTAATAGAGAACAACATTACATGCTTCCTTATGCAGACATTTATCCCAATTTCCCCTTTCGTCTCTCACTCTAGAAACCCTAATCCCTCCGCCACAATGAACACCATTACAGTTTCCACGACGCCTTGAAAGCCCTAACCTGAATCTCTCGATCAGAAGCTACTGAACTCCACAACCTGCACACACACACCGACCGTGCTAGATCTACCACCGGAAGCTTTTCGAAGATCGTACGCAGGATATCTTTACAAATTAAAGCCGCAAAATTGGAATTCATCGGAGATATGGTGGTATATGAGTCATCGCCGGTAATTGACAACGCCATGGAAGAGGATGAGGGGTGTAGGGTTGGGGTTTGTTGTTGTTGGAGTTATTTGAAGAAGCGTATATAGAAGGAAGCAGGTCAAGGAATAGTGAAAGAAAACTGTTGGCGAGTATTCTCAAGAACAACAGAGAGATGAAGAAGGTGAAATTACAGCAGCGATGAAGTAGATGAATGGAAATCAGAAGCCCTTTTTCTTGATTGAGATGATGAAGTCGAGAGATGGAGATGAAATCGTAACCTTCGATCTTTGATTGAGAAGTTGCACTATAGTGTGAGGAGAATGAAAGATGCGTGAAAATGCTTAGGGCAAGGAGGGTAGCGGGCTTTTCTAATTTTTTGGCTTTTCTTTTCCCGCTTGTAACTAAGGAACGCGCGTTCATTAAAATTATAAAGCGACGCATACAGAAGACGCGCATTTAAGATACAGCACCCTCCGTATTTTTTTTCTTTTGACACTAATTTAAAGGCATGCAATAATGCGTGACCTAAATCCTTAAATTTTCTGAAGAGATGACACTTTTTTAATGTCACTCTCGTTTGCGTAAAATAGATTAATGAGTGTCGTGATTTGCGCGTCGTAAAAGGCTATTTTTCTAGTAGTATAGATATGCATTTAGGAGATATTTTCATCTTATCAGGAAACATTTGTGTTGCGTAGAAACGAAGATACGCACTATAGGAGGTACGATGTATCATCATCTAGTCCCTTTTCTTCAAATAACATTCAAGATGGACATTCATGTTGGATGCCACCACCACCACACATAAGAACCAAAATTTGAAAATCCTGAGGTTCAGAACCGGATACTCGAGAAAATGAATAAATAACTACTATCTTACATGCAGGAACCTATAGTTCACGACATATATATCGAAAAATCTTTCTGAAAACATATATTTTGGTGAAGAAAAGGTTACTAACATCCTAGATTGTTTGATTATGATATAATTTCTTAGTATTAATATATATTTATAAATTTAAAACTTTACTGCATGGTTTCAAAAATGAACCGAAAAAATGAATTCAATAATTTTTCTAAATGTCAGCTACATGAGGAGGGGTTAGCTGATGAGGTGTTTGTTGATGAGGAAGGGTTAAATAAAGTGTGGTTCCATCAGTCGAGGTTAAATGATGAGGCATTTTATTGATGATGTTAGTAAACACATGGTTGGTGCTAGGAATAGGCAATCATTTTCCTTTATGGGTGATCCTTATATGCACACACACACACCTAATATTTAATATATATATATATATATATATATATATATATATATATATATATTGGAAATTATTAGGGAATTATTACAAGTTGGAAAGTTTAATCTATCTATATTGGTGGGGGAAGAGACTTTTAGTGAGCTTATAAACCATTTCTCTTGAAAGGCCTTCCAAGGTTTTAGTGAATCAATAGATGGGACAAACCCAGACATGCGCACCTAGCTTAGCCGATGCCTCAAGTGCGCGAAATGACACAATTTAGGCGCATTGGCACTTGGCATGATGAATCGGTCGCTGGGAGCTGAGGATCTTTTATTTTTGACGAGTTTGGGCCAAGTCGGTTTGACCAATCCGGTCAAATGGTTGAATTCAGGGGAATATTCTGGAAGGCCAAGAAAACAAATTCCATGGAGAGCAAGACGTTGCCCTACGGTTTCTAGGGTCTAGCCTATAAGGGCCTTTTACTGCCTTCTAGGGTTTCAACACCTATAAATGCAACTCGCTAGGGGCCGTATAATACACATGAATTTTGGAGCTCTCTTGGCAATTTCTTCTTGGTTTATGAGTATTCACTTTACGTTTATCACTTTCCATTGCCGTTGGAAAACCGATGTCTGCATTAAATCTTGGGGTTTTACTATGTTGCTTACAACCGATAGAAACAAAGTAAAAACTTTAAGGACAGGAGTCTGATCCGTGTAATTTTTGTAACAACCCAAAAATTTAGATAAAAATTTTCATTTAATATTTAGAAATTACAATCATGTTTTGTTTTCCAAAATTCCATTACATTAAATCATATCGAAAATATCAAAGTATCCCAAACAATAAATGCGGAAATACTAGAGAGTGAATGCTTAGTGAGTTCCCAAAATGCACAAAACATACAACCACATAATACCATGAAAAATATATATAGAATTGCTTGGACTCTCTCCATGGTCTTCACTTGGAATGTTGTGGGCTACCCCCATGGTTTAACATCCAAGTGTCATGGGCTCCCCCATGGTCTTTACCTAGAATGCAATGGGCTCCTCGACTCCCCCATGGTCGTCATATAAGTCATTACATACCAACTAACAAAACCATTGCATATCAACTAGTAAGACCACATATCAAGTAATGGGACGGCATTAGCGCCTTCGACCTATTGGTATAATGAGAACACTCACCTCGGTCTGCTGAAAATAATTGCTGCTCGGCTACCACTCCAAAAAGTCTCACACTATATAAATATACAAATTACCCTAATTAGGAATATGACATAACCTAACCAAGGGCCAAAAATCTTAAGTCTACTAAGGCCCAAAAGTAGTTTCCTTATAATGGGCCCAACCAAACTTGGCCCATTTACATTAATGGGTCTAAGTCCTAAAGGCCCAACTCATGACCCTAGAGGCCCACAATGGAAATTGACCCACCTAACTTAATCATGTCACAACCCACGATGCAATCCTAAGCTCCTAAAGCTCAAATGTGAAGCCCACACCGAAGGTCCAAAACACCGAAACCCTCTGTTGAGTACGCGTGTCGTACTCAGCTTGTACACTAAGCGTACACACTTAAGGGATTGTACGCTGCGCGTACGAGCTTGTACGCCCAACGTACCCCAATGATTTGCTAACTATACCATTAAGCTCTTATTTGGTTCAAACACTTGCTCTAATACTCATATCTGACCTCTTTGAGGTGGATAATCATGTAAAGTTTCCAACTTTACGAGCATGCATGGCTTAATGAAACCGAAAAGCCCAAAAGAACTTAATATATGACTCAATGCTTGCATGGAGGTCACAAACACCATAAAGTTTGCACCTTTAAGCTAGAAGAGGTCACTAAACATCCAGATCTACATCTTTGACATCACAAATGGTCTTGACACATCAAGACCTTCAAAAAGGGACCAAAAAGACCAAAACAAGCCCAAAAGGAGATCTAAACAACAGATGAGCAAGGTATGGACTTTATACCTCAAGAAGCTCCCTAAGATGAAGGAAATACTGGATCTAGAAGCTTCACCACATTCAAGAATTGTACCACAAGCTTTTATTTTTGCAAACACACCCAAAAATAACTTCCTTTTTGACACTCTAAGGTCAAACTCACTTCCAATGGAAATTAGGGTTTCTAGGGGGGTTGAGAGACAAAGGAAGCTGATAGAAATGCGGTCCAAAGGTTATAAGATGGTTTAAATAGGGCACAAGACCACAACTTAGGGTTTTCAATCTAGGCAGCATACGCCTCGCGTACTAGGCTCCGATGCCCGATGAATGTGCGCCCTCGTACACTAAGCGTACATGCATGTACGCCCCACTTACGAGGGGAGGGTTTTCCTGACAAAAACTTGAATTTAAACAAAAAGAAATATACATGGATTTCGGATGTTACAACTCTCCCCCGCTAGAATTAGACTCTATCCTCGAAGTCTGCTGATGCGAATAAGTCTGAGTAATGCTCTCCGGATCCTAGGTCCATTTGGAGCCCCTTCAGTGCTGTCATTGCACCTTTACTAACTTCACTACTTTGTTACGAAGAGCTTTAGTTTTTCTATCCAGAACTGCAATGGGCTTCTCAACATAGTTCAAGCTCTCGTCCACCTGAATGACATCCAATAAGATAACTACAGACTCATCAGATACACACTTCCGCAACTGAGACACATGGAAGGTGTTATGGATCTGACTGATCTCATCAGGGAGATCCAACTGATAAGCAACCGTGCTAACTCGGGCAAAAATCCTGAATGGAACAATGAATCGGGGACCCAACTTGCCCCGCTTCCAAAAGCAGATGACATGTTTCCATGGTGACACCCTCAACAATACAAAATCTCCTACCTGAAACTCGAAGTCCAATCTGTTAGGTATTATAAGCATCAAATACACTCTATAATTGGTAGCGGAAAAATCGAAACAACAAAATGATGTAACTAAGTGTACATGCAACCTATGGATCTATGGTTTCATACTATTACATCTACCCTATGATATCAAAAATACAAAGAAGAATCACATACATCTTTAGCAGCTATAGATCTTCATGTTTGACTCCTCGTGCATGCCACCTTGTTTGGATGATAAGGATCCAAACTAGAATCCCTATCTTGTTTCACACTCAATAAACTCAAAAGAGTAGAATCAAAAATATAAACTATGAGGGGATAAACTATAATGAAAGTTCTTCCACAAGGAGGGAGAAAGAAGGTGGTGAATAACTCAATCCAAGAATAAGCAAGGAGGAGTGAATCCTTAAGGCCCTATTTATAGCCTTGGATACCTCCTAGGGTTTTATCCTCAAGCCCATGTAGGATGGGATAGCCCTAGAACGAAATTCCCTTTCTCCAAAGAGAATTTTCGTTCACAACCTTCCTTCTAAGGTTCTGGAATGTTCCTGATTAACCAACTATTGATTAATTAATATTCAACCATTCTATTAATTAAACTATTAATTAATTCCCAAATTATTTTCCAATTAGTTTCTAATTGATTATTAAACCATAATAATTAATAAACTATTCCTCTTTTTATTTATTCTACTTAATTTGAGTCTTGAGAGCAACCCAAGAGGACCCTGCTATTATTAGAAATATCACCAATAGTTAATGTTTGACTTTAATTTGTTATGGTTTATTGTTTGACTTTAGTATATTATGGTTCATTGTTTTGACTTTAGTATGTTATGGTTCATTTGATGAATTTTTATGTTTAGAGTTGTTATGTGTTAGGGATTATTTTGTTAGGTGCAGTTATGATATATGAATTTTTATGTTATGGAATGTTATGTGTTTAGTATCTGCATGTTACGGTTTGTTATGTTATGGATTGTTATGTTATTGATTGTTATGTTATTAATGTAGATGTATTTTGTATTTGACATTTAACTCGTCACATGGATAAACAAGCTGAATTTTTATATTTCCTTATATTCTCGTGGTATTGGTTGATGTTGGTCCAGCAAAGGCAAAGAATAATTAAAAGAATAAGCGCTAGTGAACCGGTAGCAAAGGAGCATGTGTATACACAATATTTGATACACGTATGTCATACACAATGTTATGATATGATGCTTCTTTCACAAGATGAATTTGTACTATTATGCAATCATTTTACTCAAAGAAATTGGTTGCAATGTAATAGGATGATAAGCGTTGAAGAGAAGATGAATATGTTTTTACATGTTATAGGACATAATGAACATTTTCGAGAAGTTAAAGAAATATTTCATCACTCTACACAAACGATTCATCAATATTTTCATGACTACGTGCAATGATGCGTTTTTCTAGAGAAATTATAGTACCAACCTCATCTAATCCAACAAGAAGTACCTCATAACGAAATAGACGGCTAATACACATATTTCCCGGAGCAATAAGTTCACTTGATGGAACACTTATACATGCAGTTGTGCCCGTTGATCAACAAACTCGCTACCGAGGGAGAGGAAAAGGTGAATGTTATCAAAATGTAATCGGAATTTGTGATTCTGATATGATATTCACCTTTGTATAGGCTGGATGGGAGGGCATAACACATGATTCTAAATTTTTGAAAGAAGATGCATTTAGTCCGACTTCTGGATTTCCATTCCCTCCACCCGGTTTGTAATTTTTCTATAAGTTTTATTATCTATATTATTTATATGATAAATTTATCAATCATCAACAGATAAATGTTACCTTCGCGTTGTCGCATACACCAACACTCGTGGATTTATGGTTCCCTACTGGAATACTAGGTATTGGTTAACCGATTTTCGAAGAAACAGAGCTTTAACTAAGGAAGAAAGGTTTAATCATGCTCATGCACACCTTATAAATATCATTGAACGTGCTTATGGTGTATTGAAGGCGAGATTTCCAATTTTAAAACAAATGGCTCCTTATCCTTTTCTAGTGCAAGGAGACAAAGTCATTGCTTGTGTTTTGGTCCATAATTTTATAAGGAAATACAATATTCAAGATGACTTATTTACGAGCTTTGAACAAAACACTATGGTTACATCCAGATGTGGAAGGTGGAGGAAGTGAGGGCCAAAACATACAAGGCATAAAATGGGGTTCAGAATCCGTTGACTATATGACTACTTTGCATGATCAGATTGCTAATAAGTTACTTTCAAATGGTTCACGTTAAATTATGTACTTTTTTTATTATGTATGACAATTTGTATTTGGATTTTGTATTACGCTTTGTATTTGGATTTTAAATGATGTATGTTTAATTTGGATTTTATGTGATAATTTGTATTTTTATAATTATTTTATCCAGCACAAGGGACAACACAAGGGTAATATGGTAACTTTTATCATTCAGCACAATCAGTCAGATAAATAATCAAACAACATAAACTCAATCAGATGTGGACTCAGTCAGCATTTCTAACCCGGTTAGCTTCTAACCCAGTAACTCTAACTCAATCAGCAACTATCAAAACACCCCTTAATTGGTTTGACCCTTAACCCATTTATCCAAAATCAATTTCACAATACCCGAATTCATCTTCTTCTTTACCCGAGAAAACATATTCTCTGCCATTTTTAAATTGTTGAAGTTTCGACTTCACTTAAGACAATATAAATTAATTTTATAAAAATTACCACCATCTATGGCCATCATTTACTAACAATTATCCATAAACAACTATCAATTTATGTTCCAAAACAGTGTGAATTCAAGCCATTATTTACAAAACCATTTCTTAAAAATCATTGTCAAACTGCTATCGGTTAGATCGAACTGAGACAAGAGGTTGAACCAAAATACATATGGCATGTATATAATTCTATCTAAGCAAGTTGACATTTAAAATTGAATTAGACAGAATATTCAATGTATTTTCTAATTCTATAAATTAAGGTGCTTGGGTAGGAGATGCACTTGACATGGTTCAGGATAGTGTTGTAGATTCTTTCAATCAGTTAAGTTTAACTATTCAAGTATTGATTTCTTTGTTTATAATTAATTAAGTGTTTTCATTCATTCACAATTTTTGTAAACTAATTTGTGCTCTTAAACTTGTTTACATTTGTTTTAGTGAACGATGTTGTTATTTTGAGATTACTAAAATGGTATTGTAGCAGCAAAATCCGCTTTATATCTCCTTTTAGGATTAGGATAAAATCGTGTTTTCTTCTTTACGACGATTTTATCTTGATAACTCTGTTTTATGTTTTCAAAACACTGATTCGGTCCTGAAACAAAACAATGTTTTCTCACTAGTTGTTTATTTCCTTCCCGAGGTTCAGTCCACGGTGTCGGTCTTTTATTTTTGTTTGCAACCCGAAATTTCTTCGGTCTTCTGATAATGGTTGAGTTTGGAAGTAACAGGTCAAACTGCCGGCGGTGGTGGAATAGCCGGGGAAACAATCAAAACTTCCCTGCACTACGTGGAGCCATCTAAAGCATGCAATATGGACCCTGTAGCGCAGACGTTGAACAATGGTAGGTATCCTTGTGGGCATGAAGAGGTTGTGGGTCTAAACAAGGGGATTCATATCTATAAAGAATCCTTGAAGATCGAGCCTGATCAAGAAAACCCTGGAAAATACCTGGTTGAATTCACTTATGATGCCTATGGCGCTGGCAGGTAAAGTATTTATTCTTACATATATAATCATAACCATTGGAAACATTTTCTCTTTGAACTTTTCGTCAAACATCTATGCTTTTCTCCTAGCAGTATTACCCTTCGTTTTGGTGAATAACTGGGACGTGGCTATAACGATGATCTAACAAAAGAAGACCTGATTCAGCCAATCACAGTGAATATCAAGCAAGATTTGGGCCAGAAATTCAAACAGGAACCTGGAACTGGAATCGATTTTTCCTCATATACAGTAAGTAAAACAGAGGTATATCTGTTAGCAATTCAGGCACGCACAAGTCCATGTATATCAGAAGATGGAAGTACGAATGGTGGTACTACTATGTCCCAGTTAACTATAGCAGTGTTTGACAAGGAGCAATATAGATACAAGGTTAGGGTTACAGATCAGACCTTATGGGTGAATGGAGCGAAGTATGTGTTGCATGATAAGGAAGGATTTGGTAATTCTGATGGTGCTGATCTTAATTGGAATGATCTTGGTAAAAAATGTCTCATCTGTTTATCAAAATTTCAAGACACTTCTACCCTTCATAGAGAAGGACGAAAAATTGGAAAGTTATTGGTTTATGATAAAAAAATTGGGAAGGGGAGTAATGAGACAATTGTATACGAGGGAATTTATGGTGATAAGTCAGTTGCTGTGAAAAAGATTGTAAAGGTGCATCATGATGTGGCATTAAAAGTGATAAAAATCCGCGTGTATCCGATCAACATCCTAATATTGTTAGGTTGTATGGTGTGGAGTACGATCAAGATTTTGTTTATCTTGCTCTTGACAGGTGTATATGTAGCTTACATGATTTGATATTGTCACATGGAAATTTGAGTGCCGAATCTCAACCAACAGTGAAAGTTTTTAAGGATTTGGAATTGTCGAAGCCTAGTAGGTATCCTCCACCGATCTTGTTGACATTTATGAGGTGAGACCATGTTCTTTTTTTTCTCTTTCTTTTTCTGTTAAGTGTTATGTGGATAAACGACGATTAAAACATGGCGAACATAAGAAGATTGGAAGGAAAATATAAGAGGGTAATACATGAAATAGCAATGCAATTTCATTTATTTTTTGATTATAACATCTTAGTTCTATTTTTCCCATTCCAACATTGTCCTTCCTTTTTTTCCTTACTAATACATTGTTCTTTAAAAAATTTACCCAATTATAGCATTGTACTTAATTTTTTTTACTTATTAGGATATTGTACTTACTTTGAAAAGTTATAGCATTATATTTGACATTACTACAATTTGATAGATTTTTCAAAATGTATTGTTGTAATGGCAAGAAATGAAAGTAGGATGCTATATTATACAAATAAATGAAAGTACTTTGCTATTCTTGCATTTAACACAAAAATGAATGATAGTAAGTTTGCAAAAAAGTTGGGACTTAATGAGGAAAGAACCGTTTCCCTAACTTATTATATTAAGTAGTTCTTTTTTCCTCCATTAAGTGTTATCTGAAAAGTACTCTCTAGATAAATGGTGATTAAAGATACTTAAATTTTTTCTTGAGAAAACCATGGGAAAATGGAAGCAAAAAAGGAAGGGCTAAATGCTAACAATTTACTTCCATTTTTTTTTTTTTTTTTTTTTTTTTTGTAGCATCTTACTTTCATTTTTTTGTAGTTTCAAATGTTATATTAACACGTTATACTTTGAAAAATTAACACAATTAAAGCATTATATATATATATATATATATATATATATATATATATATATATATATATATATATATATATATATATAGCAATGGGAAGATCTCATTTCCCTAACTTTCTCAATAAGTTGCACTTTGTGTATTAAGTAAAATAGAAACTCATATATAGATTACCAGATTAACCCTTGTCATCATTAAGTTAAAAAGAAACAACTTATTACCTTTTTTGGGGTGATAAATCATAAATTTAACTCTTGTAGAATTTATTTAAACTCATAATATATTTTGGCAAATATAAAATACAGGGATATAGTTGAAGGACTTGGCTATTTACATGGGCTTCGAATCAATCACGGTGACCTAAAGCCTCAGAATGTCTTAATACACAATGATACTTCTAGTGTAGTGAAGGTCTCAAATATGGGCACGAGAAAATACAGAGCTTTAACCAAAAACACAACAGGCAAGTTGTTTTATATTTTCATCATGAGAGATTACTTTAATAATATTTGAATGTGAAAAGTGCAAGAAAAAGAAATATAGTTTACAATTATTCCGTGTTATGGCATTATACTTCCTTTTTCTTATTACAACATTGTACTTTCAAAATTATTACTTCTAGTTATAGCATTGCACTTTAGAAAGTTTACCCATGTTAGCAATGAGATTGGAATTATGATGGCATGGCACAAGTTAACATGTTTTTCATGCTATGTCATTGTCCACATAGGACATAAACGGGCGATATTATGTTGACATGGAAAAAATATTTTAATGTTTTTACTCCCTCCGTCCCAAAATTATTGTCCGCAGACAAAAAACACACAGATTAAGGAAACATTAATTACCATTAACTTTATTAAATGAAATTACAATTATACCCTTTTGTTGCATTTAATTCTATCGTAGTTTAACTAATAATGAAGGATATTTTGATACAAATTTTATTTATTTTTAGAAGTGGACAATTATTTTGGGACAAACCAAATAGTACACATGGACTATTAATTTGGGACGGAGGTAGTATTATAAAAAACTGTCTATATTTTCTATTTAATATATTATGGTGAAGATGAGAGAAAGGACAACTTTTTTTAAATAATTATAATTATGAGGTTCATTTGATATGTCCATTTCATCAATGATGATCTAAATCTTATCATATATGGACTATTTTTATATTAAAAAAAAAAAAAAAAAAAAAAAAAAAAAAAACTGCAGGAATATAGTACATGTGTACGTCCTAGTTGGACAATGACATTGCATAAAAAACATATTAACATGTCCCATGTCATCATAATTATAATCACATTGCTATAATGGGTATTTAAAGGGCAATGCCATCAGGAATAATTTGAAACTATAATGCTCTAATAACTAACAAGGAAAGAAAAAAATAGAAATTACTTATATCTTGTATGTTTTAGATAATTGTTTATACTCTATTCCCTTTTCATTTAGGCTGTGGGAGTGGGAGGTGGCAAGCACCCGAGCAACTTAGGAATGAAGAACCAACGCCTGCTGCGGATTTATTCAATTTTGGGTGTCTGCTTTTCTTTTGTATCACTGGTGGTCAACACCCGTTTGGTGACATTATAGATGATCGTGATAATAATATTTTGCATGACATGAAAAATTTGTCACTGGTAGAAAATATTCCAGAAGCCTTTGATCTTATCTCTCGTCTCCTACATCCCGATCCAGAATCCAGGTATGATTCATGTAAATTTATCTAACATTCTTTACAACATGATGAAGTATGGGGAAATTAGTGTAAATAGACTTTGGTCTACTAGTCAAATATCAAAAGTACGTACCATGGGCAGTGTATTGATTAGATTTGCTAAAGTTTATAAGTATATAGCTAGGCTGATTTCATGTTTTAGTGCTTTCAACTTGCATTTTTATGTTATGGAAAAATACAGAAAAGCATTTGTATTTTTACCGTAATATCGATATAGCTACTTAACTAATAAACCATTATACATTTTTTTCGTCTAAAAAACTAGTATTCGCAGTTACTATATTTTGATATGGCAAAGGGTAAAATACAAACAAATAATAATAAAAAAGAAGCCACAACGTACTTTTATCATATTTAATTTACCAAATCGAAATCAATAATAGGCGAATGTACGTTAAGCTTTTCTGTATTTTTCCCCTTTTATAAAACCAGGTAAACAAAGAAAAACAGACTTTTTAAAATTCCATGTATACTTCAAGAGATTATACCTCTGAATTTGTTCATATTCAGGCCAAAAGCTGGAGAAGTATACAACCACCCTCTATTCTGGGATCCCCAGACCCGTATTTCCTTCCTACTAACAGCAAGTCAAAAAGTAAAACGAAGAAAACCAAATGAGGGTGAAACCAATTCCAATCTCATTGCATCACTCGATAGAAGGGCCCCCCATGTCTTCAGTGGCGAATGGAACACAAAGTTAGACGTCACACTCCGCAACGACGTACATCTACATATCAAAAAGTACTATTACAACTACAAAAGCGTATGCCATTTAATACGACTCATAAGGAACAAACATAATCACTATCTAGACTCGCCAGATTTGAAAACTGCGTTAGGGTCGCTCCCCACGGGATTTGATGCGTATTTTAGAAGAAAGTTTCCGAAGCTTCTTATAGAAGCATATAAGTTTTTTAAAGAGTATTGTGGATTCGAAGATCTTTTTATTAACTATTATAGACATAAAGTGTTTCGTTAAATGATAATGATGGTTTTGTCAGAAAACTGACTCTTGTATATAGTTTGTGAAATAGAAAAAAAAAGGTGAATATATGATAGTCAAGTTGTTTGGTAACTTGTTTATGTTTTATCCTAATACTAGAAAGATATAGCATTAGCATAATACTTTACCCTTGCTTCCAATATTTGTAATTTGTTTTCTATAACTAGTGGTATGCTGGTGCGTTGCGGCTTTCGTTAGTCTTATATTTTTGACATTATGTCCTTAATGTTTTCTTAAACATGAACCATTTATGTCGTTTCGTCATTACACCGGACCATTACTGTATATTAATCTTACATAGGAACCAGTTTTGTAACTTTCGGTATATATTATTTTTGTAGATTTGCTATTATAGGCACTGTTTTAGTAATCACTATTACCTATGGATGATTTTTGTATGTTTGTCTTACGCAAAGGACTAATACTTGGGAGTTGGGATTTTGTCTCCGTGATACCATTTTATGTAATTTAGCTATTGCACCGTGCCGTTTCTCGAACTTGGTCTTATACATACACCATTACATAATTTTTACATAGAGACCATTTTTATAATTATCTTATATGCATGGACAATTAGATAATTTTTCATTGACGATTTTTATAATTTTCTCAAAACATAGGGAATAAAACACAATTTTTACATACAATTTCTCTAATTTTATCAAACAAGGGACTATTATGTATTTTCACAAGGACAATTTCTATAATTTGCTCAAATATAGGGACTTGTTAAATAATTTTACAAGAACCATTTCTGTAATTTTCTCAAAAATAAAAACCACCGTTAAAATATAATTTTACACAAGGAACAATTTTATAATTTTATCAAACAAAGGGACCCTTTTATAGTTTTGTAAGGACTAATTCTATAATTTGACATGACTTCTTGTAAATTAGTTATATTTGATTGTTTTAGCTTTTATTCACAAATTCATTGAAAATGCATACCCTACTGACCTTATGCTAAATGCATTAAATAACAATGTATTATATATATATATATATATATATATATATATATATATATATATATATATATATATATATATATATATATATATATATATATATATATATATATATATATATATATATATACTATCTTATAAAAAAAATGTCACTATTTCTATAAATAGATTGAATATAATAATATTATTTTTTAAGACGTCCAAACCATTAAGCTAATAGTATAATTGTATAAGTAGTTATTATTAAAATAATATTAAAATTTTGAATTCAATCCAATTTGTAGATATAGCACAAGATACAATTGCAAGTTGCATATGTTTTGACCGGATCCTTTTAACTATTTTGACTCAAATAATCCATTCCCCAGAAAAATTGAATTGATTTCCGATTTTAAGGCATAATCTAAACGAGTCCTCTCTCGCCTCTCCATCACTATCGCTCTCTCTAAAATGGGGCTTTATTTTTCTAGGTTTCTAGCTCTACAGGTTTAGTGTTTTCTTCTTTTTCTATCTTTTTTCAGATCTTTCTTTCTCTGTCTTTCTCGCGATCTTCATCTTCATATTAATGGAGAGAAGTTTGATATGCCGACGACAAATGTAACATCCCATTTAAAATATAATAATTGAATAATAAACCTGGAACCTCGAGAAGCAATTATTATTATTATTATTATTATTATTATTATTATTATTATTATTATTATTATATGTTGTTATAGTTCAAAATCAGATAATATTAATGGAGTGTTGGTTTCGGGGTGCCAAATGATATACTTTTGATTTCCGATGGTCAAAAGTGTGAGTTTTGGATTGGTTTCATAAATAATTATGAAGGCAATGACTATTGGGTAGTTGTTTGGGACTTAATATGAAGACATGTTGGAAGCTAAGGGCTAAATGGTAAAATTCGGACTCAAATTGTAAAGAGTCTTGAAGGTAAGGGTTAAAAAGGGAAATTAAGGTTTTGTTTTGAAAGGAAATGGAGAAGGAGGGGTGAGTTGTGTCAATATGGGAAGAAGTTTCATGTGTATCGGGTATTTAACGTAACTTCTAAACCCTAAACCTAAAGCATGTACAACCAACACCCCACTCCCTCTTCATCCTACCAGCCGCCACCCTCTCCCTCGTCCGGCTGCCACCATCCTTCCCACCCGACTCCCTTGCTGTTCCAACCAACCAAGACCGCCATCGACGTTGCCATGGCTGGAGATAACGAAGATTGATGGGTGAACCAGGAAAGATAGTCGCTGTTGTCGTTTCCGGTGGTATGACCACCACAGTTGAAGACAGTGGCGGATCCAGAAAAAATGGTAACTGGGATCCATTAAAATTTGTATTTATAAAAAATTGTTTGCAAAATCACAGATGGAGCATTTTGATGCCTTTGTTTATTAAAATAGCATCATATACTTTTTTCATATATGTAAACCTTGAGTAAGATCACATTGATAAAGGTGGATTTTTTTTTTAAAATGTAATAGCTCCTTCTTGAGGTTTTTTTCACAAAAAATAGGTAGTTTTGTATGTTTAAAGGGTGCAGAAAAACAAGTGGGGACCAGATGTAAAAAGATAGGCAGTTTTGTTAAGTTTTAGAACACAAGGAACAAAGAAACGAAGTTTTATATGTTTAAAGGGTGCAGAAAAACAAGTGGGGACCAGATGTAAAAACAACAAATGACTTTTTATGGAAAATATATAAGGTGGAAATTACAATCAAGTGGGGTCCATGCACCCCACTTCTAATACTCTACATCCGCCACTGGTTGAAGACCAAGACCGCCGAACGCGCCGCTGCTTCGCCATCATGACATACGCTCCCCTTGACGCTACTAATCTCTTCATCGCCTCTCTCTGAAGACGTTGTTCTTCTCCCATTGTCTTCACTCGAGCCCGCTTATAGCCGCTGCCTGTCACCACGGAGTGACTGAGATAAGTGCGTGGTTCAATTTAGATCGACAAATGGGTTCGTGTTCTAGTAACATGGTGTGTATGGGAGTGTTTTGCTGGCCGAAAAACATGAAGAACCACCATGGCAGCCAACCATGGTGGTTGCCGCTCGTGTTGCGCTTTCTGCCGCCACCGGCCACTGTGTGTGATGGTTGTGTGGGTGTGAAATGGGGTTTAAATGCATGTATTTCAGTTTAATGTTATCTTTGGGTGTTGTTTTGGTGGAAAAGTCACCACTACCGTGTACCACCACCGACCACCATAAGGGTGGTTGTGTGTGTGTGTGATTATTTAGTGTGTGTGTGTGTGTGTGTTAATTGGGTATTTCAATGTAAAAACTGTAACCATGTCGGATTAATGAAAAAGAAACTCCTAACCACCACCGTGAGGTGGTGGCTGCCGCCACCAGCCGCCGTGTTGGGTGACGGTGTGCTTTGATTGTGTTTGCACCTTATTTGGGGATGTTTGGACAATGTGTGACCAATGAAACCCTAATGGGCCCAAAGACACCCTAATAGGCCCAATGGAACCCTAATGGGCCAATAAGGCCCAATGTGACTTAAAAGCCCAACCAATGGATTAATGAATTATGATTGGCTTGGAAAAACCCTAAAGGCATAAAACCCTAACTTAGGGAAATTGATCGGGACACATACACGAGAATGATTTAATAAACTTGAAATATTAAATAATAATTATTGACAACTAACTTAAGGCAATAATGGATTTAATGGATTAAGTCCTTAATGGGTTAAGTAAGAAACACTTAACCCTAATCATCATTTCATGTGAAAACCCTAAGTTTGGGATTATGGGCTTGGACTTATTGAGACCCACATTTAGGCCATTGGAATGGAATCGTGTATTAAGCCTAATCATAACATATGACTTATTTAGTAAAGTAAGGGACTTAATGGATTAAGTCCTTAATGGGTTAAGTGAAAAACACTTAACCCTAATTGTCACTCTATATGAAACCCTAATTTCTATTGGGCTTTGGTAATTGGATTATTAATGGGCCATCCAAGAATAATCATAAGGACTAGAATATGTTGATGGGCTTAAGGTAAGGCCTATATGAGGATGTGGGCCCAATTTGGAAAATTGGGTCGTGGATGGGCCATAATTTGGGCCTTGATGATTATATGATATTGGGCCATTGGAAATGCCAAATGTTTGGGCTGGACTAAGTAGTTAGGCCTTTAATTATGACCATGTACAGGTATGGCCCCAATTTGGAAAATTGGGCCATATGTTAGGCTTTGGCCCATTACTTTGACGTGTGGGCCTTTGGAGTGTTGTTTAGGTGTTGTTTGATGTTCGAACCCAATTATTAATTGGGTGCTGTTTGATGTTGGCAGTTCGGGAATCTGTCAACCAGCATTTGGAGTTTTATCTGTGGGATTTCAGCAGTGTCAGGTGAGTTATCCTCACTATATCAACAGGGTCTAAGGCACCAAGGCCGACCCTTTTGGATTGTTATCCCGATTATAGTATGTTGGTATGATTTGTATGATCTGTACCTGTTTTTTGATTAATTATGTGTTATGCGTATGTTAGATATGTGTGTATGTTTGGGCTGAGGCGGTCCTACTTGTGTTGAAGGACAACATACCCTGGGCGGTCCGGATAGGCTGTAGGCCCAACGAGGTGGTCCAGACATGCCGAAGGCTCAGAGAGCGGTTCAGATAGGCTGAAGGCCTGCGAGGCGGTCCAGTCAGGCTGAAGGCTCCTTATGTATACTGTTTGATAGGACTAGTGATCTGTTAGTTCTGTATCCTGATAGATAGGAGGGTATTATGCTTATTGATCTGTTAGATCTGCATCTTGGTAGTTAGGATGGTGTTATGATTGATGATATGTTAGATCGGTTTGACTGTTATATGATATGAGCTATTGTATGATATTTATGTGCACATGCTTGTTTGATTGGGGGTTGGGTTGAGGCTATCCTGCTTTGTGTTGTAGGCCAACATACCCGATGAGCAGTCCAGATAGGCTGTAGGCCCTACGAGGCGGTCCAGTCAGGCTGAAGGCTCATTATGTATGTTGTTCTTTATATGTTATATGATATGGTTATATTTGTATGGCGTTGGTATTTTAGGGAAACTCACTAAGCTTCGGGCTTACAGTTGTTGATTATGTTTCAGGTACTTCTGATGATCGCGGGAAGGCGAAGGCGTGATCGTACATCTCCTCATATCTCATGATTTTATGATTTGATTCTAGGGATACTCTGATGATTGAAAACAAACTGTAATAACTTAATGGTTTTAAGTGTTTTGAAAAATTTTAAATTGGCTTGAATTTTTGGAATGTTACAACAAGGGAATGAGATGTGTTTACCTAGGTTTTGAATTCAACCACAGATCTTCACCTCACCATTGCTTATCTTTCAAATGTGATTTAGCTCGTTATTTTTTTGCTATGATATATGTGTGACTGAGTCCTCTCTCTCTCTCTCTCTCTTGAATCTTTTTTTTTGTTTCCCAGGTTCATGTTTATGATTTTTGTTGGAGAAATTAGACATTTGTGTCTTTTATATGTTTTCATGTTGGATGTGTGGGTATTGATGATTTTTCATTGCAGAAAAAGGAACCAGTGGCTTTGTTCGATGTTGGTCTAGAGGTTTGTTTGTTTGTTTTTTTATTTTTTTTTCTAATATGTCATCAATACTTTTTTTTAAATATCCCATCTAAAATTGTGTCTTTTGAGTCTTGATATTTTGGTATCTTCAGAACTGTAATCTTGATGAGGAGTTTTTCTAGGTTTGTGTGAGTTATATATGTCTTTTTGTACAATGTGTTGTTGCTTTTGTTGTCAATTTGATATGTTATTTTGTAGATAGCAACAAATGTGTTTGCTTATGAGTTTATCTTATTAGAATCACCTGAAAATCAATTACAATGTTAGTTTTCTCTGTCTACTGAACATATATTTAACCCTATTAGTGAAGGTGACGTTTCTTTGTCTTAAATTGGATCCTTTAAAAATATCCATGCTCAATATATTATTTTTGAAACTGGTCAACATCTATATGATTGCAGCCTTGTGCTCTTGATCAGCTCCATATAAGCAACACCTAACTGTCCTAAGCAATGTATAGGAAAAGAAAAATGTTGAGGTTATGGATGTATTCTCTTTTTGAGGTAATTATTCTATGGAGGCATTATATTATTATTGAGTAGTGGGTTAGAGTTGTCTATTCAAAGCTTCTTTCATGTTATCTTGGTTTGTCAAAATTGACAACAGGATCATGTATTTATCGTTTTAGGTTGTGATTTTTTTTTATTGAAATAGACAAAGATGTATAAAATCAACCTTTTTTTATATCTTAAAATTCCACATTTTCAACGACTTCGGTCTTTTGTGACTTTAAATGTTAAAAAGAAATATTTCCAGGTTCTGAGGTATGATTAGCTTAATTTTGTGCAAGGGTGTTTTATGAAAATTTGTATTTTAATTATAGGAGGTATGTTGACTGTTTTAAATATTGGGAGGGTCGTTTGGTTTAAACCGATCATTGAATGAAGAATCACACAAATTTATTCTTCTATTAAGTATTATAAATGAATGATATTAATAGCAATTTGAATCCAATTTCTAAATAAATAAGTTTCCTTTACCTTTTCAATTTCATGTGTAATCTTCGTTTTAATCTATCGATATTAGGTTCGATCTAATGTTTTATCCGAGATCCGGACGACATGAAGATGCATTGAGAAATAGAAATCATTGAGATGTACTAAGTATTCCGAGGTATATTATTTTTAAGTCCTATGTCTTTTATTTCAAGGTTTTTGGTTAATTCTATTACCTATTTTGAGATTCAACATAATGATGATTTATTTTAGTTTTTTTAGAGGAAAAAAATTAGAGTTAGATAAGTATGATTTTAACCATATTTTCTGAAAATTGATTCACTGATTAATGTATGCATTTGTTTAAACTACTGAACATAGTCATTTTGATTAATATATGAATTTGCTGTATATATTCGGTTATGTCTTCAATGTTCTGATTTAAATTATGGATTAATGTGTGTAATTTGTCTTAGGGTTTCTTACACAAGATGGAGTCAACAAAGTCAAATTTCTTAAAAATCGAGCGAATAAACCTTGCGGTTAGAGCCAAGTGGTCACAAAAGTACAATGACAATAATTCATCTTGGGTTGTCAAAAGGAGAATGTCTCATAAAATTAATCAAAAACTTGATAAAGTTTCTTGAATGGTAATTATATGCAATAGAATGAACACCAAATACACAAGGTAAAAAAGTTGGGTCAGTACTGATAATAATTTTTCATTTGATTATAAACATGAATGTGATCTAAGAAACACTAAAATGATATTTCAGTTAAAAGTTTCACCCTTGATATTATGATACAAGGTACATTAACGGATCTTTCTTTACATTTTTTTTTGTCTTATTTTGTTTAAACCAATAAATGTTTTAATGTTAGAAGACTATAGTTATCGTGAATGATTAGTATGTCGAAAGATTTGATTTTCGAATTGATATCTTTTAATTTTTTCTTTTATTATTTTGTATTCGTTACATATTTTATATGGTTTTCAAACAAAATCTAAAAATAATAAGTAATCAAATAAATGAGTGAATCTATTAAAAATAAAAACAGTAAAAATGAGTATAAAAGTAAAACGGTTTCAAATAAAATGTAATAAAGTTGAAACTATATTTTCCAGGAAGTAACCAAAATAAGTGGCACTACGGGTGATTTTAAAACGTCGGCTTAATTTTTGAAGATTTCTTTTGATTAATTATAAGAAAATGAAAAATATATTTAATTTTTTTTATAAGTATCGAATTTTGTATCATTTATAGTATTAATGTTATAGAGTGTGGACTCTTAATTTTATAAGATAAAATAAAGATATTGTTTTAACCTAAAACAACAATATATTTTTATGTTTAACCCGAAACGAGAACCTGTGTTTTGTAACATAAAACATTGTATTTTTAATTTAAAATTACAACATTTTGTCTATAATCTAAAACACTGTAAATTTTTTATTAAACATGCACCATTTTGCAAATTATTTTAAAACATGGACCGTTTTTGTGAACAAAATATGTACATGCACATTTTCTATCAATTATTGTTTTCGTAATTTATTTTAAGGACCAAACCTCACGTTTATAAATTAGTTATTAGGAAGGGGCATTTATTTAATTTTTTAAACATATTCACAATCCCTGTAAATATAATTATGCATAGGGACCTATTCTGTAAAATTAGAGATTGTTCTTGTAATTTATTTTTAATATACGGACCAAACATATAAAATTTGCAAACAAGCCAAAATATACAACAGGTAAACGGTTAATCGGTATAAGTTTGCAATTTACCTTAGTTGAGAGTAAATATTTGGGTTTAGGTTCTATGGACAACAAAAAATCCTAAAAATTATTAAAATGCATAAAAAAAACTATTTAGAGATTACAAAACTTTTTTTTGAATTTTTTTATCAAAAAATCGCAACTTTTATATCAAAATCGCTGAATTTTTTTTTTTTACAAAAAAAAAAAAGAGATTTTTTTATTTTTTTTAGCAAAATTGTAAAAAATGCTACGATTTTTTGATAAAAAAATTCAAAAAAACGTTTTGTGATGTCTTTGTATTTTTTATGTATTTTTATGATTTTTAGGGTTTTTTTTTAGGGATTTTTTGTTTTCCAAATAACTCTTCCTTAAATATGTGTAATCTGCCATGTTTATGCTTTTGGAATATGACATCCTTAGTAAAAATTATTTGTCGCCGCCGCATTGCGCGGATATACTGTTAATATATATATATATATATATATATATATATATATATATATATATATATACTAATAAAAGAGTAGTTTTTTTTACATGTGTCACCATATTAGACATCTTAATTAATGTGTTGTCACTTCTCAATCTATTAGTTCTCCATTTTAAATTTATTAGACTTTCTCATTAATGTGATGCTATTTGTTAATGTATGTATTTTCAATTTTAAATTTTAAATTTTATATTATTGTTTTCATTAATTTACAAATAAAAAATGTCTAATATATATATAAAAAATTAATTTTACATATTTATTTGAATCAATGATTATAATTTCACATAACTAATAAAAGTATCAATTAATTAATAATTTATTTAAAATAATTGATTAATAATTTATAGGTTTTACTATAAAATTTTAATTAATTTTATAACCGTGGTTTCCACGGGTTATAAACTAGTATATATATATATATATATATATATATATATATATATATATATATATATATATATACATACATATAGGGCGAACGCAAAATTTCACAGTAGGGGTGTCACGGGAAAGTCAGGGTTGCATGATAACAGAAAAAAATAAAATTTTCGAAAAACTTTCCACTGCGTCCGGAAAAGTTAGGGGTTGCCGGTGCCACTAGTGACCCACCCTAAATCCACCCATATATATATATATATATATATATATATATATATATATATATATATATATATATATATATATATATATATATATATATATATATATATTGAGATTTGAGAGGACTCTTATGCACAGTGAACTTTTGCTTTTCCGAATTTTGCCACAAGTGTTTGTGGGATTTGCAGTTTGGCCCTGCCTCCCCTAACATCAAATCACGTTTTTACTTCCTGATCGGAGCCGGATCATTCCCCACCAACTCTCTCATTCAATATCTTCCCCTTTCCGATTGTTCTAATTTTAACGCAACAAATATTCCACCGCCTTAACATAGGTACACATTTGAAACACCCCTTTTATCTCTCTCCTAATAGCTCCTCTGCAACATCCTCCATTAATCTTCCGCCTCCTTGTCTTTTCTAGCAGCACGTGTTGTCGTGGCTAACAAGCACCCCTAACCTTCATCGGACATCTTCAACGACGGGCGACGACTTCACAGTTTTGAGGTTTCTCAGTTTGATCCCCTTGGATTCCGAGCTTTCTCAATTCAAATATCTCTGTTTCATTTACGAATTCCATTGCTTTTAAGTTTCTGTGATTAACTGATTCAAGTGCGGTTAACATGCGAAGATAGTAGAAATGAATATACGTAACGTATGTTCTTAATCAGTTTTGATTTTTTCTAACTTGAAAACTTCTTTGTTGTAGACAATATGATCAATAACAAGGGAAAATCCAACTCAAAAGATTCTAAGATTCAGACAAAATAGTCACCTACAAAAGCACCCAAATATGAAAATCTCCCTGTCCCAATGAACCTCAAAGCCTTTAGCTTGAACGATCTCAAAACCATCACCAGAACTTTCCGATCGGATAGCCTTTTGGGTGAGGCATACCGTCCTTTCTTATTTTTCGCCTTTTGTGCACTCCCTTAATTGGTTTTTGTTATTTGTTTATTGGAATTTTTTGTCAAGAAAAAATTGAAGCTTGCAGAAGAAAGTAAACAAAAAAGACAGTTGAAAATCAATTTGTTGGATATGGAAGTTGCACTTCCTGATGGAGCAAAAAGAGGGTCTAGGTCAAATGATCAATACCTGCAATTCAAAACACACACATAACACCCAGACCTTGAATGTTCATCATCTACCCACTTTTTTTTTGGTAATATGAGTGTAAGAATACATGTAGTTAATTTACACCTGTCACTGTGCACATATTTTTAACCCAAAACAAAAATGAATAAATGGATTATTTAAGTGATTGCTTCTATTCTTTTGTGTGTGATTTATGCTGACATGATACATTCCTTACTATGATATTTTGATATGCATAGTGACATCGGATAACATTGGCTATTCTCGATGTCATCATAAGTTTCACATACAAATTTTGACCTATTGACATGCAGATAATGAAAAGATCAAATTTTAATTGACAAAGTTGATCTTCAATGCTTGCCTCCTAATAAAAACCCCGTGTCTCAGATCACATGGAGCTAATAAGAAATATCATAGCAAAGTTGCTTTTTTTTTCATGCCCGACTTCTTTATCTTACATTATGCACACACTCATGTCTTTTTGTGTGTGTTTTGCAGATAATTCACAACAATTGGGCTTATCCTGTTGATGGAGATTTCTATTTCTCCGTTGGCGTTCCTTCCAATTACAGGAGGTCATGAGGAACAGAACCTAAAGAGATAGAATTACGTAAGCTGCAACTATTTTCTAATGCACGTAATCTGATGCACTTAAAATTCGAAATATGGAATTTACTCACAAGGATGTGGCGTTGAGAATGTTATCATACCATGGGGGCACGATGATTGCATGTATTTGGTACATATAAATACTCTATAATTCATAATTTTCTTACATATTGTGTGAGGCCTTCATTATCTCATTTTTTAACACTTTGACTATTTATGTTTCTTATTTTTGTAGATTGCAAAAGAGAACTGGACCAATCTTCTATCAGTTGGGCTTTTCATCATAACATATGGTAATTGTTGTTATGATATGTTACGATGATTTAATGATTTTTTCTTGAATCAATGATTTTTTCTTTTTGGTGGCTATGCCCACCAGGTGCTCGATTTAATGCCAAGGTGAGTTGCATTTTATTTTTTTTGGGGTTTTAAACTTACAGGTACACATCAGAATGTGTGTGATTCGCTTTAGTAAAACACGTTTTGTGTTTTATTCCAGCCGCATGAATTTATAATTCGTCCATTCCCCATAAATGTTTCTTTTGTTATATCAATTGTTTTTGGAATTATGATTTTTCCTTGGTATACTTTTATGAATTTGCTAACCAAAATGGTCTTAATTATGATTTTCTTTTTTCTATATCTGTCATTATTTACTTAGTACTGGTCAGTAGATGCTATGAAATTAGTCTTCAAATATAATTTGTGATTTACTTTGTTTGTGTAGGAGTATTTGCCTATTTGGCTTACTATTGTTAATCACTGGGTAACATACATCGTTGTATACTATATAGAAAGAGATGTCGAGCAGGAACAAATCATTGATGCTAAAGGTAAAAACTTTCTTTTAAAACTTAACAAATGATATTTTAACATTGCTATTAACTACTTTAAAATTTTAAAAATAAGAAATAAACTGGTTTTTCCTTTTTTTTTTTTTTAAAATCATTTAAGAAATGTGATAATAAATAATTATATTACTTGAATTAACTGATGTTTTAACAAAAAGAGGTTGTTATATGATGGAAAAACTGAAGAGGTGAGGATGGAATTATCTACAGAGAACTCCCACAAAGTTAGTATATGTTGTAAGTTGGAATCCTGAATGTAAATAGGTAGTTAGTATCCTCTTTTATAAATTCCACAAAAATTGGTTTTTTATGTATCCTTTGAGTTCAATTTTAGGCTTTTTTTTCTCCTTTATTTGTAGGTTTTAAAATGTATCTACTGATAATACTTCAAATATATGGACAATGTTAGAGGATTTCATTTGGATGATGTCTTCTGGATTTGAAATACCCTTTGACCACAAAATTTGCAATAAAGAAAATTGAAGACAATAATACCCTTCTCTTCATTGTTGACATCTGTGCTGACATGAAGAAAATCAAAGATCCAGTCAACAAGACATACGACATCCAGACCAAGAAAATCAACACCTTGCTCATGTATCATTTTGTCATGTTTGTTATCTATAAAATGGATCAAAATGTGATGCTTTTTTCCACTTTTTTATCGTTTGTTTATTAAAACACAAATCTGATGGAACAAAGAAGGCTTAGTTATCACTATAATGAGCATTTCCTTTCTGTAAATACACTAACTTCAAGTCAATGTAAAATTGAATTAAAATTTAAAATAAGGCCCTAAGTTCTATTGATTTGCACGTATTTCCAGAAAAAACAAACTATGCTTAATTTCATGATTAATTGACTCTCAAACACTAGCAAATTGATGAGAGGGCTTTTGTTTGAAGACTATTCCAGTTTTCTGAGAGTCTGTTCTGATGTGCTTTCTTCTTGGTAGTTTAATTGTAGTCCTGTATCTCTTCAAATATTTGTGAAAATTAAGAATCGTTTGAATATTAGCCAAATTCCACAAAAAACAATGCTATTTTGATTTTTTTAGTTCAACCATTAAGAATAATGATTATAATAGCGTAGTGACCAAAATAACGTAATAAGGAGTTATAAAGTTGGGAGATTGGAAACAAATTTTCCCTCGTAGGGGCACATGGAGGACTCAGGTATGGCTAAGTAAAGCCAAAATAATCAGTAGGTTGAAAATTCTGAAGGGTTCCAAATAAGTCACAAATTTTTATTACTTATGTTTTGTTTCGTGTCGGGCACCTGTTGTAGATTTCTTATTTAATAATTATAACCACTACTACAATTTATAATGTATACATTCATACATTGATATTGGTGACATTACTTATGCCTTACGATACAAAAACTAACTGCGATCTCCATTTAACCAAATTTGATTTTTTTCTTTTATTGGCAAATGTTGCAGCATAACAACAAGTTTTAGAGGAAAATTCAGGTTTAACTGAAACCTTTTAACCTAAAATTATTTTTGTAAACTGAAAATTACGGTTCAATCACTTAATTATTTTATGTTGCAGGGAGTTTGGCTACTAATAAGTTGATATACTTGAATAGGATTTCATGTGCTACATGGTAGCACGGACGTAGCTACATACATCCAAGGTGGGTCCTAGGACCTACCTAAATTTTAATATATTCTAGAAATTATACATAAATTTTTTATGACCTACCTTTTAGTATTGGAAAAAATTAAGGACCTACCTAATTTTTAACGTGAGAACCACATGATTTTTAGTTGTAGATTCGCCAATGCACGGTAGTGTAAGGTTCATTTCTTTCTAAATGGGGTTCATTATCTATGCATAATTAGTTAGTTAATATAAAGTATTAAGTATTAAGTTTTGGTTAAAAATACATTAAATTGTTGTTGTACAAGTTTCTTTAAATTCTTGTTGTCAAAATATGTGAAATTTTGCTAAAATCTAACTATGAAAATGTACTGTTTTATAAAACAAATTGATATCAAAATGTAAAAATCCTATAAAATTGCTCTTGACAAAAATCTATCAAGTTTTTTGCTGTAATAATTGTAAAAACTATGCCATAAAGTGGTTAGCCTTGACCATACAAACCATCACTGTTTGACCATACCCTGGCCTAGGAACGACATTTAAAGACTTTTCTCAACAAGGAAAACACATTTTTGATTCATTCTCATTCTCATTATTTACCATCATTCTAATTTCTAATTATAGCATTGCACTTATAAGTTTGTAGAAAATGTAGTTTTAATTTTAAATAACATTGCCATTTTTTGTAAAAATAATAAAGTTCATTGCTATTTAGCACAGTTCCCTTCTATATTTTATCCATTTTGCTTCCTAGTCATAGGTTCCAAAGACCAAGTTAAGAAGTTGCTTCCAAAGACCTGCATATGCTCATAATATTTGCTTTGAAGAATGAAGTAATAGATGGAATTGAATCAAAATTGAAGACCTTGACCCATGTGAAGCATGGGAAATCTTTCTAGTATATATTAATTAATTCCAAGGCCCCTTATGAATAATATATATATATATATATATATATATATATATATATATATATATATATATCGCCACACAGACTCATACAAACATGCAAGAGTCATAAAGAAAACTATCATCCTACATACGTAAATTAGTGAGCTAACATTGGTTCCTTCGACTCACAAGCATAGGGAAGAGACTCACCTCAAACTTCTTAAACAACTAGATAAATGCTTGGATTGATGATCCGGGAATCGTCCACACTAAATATATTATCAAATAATATCCTAACTAATAATCAGGACATAAATCATAATTGGGCCCTATCCAAAGACACTCAAAAGCTTAAAATGCCCAAAACTCAAAAGTCAACAAAAGTCAACGAACCTTAAGTACGCCCGACATACTCGTACTTACGCCCATCGTATGCCATCTTTGGCTAGTATGCACGGAGTACAAGATGGGTATGCCCAACGTACTCCACAACCAAGTCGTATCACCATTAAGTGCTTAATCAGATAAGCCATTATGTTTAATTCTCAAATTTGATCCTAAATGACGTCTTAACATGTTAAGTTGGAATTTACTCATTTGGATGTCTTAATGGGACCCAATACTCAATAAAATCCATTATAAGCACCCTAACTCATACATGGTCCAATATAACTTATCAAGATTGCATAGCTATGAACAAAGGACCTCAAAAATGCTAAGATCCACCATACTTATCGTCTAGAGTGGCTCATATTGTCATGCATGACTTAAAAGACCATAAATTAGGGTGTTTAAATAAGGCACAAATCCTATAAATTAGGGTTCTCCTCTGGTGACTATACGCCCCGCATACCTCCACGTATATCCAACATACATGGGTTTCATCCGTGACCAACTTTGACCCAGTACGCCTAGCGTACTCATAACATACGCTCACATTACTCGGCCATGGACTAAAACCACCAATCTTCTGAAGGCCATAACTTCTTCGTTCTAAGTCTGATTTCGACGTTCTTTGTATCCACAGAAAGGTAATGAGAAGCTCTACAATTCTATGAACTCTCTTTTGCCTTAAAACTTCCCTAGCTTAAATCTAAAATTCATAAAAGGCCTGAACTATCACTTACGGTTATACCCTTAGGCTCCAAAACACAAACCGAACTTGGATCACCTACTATACATTATCCACATCTAAAGGGTATAAATCTCTCATCCCCCAAGGCCCATAGCCTTATGATATTTTATCTTCGGGCCACGGCCCCGAATTGTGAAACGAATCGAAATGAGATGTTACAATTAGTTTGTAAAGTTGGCACTTTTTTTCCCCCAACATCGATATTCACTACTGCTAGCCACAAAGGTTTCAATACTTTGACACTTTTGGTCCCTAACATTTACCAAATGTGATACCTTATGTTTTTTCAACACTACTTTATGGAGCTGGCACTTTTGGTCCCCCTACATTCAATATTCTACTATATGACCCTGCTTTCTTCAAAACATCATACACAAACAAAATAGAAACAACAAACGAGAAAATGTAACACTCCAAAAATACTAATAAAATTGTCATTTTTAAAAAACTAATTCTTATATCAAATATTAAAAAAAAACATGATATGTTGTATCAATCACATCAGAGTAAATCAAAAGTAATAAGTGCAGAAATCATGTGGGATGTTGTGTAGTCATATCGGGCCCTTCCCTTTGGAACTGGAAGTAACTGAAATGTTAAACCACAAAACTGTAAGAACAAAGCTTAGTGAGTTCCCAAAAATACCACATACCAAACATATAAATGGGCCCAACCATGGGGTATATTTCAACCCAAACATAACATCAATGGGCCCAGCCATGGGGTCTATTTCAACCAGTGTTGCAAAAATCGGCCTAATCGGCCGATTAATCACTAATCGGACCTACACCGATGAGATCTATCGGTCACTATAATCGGGTTTGGTCAATGCAAGTCAAGGTCGAAATTAATCAGACCTACTCGGACTTAATCAGACCTCATCAGGTTTGGTCAATGCAGGTCAAAGTCGGACCTAATCGGCCCTAATCGGACCTAATTGCCGATTAATCACTTTTTTTGTAGTATTAAAGTTATATTTATAAATTTTTGAATAATTTTCTTAATAATTAATGGTCTCCGATTAATCCCCGCCTTGTCGATTAATCCCTAATCGCTAGTCCACCGATTAGTAGCCGAATAGCGATTTCTACAACCATGATTTCAACCCAACATAACATTAGGGGTCACAACCTTGGGGTATATTTCAACCCAACATAACACTAGTGGGCCTAGCCCTGGGATATATTTCAACCTAACAGAACATATAAGAGTCACATAGACAACTAGCATCCTACATAGTACAGTGAAAAGACTCACCACGTTAATGAAGATAAAAGTCATCAAGTCGCAAAATAAGAGACAATTGCTAAACACCACCTATAATATCACACACAGTGAATCATTAGACCATCTTGCTAAAACTAGCATCTGACTAAAAGTTAACAAGTCAAATGTCAACCCTTAAAGTCAATAATCAAAGCTGATGTCAAAAATGCCAAAAGATGGCCTCCACGTTGTGGCCTTCCTTGGCCACATCGTGGGTACAAAACATCAAGACAGTCGATAGATCTACAGTCACCACGTTGTGGTAACCTAAGGCCACGTCGTAAATAGCTCAAAACGAGCTTAATCCAACTCCTTCCAATTTCAAGAGCTCCAAAGCTCAGATCTGGTCCTTCCCATGGTCTTAATGGATAAAGTTTTCAACTTTATCCTTTAATACATCTCCTCAAGTCTAGATCTAAAAAGTCCAAAAAGGTAACTTTATGTAAGCAACTAGACCATTAAGCACTTAATCTATGAGATCTTCAATCTACAACTTCCAAAAGTACATATGTATCACCTTGAACCCTAAAAATGCACTTTACGGACATGCACACCTCATGCATGTCCTTTCTCATATTTAGGTCAAAAAGTGCACAAAACCTAAAATTCAAGCAAAGATACCCAATCACCACCATTTCCTAGATCTATAAGGTATAATGCTCTTGGGACAATGAGAAACCATAAAGTTGAAAACTTTATTTCTTCAACCCACTCAAACTACCTTAAAGGGACAATAATATGACATAAAACCTAGATCTATAGAGAAATGCAAGCAAAGATGGGGACTTGAGGACTTACAAAAGATCTAGAAGATGTACACAAATAGAGGTGAGGTTTGCTTGTTGAGATAAGCCACTAACTTCTCTTCTTCTTCTTCTTCCTTTAAAACCACTAAAAGAGCACCAAATCTTCCAAAAGGTTTAGAGTTTGCAAATGAATCATTTGAGGGTGATGGAGGCTGAGGGTGAAGGAATACCTAGCCTTAACTTCCTTTAAATAGAGCTAAATGTCTAGAGATTAGGGTTTTAGCCCAAAATGGTCGCCACAACATGGCATCCAAGTAAAACATATGCCCAAACTTCTTATTAAAACAATAAAATTACACGGTGGATACAAACATCCCGTGTTCGTTGGTGATGGAAACTCGCAACGGACACTCTAACTCCCCAATAGACATATCAAACTCCCTAATAAATGATCAAGATAAAAAGGAATGACATGTGCCCAGGTTAAATAACACAAGATCGGGAAAAGAGTTCACTAAAAACATACCAATCACGACATCTGGTGCCGACCTGGTCTCCTCTACCGTGAGCTGGAAAGCGCGACCTCGATCCCTCAGGGGCTCTACCCTGCCTCGACTCCTATTCGTGATCCTCAGAGTAGCTGGCCGTGGAGCCTGCGTGTAACATCCCGGAATAGCAAGAGTAGAGTTGAAGGACTAAAAGTGTAAATTTTGAAGGGCAACTCGGCGAGTCCATGGATGGACTCGGCGAGTAAGGTCGCGACTTTGGCCACGAGTCAAGTGGCCTACTCGGCGAGTCCAAATATGGACTCGGCGAGTAGGTGCTGAGTGGAGAAAACCCTAAATCTGGGGAATGAGCCCTATTTAAAGAACATTATATCCTCTCCCCGGCCTCTTTGATCCTCCTTGAAGTCCAGAAACCCTAGAAAGTGTGATTGAAGAAGATTGGAGTGTATTTGGAGCTTGGGGAGGTGTTTGTTGAAGAAATCTTGAAGGAGAAGAGGCTTGGATCAAATGGCTTTGCTTGGATTCGAGTTTCATTGAAGTTGGGGCATTCTTTTGGAGGTAATATCTCGTTCTTGGGCTATCAATCATATGGATTCATTATTTTGGGGTTTGTGGGGAGTATATCTTGGTATGTTTTAGAGTTTAGAGGTTAGATCTGAGGTTGCTACCTCAGATCTGGAATATTGAAGGCCCAGAGTGCATTAAAGTTCCTATGTTTGGGTGCTTAGTGAAGCCATCATGTCCCAAACCCTAGCTATAAAGTGAATAAGGCCTAGATCTCTTTGGATTCACGTAAAGTTTGCCACTTTACGTGATGGATGAGTTGTAGGAGGCTAGATCTATGTTTTGGATCAATTGCATGGTCTGGAATGCTTCTGTATGAATTCAGATCGGTGGTACTCGGCGAGTCACATGGGTGAACTCGACGAGTTGCTTGAAGATGAGCTGGGACTCGACGAGTTGGAAGAACAACTCGGCGAGTCGGATGAAGATGGCCTTGGACTCGATGAGTTGTATGAACAACTCGGCGAGCAGGTTGAAGATAGCCTTAGACTCGGCGAGTCTGTTCTTGGGCTCGGCGAGTCTTGTCGAAGAGTCCCAATATTTCCTGGTTGAGTCGAGAACCGGCGAGTCAAGGGATGACTCGGTGAGTTGTGGACGAGTGGACCTCGAGTTGTTGGACTCGACGAGTCTTGGGGTGACTCGGCGAGTTAGGTCGTGGGTTGAAGGAAGTTCTGAGTGCGGGGACTCGGCGAGTCATCGGGTTGACTCGGCGAATAGTGTTAGTTAGGGGTTGACTTTGACCTTGTCTTTGACCAAGGGTTAACCAGTGGTTTCCAGGGGTATTTTGGTAATTATTGTTTATGGTTTTGAGTTCAGTGCATTGGTGGCTGTTCAGTGGTGGAGATCGTATCAGTGATTGGAGCAGCGGGATCTTGTCCTTTCAGCCGGCCGTTTCGAGGTGAGTTATCCTCACTATATCGGTAGGGTTTATGGCACCAAGGCCAACCTTTTTATCGGATGGAAATCCGGGTAGTTGTCAGTAGTTATGATATGGGCCGGAAGGCATTATGTTATGGGCCGGAAGGGGTTATATGTTGTGGGCCGGAAGGCAATACATGTTGTGGGCCGGAAGGCATTGCGATGTGAACCGGAAGGTCATGGCCTGGAAAGGCGTATGTGTACATTTGGTATGTTGACTGATTTGTAGGGTGATGTTATGCTAGTGACCGACTAGGTTGGTATCTTGGTTAGGGTAATGCTATGTTATGTGATCTGTTGATCGATTGCTGACTGTGAGCTGTTATATGATTATGTGTTGTGTGCATGATTGCTAGGTCTGGAGTGTGACCCGGTATGCGGGGTCGTTCTATGTTCTGTTATGATATGTATGCTTTTTATGTTGTGGGCCGGAAGGCAATATGTTATGGGCCAGAAGGCAATATGTTATAGGCCGGAAGGCATTGCGTTATGGGCCGGAAGGCGGTATGTTTTGGACCGGAAGGTCGTGGCCTGGAAGGGCGTATATGTGGTTGGTATATTGGGGGTATCTCACTAAGCTTTCGGGCTTACAGTTGTGGTTTTATGTTTTCAGGTTCTCAGGAGTCTGTGGCAAGGCAAAGGCATGATCGTACTGTTCCTCGCGTTGGTGTTTTACGAAATGAACCTGGGAAAATACTCTGTTAAATAATGTATTAAAAACCTTTTTGTAACAACGTTATTAAAATGGGTGGTTTTTTAAAAGTTTTAATTGTTTTGAAATTTTGGTCGTTACACTACGTCGGCCTAACCTCAAGTGAGGGGCAGTTGGCCTTCACATGGCCAACCTGGTCGCAGTGGGAACAAATCGTGCAACTGAGTGTTGGGGCTTGCTGGTGGAAATCCCTCGCCATATGGCTTTGCCAACCATAATTGGGGCACCCATAAAGATGATCTAAAAGCACCCTCATGAACCTTGTCGCACTTCCCACAAGTAAGGCCCTTCCGACTCCTAGATATAGTATCAGTTTCCCTGAACCGCTTCGATGCAGGCTGCGACTGCGTCGGAGCTGGTATCTGCTCCCTCAACTGGAGGTCCATCTTAATCTCACGCTGCCTGGAGGCCTCCTGTAACATCAACAATGAACCATGATGTTGATTGGATACAAACTGCCTAATGTCCGTATTGAGCATGCTTAAGTAACAGGTCATCTGAGCTTGCTCAAAAGCAGCAAAATCATGACAAAACATGGCCCTCTCCATAGACATCTTGGTGATATTCGTCACCAACTCAGTCCAATCAAATCCAAGTACTCCTCAGACAACCTCTCACGATCCACCAACGAAACATATCTAGAACAGAACATCTCCGAGAACTACTCCCAATTCAATGTAGTCCTTTGCTCAGGAGAATACAATTTAGTAACAAGTCTCCACCAATCCTTCGCTCCAGACCTTAGGAGTTTCAGAGCGCACCTGACCTTCTGGTCAACTGGGCTAGAGCAAGTGAAGAAACACCCCATCAATGTCAGAAAGCCACCTCATGGATATTTTCGGATCCTGAACTTCGTCGAAAGTCAGGAGCTTTGTTTTGTCGAAGTCCTGATACTTGAAGATCCTCCTAGTACCAACCCTATTTGTGACAACAACTACGGTCACTGCAGCAACAACAACCTCAGAGAGGGCATCGTATCGCTCATCAAAATACCCCACCATGGTAGTCTTAATAGACCCAAACATCTGTTGGATTAGTGTCTAAGTCCATAACTATTTTGGTATGTACTTGACCCGATTATGAGCATGGTCCTTTTGGGTTGCCTTCACCATAGCAAAATGTAGGATGATTTAAGGAGAGAAAGGTTTAAATATGATTTATTAATATACTATGAGAATAATATATTAAAGGAGAAATCATATTGTTTAATTAATATTAGTCAAGAATTAATTGTTAATTAATTTTGTGGCTAAAAGAGATTAATTAAACTTAGGGGACTGGTCTGCAATTATTGGATAATTGAGTTATTGGGCTAAGGAATGCTAAAGGAACAAGGGGTGAACGAAATTATGATGGAAGCCCATCATATTTTCGTCCATGGCCTTATCCAGAAGGTTCCATGGGCTGCTTAGAGTTTAAGTTGTCCATTAGGGTTTTGACTGAAACCCTAGCAGCCCACACAAGTATATAAAGGACCCCTTAGGCCCCAAAAACGTGAACAACTAATTCTCTAGGGTTTCCAGCCGTTTTTGGTGCCTCCCCTCTCTTCCCTCTTCATCCAAGTTGCTTAGTGGTGTTTGTGACTCCATTAGAGGTGCAGCATTTGAGGCACTAAGCTTTTGAAGCCAATTCAAGCAAGGGATTGATTGTTATTACTATATAACAATTAAAGGTAATTCTATAAACCCTAATTCAGTTCATAATATGTTAGATCTAAGTTTATTAGTCTTGGATTCAAAGCATGTACAATAGAGAAACCTAGATCCAAGCATTAGGGTTTGTATGAGCACATAGGATTGTTCTTATGCTTAAAACCCATCAGTGGTATCAGAGCCTTGATTGATTTCAGTTGTATGTGATGCTTAACTGTTTTATTTACTGAAAAATCGATTTTTGGCCTTTGCCCGACCTGACTCGGCGAGTCAGTGGATGAACTCGGCGAGTCTGTCCCTGACTCGGCGAGTCCAGTCCCTGACTCGGCGAGTCCAGGGGTCAGACAGAGGGAATTTCGGGTTTTTGCTGCTGTTTTGACTTGGATTTGATGCCTAATTCGTTTTTTGAAGTTAAAATCCGATTTTTACCTAAAATTAGTGATTATCCTTGCCAAAACAATGGATAATTTCAAATCTTTTAAATATTGGTTGTTTATATGATAAATATGGATTATTTAAATTTTTGGTAATTATCTTATGAATAAAATGAGATTAGGTCAAATATAGATAATCACCAAATTAATTGTTTAATTTATGTTATTTGTTATTTGATCCCTTATGTTTTGAAATGTTTCAAAAACTTGCCCTCAAGTTTTTGGAATTTAAAAGTTAATTAAAAGTTTAATTTTGAAATGTTAAATTCTAAAACCCTAGTATTTTGAAAAGTTCAAATCACACCCTTATGGTTTTATTAATTAATTAAAGTGTATAATTAAAAGTGATTTAATAAACCCATAAAGTTTTGGTTTACATTTAACTTAAAAGTATAATTTTACTAAATTAAACCACCTTGTATTTTAAAAGTGTAAAATACACCCTATACTATATATAACATTAAAAGTCCAATATTATATATATGTATGAGTAAACAGTTAGTCTTACCGTTAGGAGGCCTCATTCACGAAGCTGGTCTATAAGGGGTGTTTAAGGAAATTGCCTATAAAATGGCGATTGAATGGGTATCTACTCTTACCCACCGCACTCTTGACTAGTGGAGGGTCGTTAGCCGAACGGGTAGGATAGGACAGAAACCTTCCATTATAAGTATAATAAAGTACAAAGTAACGAAATGCTTTTTCAAATTCCCAAATCATAGTTACTTTAGGAAAAATGTGAAATTGTATGCTAACCCATGGAATTACACTTTGTACCCTTGTCAAACGTTAGTGGAGCGTGTGTGGTTAACCGACACACTAATTTGGGGATGACATTGGTGGCGAAGGGTGGCTCGATGCTTATCATAGATCAATGGAGCGTGTGTGGCTAACCGGCACATTGATTAGGTGATAGTAGCATTAGGCGCACCACGTGATTCGTATGGTTATTCACACCCTGTTTGTGATCCTCGGCATCCCAGTCACAAATAGTAGGGCATAATCGAGATTAAACATGCCATTGAAAAGTTCAATGAATCTCAAAAAAGATCTAGGAGTTTCAATTCATTTAAAACCTAATCTTCCTTTTCGTTTTTCATGGTGGAAATTGGTAAATCATCATTTAACTACCTTCAAATATTTTGCAACTAGATTACGAATCCCTTTTCTAGGTTGTAGAATATTGTGTTGGATCCTAGCCTTAATAACTCATTTGGGTGTTTTATTAAGGACTCAATCAACTTAACTTGAATTTTCTCCCGTTTTGTAGATGTCTAACTCTAACCGTGGTATTCCCGAATCCCAAGGAAAAAGTGTTCCAAATGAAAGTGAAAGCTTGAGTCAAAGTGAAGGATTACTGTGGACCAGCTTGATTTCACTTCCTCCTCTTCCTCCCGTTGTTCTCCCTAGCCCTAATGATCGAAGACTTGAAAGGTTCAAGATCACCGAATCCCTGTTGGAAATGGAACATCAAGATGGCAAACCCGTGTGTGCTCACATCCTAGGGATGAAATCACACATTGATAGGTTGATTATGTTGGGTGCGTCTATCTCAATAAGTTGGCTGTGGACTGGGTTCTTCAGTCACTCCCTGAATCATATGATAAGTTCATTAGAGAGTATATCATATGATGAAACTTGACGCAACCCTCATTGACTTGACTTATATGCTTATTGCTGCCGAATCAGAAATGATTTGGCGAAGTAATGGAGCATATTTGTCTGATAACTCAACCAACCATGCTTCCATGGACACCACCTATTCCTGCTGCCAAGGAAAGGGAAAATGGATACGAAGCTACCCAAAGGACCTGAAGAATCTAAGAGATAGGAGAGTCAATAAGTATGGCTCTACTTCAGGTATAAAATCCACTATCTAACTCCATTTAAATTCCTATTCTTTATTCATAATGTGATAAGATTACATTTTCATGTTTTGTAGGTTTAGAGAAAAGAGAGGAAGTTTGATGGAAGAGCAAGATGAGTCTGATCACGAAGAAATGGAATTCGATCGCATGAATTCGAAGATCAGATTTTGAGCTTAGGAAGTTATGATAGATTTGTTAGGAGTATATGATTACATATTTTTTCATTTTAATTTGCATTGTAAGGACATGTTTTCCGCTGTTTTTATGAATAAAATAAATTTTGGTTTTTATCTTATTTGTTTATCCTTGCAATGAAATATATGAAAAATTGATGCTTGTGTGCTTCTATTATTAGCAAAATGGATTTGATTCTTAATTATGTTATTTGTGGAAATGTCAAAAATTTACCAAATAGGGAGAGTTTCTCATCGCCCAAGTTTCAATTGGACAGAAACTTGGAATCACGCAATGTGTATTGTATGATGAATGAAAAACTTTCACATTTGGGGAACTTAGACTAATTCTTTGGCAAAGTGTCTATTGAAGGACAAGGAGATCAAGTACACAAGGTTGATCAAGTCCACCACAAGAGTGACAAACACATTCGTCATGATTTACTAAGGTTTAGTAAATATGGTTATACTTATAAGGTTAAGTGTAATTCTGAGTTGATTGAAAAAGTTTCAATGAATAGTAGAATGAATAAAGCAGAATCAAGTAGGCAGAAAGATAAAAGTTTCTCTATTCTAAGAAGAAGGGAGAGTACCTTTTATTGTGTTTTATGATAAGTCTTTATGATTGAGAACCATGTCTCAATAGATCCTCTAAGTGAGTCTTAGTGCAATTGCATGTCTAAGAAGAGGAATCAAGTATTGTAGAAATGGTTAAATCAATAAGTCAATCATACTTCGTTCCAATATCAAGTCTTAGAGTCAAGATTGTGACAAAAGTAGGTTTATAACACTCATCAAATGTGGAACTTGAAAAAAATTCTTATTCTTTCACATTTGAAATTGGTAAGTTGTGCTGTCTTGGATAAGACAAAGACCAACTAGGACCAATTATGTGAAGTGTTTTGTCTTGATAAGAACTACACTAACTCTTGAATATTTGCTTTGTCAAGAAATGTTTCTTGACAAGAGAATCTTATATGTCAAAAAGTCAGTGGGAGTCTTAATGGTCTTGAAAGGTTTCAAGAACAAATCAAGAATAAACCTTATCGATCATCACTAGCACACGACTTGAGGTTTACAACCTATCGTGCTGACTTTATTTTGTTTTCTGTGCCGTTCCAATTAAGTTAATTGTGTATGTGAGTTCTATGAGTTCTCATTTGAATGCATACTAGAGCCTTAGTCGATGGAAAGTACATTGATATGTAAGGACAAGTTACTAAACTACTTGGAAGACATGGTGGGCACTCGTGTTACCATAGGGCAAGAAATCAAGATTAAGAAAGTTCAGTCCATATGATTTTGGATTTGTCACAGACCTTGGTTTTGGCAAATTCACATGGATAGGAACTCATACACCATAAAATCTAAGTGTCATAAGATTCCCTCCTTCATGAAAATGACTGTGAGAAAATGCTTTCACTAAGAGAGATTTTAAGAAGATAGCAATTGTGAAAATTGTATTCTCAAATTCGATTATGGTTACGGCATCCCTTTCCATAGTTCGAATTATGAGATTTGGCAATTAGTTTGAACATTTGGAACTTAGTAACATAAGTTCTAAATTGTTTAAGCACACATATGAGCTATCTAAGGTGAAGGTGTATAAGTTTAAGAAGCTTAGATAAAGGCTTATCGAAGCATCTGGTATTAGAAATATGAATTTCAGAAATTCAATAGGCTTTGTTTTCTGGAAGTTCATTTGTTTTCTAAATACATGTCAAAGCTAGTGGGAGCATAAGTGTTATGCTTATATGATAATAATCATCATGATAGTGGGAGCATAAATGTTATGCTTGTATGATTATTATGGCGAGTATTGCAAGTTAGCAATATTAATTATAGAAAAAAAAACAAAGGTTCCATTTGCAGAGTTGCATGCGTTGAAAAGTTGTTTTAATATAATTAAGGGAGAGAATATTATACTTCGTTTCAAAATCTAAAGCTTAGATTGAGAAATTTTAATATTTTTCAGTCAAAGGATACATTGTGTGTTCTTAAAATTCGATTATGATTACGGCATCCCTCTTCATAGTTCGAATTGTGAGAACATGACACATAAAATATTATGGCAAAAGATTGGTAAAGTATCATATCTTTATGTAAGACATTATGCACCGTGTCCCATACGCTTTGGGTATAGGATCAATTGCAAATGTTATAATATTTGACCATTCTAAAATTTTCTAAATGTCTAGCGCATTAAGAGGGAAAAAGGACTAGAATTGGTTTTGACTAAAATTATTAAACAACTATCAAAGGACGATCCAAAGTTCGCTGAGGATTGGTCGCTTGTGAGTAGTTGGAAGTATGGTATTGGATGGACCATATCGACATTATTATGAATAGATAAGATTCTATTAAGAATGAGTTGTCATATGGCAAATGTGGAAATGTTTCCATATTGGGAGTTGGATATTAAGAATCTATGTCTAGATTAGAAACTTTTATGCAAGAAGGATGTTCAAAGGAATGTACTTTGAATGTGAGACTTCACGTCTATAGAATTGTCTTGTAACAATTTCTAAGAAAGTACTTTGTAATTTCATTAGCCAAGTCTTGGTTACTTTTGTGCTATGACTTTACGAAAGGATCGTTGCGTAAAATGTTAGAATCTAGCATATTCTAGTAGTGGAAGAACCTTGTGTTCTTACACTAATAATGGGGATTGAGGAATTGTGAAATGAGAATCATTGGAAAAGTTTTCAGTTGTTCTATTTCACAAAGCATGGACCATAGCAAACAAAGTGTGCATGCTTAGAGCATGAGACAGTTGTCGTTGTAATTCAAGTAATGAGTTGATTATCCGAAACATTAAATGATAAATAATAAGTAATCAATATGGTGGATCAATAGAAGTGTTTTATTTACTCTCACAAGTTTGGGGCCATATAGGATTAAGTATTATTGTTATGTTTCAGTTTGCATGTTTTGACTTCCAGAATAACTAGGTTATTCAAACATCCACAGTCGGTCATACGTTGGGAGTAGGTATGAATAAAGACTATCATGAATCTGTCTGTAGATTGCCTGAAGTGTTTAGACATGGCACAAGTTTGTTGCAAAGTTCATGAATGATTTGATAAGATTAGAGTATTGGATTAAACCCACGCTCACTTGGATCACTTCATGGTTTTATCATGAGTGATTAGTGAGACGATAATATTGTATATTCTTGAAACCGAGACATGTCAGTTGTTATTTGTTGGTCGGTTGCACATTGATAATAAGTAAACGCACCAGTAACTTGGTGTTATAAAACTTATTGTTGTGTGTGATTCGATCAGTAAATGCAAGCGAGCATATGAGTCGAAGTTTATCCATTCCTTTTACCCAAAGTAGGATAAAAGCGATATATGTGGGCCTCTCGATGATTTAATGATGACACCTAAGCGCTTGGCCAAGCCGGGACTAAGTTGATGTGTTCAATTGTAGTCTGTTGTCAGTCGTCATAAATCGGAAGTCGGGAAACAGTATAGAGAGAATGATTGAAATTCATGTCTTATGACTATACGATATCTTGAGAATGGAGGAACATATAATCCCTTATCTAGAGGACACGCTATTTGATAAGATTAGAGTTGACAACGGCTTTTGAAAGCTACGATTGCTGATCAGGTTCTGAAGTTATACGGACAATAGTTATTAGACTTATCCAAGTGGGAGACTGTTGGATTAATGTCTAAGTCCATAACTATTTTGGTATGTACTTGACCCGATTATGAGCATGGTCCTTTTGGGTTGCCTTCACCATAGCAATATGTAGGATGATTTAAGGAGAGAAAGGTTTAAATATGATTTATTAATATATTATGAGAATAATATATTAAAGGAGAAATCATATTGTTTAATTAATATTAGTCAAGAATTAATTGTTAATTAATTTTGTGGCTAAAAGAGATTAATTAAACTTAGGGGACTGGACTGCAATTATTGGATAATTGAGTTATTGGGCTAAGGAATGCTAAAGGAACAAGGGGTGAACGAAATTATGATGGAAGCCCATCATATTTTCGTCCATGGCCTTATCCGGAAGGTTCCATGGGCTGCTTAGAGTTTAAGTTGTCCATTAGGGTTTTGACTGAAACCCTAGCAGCCCACACAAGTATATAAAGGACCCCTTAGGCCCCAAAAACGTGAACAACTAATTCTCTAGGGTTTCCAGCCGTTTTTGGTGCCTCCCCTCTCTTCCCTCTTCATCCAAGTTGCTTAGTGGTGTTTGTGCTCCATTAGAGGTGCAGCATTTGAGGCACTAAGCTTTTGAAGCCAATTTTAAGCAAGGGATTGATTGTTATTACTATATAACAATTAAAGGTAATTCTATAAACCCTAATTCAGTTCATAATATGTTAGATCTAAGTTTATTAGTCTTGGATTCAAAGCATGTACAATAGAGAAACCTAGATCCAAGCATTAGGGTTTGTATGAGCACATAGGATTGTTCTTATGCTTAAAACCCATCAACATCTCTATCAATTGTGCTCGAAAGTGAGCAACAAACTCCTCCTAAAGGATCTCCTTAATCCTATCCTGGGACACTTCTGGCCCATCCTAGCTACTAGCTCCAGTTCCAATCTAGATCCTGCCTAAAATTGTCTCGTCATTACCATACTAAAAATAAACTAGGGATATATCAGATAAAACACATATCATACTAGGGTACCAACTCCCAACAAGCCCTAGGTGTCATGATTTCACTGCTACACGTACGGGTCCTATGCTTTCAGTAGTACGGGACCATACTACCTTCCATACCTCCATGTATTTGTCTCAAGGATCATCACAACAACCCCAAAATACACACTAGAATATGCATACACCCAATCCTCACTCCCTAGAGGAATGCTAAACATCATGAAACTGGCTGGCTGACCCCACATAACTCGTCCATGAAACTTCCATCAACCCTGCAGCACCCGTGTAAAATATTTGATCCTACCTTAAGCCCTTCATCAAACAAGAACATGAAATAAGTTCACATTAAACATTCTCAGGCTATAGAATCTTAGTATGTACAACTATAATGCATACACAAAGCAACTACAATAATGATCAATTCCATATAAAGAAGAACCCTAGGCTATCAGGCATCATAAAATCAGACAATTCTATCATGTAATTCCTGAAGATCCCTAGCCTATCATTAACATGTTGTTATAACATATCACACGATCAAATAACAGTATGGTAATTTGGGGTCTACTTACTGGCTCCGACTGATCGTACACATTGCATCCTCTTTGATTATTTTGAAAACAATTTGAAAATTTTTATTTTCTTTTAAAAAAAATCTTTTTCCTTAGCTTAAGACTGGATTTACATGAGTGTCCCTCCAATTCACTCAAACCAAGGCTCTGATACCAACTTGTTGTTGGAATAGTGTCTAAGGCTGCAACTATATTAGGCAAGTATTTGATCCGGTTGTGCATGGTCCTTTTGGGTTGCCTTCACCATAGCAACTTGATGGATGATTTGTTAAGAGAGAGTAAATATTATAAGGAATAATATATGGTTATTTGATTAATATAAGTCATAGATTAATTGGAATTAATTTGGTGACTTAAAGAGATTAATTAAATAAGAGGGTATAAACTGTCAATTGTTTGATAGTTATACTTTAGACTATAAATCCTTATCCTAGATAGGATGGACGATTTCTAGGGCTTGGATAAGCCAAAAATCGTCCATAGGGTTATCAAGGAAAGGATATGGATCAACTTAAAGTCTAAGTTATCCAATTAGGGTTTAGGTTGTAACCCTTAAGGAGTCTACAAGTATAAATAGACCCTAGGGGTGAGGGAATTCGACACACCATCTAAAGTAGAGATACTCTGGCCGAATTCCTCCCCTCTCCTCTCTCCTAAATCATCTTGCTTGCTATTGGTGTTTGTAAGCCATTAGAGGAGTGACATTTGTGACCCTAGAAGCTCCAAGATAACAAGATCAACAAGGAACTCAAAGGTATGATTCTAGATCTGTTTCAATGTTGTTATTTAACCTAATTAGCCATTAGAAGTCTTGGATTCAAATCATGTTTAATTAGAAAGCCTAGATCCAAGCATTAGGGTTTTGCATGCGCACATAGGAAAGTTCTTATGGCTAAAACCCATCAGTGGTATCAGAGCCTAGCTTGGTTTTCTTTAAATTGTTGCTTGATTAACTGAAACAAACCTGCAAAATTCGATTTTGGGTTTATGAGTCATGTACTCGGTGAGTTCCAAAGTGGACTCGACGAGTAGACCTGTACTCGGCGAGTCCGAGCGTCTGGATTAGGCAAAACCGGGATTTTTCCATGTTTATCTTATGGAAACTTACCTTAATCATATTAGATCAAACCTAATTCGATTTTTTGATATATATGACTATTATCTTGATCTAATTAAAGATATTTATCATCTAATAAAATATTTAATTTTCTTATGTGATAAATGATCAATTATTTTGATAATTATCTTAAAAGAAATCTTGGATAAATCAAATAAAGATAATTAGGATATTAATTGTTAATTGGAATTATTTGTTATTTGATCCTTCATGTTTTAAATGTTTAAAACCTACCTTAAAGTTTTGAAATTTATATTTGTGATTAAAAGTTTTAATTTAGACAACTTAAATTTCAAACCCTAGATTTTAAAAGGTTTTATAATACAACCGTATACTAATATGATATTACTAGAATAATATATATATGTATAACTAAATGCTAGTCTTACCGTTAGTAGGCCTCATTCACGAAACCGATCTATAAGGTGGGTATAAGGTTGCGGCCTATAAAATGGCGCTTAATGGGTGTACACTCACACCCACCGCTTGCTTGATTGGTGGAGGGTCGTTAGCCGAACGGGTAGGATAGGGCAACCTCATCTTCTCATTAAAAGTATAATAAGAAATACAAAGTAACTACACGTTTTTTAAAAATTTCCCAATCTTAGTTACTTTAGGAAAAGTGAATTGATGCAATCCCATGAAATTACACTTTGCACCTTGCTAAGAAGTTAGTGGAGCGTGTGTGGTTTACCGGCACACTCATTGGTTCTAAGCGAAGGTGGCAACGGGTGATTCATTGTTTATCATAGTTCGATGGAGCGTGTGTGGTTTACCGGCACATCGAATAGGTGATCGTTACAATGAAGGCACCATGTGAATTTGCATGGTAATTCACACCCGCTTTGTGATCCTCGGCATCCCAGTCACAAACGAGAGGGGCATATCGAGATTTAAACATGCCATTGAATAGTTCAATGAATCTCATCCGAACCTAGGAATTCTCAAAAACACTTAGGACTAATAGTTTAAGTTTTGTAATGGAGAATTAGTGAATCGTCATTCACTTACCTTCAATTTATTTGCATGTTAGATTACGGCATCCCTTTTCTAGTATGTAGACGTTTCCGCCATCCTTGGTTTGGGGGTGTGACAGATTGGTATCAGAGCATTGTTTATAGTGAACTAAGTATATCGAACCACATAAGATATACAAACTATAAATGCATTGGGACTAAGGTCTCTGATTTTAAGATTTCAAAACCACTATACCTTTAAGAATAAATAACTTTTGTTAAAAGTATACATGCATGCATACATACTAAGGTCAGCATCATTTTAGGACAAAACAAAAGTAATGATTGTTGGATATCACAGGTAAGCCTGGGGATGTATGATCAGTCTTGGGAATAGCATAGCCTGATCAACTATGCTGGTCCGAGGAGTGATTAGCATACGCCCAAGAATGGTTGTGATGTGGCAACAGGTCTAAAAACTTACCAACACTACCACAATGAAATACCATAGGGGTATTTTGGCATTATTAAAATTACATATGTGAGAACTAAATAGATCTTTATCAATAGGTCAATAGTTGCTTAGTGGATACATTAAAATTTTATGTATCCAGGACGTCATAGACTTAGAATCTGTGGATCTTTGCTCTACTTCCTGTTCTCGTTGGATTGGGGATTTAGAGTTAGGGTCGCTTATTCGAAGGTCTATCCTGTCCCGAATACATATAATTCGTATGCACTAAACAATTTGTTGAAGTACCTGATAAAGATCCTCGTATAATTAGCTAATTAGTACGTTTGCTTAATTATTTCTTATATCCCCATTTCTCGCGAAGATATCATGGCTGGATTCCATCCACACGACGACCCATACTACCCTAACCACGACAATACCAAATGGCTCGGAGAGGAGCCAGAGAATGATTACCCAACCCCTGTAGATGGTCACCAAGCTGAAGGCTATGCTGATGGTTCTGACTCCGACCCTGAAGTGGAGAACTTAACCCCGATGACTCTTGTTCCGAATCCTAACCCTTGTCCAACTTTTCAAGGCTTGACGCCTCCTTGGGTAGAGTGATCGGAAACCTGGAGCAAAGAACAAGACCAACACATGTCGTTTAATAGAGAACGAAGCTTCTACAACAAAAACGAAGGAAGCTCAACAGATACAATTTTTCCAATCCTGGTCCATAGAGTTGCCCGAAACGAGATTCTGGGTAGAACAACTCTCCATAGTACCGCAGAGGTTGATGCAAATGCAAGAATACATACGATCCGCACCAATCGCCTTGAGCACACTCGTGAATTGTCTAAGAGAGACCCTGAAACCTTGCTGCGAGCACAGGCTGAAACACGAACCGAAGTTATAGAACTCTGAGTACACCAGAGGGTATACAAAAGGCACCTGCCTGATATGGAGTGGCAACTAGTTGAACTGAGGGTTCACCAAAGGGATGATCGCCGCCAGTAGTAGATGCCTTACTTCCTTTCCCTATTAACAAGGAATTTTTCTTTTCCCTATCTATGTCCTATGTGGCATCCTATGTGAAACCATCTTGTACTGTAAGTACTTTTAGTTAGGCCTTGAGGCGGCCAAAACTCTCCTGCTTCGGATGTGATGTAAGACCCTCTCCAAGGTCAATTTTCCCCAATTTGCTACATCTTAGACATCAATGACGTTCTCAGTCAGAATAATTCCGTGACACTCTTTGTTCAAATACTTCCTGATGAGTCTATCTGAAGCCCACTTTAGTCAAGTTGTTGGACTAGAGTAATTTGGCTCCGAGATCGTTCCCAATTTCTTTCAAAGGTTGAATCATGTTATTCACCAACCAATGGAACCCGGTTTGAACGACAAACGTCATTAGATCATTCTCTGATCTTACTTCTACTCTATAGGTGGACAATCGAAATACATCTAGGTTCAATGATAGCCCTTACTAGAAATTCTAGTTCTTCAAGTGGGATTAATAAGAATGTTATTTGTTATGATTTCCTCACATATACATTCCCCAGTTATATACAACGAAGACTTGGTAGAAAATAGAATATGAGATTTCTAACCTAGTTTCTTTTCCTCGTTGGGATGTGAAACTAAAGGAGAATCACACATTTTACTATCCGCCCAGTCTTGGTTATATCATAATGTGTATATGTTAAGTTTTCATGTATAATAACGTATCTTTAGTCAGAACCAAAATAATTCAGAGACATGTCATCATCCAGAAATAGTCAGCCGAACAATGAAGCCCCTAACCTTCATAACGACGCCGCAACATTTCAAGCCGCGGTAACAGTTGCTGTGACAACTGTCCTTACAAACCTCCACACTAACGACGCAACCACGACTGACAAGGGAATTGAAAATTTCGATTGTTGTATCAATCTTGGAAGCCAACAAAGGACAACAGTCTCGGACATACAAAGTCGTAAAACCGAGAAGAGGAAACGAAATCGTCGAGCTCAAAAGGAGCGTCAACGATCCCAAAGACTTGCCATGCAACAGCAACAAGCGGCAACTCCTGCCCCTTCAGCAGCAGCACGACCAATTCCTCAAATCCCTGGCATCGGGACAAACCCTGCACACAAGGTTGATGGGAAAACCGGACCCCATAAAAGGAAAGTTTCGAAGTGGATGAATGAGGAGGGCACCCGTGTCCATGTAACTCTAACTAAACACCTCACTTCCACCACCAATGCTAGTGTAAGCCAGATATGTCATCAATGCGGCGAGATTGGGCACCTTAGAAAGGACTGTCCAATCATAAAGAACTCTGGTGCAGACGGGAGGATACTAAGGATCACTACCGCAGGAGAAACCACTCCGGAACTGCCCGCAAATATCAGTACGTGTTTCTAACATCGACATTTAAATCCCGAATTTCTTTATATGATAAATCTAGCATCGATTAAAGCATGCATTGTAGTAATCATGTGACACCGGGCGGGTCATTCCTCACCATAATCAAATTCTTGTGCTACGAAAAGTCATCCCCATCTTTCCTCTAAATTCCTAGATCCCCATTCGAAGTGCAAATTTCGGGACGAAATTCCCTTTAACGGGGGGATGATGTGACAACCGTCAAATTCTGGTCAATTCAAAGTCAAATAAAGTCAACAAGTCAAACCGGTCAGCTCCACTAACCCGTGTGTGCTTGGACTTACGCTCAGTATTTACTAAACAAGTCGCTACTCTAACAAGAAAACATGAATCGAAAAGTACGTACAACTAGATCTCTATAAAAATTCTGCAACTTCATCATTTTATGACCCCATTTGCGAAGTTGAGTATTTATTTCCAAAAATGCGAAACTCCAGGGACAATATTTGAAATCTTCTGTTTTCTTCCCCAATTCGCATTCTACTGTGAAATACTTCGCATCTTCATTCTTACACCCTTCGCATCCCTTCGCATTTATCTCTTTAAAAATTCTGCAACTTCATCATTTTATGACCCCATTTGCGAAGTTGAGTATTTATTTCCAAAAATGCGAAACTCCAGGGACAATATTTGAAATCTTCTGTTTTCTTCCCCAATTCGCATTCTACTGTGAAATACTTCGCATCTTCATTCTTACACCCTTCGCATCCCTTCGCATTTATCTCTTTGAAAATTCTGCAATTTCATCATTTTATGACCCCATTTGCGAAGTTGAGTATTTATTTCCAAAAATGCGAAACTCCAGGGACAATATTTGAAATCTTCTGTTTTCTTCCCCAATTCGCATTCTATTGTGAAATACTTCGCATCTTCATTTTTACACCCTTCGCATCCCTTCGCATTTATCACCTTCGCATTTTAAGCTAATTAATCGAATGCGATTCACAAAATTTTCATTCCAGATGCGAACACAGTTTAGTTCTTGAACTCTAAACTTGCGAAATCAAAAATTCATATGTTGAACCCATATGCGAATATTAACCCAATTGACTTCAAATTGACTCATAGATGCGAACACTCGATTGTTTTACTTTCGCAAAATGAGCATCAACAACTCCACAATCACTCTATGACCAGCCATACCTTCCCACCTTACCTATGTCACATCAATGTTCCCTTACACTCAATTATCCCTCCTCCCACGTTTTTGAGGGCTGATTATTCATCCTCTCTCCTCACATCATCTCATTTACTCTCATTTCACAAGAAGATCAAACTCTTTCCTCTCTCACTTTCTCTCTCTAGAAATTCGAGATTCAAGGGCTGATCTCGAGTTTTTCCTCCACATTTGGTAAGCATAATCCATTCTCTTTGTGATTATCTCGTTTATTACCACTCAAATCATGGATATCTTAGACAAACTCTCTCATAATTGTGTTAGATCTTCGAATCTTCAAGTGATTCTTCAAGTGTTCTTGGGTTGAACACTTTCCTTCTCCAACACTTACCTACTGAAATCACTTAAGGTGAGTTCATACCCCTACATTTTCATGTTTTCTCAAGTTTTCAGGGGGGGAATACAAGTTAAAACACTAAGAACATATCTAAATTTTTCTAACAGCCTTCATCAGAAAAGTTCAACTCCATTCACGGACTGTTTTGGGCATCTTAAACATTTTTGTTTTCAAAACTGTACAAGGTGCAAATAGTTCAAGTTTTTAGCTTTAATATGACTACTTGCACATCTCCATGCGATTTTTCTACAATTTATGGTGATTTTTACAAAACTGCCTATCATTTCAAACAACAATCCGGACCAGTCTGTGATTATGGACTTTTTCACCCAAGTTAGAGGTCATTATAAATTTTGATAAAATTTATGAGTAAACTAGACACATTTTGTGAACTCTCAGAATTTACGGATCCAGTTTTCGACTTCGCATGATTTTTCTATGATTTTTCCAAAACAGGGCAGAATTGCTAAATTTTACCAACAGCATGTAAATATCATAACACTTTGTATTATGTTGAGCAAAGTGTATAATCATAAGTTTTAATGTTTGAATGAGTTTCCTAGTTAGTTTATCATTATGAACTGAAACAAAGACATTCATATTAAACATTATCCATTCATTTTGGAACACGTATTATTTAACTATAAAAAGAATAGTTTGAATAAATTCACAACACTAATACATTTCCATAAAAGGATTCATACATATTACATACATTTTAGATAAACTATAATAGGTATAGTTTATGATACATCACTCTACGCACTCGTACAAGAAAGGTACATTCATACAAGAAATATTTATATTCACACACAATTAACGTAAACTTGTTATCCTACATTGTGAGACTCTCTCTCCCCGTACGTCCGAGTGCGGGATATAATTCCTGGTAGTTATAATCAGAATCTCCTGGAGGGAGAACGTGATACTTGTATATAGATCTATATTGGGTTTGACACCCCACACCTTTCTGCTAGCTACAGTTGGACCTGCAGGTCTACGGGTGACAAATGTCATTTCATTTTTCGCGACACTGAGAACGTCGTGGCAGGTTCACATAGTCATAGTATGATTATAACGGCTCACATAGGGAACAATCCATAAGTTTACGGGATTTTATTTTTAAAACCTAAATGAGTTTTATGTTGATTTAAAATCACCTTTTATCTCTATGGGTACAAATACAAAGTACCGGGTCTCTATACAAAAAGAGGTACAGATACAAAGTACCGGGTCTCTATACAAAGTTATATTGATATTAAAACTATTCTTCCTCTAGAATTGTTAGACTTCAACTATAGTCGCTAAGTGTATATGTTTGAGTCATATGAGAATTTAGTCTTGGTTGGCCTAGAATTGGTGGTGCCCGCCTCATCTCCTGTTCCTCGTTGGGTTGTGGACCTAGGGCAGACCCACTATATTCAACGTTTTATCTAATTTAAATCTCATATAACTTATATACACTGGACGATTATAGAGGAACTCTACGGGTCATTCTAGGGTTCATTAATGCATCATATAGGAATATTTCTATTCATACTTAACTAAGAAAATATTGGATTTTCTGGAAATCAAACTATATCGATTTTTCAAGGAAAAGCGGTTTCTACTTCAAACAAAGCTCTTATGAACTCACCAACCTTTGTGTTGACACTTTTTAAAACTACTTGTATTCTCAGGAAATCAGTGAAACAGGCAAACTTCATCGCTTTGAGGATGGGACGCTAAACCGTCAACAAATTTATTTTGTCATCATAATGTAATTGCTTTTGAAACATGTAAACATATACTTTGGTGTAACTTTTGCAATTATATTTATGGTGGTTGTTTTTTACTTTGAACACTATTATACACGTTGTTGTGATACTGTACATGAAGTCCTCCACCCCCAGACGTTTCCGCCATCCTTGGTTTGGGGGTGTGACAGATTGGTATCAGAGCATTGTTTATAGTGAACTAAGTATATCGAACCACATAAGATATACAAACTATAAATGCATTGGGACTAAGGTCTCTGATTTTAAGATTTCAAAACCACTATACCTTTAAGAATAAATAACTTTTGTTAAAAGTATACATGCATGCATACATACTAAGGTCAGCATCATTTTAGGACAAAACAAAAGTAATGATTGTTGGATATCACAGGTAAGCCTGGGGATGTATGATCAGTCTTGGGAATAGCATAGCCTGATCAACTATGCTGGTCCGAGGAGTGATTAGCATACGCCCAAGAATGGTTGTGATGTGGCAACAGGTCTAAAAACTTACCAACACTACCACAATGAAATACCATAGGGGTATTTTGGCATTATTAAAATTACATATGTGAGAACTAAATAGATCTTTATCAATAGGTCAATAGTTGCTTAGTGGATACATTAAAATTTTATGTATCCAGGACGTCATAGACTTAGAATCCCTAGCCTATCATTAACATGTTGTTATAACATATCACACGATCAAATAACAGTATGGTAATTTGGGGTCTACTTACTGGCTCCGACTGATCGTACACATTGCATCCTCTTTGATTATTTTGAAAACAATTTGAAAATTTTTATTTTCTTTTAAAAAAAATCTTTTTCCTTAGCTTAAGACTGGATTTACATGAGTGTCCCTCCAATTCACTCAAACCAAGGCTCTGATACCAACTTGTTGTTGGAATAGTGTCTAAGGCTGCAACTATATTAGGCAAGTATTTGATCCGGTTGTGCATGGTCCTTTTGGGTTGCCTTCACCATAGCAACTTGATGGATGATTTGTTAAGAGAGAGTAAATATTATAAGGAATAATATATGGTTATTTGATTAATATAAGTCATAGATTAATTGGAATTAATTTGGTGACTTAAAGAGATTAATTAAATAAGAGGGTATAAACTGTCAATTGTTTGATAGTTATACTTTAGACTATAAATCCTTATCCTAGATAGGATGGACGATTTCTAGGGCTTGGATAAGCCAAAAATCGTCCATAGGGTTATCAAGGAAAGGATATGGATCAACTTAAAGTCTAAGTTATCCAATTAGGGTTTAGGTTGTAACCCTTAAGGAGTCTACAAGTATAAATAGACCCTAGGGGTGAGGGAATTCGACACACCATCTAAAGTAGAGATACTCTGGCCGAATTCCTCCCCTCTCCTCTCTCCTAAATCATCTTGCTTGCTATTGGTGTTTGTAAGCCATTAGAGGAGTGACATTTGTGACTTTAGAAGCTCCAAGATAACAAGATCAACAAGGAACTCAAAGGTATGATTCTAGATCTGTTTCAATGTTGTTATTTAACCTAATTAGCCATTAGAAGTCTTGGATTCAAAGCATGTTTAATTAGAAAGCCTAGATCCAAGCATTAGGGACTTGCATGCGCACATAGGAAAGTTCTTATGGCTAAAACCCACCACTTGTAACATCCATAATAATCATGAAAATTTTAAACTTTTTAAATACAACCCAAATCCATAAAGTGTTTACAAAATAGTTTTCAAAACATTTCCGACATCAGAGTTTTTCAAAATCATAAAGCATAACAAGAGGATATGTACGGTCATGCATTCGCCATCCCGAGGTCATCCAAAGTATCCTAAACAGAACCTAAAACTATAATCCAATGCTTAGTGAGTTCCCCTAAAGTACAAACACACAAACAAATACCATATACAATAACAACATGCAATGTGTCCACGACTAAAAGACTGATTACCCCTGAGCCTACAACATAATTGTTCATTTTGAAATTAATTGCTATAAAAGGACATAAAAAAGGGAAAATTGGAATTTTAGGTCATTTCGCGGAGGGTATAGGTAACTCCGCATAGACCCTATGCGAGCGACCTATCCCCTCTGCGGAATGGATCTTCATCATTTCAATTAAATATTAGGTCGTTTCGCGGAGGGTATAGGTCACTCTGCGGAGCGCCCTCTACGGGATGACATATCCCCTCCGCGGAATGTATCTTCACCATTACAATTCCATTTGCGCCTATTTGTAGGTTAGTTCAACCATTTCAATTCCATTTGCACCTATTTGCAAGTTATGAACTGCATATTCATACCATTTTAATCCTAAATCTAAGCAATATGAAAAGGGAAACATTAATCTAAAGAACGTGAAAACGGATTACCTGGGAGTCGTATCCATCGGCGAAAATGTTGGGGAAATGCCGATCCATTTGCTGTCGTCGGAAAATGTTGTCCGACGGAGGGTTTCAGTCGATATCGGAAGAAAGGGCTGCTGACGAGGGTTGTTGTCGATTTCGATGCGGAAACGCAGAAAAGCAGATTGAAGTCAAGGGATTAGACTGGGGACCAAAGTGGAGACCCGATTTTACAATGAGAGGAGGGGCGAATTTACAAAAATACTTTGATTTCGCAGAGCATTCGTCAGTCCTCGGAGCCCATAGAGGGGAGCTCCGCCAAACGTATGTAAATTTTTGTTTTTTGTGACTAAATTTTGAAAAAAAAAAACGAAAAAAATATCTATATAATGTATTTTCCTTTAAAAATAATAGAGTAAGTTACACGAATGGTCCCTATGGTTTAGGATAATTTGCGCGTTTGATCCATAACTTATTTTTTTAACATGGAAGATCCTTTCTATTTATTTTTGTTACGCGTTTGGTCCCTGTCTTACCTAAAAAGACTATTTTTCACTCGATTTGTTAATTTATTTAAATAAACACAATGCTAACCCCAACCCTTTCACCTCATCTTACCTATCTCATCATTTTTCCCTATTTAAATTATAGTCTTTTTAGGTAAGATAGGGACCAAACGCGTAACAAAAACAAGCAGTAGGAACCAAGCGCGTAACAAAAACAAATAGTAAGGACCTTCCGAGTTCAAAAAATAAGTTAGGGACCAAACGTGAAAATTATCTCAAACCATAGGGACCATTCGTGTAATTTACTCAAAATAATATCACCAGTCAAGAATTGCCGCGTACGCGTCACCAGTCAAGAATTTCTGACGGCAAGTGGAGCCACCACAATGGTCACCATTGGCCATGGGAATGGTCTTTGGCTCAAGGGAGTGGTAGACTCTACTTCATCTTCAGCTTTGAGAGCTCGACTCCCTTGGTCTTATACACTTGGTCTTGTGCACTTACATCGCTTTTTATTTTCTTTCTCTTTCTTCACACTGTCGCCTCCTTGCTCCAAATCCTTTGACCGGTTCCAAGAAGCCTCCATCGCCACCCTCTTTCTTCCCCATAGCCACTGCCGCCGCCTCCCTCCTTCCCCGCAGTAACGGTAAGTATTCTGATGGTTTTAACTCATCGATTTCAGTGTTTTGCGTGATCGATTTCTGGAATTTCTAATATTTTGCTTTTTGGTCAATAATTGAAGTGAATTTCCATTTTTTTTAGACAATTTCTGATCTTTCGCTTTTGATCGATTTCCACAGTTCCTATTTTTTAGGTAACTGAAGGCAATTTCTGATCATGTCAACCTGACTCGTGAAGCCAGAGGAAGAACAAACAGGAGATGATTTGATCTTTATAAGAGATTTTGTTTTAAAGTCAAACGCTTAGTTTGGATGTGGATACAAAAGCTTTTTAATAATCAATTGCTGATTACAAAAACTTTGTACTAATAGATACTACAAATGGAATGAAGTTTGCTCTAGAGTTTGCAGAGAAATCCATACACACACAAAAAAAAAAACATTTCTAGTTGTTTTGATGTTCAAAATCAAGTTATAACTTTTTTTTTTGAAAAAAGGAAGGGGTAGTTTTTAGGGTAAAGGGTCAGTGTTCACTAACAATGAGTTCTGTTATTTATTCACTGCTGGAGATGACCAGTAACAATGACCCTATGTATTCTTTTCCTTCCTCTAACCAATACCCTTACACTAACCCTATTACTCCTCCAACGTATCCTTCAAATTACCAGTACCCATCTGGAGCATACTACCTACCACCTCCCCGAACTGCAGTACCCTTTCCTGCACCATATGATCAGCACCACGTCATGGGTATGGACCCTTCAGCACGGGCATTCGTTGGTGCTTGGTATCCTTCTTGCGGGTATTGTGCGCCCATAATGGAGATCGATGTTCATATCAAGAAAGAAACCTTGAAGATCGTGCCCGATCAAGAAGATCCTGAAAAATTTCTTGTTGAATTCACTTTTGATGCCTTTGTTGCTTGCAGGTAAGATCTTTCTTCTTATATATGTATAAACCTTGAAGATCATTGCAATTTTTTTTTTTTGTAAACATCTTTCCGGTTATGAACCTTGTAGATATTTACTCTGTTTTATGTAGTGTGAACCGACTGATAATATATGTGTATGATAATCGGTTTTATGTTGTTCTCCTCGCAGCATTACCCTCTCTGTCTTTGAAGAATTAGGGGAGGACATGAGTCCAACAATAGAAGACCTGCTTCCATCAATTACAGTGGATTTCCCACAAGGTTTTGGCCAGAAATTCAGACAGAAGTCCGGGACTGGAATTGACCTTAGACTATATCGGGTAAATGATTACACAGAGGTATACCATTTACAAATTAAGGCACAAAAAAGTCAATGCATATCAGAAGATGGAAGTATGGTTAGTGGAAGTATTATTTCCCAATATACTCTAGCAGAGTTTGAGAAGGAGAAGGATGAATGCCAGGTTAGGGTTACAAGCCAGTTCTTAAAGGTGAACAATGTGGAGTATGATATCGGTAGATGTGGTATTTATTTTTGGAATGATCCTGGTGAACAATATCGTAAAATTGGGAAGTTATTGGTTTCTAATATAAAAATTGGGATGGGGAGTAGTGGTACGATTGTATTTAAGGGAAGTTATGATGATAGGGAAGTTGCTGTGAAAAGGATTGTGAAGGAACATTATGATGTTGCAATGAACGAGATTGCAAATCTGAATGCATGTGATTGGCATCCTAATATTGTTAGGTATTATGGTGTGGAGAAGGATCAAGATTTTGTTTATGTTGCTCTTGAGAAGTGTGTATGTAGCTTACATGATTTGATATTGTCACATGGTAATTTGGGTGTGCAATTGGAACCCACAACAGATGTTTTTAAGGATTTGAAATTGTGGAAGCCTAATGGGTATCCTTCATCTACTTTGTTGAATTTAATGAGGTTAGACCTTTTTTTTTTTTTTTTTTCTTCCAGTTAAGTGATATCTGGTTAAATGATGATTAAAAGATATGTGATAAAATGATCGAAAACATGGGAAAATGGAAGGAAATAACTAAGGGGTGAATGCAAGAAATAGCGATGTACTTTTTTTTTTGTTATATTAGCTTACTTTTTTTCTTTCTATTTCAACATTGTACTTTCGTTTTTTTCTTATTAGTACATTGTTCTTTAAAAGATTTACCCAGTTATAGTATTGTACTTTACATTTTCTTTATTAAGACATTGTTCTTTGAAAAAACTACTTTGTTGTAGCAGTGAAAATTGCTTTGTATTTAACATTGCTATAATTTGGTAAAATTTTCAAAAGTACAATGTTGTAATAGCATGAAACGAAAATAGGATGTTATATCAAACAAATAGATGAAAATACATTGCTATTTCTTGCATTTAATCCAAAGTAAATCAAACAATGGTCTAATCTGTTAAGTAAGTCTCATTTCCCTAAATCTCTATTAAGTCGTTCTTTCTCTATTAAGTAAAATAGACATACTCATATATGGATTTATTACCATATCAATCCATGCTCTCATCAAGTCAAATAGAACCAGTAACTTATCTTGTAGCCTTTTGGGGGCGATAGGTGCAACATTTCTAGAATTTATTTTAAACTCATTATATCTTTATGGCAAATGTGAATTTCAGGGACACGGTTAGAGGACTTGCCCATTTACATGAACTTAAAATCATTCATCGTGACTTAAAGCCTCAAAATGTCTTAATACAAAAATATACTTATATCTGTGCGATGGTCTCAGATATGGGTATTAGCAGACGCCTAGCTGCAGATAAATCTTCATTAACCAAAAGCACAACTGGTAACTTTTCTTTATCATTATGATACATTACTTTACTATATTTGAATGGAAAAAATAGAAATTGCAATATAGTTTCTAATTTATGTCATTGTACTTTTTTTTTTCTTATTACAATATCGTACTTTCAAATAATTCCTTATTAAAGCATTGCACTTTAGAAAATTTACCCATGCTAGTGATGAGATTGCAATTATTACGGCATGGCACAAATTAACATGTTTTTATGCTATGTCCTTCTCCACATAGGACGTACATGTGTGATATCATACCGACGTAGCAAAAAATTGTAACGTTTTATTATAAAAAACTGTCAATATTAGCCATGAAAGAAATATAGCTAAGATGAGAGAGAAAGGACAGGTTTTTGTAAAATTAAATATAAATTTCATTTGATATGTCGATTTCATCAACGATGATCTAAAACGCATCCTATATGGGCAGTTTCTTAACTATAAATTATATGACACGTGACACGTCGGTAGTTGTGTAACATGTGGCACATCATCGTAATTGTAATCTCATTGCTGTGATGGGTTTGTAAAGTGAAATTCTCTGATGAGGAATAATCAGTGTTGTAATGAGAAAAAATTGGAAAGTGTATTGTTATGTCTTGTATATCTTAAATAACTGTAGGGATCAAAAAAAAATTTTAATCTTTATTTAATTTTCGTTTAGGGAGCACCGGGTGGAAAGCACCCGAACGACTACGGAATGAAAGACAAAGGCGTTCTGGGGATTTATTCAGTCTTGGGTGTCTGTTTTCCTTCTGTATCACTGGTGGTAAACACCCGTATGGTGATGCAATTGAGCGTGATATAAATATTTTGAACGGAAAGAGATATCTATCATCCGTAGAAAAGATTCCGGAAGCCTTTGATCTTATCTCTCGTCTCCTAGATCCTGATGCAGAATCCAGGTATGATTTTGTATTGAATTCTTTCCAACAAACATGATAAAGTATGGTGAACGTGGTTTAAATATCAAAAATACCATTTATTTTAATGATTGCATTAAAATAAACATGTTGACTGATTGCATGTTTTAATGATTTGAAATTGCATTTATTTTATTATTGGCAAAATACAGAAAAGTCATTTAAACTTTTTTATAACTATTTATTGTTGATAAACATGTTGACTGATTGCATGTTTTCTTTATCCTCGGTACTCTATTTTGATGTGGCAAAGCGCAAAATACTAAAACGTCACAACGTACTTTCATCATCTTATTGATTTAATCACTCAACTGAGTAAACTATTATATTATTTGAACGTTATAAAAACCATTTTTTTTCTTGTTACTCTGTTTTTGATATGGCAAAGGCCAAAATTTGAAAAAACACCATGCAGTTTAACCATTTTTAGCTACTGATCTATTATTATAGTTATTGTAAAGAATAAACAGTTCAGCAGCTAAACTTAAAAAATGGTAAAAGTACTTTTTGTGTTTCTGTATTTTGCCTCTTTTGAAAACCGCTGACTGGGAAAAATGATTAAAAAGGTATAATTAATGGCTTATTTACTACAAAAAATTGTCCAGCAGCTAAATCGATAAAATGGTGGCAGTACATTCGTTTTTTCTTCCTTTTGCCTTTTTACAATACCAGTAATCAAGAGAAATGTTTTTTTTAAATGGTCAAACTGTATAGTTTTTTAATTACCACAGAAACTAGTTAATTCACCAAATCGATTCAGCTTTTTCTGTATTTTCGCTTTTTCTAAAACCCGGTAAACACAAAAAATGAACTTTATGAAAGGTCAAAAAATGTACAGCGATTTGATTACTACATATGATTTATTAAAGGACCAAATCAATTAAATGGTGAAAATATGTTATGGTTTTCCTATATTTTGCCTTTCTTCAAGACCAGGTACCCTGAAAATGTGCTTTTTTGAATAGTCAGATGAAGTATAATGGTTTAATCACTAGAGAAACCTGTTAAGTAACTAAATTGATGAAATCGCTGAAGTCCATTGTGCTTTTCTGTATTTTACTCTTTCGTTTTCAAGAGATTACACATGTGCATTTTTTCTTATTCAGGCCAAAAGCCACAGAAGTATACAACCACCCTCTATTCTGGGACCCTGAAAAACGTATCTCCTTCCTTCGTGACTCAAGTGACCACGTAGAACTAGAAGACACTGGTTCTAATCTCCTAAAATCACTCAAAGACATCAAGCATTACAAGGACTGGAACCAAGAATTAGACAAAACACTCATCACAGACATCGAGCGTTGGAGAGCATACAACTATAACAGTGTGCGTTGTTTATTACGAGCCATAAGAAACATATATTGTCACTATGGTAATCTCTCAAAAGCGTCGCAAATGTTGTTTAAGAATGACCCCACAGAAGTCGATGGATATTTTAGCCACCGGTTTTCAAAACTTCTTATGGATGTGTATGAAGTTTTGAAAAAGAATTGTGTGGAAGGTCAGATTCATGATAAGTATTATAAACAATATCAGTTTTAAGTTTTATATTTATGGAAAATGTCAATGTACTTTATTTCCTGCCCTTAGGCTAAATGTTGTAGATAGCAATGTATTTTTATTAATTTGTGTATTGTAACATTGTAATTCTTATTTCTTTATGTTACTTTCATTTTTTTAGTAAGGCTTTGTTTTTGCCATAAAAGTCCTTAAGTTTGTTAGTTTTATGCGGTTTTTCCCAGTAAAGATTTTGTGTGGTACTGCCTAACATTTGGGTCGTTTCTCTCACATTAGCCATTTAGCGGATCAAGGAACGGTCATTTGGCAACACTCCCTCTCATTAGAAATGAGACTATAAAAAAGGGTCCCTTGTTGGGTTTTATTCAAAAATACTCTAATTATAGTGATATAATTAACAGTAAAAGCATTTTTATTTAAATAAATTAAAACCATTTTAACCCACCAATGATCTTTTGCAAGATTTAGAAAGATAAAGACAAAAAAAGAAAGAAAAGTGTTACAACCTTTGAAGACTTTGATTCTCATGGGAGATTGGAGTTGATGAAGTGTGGCATGAAACTTCAAGGTAAAGTTATCCATAAATATCCACCAACAATAAATCAACTTAATAAGATGCTAGTCTTCTTCTTGTAATAAAAGAATTTCTTAAGTTCTTAAGACAAAGAAACTATTTTTCCTTAAAAGAGAGTTTTCAAGTATCGTTTGTATCATTATGTTTTTGACACTTTAAGAGACAAAAACTAGAGAGAATATAAAGACGGGAAGCACCAAATTTCATGGGTTTTAGCTAGTAAAAGAAGAGATACATGCATGCATTTTAATCATCTTAATCCAAGTCCTTACTCATTGAGTATTGATGCTTTAATACACCATACATCTAACAAGAAAAGGCTACAAGTGTAATGTTGTGATATTTCTTCGAGCTTCATGTTGTTTGTGGGTTGCGTCATCTGGTTAAACCTGAGAATCACAACAAAGAAAGAGCTGACGTTAGTCGTTGTCCGGGAGGGGGTCTCGAAACAAGACTCTGACGGTCTAGTTAGTAAGTGTATGGGGGAATTAGGGTTTTGTATTAGTTAGAGAGAGAGAGAGAGAGAGAGAGAGAGAGAGAGAGAGAGAGATCCCTTCTTCTAGAGAAGAAGGGTCCTTTATAACTATCGTCCAGGGAGCATGTCCTTGACAACACCTTTTATCTTGTTTGGATTGTTAGGACGTGGAGGCGTCCTATTGGTGGGCCGTGCACCAGTAGTGGTTATCTACCATTGGTAGCGGAGTTATTGAGAAGCGGTGCTTTGAGCGCTACTATAACGCTTTGTATCGAATAAATTCCTAATTCGAGGCTGTTTCCCGAGGATCAGTTATCCTAACGCTTAGGTCCTTTGCAAAAGGTGAGATTTAGACTCACTTGGGTGCGAGTAATGTAATTGAGGTGATCTGGGTGTTTGGTTTTTGTTTTGCAGCCTGGTGGTATTTCGGTAAAGTGTCAGTTCGGGCTTTTATGGAAATTAGATTTTTGTTCGGAAGGTCTTTAGGCCGGTATGAGTTGATAGAAGTGTTGGGTTTTGGTCATAAGACATCCTATGTGCTCATACAAACCCTAATGCTTGGATCTAGGTTTCTCTATTGTACATGCTTTGAATCCAAGACTATAAACCCTAATTATAGCATATATATAATCATATTAACATGAGAATAAGTTTATAGTATTACCTTGATTGTTATGTAGCAATAACAATCCCAATTCCTCCTTGAATTGACTTTGGAATGCTTAGAGTCACAAGTGTCACTCCTCTAATGGCTCACAAACACCATAAGCAAGAGGATGAAGAGGAGAGAGGATGGAGGCTGCCAAAAAACGTGTAGAAACCCTTCTTAGAAGCTTAGCCACGTTTTTGAGCCTTAAGGGTTCTTTATATAGTTGGGCTATTAGGGTTATCTAACAAGGAAACCCTAATTTGGATGCTTAAGCCCTAAGCAACCCATAGACTCCTTTAATTAAGCCCATGGACGATTTCCTTATGGGATTCCCATTAGAATTCGTCCATCCCTTAATACAAGGCAATCCATGGCCCAAATTGCAATTATCCTATAATTACAATTCCAGTCCCTTAAGTTTAATTAATCTCTTTTAGTCACAAAACTAATTACCAATTAATTATTGACTAATATTAATTAAACAATATGATTTCTCCTTTAATATATTATACTCATAATACATTAATAAATCATATTTAATCCTTACTCTCCATAAATCATCCTATCAAGTTGCTTTGGTGAAGGCAACCCAAAAGGACCATGCACCATCGGGTCAAGTACATACCAAAATAGTTATGGACTTAGACACTAATCCAACAGTCTCCCACTTGGATAAGTCTAACAACTATTCTGCGTATGACTTCAGATCCTGATCTGCAATCGTAGCTTTCCAAAGCCGCTGTCAACTCTGATCATATCAGATACGCGTGTCCTTAGATAAGGGATCATATATTCCTCCATTCTTGATATCGTCTGAGATATGATTTCTAATCATTCTCTTTGTACTACTTCTCGATTTCTGATTTATGACGACAGACTAACTGAACAAATCAAATTAGTCCTAGCCCGGCCGAGCATTTACGTATGTCATCACTAAACCATCGAGGGGCCCAAAGATATCGCTTTTATCCTACTTTTGGATAAAAGGAACGGATAAACTTTGATACAATGTTCGCTTGCACTCACTAACCAAATCACACACAACAATACGTTTTATAACACCAAGTTACTAGTGCGTTTACATATTATCAATGTGCAACCGATTCGCAAGATACAACTCACACATCTCGGTTTGAAGAATATAAGATGTTATCGTCTCACCAATCACTCGTGATACAATTCATGGAGTGATCCTAGTGAGCGTGGGTTTAATCCAATGCTCAAATCATATTCGTAAGCACTCATGAACGTTGCAGCAAACATTTGCTTATGTCTAATACTCTTCTAGACAATCCACACACCAATTCACGACAGTCTTCATTCATATCTACTTCCAACATATGAACGACTGTGGCCCGTTTGAATAATTCGATTATTCTTGATAAACTCAATTATTCTGGAAGTCAAAACATGCAAGGTGAAACACAAGAATAATACTAATCCCATATGGCCTCAAACCTTTGAGTATAAACAAAACACGTTTTATTTATCACCATATCGATTACTCATTATTTGTCGTTTCGGTTAATCAACTTCGCATTTGAATTCCAACACTTGTCCCATGCTCTTAGCATGTACACAATGTTTACCTATGGTTCTTACTTTTGCGAAATAGACAAATTGAACACATTTCCAATCATTCTCATTTTACAACACCAAATCCATTTTCTTAAGTGTAAGAATGTCAAATTCTTGTTACTTATAGAATACACTAGATTCTAACACTTTATGCAACGATCCTTTTGTAATGTCACTGCACCAAAGTCTCAAAGACTATTGCCAATGATATTACAAATTCCTCTATCGGAAATTGTTACAAGACAATTCCTTAGATTTGATGTCTCTCACTCAAAGTACATTCCTTTGAACATCCTTTCGCATAAAGTTTCTAATCTAGACATAGATTTTACTTCCCAACATGGACACACTTCCATATTTTCTATATGACAACTCATTCTTAATAGAATCTTATCTATTTGTAATGATGTCGATATCGTCCATCCAATATGGAAACACTTCCATAATTTCCAATACTATACTTCCAACTACTCGCAAGCGACCAATCCTCGTCGAACTTTGGATTGTCCTTTGATAGTTGTTTAATTATTTTAGTCAAAACCAATTCTAGTCCCTTTTCCCTCTAAATGCACTATACATTTGGAAAATTTTAGAATGGTCAAACATTAAAGCATTCGCAATCGATCCTATACCCGAAGCGTATGGGACACGACGCATAATGTTTTATTTGCTATGTTCTCAAAATTCGAATTGCGAAGAGGAATGCCGTAATCACAATCGAAATTTTAAGAACACACTATGTACCTTTGACTAAATTTATCAACATTTCGCAACCTAATCCTTTAGATTTGAAATGAAGCATAATATTCTCTCCCTTAATTATAGCAAAACAACCTTTCAATTCTTACAACTTTGCAAAGTATGACTCTTGTTTTCTATAATTAATATTGCCAACTATGCAATACGTGCCTTAATAATCATACAATCATAACATTTATGCTCCCACTATCATGATGATTATTATAAAACATAACACTTATGCTCCCACTAGCTTCGATATGTATTCATAAACATCTTAACTTTCAGAAAAACAATACTTATTGAATTTCTTAAGTTCATGTTTCTAATACTTAGTGCTTTGATAATCTTTTATCAAGGCTTCTTGAACTTATACACTTTTTCCTTAGATAGTTCATATGTGTGTCTTAACAATTAAGACTAATTGCCAAACCTCACAATTCAAATTATGGAAAGGGATGCCGTAACCATGATCGAATTTGAGAATGCAATTTTACAATCACTATCTTTTAAAATCTTTCTTAGTGAAATCATTTTCTCACAATCATTTTCATGAAGGAGGAAATCTTATGACACTTAGATTTAAACGGTGTATGTGTTCCTATCCATGCGAATTTGTTAAAACCAAAGTTTACGACAAATTCAAACTCATATGGATCGAACTTTCTTAATCTTGATTTCTTGCCTTATGGTAGCACAGCTGCCCACCACGTCTTCCAAGTAGTTAAGCATCTTACCTTTTGCCTATCAATGTACTTTCCATTGATCAAGGTCCTTGCCTTTTATGCATTCAAATGAGAACTCATAGGACTCACATGCATAATTAACTCGATTGGATCGGCATAGAAACAAAATAATGTCTTCACGATAGGTTGTAAACCTCAACTCGTGTGCTAGTGATGATCGATAAGGTTTATTTGATTTGTTCTTGAAACTTTTCGAGACCATTAAGACTCCCACTGACTCCTTGACATATAAGATTCTTTTGTCAATAAACATTTCTTGACAAACAAATTTTCAAGAGTTAGTGTAGCTTGTATCAAAACACTTCATAAATTGGTCATAGTTGGTCTTTGTCTTATCCAAGACATCACAACTTTCCACATTTGATGAATGTTATAAACCTTTAATACTTTTTACTCATTGTCACAATCTTAACTTTAAGACTTGTTATTGGAACGAAGTATGATTGTCTTCTTGATTTGACCATTTCATCAATCTTTGATTCCTCTTCTTGGACATACAATTGTACCAAGACTCACTTAGAGGATCAATTGAGATATGGTTCTTAATCATTAAGACCTATCATAAAACATAAAAGCCACTCTCCCTTCTTCTTAGAATGGAGAAACTCTTATCTTTCTGCCTATTTGATTCTTCTTATTCGTTTTGCTATTGATCTAAACCTTTTAATCAATTCAAAATTACACTTAATCTTGTAAGTATAATCATATTTACTAAACCTTTAGTAAATGATGACGAATATCTTTGTTACTCTTATGGTGAACTTGATCAACACACAACTTTGTGTACTCGATCTCCTTGTCCTTCACTTGACACTTTGTCAACGAATTAGTCTAATTATCAAATATGAAATTTCTCATTCATCATGCAACCAAGTTGCATGATTCCAAGTTTCTGTCCAATTGAAACTTGGGCGATGAGAAACTCTCCCTATTTGGTTAATTCTTGACTTTCCATAAGAAACAAATCCATTATTGCTAATAATTTTAACATCAATTTTTCATACACGCCATTGTAAGGATAAATAAATAAAATTTAAAATCAAAATTTATTTTATTGCGGAAAAATTTGTCCTTCACAATGCAACTCATTGAAAAACTTATGCGAATACACCTTTCTTAGCAATCTAATTCTAACTCTAAGTAGTAGCTCAAGAATCTAATCTTCAAGAAATGCAATCGAAATCCATTCCTTCACGTTTAGATTCTGCTCACTTCTTCCCTTAAGCTTCTTTTCTTTTCTTCGATCCTTCTAAACATCAATTGTAATCTTATCACATTATGTATTCAGAATCTAGAATGAAGCTTAAAAGAGTTAGTCAATGGATTTTACCTAAATTAGAGCCATACGTTTCGACTCTCCCATCTCTTAGATCTCTTAGGTAAATAGGGCAGCTTCGTATCCAATGCCCCCTCTCTTGGCAATAAAAGCAAATTGACTCCTTTTGGAACAACACATGGAACTACTTCAGACATCGCCTTTCTCTTATGATCAAACTTTTCGATCATTGCATGTCTTTCATTGCCATTGTCTATATCCACAGAGGTGTCGAAGGCAGATTCACCAATCAACTTTGCTTTTCTATTGCGCCAAACCATTGCTGATTCAGCAGCAATAAGCATATAGGTGAGATCTATAAGGGTCTCATCGTGGTTCATCATATAGTACTCTCTTACGAACTCACTATATGAGTTAGGAAGTGATTGAAGAACCCAATCAACAGCCATCTCTTCACCGACAATGGATCCTATCATTCTTAGTCTATCAATGTGCGACTTCATCCCTAGGACGTGTGCACACACCGACTTGCCTTCTTTATGTTTACTTGCCAAAAGGGCTTGAATGATATTGAACTTTTCAATTTTACAATCTTGTGGGTTAGGGAGAATAATTGGAGGAGGAGGAGGAAGTGAAGCATGATTTCTTGTTCCTCGATTGAATCGTGGAATATCATCTTCATGTGGAATGCTTGTTCCACGGGATTTGAGAAGACCATAGTTGTCGAACTTTGACATCGGGAGAAAAACGAATTCAAGTTAGTTGATTGATTGAGTCCTCGGTAAATCACCCAAATGAAATTCCAAGGCTAGGACCCAACACACTATCCTACAACTCGGGAGAGGGATGCCGTAACCCAAATCGCAGAACATATGAAGGTAAGTGAATGACGATTCACTAATTTCCACCATGAAAAACGAAAAAGAAATTTAAGTTTTAAATTTATGAAAACTCCTAAATCCTTTGAGATTCATTGAACATTTCAATGGCATGTTTAAATCTCGATATGCCCCTCTAGTTTGTGACTGGGATGCCGAGGATCACAAAGCGGGTGTGAATAACCATGCAAACTACATGGTGCCCTCACATGTTACAATCACCTATTCGATGTGCCGGTAAACCACACACGCTCCACCGAACTATGACAAACATTGAGTCACCCTTTGCTACCTTTGCTTAGAACCAATTAGTGTGCCGGTAAACCACACACGCTCCACTAACGTCTTCGCAAGGGCACAAAGTGTAATTTCATGGAATTGCATCAATTCACTTTTGCCTAAGTAACTAAGATTGGGAATTTGAAAAAACATTTAGTTACTTGGTATTTCATTATACTTATAATGGAAGGTTTCGTCCTATCCTACCCGTTCGGCTAACGACGCTCCACTAGTCAAGAGTGCGGTGGGTAAGAGTGGATACCCATTCAATCGCCATCTTATAGGCAATTTCCTTAAACACCCCTTATAGACCAGCTTCGTGAATGAGGCCTACTAACGGTAAGACTGACTTTTACTCATACATATATATAATGTTAGACTTTTAATGTTATATATAGTATAGGGTGTATTTCATACTTTTGAAATACTATATGGTTAACTTTAACAATTACACTTTTAATTCAATTAAATGGTTAACCTAAACTTTTATGGATTTATTAAACCTCTTTTAATTATACTCCTTAATTAATTAATAAAACCATAAGGGTGTGATTTGAACTTTTCAAAACATTACTAGAGTTTTAGAATTTAACATTTCTAATTAAACCTTTTAATCAACTTTTAAATTCCAAAACTTGAGGACAAGTTTTAAAACCTTTTTCAAAACATTAGGGTTTTAACTATTTAAATTTCAAAACAACAAAACCTTTTGGGTTCAAATTTAAACTATAAAACCTAAAGGGCAAAATATGAAACTTTTCATAACAACAAGGATCAAATAACAAATAATTCAAATTAACATTTAATCACATAATTATCCATATTTGATTTGTTTAATAATTTCTTGCAAAACAATTTACCAATTAAGTCAAAATAATTAAACAATTATCACATAAGGAAACAATTATCTTATTAATTGATAGATATCTACTATTAGATCAAAAATATAATCATATATATATCATAAAATCGGATTTATATTGATCCAACATGATAAGGTAACTATCCTAATCCAAAAACAGCAAGAAATCCCGAGATAATCATAATCTGACGAGTTGACTCGTCGAGTCAGCCTTGGACTCGTCGAGTCTGCATGGACTCGGCGAGTTCAGCCATGGACTCGGCGAGTCCAGCCTCCAGAATCCAAAAAATCGAATTTTCCAGTTACATCAAGCATCAATACAATAGAAACCAATCTAGGCTCTGATACCACTGTTGGGTTTTGGTCATAAGACATCCTATGTGCTCATACAAACCCTAATGCTTGGATCTAGGTTTCTCTATTGTACATGCTTTGAATCCAAGACTATAAACCCTAATTATAGCATATATATAATCATATTAACATGAGAATAAGTTTATAGTATTACCTTGATTGTTATGTAGCAATAACAATCCCAATTCCTCCTTGAATTGACTTTGGAATGCTTAGAGTCACAAGTGTCACTCCTCTAATGGCTCACAAACACCATAAGCAAGAGGATGAAGAGGAGAGAGGATGGAGGCTGCCAAAAAACGTGTAGAAACCCTTCTTAGAAGCTTAGCCACGTTTTTGAGCCTTAAGGGTTCTTTATATAGTTGGGCTATTAGGGTTATCTAACAAGGAAACCCTAATTTGGATGCTTAAGCCCTAAGCAACCCATAGACTCCTTTAATTAAGCCCATGGACGATTTCCTTATGGGATTCCCATTAGAATTCGTCCATCCCTTAATACAAGGCAATCCATGGCCCAAATTGCAATTATCCTATAATTACAATTCCAGTCCCTTAAGTTTAATTAATCTCTTTTAGTCACAAAACTAATTACCAATTAATTATTGACTAATATTAATTAAACAATATGATTTCTCCTTTAATATATTATACTCATAATACATTAATAAATCATATTTAATCCTTACTCTCCATAAATCATCCTATCAAGTTGCTTTGGTGAAGGCAACCCAAAAGGACCATGCACCATCGGGTCAAGTACATACCAAAATAGTTATGGACTTAGACACTAATCCAACAAGAAGTGTAGAGCTTCTCGTTACCTTTTCGTAGATATAAGGATCGCCAGAACGGACCTATAATGAAGAAGTTATGGCATTCGGAAGATTGGTGAAATTAGGGTTTCACCAGGTACGCGGGGCGTACACAAGTGTACGTATATCATACTAGTGTTGAGGCCAGTACGTGTGGCGTACAATGATGTACGTTGGGCGTACTAAGCAATTGGATCTCGAGTGCTCTAAGGAGTACGTTGGGTGTAACGCCCGAGAGTTAGGATAAACGTTAAGGGGATAATAATAATAAATATTTATTTTATCAAATAATTAAAATCCTCAAATATGATAAATTTTCTTCGTGTGCGTATGCGTTACAGGTTATATAAATACTTATTTATTATATACATGTTATGTGAACAAATATTATGGGTATATAATATTTGTATAAATCTTGTTATAAACTTATCGAAAAGTGATAAAATAACGTTTTAAAATAGAAGATTATTTAGGATAAAAAATCTTAACGAAAATTATAACGATTGTAAAATCTCAAACTATATAAGACGTATTTGGTTTAAATACATTTAAGGGTGAACCCAAGTAGTGAAACGATAATTTTTCCGTTATACCTGTTTTTCGATAATAATTGACCGAGTACTTTTTACGACGTTAGTTATTGATTATAAATTTGGATAAGATTTTATTATAAAGGGTATAATGATTTTATTAATAAATAGTTAAGGGATTATAGTGTAATTTGAATGATATATTGTGTTAATACAATAATAACTAAGGGGTCATAAATGTAACTATAATTGATTTGTGAATTGCAAACCAAAATACGATGTAAGAAATATAAGAAAGGTCGTACATGTTTTATTAATTAAAAATAACATGTGTTGTTTAAATATATGATCGTACAACTTATTTAATAAAAAGGTATATGTGTTTTGTTTTTCTATTGACTCTTGTAACCAGAGTTATACGTGTCAATAATTTTAAATGAGTAAGCATTTTAAACCGTACGAAAGACAAGAGATAGGCGGTTTGAATTCTAGTATAAATAGCAACATCTAGAATTGATTTCATATATCAACGAAAGTCTTTCAAGAAATTATTTTTGAATATCACTTCACATATTAGATATTTTAGGCAATATAATAAGTTGACAAGCAGTGTTGTGCTTGGACCCATAATAGGAGTTAGTTTTTACTAACTAGTTAGGTGATTGCATAGTTACTTTCATCTTACACATAGATATGAAGTATTTAATATAAATTACGTGCTATGTGTGCATATTATCTGTGTTATTGATATCTATGTTGGATGAACAAAATATACATGTTTTATTCGATTTAAAATATATACGTATTTTATACCTATAATTATGATGAGTAAAGATGGGTAGATTAGAGATGAGATGAGAGATGAAAGATGAGATGAATGATGACAGATGAGAGATGAAAGATGATATAGATCATGAGAGGTAAAAGATGATGAGAAGCGATGACCCAAGCTATAACACTCTAAAATTTCAGACAAAATTTTTCATTTTAAAAGTTTCACACAAAACATAGTTTAAAATTTCTCATGCCAAAACTGAATTTTCCCAAACACAAAACATCTGAAATTGTTTTTCAAAAATCCCAGAATCCACATAAACACAAATCATCAAGTTGGTGTGTACAATCATGCCGACGCCTTCCCGCGATCCTGAGATGTACCTAAAACACATTTTACACAAAAACTGTAAGCATGAAGCTTAGTGAGTTCCCCAAAATACCACATATACAAATAATTAGCCTCTCATGGCTATGTATCGATAAGGACACTCCGGTCATAAGTCTCAAAGAGGACCCTCTGGTCTCATGTCTCGGTATGGACCCTTCAGTCATATGTCTCAGTGAAGACCCTCCGGTCTTAGGGCTCGATATGGACCCTCCGGTCATGTGTGTCAGTGAAGACCCTACGGTCTCACGACTCGGTATGGACCCTCTGTTCATAACTCAATATATGTATATGATAATGTAATAGCACAAATCACAAGTACAGAAAGCACAATAACACATATCTCAGTATAAGCAAATAGGACCCTCGGGTTAATAACATGAATAAGACCCTTCGGTTACACATAGATTACCACACATGTAAGTATAGTGAGAGGACTCACCTTGTAAGTAAATCAAGTAATCCTTATCCCGAACTGCCAGTCTAGTCTCCGCCTAACATATGTCACATATAACTCTAATTAATAAATGACATGAACAACCCTTAAAATGTTAGACCAAGTTTCTCTACTAAACCTCAGGAGGGTAACAAACCATTTATCCCCTCAAAAGTCCACATCTTGACCAAAACCCTAAAAGTCAAACAAAGTCAACATCCAGCGCGTATGTTGGGCATACATCCCTCTACGTTGGGCGTACAACTAGCCATGCATGCATCGGGGTGGCTTAGTGCTACGTGGCGCATAGTTGAGAGTACGCACAACATACTCCCTAGACTTCCTCTTTTCATTCTGTTGATTTTAATCCGTTAAGATAGTTGCTACCACTACATATATGGGCTGAATAAGGTCCATTACTCCATAAAGTTGGTGACTTTAAGCCTTAGCAAGGCTGGACAAGTCAAAAAATCATAAACTCTAATCCTCTAATCACAAAGGTCCACATATCTCATGCATAGAGAGATCTTGATGACCAAGATCTCATTTTTATGAACCTAAACGTCTAAAAACACCTACAAGGACAGGAGCTATGCTCTGTAGTTCATCAAACTCATAAAGCTTCAGGCTTGGGACATAATGAAGGGTTTTGAGCATTCTAAAACTCCTAAGGTGTACATGCAACCCTAAATACCTTGGATCTATGTTTTCTCTATTATACATGCAAACTTTCATTTTCCAAGGTATTACCCTAGCGAGCATACAAAACTTTGATACTTGGGTAATAAAGCAAGTTAGATAACATACCTTTTGTTGTAGCTTGTTGCTTGGAGCTTTAAGAGCCTAGCACCAATAATGTGAATGCCTCAAGTGGAATCACAAATCACCACTAACACTTGGAAACTTGGAAGAGGACTCTCTAGCTCACAAAAGTCGGCCACACTCTTGTATATACTCTAAGTGGCAATTTCTTGAACCAAAGGGCTTCTTATATAGCGTGGTTACATTAGGGTTACACCATGTAAACCCTAATGTGCATGACTTTCCACATTCCTCATGATCCTTGGGTTTTAACCTTCATGGAGTATCCATGGGTCACCACATGGGTTAAGCCCAACATAAGGAATCATGGATCATTAGCCCACATTATAAGAATGAATGATTTACACAATCAATCCCAATATATTTAATTAGTTTTTTTTATCACAAAATTAATTCCAAATTAATTCTTGATCAATACTAATTAAATAATATGATTTCATATTAATATATTATAACTTATAATATATTAATAGATCATAAATATCCTCTTCACAAAAATCCAAATTGTTCTGGTGAAGTGCAACCCAAATGGACCATGCTAACCAGGTCAAGTACATACCAAATATAGGTATGGACTTAGACACCTTATACAACAATCTCCCACTTGGATAAGTCCAATAACTATAGTTGCAAGTATAACTTCAGGAACCGACCAGTAATCATAGCTCTTAAAACCTTGTTGAACTAAGATGCGTCATTTTAGACAAGTGATCAAATAATCCTATGTTCTCAAGATATCAACAAGACAAATACATGGAACAACGTCATGCTTATTATCCAACAGTTTGTTTCCCGATTTCCGATTTGTTTGACATAGAACTTAATCGAACACATCAATTGAGTTCTGAATGGTCCGGACACATAAGTGAAAACAAAATCATCGAGGGGCCCAAGATATCGATTTTAATCTTCTAAGGACTAAATGTAATACATAAACTTCGACTCATATGCATGTACTAACTATTCGTTAAATCATACACAACAACACGTTTTATAACATCAAGTTACTGATGCGTGTTCGTATTATCAATGCAAAACCAACTCATAGTCAAAAACTCATATCTCTTGGTTTGAAGACTTACATGATATTATTGTCTCACGATCACTCGAGATAAATTCCATGAAGTGATACAAGTGAGCATGAGTCTAATCCAATACTCATAACTTATGAGCACTCATGAATGTCATAGAAATGTTTAAACATTTCAGACAATCTACAAGCCAAATTCATGAAAATCTTAATTCAATACCTACTTCCAAAGTATGATCGACTGTAGACAGTTCGAATAATCTTATTATTCTGGAAGTCAAAACATGCCAAAATTGAAACAATAGTAAATAAGTGGCACAAGATAGTAGCTTTACTCATAAATAAACAATTTTTATTTATTCATCAAATGTCAATTACATTTTATCTATTACAAGTTTCAGAAATAACTATCTAATCATTAAAACTAATATCCTCTTTCAACCCGATGTGCCTCACATGCTGCAAATGCTTAACCCTATTCAGTCCCTTCGTGGGGGGATCTGTTGGGTTCTCTTCTGATGATACACTCTTTTCCACAAGGAGTCCTTCTATATCGTGTCTTATGAAGTGATATTTTCTGTCAATGTGTCTGGATTTGCCATGATGTGAAAACCCGAAGTTTGCTCCATCGCCGTAACCCGTTTTCGTCCATAAAATTCGTCTTTTTTCGAATTGTTTCCGTTTAAGTTTTAAATTAAGTCATTATTGCTGAGACTTCTATTATGACTTAATGGGTGCCAAAATACGTTAGAAACTCAAGAAAACACCCAAATTTAGTAATTGGAAAATTTTAGTTTTGACCATATCGGGTTACAACAACTTTTATTGGGTGCGACCAAAAGCCCCGTTTAACATCAGTATCGGGTAAAATTCTACCCTGTATCAAACTTTAACCATATATAAAGTTAAGAGAGCCTCATTTGAAGCCTTTTCCACTCTCTTTCTACTCTCTCTCCTCAATCCATGTTCTAGGTCCAAAAATCATCAAATTCAAGCTCCAAATCTTCAAGGTAACTATCCTAGTTCATAGTATAACATCTTTAGCCTTCAAATTCATGTTCAAATCATGGAATAGGACAATAAACATGTGTTTATGGCCCTGGAACAGCTTAGGCCGTGAACACATGCAAATGGGGTTTTTGAGCCTTAAAACCCTTCCAAACCACCTTTAGAGCTTAGATATGACTTAGGGGCTTACCATATTGGACTTAGAACACCTTGAACTCATCATTTAGGGAGTAAACATGAGTTTACGGTCCAAGCACATGCTTGGACCGTAAACACCATTTCTTGGGCAGTAAACTCCTTTTTAGGTGTTAAGATGCCACTTAAACACCTCCTAAGCCTTGGAATAAAGTCTAGAAGCAACCACAAACGAGTTAGAGGCCTTAAACTTGATGAAAACCACCCCCATAGGAGCTTATGGCCGTAAACCCCCCCAAGGATGGGTTCTTGGGCTGTAAACTCCTATAACTTAGTCAAATGATGCCCTAAATTCATCCCAAGGCTTGTATATTGGGCTAGAAACTCTTGTGATTGACCTAGGACCACCAAAACACATTAAGTCATGGAACATAAGAGTTTATGGCCGTAAACTCCTAGTTTACTACCGTAAACTCCTTAAATGGTCCTTAGGATGTTCAAAACCCATTCCAATGCCTTAAAAAGCAAGCCTAGCATTAACCCTCAAATGTTATAAGGCCATTTAGCACCCTAGAGCACCCCACCATGATTTTACGACCATAAACTCATGGGGAGTGGGTCATTAGGGTCGTAAAATGTCTTATGAATTTACTATTGAAGAGTAAACTTCATATCCAAGTCACATACGTCCATAGATGTCACCCGGGTCACTCCAAACACTTGAAATGAAGTGTTTTCGCAACTAGAAGTGTATATCCTCAACTAATTAGTAGTTCAAAGCCTAATTAGATACAAATGTGTATCTTTTCATATTACATAGGAACCTCGCACGTGTTCAAGCCCCGAACTGACGTTTAGCATCCAAACCGACACATTCCGCGACTGGTGAGTTCATACCCCTACTCTTTTTCCGTGTTTTTCAAATGTTTTCAGGGGGGGGGGGGGGAATACAAGCAAAAGTACAAGGAAATCTTGTACTTCAACTTATTATTTTCAGTTCAAATGTTTCATATTTTGTATGTTTTTAATATCGAAAACCGTATTAACCAATAGTTCGAATTGCAGAGTTAACTTTCTGACTAAATGTAGATTCCTTTATAAAGTGTTATAATTTATGTTACATTTTATAGTTTGCAAAAGGAATCATACTAATCATAAACTAGGACTAATACTAATAGGATACGCCCTCGGATAGTAACAGAACGAATACAAAAGTACAGTTAAGAACAGAGTGAATACGAAAGTACAGTTAGGAATAGAACGAATACGAATACGAAAGACGAATACGAAAGAACGTCTTTGGATGGCACTAAGACTTTGGAAATACAGTTAGTGTACGTCTTGAGTGTCACCAGAGTTTCGGAAATAATTCGAAAGTACGCCTCTGGACATCGATTGAGTTTCGAACATACGCCTTTGGATGTCGACAGAGCTTCGGAAATACGTCTAAAGTACGCTTTTGGAAGTCACCAGAGCATCAAATATACAGTCAATGTACGTTTCTGAGTGTATCTAAATATTCGAAAATACGGCTAAGTATGATAGATATTTGACATTCGTGTATAGGATAACTAAGATATCAGAATACCTAACTAATACTACAAGTATGGTAAATATTAGTACATTGTGTAACGAATGGATAACTAAACTATTAGGAAAATAAAGGATTTTCCTGGGATAACATAACGGCATCGTAATCGAATTATGTAACAAATAGATAACTAAACTATTAGGAAAATAAAGGATTTTCGTGGGATAACATAACTACTCATAATCAAATTGTGTAACGAATGATAACTAAAGGGTTTTTATAAGAAAATATGGGATTTTCTTGGATAACAACTTTTTCAGAAAACCAAAGGAAACTCATTCTTTTTCAAAAATGAATCGCTTATGAACTCACCAATTTTATGCTGATTTTCAAACTGCTTGTATTCTCAAGTCCACATTAGACAGGTACCTAGCGATCCTTTTGGCGAAGACGGAGTACGTAGAAGACTCGTCTTATCTTTTGTTCATATATACATATGTATAACACTTGTAATACTTTACTTTCAAACAAATGTAATAAACCTATGTAATGTAATGTTTTGTGTTTACTTCGCTTACTATGTACATTTGTTGCGATACTTAACATGAAGTCACCTCCGCCCCGGAACATTTCCGCCTTCGGTTTCGGGGTGTGACAGATTGGTATCAGAGCCCTTGTTTATAGTGAACTAAGTATACCAAACCTTACATGATATAAGACTATAAACACTAAGGGGCCTAAGTGCGCTGAACTAAAAGTATACTTCAAAATATAAGTATTTTCAAAAACATACAAGTATACCTAACCGTCGAAATCCCTAACTACAAGTAGAACAAAACATAAGTAAATGGGTGTTGGACGCTACGGTTAAACCTGGGCAGTTATGTAGTCGTGTCTAGGGTTAATATAGCCTGATCAACTATATTCATTCGAGACACGACCAACATGTGCTTGGGAGTGATTGTGATGTTCAGCATGCCTAAAACTTACCCAATACCCAAACAACGAACCATCGTCGTAACAAAGTGTGAAATACTATGGGAGTGTTTCTAGATCCAACTTCGTTATAGAAATCCTCATTCCAACATTGCTCCTCGATCATTCCTGTAGCGATAGTTTATTTGCTTTGATAACTCTTTCCTGCTTATCGCTTAATAGAACTTTATATCTATCATAAAGAGATATCTCTTGTTCCATATCTCTTGATTCAAATTAGAGGACTTATGATCCTCTCTTTCATGGCTATTATAGATCAAGATGCCTCCAAGAAAGAGACCCAACTCAAAGAACAACAATCCTCCTCCGTCGCCACCTCCTCCTCAATTTGATCCCATCATGCTTCAAGAAGCTATCAATGCTGTTGTGGCTGCTACCCTATCGCATATGAACCTTGTTGGTTCAGGTGGGCAAGGAGGTGGTACTCAGCCCCAAAACCAGGAAGGTGGCCAGTGACACCGGAAGGAGTGTTCCTACAAGGACTTTATGAATGCGAATTCTTCGATGGCACAGGAGGTGTCATTACCCTAACTAGGTGGTTAGAGAAAATCGAATCTATCTTCGAGATCTGTGCCTGTTCAGAATATGACAAGGTAAAATTTGTTGCCTGCGCGTTCACCGATAAAGCTCTAACTTGGTGGAACTGCCGAGTCAAATCCTTAACCCTACCTGTGGCCAATGCTATGGGTTGGGAAGTCATGAAGGAACTTCTGCGCACAGAGTACTGCCCTCGGGGAGAAATACAGAAGCTGGAGCATGAACTCTGGAACCTGAAGATGAAAGGTTCCGATATCGCCGCTTACACTTCAAGGTTTGACGACTTGTCGCTTCTTTGTCCGGGGATGGTTACCCCGGAAAGCAAAAAGGTTGAGAGGTTCATCTGGGGGTTGACCCAGCAAACCAAAGGGAACGTTTTAGCTGCGAAGCCAGATACATACGATAGCGGCAAATGCCTAGTGCAAATCCTGATTGACCATAGTGAGGACATAGAGGAAGCAACCACCACTCCTGAGCCGATAGAGAAAAGTGGTGAGAAAAGAAAGTTTTGGAAGACGAAGAAGAAAAGTCAGCCTTCACAGGAGTCCTCGAAGAAACAACAAATAGTGGCAGCCCACACTGCCACTACCTTGTTGGAATAGTGTCTAAGGCTGCAACTATATTTGGTAAGTACTTGACCCGATTGAGCATGGTCCTTTTGGGTTGCCTTCACCATAGCAACTTGACAGGATATGAGAGAAGAAATATTATTAATATATTATGAGGATAATATAAGGAATAATAATATTGTTATTTTGATTAATATAAGTCATAAATTAATTAGGAATTAATTTGGTGACTTAAAGAGATTAATTGAATAAAGGGGCATAAACTGTCAATTGTATGATAGTTGTACTTTGGGCTATAATCCCTTATGGATAAGGGGTGGATGATTTTAGGGTTAGGATAGACCTAGAAATCGTCCAAGGCTTATCATTAGGGATATTGGATTGCTTAGGGCCTAAGTTATCCAATTAGGGTTTAAGGGTGAAACCCTAGGAGGCTCACTAGTAAAAATAGACCCATGGGGTCAAGGAAATCGTGACTCTTGCCTTTGAGGAAACCCTGGCCGATTTATTGCTCTCCTCCCTCTCTCTAATCATCCTTTTGCTAAGTTGGTGTTTGTAAGCCATTAGAGGAGTGACATTTGTGACTCTAAGCTCCAAGGACAAGAAGATTCAAGCAAGCAATTCAAGGTAATCTTTTAGATCTGATTTCATGTGCTATTATATGAATGTTTTCATTAGATCTATCAATCAAAGACTTGGATACATTGCATGTTCAATTAGAGAAACCTAGATCCAAGCATTAGGGTTTGTATGTGCACATAGGAATGTTCTTATGGCTAAAACCCATCAGTGGTATCAGAGCCTTGATTGGTTTCTATTGAATTGATGCATTGGTTGCTTGTTTGATAATTGCAAAATTCGATTTTTGTCCATCTGCATGATGAACTCGGCGAGTTCCATAGTGGACTCGGCGAGTAGGCCTGAACTCGGCGAGTCCATTGTGGTACTCGGCGAGTTCGAGCATCAGGAAGAGCTAATTTCGGGATTTCTTCCTGTTTATCTTATGGAAACTTGCCATTATCTTAATGGGTCAATATAAATCCGATTTTATCATATATATGAGTATATCCTTGACCTAATTCAAGATAATTACCAATTAATTGAATAATAATTTCCTTATGTGATAATTGATTAATTATTTTAATTAAATTGGTAAATTGTTTTGCAAGAAACATCAAATATGGATAATTATGAAATTAAATGGTTAATTTAAATTATTTTTTATTTGATCCCTTGTGTTTTAAAAGGTTTAAAACTAATCCTCAAGTTTTGAAATTTAGTTTTGTGATTAAAAGTTTAATTTGGACAATTTAAATTTCAAATCCTAGAATTTTACAAGTTTAAAATTCTACCCTATACTCTATATGATTACAAGATTAATATATATATATATATATATATATATATATATATATATATATATATATATATATATATATATATATATATATGTATAATTAAAATGCTAGTCTTACCGTTAGTAGGCCTCATTCACGAAGCCAATCTATAAGGTGAGTATAAGGTTGCTGCTTATAAAATGGCGTTTAATGGGTGTACACTCACACCCACCTCTTGCTTGATCGGTGGAGGGTCGTTAGCCGAACGGGTAGGATAGAGCAACTCTATCTCCTCATTAATAAGTATAATGAACCTATAAAGTAACTACATGTTTTTCAAATTCCCAATCCTAGTTACCTTAGGAAAAGTGAATTGATGCAATCCCATGAAATTACACTTTGCACCCTTGCTAAGAAGTTAGTGGAGCGTGTGTGGTTTACCGGCACACTAATTGGTTCTAAGCAAAGGTGGCAAAGGGTGATTCATTGTTTATCATAGTTCGGTGGAGCGGGTGTGGTTTACTGACACATCGAATAGGTGATCGTTACAATGAAGGCACCGTGTAGATTTGCATGGTTATTCACACCCACTTTGTGATCCTTGGCATCCCAATCACAAACGCGAGGGGCATATCGAGATTTAAACATGCCATTGAAAAGTTCAATGAATCTCATCAAAATCTATGAATTCTCAATGCGTTTAAAACTTATAGGTAATGTTATCATGGTGGAGAATTAGTGAATCGTCATTCACTTACCTTCAAATTGTTTGCATGTTGGATTACGACATCCCTTTTCTAATATGTAAATAATGTTGTTGGATCCTAGCCCTAATTTTTCTTATTGGGTGATAATTAGGGATTCAAAGCAACTCGAGAAAGAAGAACTTAGGAGGTGTAGGAAGAGAATGAGCCATTGGAGACTATTTATAGGCGATTTTTGGGGTGCTCTTGGGGTGAACATTATGCATTTTAAGGCGACGTCTCCCCAGCCGCTTTGTATCACGTGTCGGCCTCTCTGTGGTCTGCGTTTTCACTTTCAAGAGACGTAAGTCGTGCACCCGGCGCGCAACACAAAATGCATATTTTGTAAATTCCATAAATTCTTCATACAAACTCCGTTTTTGATGTTCTTTATATCATCGGAAAGCTCTCAACGAGATCTACAACTTTCCTTTAGATTCCATTGGCTAATCTGACTTTATTTTCGTCCCTGTTTTTATATGATTAAATGATTTTGCCAAAATCATAACATTTGCGTATGGACTCCGTTTTTGGCATTCTTTTTTCTCAAAATTCCTATCTTAAAGAGTACTACGATTTTCCTTTTGGTGACTTTAGCTAAAAGTCAACCATTTTTTTTTGTAGCTTTTTATGTCACATATTCCTTATGCACGACTGACTTTTATATCTTATAAAAATCATATCTAATTCATACAGAGTCAGATTTCTATGAGATTTATATTTTCGAAATCGGAACGACATGTACTTTCTAAATATATAATAATATATATATGTTTTGGCGCACTTATTTTTTACGATTTACAAACGATTCAACTTATTTTTTCCTAATTTTCTTAATATGAAACTGGTAATGGACGTATATGAAGCTTTGGAAAATCATTTAGCGAATGAAGAGCTTCTTAATAAGTATTGTTAGAATGAGCAGTTTTAAGTTATCAAGTCTTTTCGACGCTTCTCGTTCTCTTATAGAATTTGGGGACTTGTCTCGAGCATGCCTAGTTTTGTAGTCTACTCTAGCAAAAAATGGCATTCTTTCACTGTGTGCAAGAAACGGGGATGATGAGGTTGGCTTTGCAGTGTTTTGTCAGAAATTACAGATGAAGAGGCACATAAAGACGATAAATCTCAGTTGGATGTTGCGACTCCTGGTTAATGGGGGAAGGGCTATGGGCTATCTTCTCTGCAGGATTCATTCTCTCATAATCATGATCAGAAGGTTCCGATTTAGTTGCTGCATATTTAGTATGGCCTGGTATCATTCTGAAAGAAGATTGCCATTCTGGTCTATATTTTATCTACAAGAACATTACAATGACTGCTTTTTTCAAGGCTTTATCTCCCAGTTGACCCTTAATTTCAAGTGCTTGGGCTTTTGTGGAAAACAGACCCATTACTCTTCTCACTTGGACTTGTTTGGTGCTGCTCATCACTTGTCCCTTTCAAGAGCTGGTGCTAGTGTAGGTGCTGCTGCTGTACTCTGCTTCAGGAAGTGCTGGTGTCATCAAACCCGCTTCGGACATCAGTATTTTTTTTTCTTTCCTTCTGCTGTATTTTGTACTTTCCAGCTTCTTGCTGGTTTTCATATATTCATAGTAATATTTTAGCCGTTAAAAAAGTAGTCTTTTGTTTATGTCTTGATGATTGTTTTTCCTTGGGAATTGTGACATGTTGAATTTAGATAGTGGAATGGAGAATTGGTTGAATAGATGGTATTTAGGTGGTTTTGTAACTTGTTTATGTTGTCTTCCGATACTAAAAGGATATGGTACGTAGTTTGTGTATTTTACTCGCAACCAATATTGACTATCTTTTTTATATCTTATTGTTTTTACTTTTTACCCATGAATTCAATGAAAATGGTTTTGTACTTTATTTTCTATCATTAAGATAAATGCAGTTATGAGGCTAGTCGATAAAATTCTGAAAGTATGCTTTTGTTTTTTCTATATTTTGGGTTTTTCCAGTACCTTTGAAAGGAAAATGGTTTTTAGTTTAATTACTAAAAAAGTCTGTTCTTTGTTGTATTGTCTCTCTTTTTAAAAGTGGGTAAATGTCAATACGTGACCATTTTAAGACTCACTATTTCAATTTATAGAAAAATCTTTATATGAAATGTTCTAATACCATAAAAGTACATCTTATAAACATCTTAGTGAAAAAGCACAATTTCTTATAGACATCTAAAACAAAACCTTATATCTGTTGATAATGAGATGGTTTATACAACACAAAACAAGAATATGGGTTTTTCTATTATTGTTCAATGCTTTTTTCATAATATCTGCCCTTTAACTAATAACATTTTTCTCCAAAAACACATATATTATCCGCTTTGTATGCTTTCATCATATTCGTAAATGGGCTTTTAGGAGTGTGGTCTCTTTTGAGATTTCATCAACACATATAGACACCTTTCTTATAGCTTCCACAAAAAATAAAAACCTGGCAACACATTTTCAAAATGCAATACTTTTACCCCCTTGTCTATAAATCAAGACATATATAGATTACCACAAAACTTCGGTATCACTTTCAATATTGACTTTAAAAAATATATACAACATATAATCATTAGTAATTTAGCATTCTAAATTTCAATTAATTTCATAAAATTTAGTTACACGCTCAACAAAATACCCGTAAATCGTGTAGTCGAATCGGTTATCTTTGTTCCAAATCCTGCCCAATCTCACAATCTCTACTCCCATTCGGAATCTGACCTCTCAACTTTATGTTATCTCTCGGATCTTTCTTCTCATCAATAAGTGATAACACTGTCTAAAGCTTTGAGCTGGCCCCACCGGAATCCCGTGCCCCTAGGCAATGTTACGAAAACACTGGAAAACTTGACAAAAGTAAAATACAAAGGGTAATGAAACACGCGATGCCATAGATAAGAAAGAGACCCCAAAAGCTTTTGAGGTGTAATATGTTTGATTCAAGCTTTGAATTATCGGTTTTGCATCCGCTTCTTATTAGCCATTTGTCGTGGATCTGATGAAGGTCTTCGTTTTATGATAGTGAGAGGATTGCGGTTGATAAGCCGACTGCTAATGGAGAGTCACGGGGGAACGCCTGTAATGTATTTTGAGTGTATTAGCCTCAGTTATTATTCTCAATTTGTAAACCAATTCGAGTTTTGTGGTTGAATGAAACGCAAAGGTATATGGTGTTTCATGGTTTGTTAATCATAACATCCTACTTTTGTTTCACCGCGTTACATAGATTTTACTCCATCTCTTAGTGCAAACCCCTTTGCTACTAATCTTGCCTTATACCTTATACCACCGAGTTTGGAAGAATCCTCTTTTTTCTTGTACACCCACTTACAACCAATAGCTTTCTTTCCTACGGGTAATGGGACCACCTCCCAAGTTTGGTTCTTTTGAAGAGACTCTATCTACTCTTCCATAGCAGCCAACCAACTCTCATTATTGCCATTCTGAATAGCTTCCTTGAAGGAGACCGACTCATCTTCCTCCATCGAGAGTGCATACTCAACCAAACTTGCATGTCCGTAGTGCTTCAAGGGTTGATCAGACCCCAACTTTTGAACTTTCTTATATGCTCCCATCGGCCTAGTAGAGACCGAATTGTCCCCGAGCTCTTGTTCCTTTGGTTCGTGTACATTTTCTTGTTGAACTGTCTCATGTTCAGTATCATCGTGAATACCACCATGATCTTCCTCATGAACACGACTAGAACCTTGTTGGCTTTTAGGTTCTATATCAACTACTTGACACTTGACCGTCTCGATGTCATCACCATTTGGGACTATAGCTTTTGAAGAAGCTACATTGGAGTTCTCATCAAAAGTAACATCTTTGCTGATTATAAACTTGGAATCTTCCAAACACCAAAGATGATAGCCTTTCACACCTGATGCATATCCTAAGAAAACTGCCTTCTTGGCTCTTGCTTCAAGCTTTCCTTCACTATCATGATAATAGGTTGTGCACCCAAAGATTATGAGTTTCTCATAATCTGCATGTTCCCCTGACCATACCTTATAGGGTACATTTCCATCTAAAGACGCATGAGGAGACCAATTGATAATGTAGCAAGCTGTAGCAACTGACTCTGCCCACCATTCTCTGCCCAAACCAACATATGATCGCATACACATTGATCTCTCTCGCAATGTACGATTTAGCCTTTCTGCGACCCCATTCTGTTGTGGTGTTTTCCTGACTGTCCAATGTCTAGCATTTCCTTCATGATCACAAAATTTCTTGAAGGAACCTTTTGTATACTCTGTACCGTTATCAGATCGAAGTGTCTTCAATTTTTTGCATGTTCTGTTCTCAACCATTGCTTTCCATTTCTTGAACGTGTCAAATACTTCATTCTTCTGTTTTAGAAATTAAATCCAAACATACCTAGAATGATCATCCACAAAGATGACAAAATATCTAGAACCTCCTTTGAAAGCGACTGAAGCAGGACCCCAAACATTTGTATGCACATAGTCTAAAATTCATTTGCTTTTGTGTTTGCTTGATTTGAATTGAACCCGATGTGCTTTACCGTACACACAATGCTCACAAAAATCCATGCAAGGCTTCTTCAAGTTCTTCAACAAACCTTATTTATCAAGCAGATCAAGACCCTTTTCGAACATATGCCCAAGTGTCTATGCCATAACCGAGTGCTTTCACATGGGTCGCCATCACTACCATTTGTTCCAACTGCTTTACCATCTGTCACAGTTATACCTGAAAGGACATAAATGTTTCCTTGACGAATACCTTTCATTACAACCAAAGAACCAAGAACAACCTTCTTTACTCCTTCCCATGTAACTATCTTACACCCACCGGAGTCCAATACACCTTCAGAGATGAGATTCTTTCGCAACTTAGGAACATGTCTCACATCTAATAAAGTTCTAACCACTCCATCATGCATTTTGATTCTAACAGAACTGAGCCCAACCGTTTTGCAAGAATGGTTATTTCCCATTACCACGGTTCCACCATCTATGCTCCTATAGTAAGTATACCACTTTCTATTTGGGCACATATGGTACGAGAAACCTGAATCAATAATCCATTTACCAGAGATTTCTTCATTAGAAGTGACAAAGTAACAACCATCATTGCTTTCTTCTCCCGAGGCATAACTAACTTCTTGCTTCTCTTGTGTATTTCCTTTGTATTTGTTGTTCTTTTCTTTGATCCATCCTGCTCTCTTGTTAGGATAGTTTGCTTTGAAATGTCCAATCTCGCAACACTTAAAACACCGCCTTTCTGCAAGAGGTCTAGATTTAGATCCAGACTTTCCTCCCTTGTCTTTTCCTCTCTCATTACTTCTACCTCTTGCAAACAATCCTTGTGCCTGGTCTTTGTTACCACTAGTAGCAACCATGTCACCAGTTGCAATCTTTCGAAGATCATCTGCTAGAATTGACGTTCTAGTCTCATCTATCCTAAGACTTTCACCCACAAGCATCAATGTTTGTACAAGATTCTCATAAGACTTTGGCAACAAAAGATGTAGTAAAAGTGCTTGATCCTCATCTTCTACCTTCACATCAATGTCTTTTAAATCTGATATACACCTATCAAATTTACTGATGTGTTCCCGGATTGAAGAACCTTCATGCATTTTGCAAGTAAATAATTTGGACTTTAAGTAGATCCTGTTTGTTAGAGTTTTCGTCATGAAATTTGCCTATAACTTTTCCCACACCATGTTGGATTAGATGTCTAAGCCCATAACTATTATTGGTATGTACTTGACCCGAGAGTAGCATGGTCCATTTGGGTTGCATATCATCATGGAAATTTGTTAGGATGGACTTTTGAGAGAAGATGTTGGATATGATTTATTAATATATTATAAGTTATAATATATTAATATGAAATCATATGTTTTAATTAGTATTGATCAAGAATTAATTTGTAATTAATTTAGTGATCAAAAGAGACTAATTAAATCTATGGGGACTAATTATGTTAACTAGTTATATTTATATGTGCTGGGCTTATGATCCATGTTGAACCAAGTTTATGTATGGATACATAAAGAGTTGGGCCACATGAACCATGGATCAGTAAACCCATGGGTATGGATTTGGGTTATATCCATGACCTTAGAAATCCCACATATAAATACATACTTCATTGCCCAAAATCGCTACTAGTGCATTCTTGAAGTTCATTGTGGCTTTTGGGTTCATGGAGATTCTTTCTCAAGTTCATTATTTTTCCATGATGTGTTGTGATTCCACTTGAGGCTTCCACACTATTGGGGCTAAGCTCTTAAGGCTAGATATATCAAGATTTCAAGCTCCACAATAAGATATGTTATCCTAACTAGGTTCTTGTGTTATATATGATAATTGTATGCTAGTTATAGGTCCAAGGTATTTAGGGTTGCATGAACACCTTAGGAGTGTTAGAATGCTAAAAACCCAACAGTGGTATCAGAGCCTAGGCTTGTTTTCAATTATACTTGATGCAAAGTGCTGAAAATGTAACACCGTAAATTTCAAAACAATTTTTCATTTAAAATAATCGTTTAATTCTTAGAAACACTTGTTTAAAATCTCATTCATAATCGAATTACAAAACATAACTCCATTTTCACTTGCATAGAAAACCAGGATCCTCCAAAACATGACTCTTTCTCTGGTGTGTACAATCAAGCCGGTGCCGTCCCGTGATACTGAAAGAAACCTGAAAAACAAGCATAACACAAAACACTGTAAGCACGAAGCTTAGTGAGTTCCCCAAAATACTGCACATAACACATATTAGCCACTCGAGGCTATAACTCTGTGGGTCCGTGGACCCTGCTCTGTGAACCCTCTGGTTCTAACTCTGTGAACCTTCCAGTTCTAACTCTGGGAACCCTCTGGTTCCAACTCTGTAAACATGCACAGCATAAATCACATAGAAATAATGCAGTACAACACATAACATACATAACATACAAATACTCTATCACATAACTCTGGTTACCTACTCAAGGTAAAGTATAGTGAGAAGACTCACCTGGAAAGCAGAAAGCAGATATCTCCACACTTGAATCTCGAACTCGCCACCGCCTAACACGTAAGGCAAATACTCTCATGAATATAACTCTCGAGACTAGAATCAACCCTCTCATGGCACCCTCTTAAGGGTAAAAGACTATTTTACCCCTCTCTTGGCCCAAAGGCCACATCGCTGACCAAACCCTAAAAGTCAACGGTCAACTCTTGGTCAAGGTCAAAGTCCTCAGTCAAAGTCAACCCTCTTGGTTGACCCTGCTCACCGAGTCAACCCGTCGACTCGTCGCATCCCCATGCTCAGAATTTCCCCAATCCGCGACTCAACTCGTTGAGTCACCCCGAGACTCGCCGAGTCCCACAACTCTGAGTCCACTCGCACACAACTCACCGAGTCATCCCTTGACTCGCCGATTCACGACTCAACCAGAAAATATTAGGACTCTTCGAAAAGACTCGCCGAGTCTAAGGCTATCTTCAACCTACTCGCCGAGTTGTTCATATAACTCGCCGAGTTCCAGGCCATCTTCATCCAACTCGCCAAGTTGTTCTTCCAACTTGTCGAGTCCCAGCTCATCTTCAAGCAACTCGTCGAGTCCACCCATGTAACTCACCGAGTACCACCGGTCTGAATCCATTCAGAAGCACTCCAGGCCATGCAATTGATCCAAAACATAGATCTAGCCTCCTACAACCCATCCATCACGTAAAGTGGCAAACTTTACGTGAATCCAAAGAGATCTATGCGTTTTCACTCTAGGGTTTGGGTTTGGGACAAGATGGCTCCATCAACCACTCACAAACAGGGACTTTCATGCACTCTAGACCTTCTCCCTTCCAGATCTGAGGTAGCAACCTCAGATCTAACCTCTAAACTCCAATACATCCCAAGATATGATCTCTAACACCCCCAAAATGATGCATCTAAGAAATAGCAGCTCAAAAACGAGATATTACCTCAAAGGAACGCCCCAACTGCAATGAAACTCGAATCCAAGCAAAGCCCCTTGCTCCAAGCCTCTTACCCTTCAATATTTCCTCAACAATTGCTTCTCCAATCTTCCAAATGCACTTGATCCACTCACACACGAGGGTTAGGGTTTCTGGACTTGAGGATGAGTAAGGAGGCTGGGGGAATGGATGTTATGTTCTTTATATAGGGCTCAACCTCGAGAATTAGGGTTTTCTCCACTCAGCGCCTACTCGCCGAGTCCATTACACTGACTCGCCGAGTCGGCCACTTAACACGCGACCAAGTCGCGACTCTACTCGCTGAGTCCGCACATGGACTCACCGAGTCACTCTTTCCCAATTTACTCTTTAAGCCCTTCAACTCTACTCTTGATATTTTGGGATGTTACAGAAAAATGCTGAAAAAATCAATTTTCTGGCTGTCTGGGCACTGGACTCGCCAAATCCACTGATGAACTCGCCAAGTCCATGAAGAAAATCATTCTACTCGTCGAGTAGGTTCATACACTCGATGAGTAGGAGCCCCAGACAACATATTTTTGTGGTTTTTGGCTGGAATTGGACTAGAAACATTACCCTAAGTTGTTTTTGAACCTATAAACCTATTTTTGATGTGGTAATGATCATTCTAATCCAATTCAAAATATATTTTTCAAAATTTTCATGTTTTGTATTAGTTTAATGACTAGGCTAATTACATGAAAATTGTTTGATTTGAATTGTCTTGTTCATATGAGTTTAATCAAGATTATGAATATTGTTAGATATGTTTGTGATAGTTGTTTTTGATCCAAATTGATCTAAAATTTATTAATAAAATATTTTTTTGTAACTTGTCCTAAAGTTTCATGAAAAGTCTCATTAATGAATTTTATTAAAAAAATAAGGTTATGAACTTGAAAAGTCTTTTCTCCATAAATTGTTTTATGACCTCCATAACTTGTCCTCAAGTTATGGATTTCCAAGAGTCTCTTCATTAAAAGTTTTAAAACATATATTAAACTCATATATTATGAAATTGAAGAGTTTTGAAAAGTTTCAAAACCTGTCATCAAGTTTTGGAATTTGCAAAGTTACCTCCCCATGTATACTTTAATTCCAAATCAAAACCAAGAATTTTAATAGTTTAAAAGTTAACACTTATACTATTATAATATTAAAAGTTAATGATTATATATATATATATATATATATATATATATATATATATATATATATATGTATAAGAGTAAAGTCAATCTTACCGTTAGTAGGCCTCATTCACGAAGCCAGTCTCTAAGGGGGTATAAGGTTACTGCCTATAAAATGGCAGTTTAATGGGTGTACACTCTCACCCACCGCTTCCTTGACTAGTGAAGGGTCGTTAGCCGAACGAGTAGGAAAGGACTATAATTCTCCCTTCATTAAAAGTATAATGATAAATACTAAGTAACTAAACACTTATAAATTCCCAATCTTAGTTACTTAGGAAAATTTGAAACGGTGCTAACCCATGAAATTACACTTTGCACCTTGTTAAGTCGTTAGTGGAGCGTGTGTGGTTAACCTGCACACTAACATGGGACTGACAATGTGTGGCAAAGGGTGACTTAAGTTTTATCATAGATCAGTGGAGCGTGTGTGGTTAACCGGCACATCGATTGGGTGATAAAATTAAGGGTACCAAGTCAATTTGCATGGTTATTCACACCTTGTTTGTGATCCTCGGCATCCCAGTCACAAAATTGAGAGGGCAAAATCGAGATTCAAACATGCCATTGAAAGTTCAATGTATCTCAAAAGATCTAGGAGTTTTAAATCCAATTAAAACTTAATGAATAATTTCATTTTTAATGGTGGAAATTGATAAATCGTCATTTACCTACCTTCAAATATTCTATAGCTTAGATTACGACATCCCTCTTCCAAGTTATAAAATAGTTTGTTGGGTCCTAGCCTTAATATTTCATATTGGGTGTTATGTTATGGACTTTAAATCAACTAAACTTGAATTTCTCCCATTATAGATGTCTTGTTAAGATATCTATGGTCTTCCCAAATCCTTAGGAACAAGCTATCCTAATGAAGATGATACCCCACATGGCAATCAAGGTGAAAGATTAATCCTTTTGTTGTGCATTATGGGACTGGAAATCATGCTTCACTTCCTCCACCTCCTCCAATTATTCTCCCTATCCCACAAGTTCAAGGTCACTCAATCCCTATTTGGCAAGCAAAGTCTATATGTGCTTACATCTTGGAGATTAAGTCACATATTGGTAAGCCGGGAGAGTTGGGTGTCAAAGTCTTAAGGAAGTTGACTATTGACTTGGTTCTTCAATCACGTTCTAAGTCACATAGTGAGTTCTTTAAGGAGTACTATGTAACAGACTATGACATGACCCTTAATGATGTTACATATTTGCTCGATGCTGCTGAATCAGCAATGATTTGGAGCAATGGTAAAGAAAATTTGAATGGAAGATCTACTTCCCAAACTTCCATGGACATTGACAATGGTAACATTAGAAGTCCAGAAAAGCTTTCTCTTCCCAATGGAAAGGGATCGGCCATGGTCAAGTCATTTGACCTAATGGTAAAGAGAAAGGATAAGTCTGAGATAGTCTCATATACCATTTCTAAAGAGTCCATATGTATCTTTTGCCAAAAGAAGGGGCATTGGTTATGAAGCTGCCAAATTTACCTGAAAGATCTGGTAAAGTTAAAAGTTTGAGTCTACTTCAGGTAAAAGTCTATTATCTAACTCTATTAAGTATCCTTTGGAGATTCTTAATACATAATGTAATCTAATTACATTTTTATGTTTTGTAGAATCAAAGAAAAGTAAGGAAGCTTAAAGAAAGGGTAAGCTAATTCTGATAGCGAATAGATGAATTTCGATCACATGGTTCGATGATCAGAATTTTGAGTTGCTACTTAAGAGTTATGATATATTGCTTAGGAATAGATAACAACATGTTTTCATTTGTATTTTCATTGTAAGGATAAGATTTTTTTCCGCAAGTGTTTTAAAATAAAAGGATTTTTTTGTTTATTTTTAATATCCTTACAATGGCATTTGTGAAAATTGTTATTTATATGTTTCCATTGATAAGAAATATTGGAAGATGGATTTGATTCTTTCATTTGTGGTAGTGTCATAATTTACCAAATAAGGAAAAAAATTCTCATCACCCAAGTTTTAGTTGAATAGAAACTTGGAATCGTGCAAGTTGTATTGTAGGATGAATGAGAATTTTCATTTTTGGGAAATTAAGACTAACTCTTTATTCACATGTATGTGTGAGTCAGGTGAAGGATTGGGTACACTTAGTTGTGTGCTGGTCAAGTCCACCACAAAGAATGATAAGACTATTCATCATGATTTACTAAAGTTTAGTAAATATGGTTATGCTTACAAGTTTAAGTATAATTCTGGATCATTGGAAGAGTTACAATGATAGGCAGAACGAATGAGAAGAATAAAATTTGGCAGAAACATAAAAGTTTATCAAATCTGAAAATATGGGAGAGTACTTTAGTATCATGTTTTATGATTATCTTAGTGATTAGAAAAACCATATCACAATTGATCCTCTAAGGATACCTTAGTGCGTTTGTTTGGCTACGGAGAGGAATCGTGAATTGTTGAAATGGTTAAATCAAAAGATAAATCATACTTCGTTCCAAAATCAAGTCTTAGAGTCATACTCTAAGATTGTAACTTGAGTGATATAATTTTAAGAAAGGTTTCTAACACTTATCAAATGTAGAGTAACATGTTTCTTACTCTTGTACATTTGGGATTGGTAGGTTGTGATGTTTTGGATAAGACAAAGACCAACTAAGATCAATTGTGTGAAGTGTTAATCTTGATAAGAATTCTCACCAACTCTTGAATATTTGTCTGTTAAGGAATGGTTCTTGACAAAGAGAATCTTATATGTCAAGAGGACAGTGGGAGTCTTAAAAGAACTTGAGATAGTTTCAAGAACTAATCAAGAGTATTGTTAATCATTAGCCCATGACTTGGGGTTTGTAACGTATCGTGTTGACACATTCTTATTTATGTGACCATTCCAGTTAAAGTTGTACATGCATGTGAGTTCTAAGAGTTCTCAGTTGTTTGCATAACAATCTGGAAGCAATGGTAGGCCCTTGTGCTGCCAGATGGCAATAAATTAAGATTGAACAAGTTCAGTCCATATGAGTTTAGATTTGTCACTAATCTTGTCTTGTGATTAAGGTTATGACAAATTCACATGGATAGGAACACTTATACCATAAAATCTAAGGTTTCTCTTCGATTCATGAAAATGATGGTAAGGAAACTCTTTCACTAAGTAGATTTTGAGTAGATAGCAATTGTAAGAATGACAAAAGGTCTAAACATTAGGATTACGACACCCCTCTTCATAATTGTTTAGACACACATGTGAGCTATCTAAGGAAAGGTGTATGTTTTTGATAAAGTCTTATCAAAGCATCTCGTATCAGAAATCTGAACCTTGGTAAGAAAGTCAATAAAGTATTGATTTCTAGAAGTCTAGTTGATTTCTGGGTATATTTCAAAGCTAGTGGGATCATAAGTGTTATGCTAGTAAGATAATAATCATTATGCTAGTGGGAGCATGATTATTATTTTAAGAATTGGAAGTTAGCAATGTTAATTATAGAAAACAAAAGGTTCAATTCGCTTTGAAAAGTTGTTTTACTATAATTAAGGGAGAGGATTTTATACTTCATTCCAATTCTACAAGTTTAGATTGAGATTTTAATCAACTTTAGTCAAGGATATATATGAATGTTATGTTGGAATGGTTCAACATAAGGAAATTCTATATATGTTGCGTTCTCAAAATTCGATTATAATTACGGCATCCCTCTTTATAGTTCGAATTGTGAGAACATGGCAAATAAAAATTTTATAGCATGAATCGTGTCCTATATGCTTCGGGTATAGGATCGATTACATCCATTCTAAATTTTCCAATTTCTTAGGGCACTAAGAGGGAAAGAGGAATAGAACTGGATATGACTAAAATGATTAAGCAATTGTCGAGGACAATCTGAGGTTTACCAAAGATTGGTTACTCTTGGACAATTAGAAGTATAATGTAAACTTTGGAAAGGAACATATTGACATATTTTGAAAAGTGGTAACTCTTGTTCAGAAGTGATAGTCAAAATGGTAATATGGAATTGTTTTCATAGGTGGAAGCTATTCTATGAAACTGTGTAACACTAGAAAACTAATGCAAAGAAGGATGTTCAAAGGAATGTACTTTGAACATGAGACTTCATTTCCATGGAATTACTCTCCATTGGAATACTTTGTAAATGTCTGTTGCCAAGTCTTTGTGACTTTTGTGCATAGTCATTGCAAAGGGATCATGGCATATAAGTTTAGAATCTAACAGATTATAGTAAATGGCAAGAGTTTGGCATTCTTACATTTACTATAAGGATTTGAAATTGTGAAATAGAATCATTGGAATTATGTTCAATTGATCCATTTCACAAAGTAAAGATCATAGACAAACATAGTATGTATACTTGGTGTATGGCATGACTATTGTTTGGACAAACATAGTGGGCATGCTTGGAGCATGGCATGACTATTGTTTCCAATGCAAGTATAAAGTTGATAAGTTGAAACATAAATAATGAGTAATCCATATGGTTCTTAGATAAAAGGTGTTTTTATTTACACTTAAAGTGTTGGGACCATATAAGATTTTGGGTCATTCTTCCCGAAAGACTGAGTTATTCAAACCATCCACAGTCAATCATATATTGGAAGTAGGTATGAATCAAGACTGTCATGAATTTCGCTTGTATGATTTATCTAAGGTGCATTAGACATAGCAATGGTTGCTGCAACATTCATGAGTGCTCCTGGAATAAGATTCAAGTATTGGGTTAAACCCACGCTCATTTGAATCACTTCATTGATTTTATCACAAGTGAATCATGAGACAATAATATCTTATATTCTTCAAACCTAGAGATATGAGTTGTCGACTATGAGTTGGTTATATATTTATTGTACGAAAACGCATCAGTAACTTGATGTTATAAAACGTGCCTTTGTCTATGATTCAACAAGTAGTTAGTGTTGGATTAGTGTCTAAGTCCATAACTATTTTGGTATGTACTTGACCTGATGGTGCATGGTCCTTTTGGGTTTCGTTCACCAAAGCAACTTGATAGAATGAATTATGGAGAGAGATGATTAATTATGATTTATTAATATATTTTGAGAATAATATATTAAAGGAGAAATCATATTGTTTAATTAATATTAGTCAAGAATTAATAAGAATTAATTTTGTGGCTAAAAGATATTAATTAAATAAAAGGGACTAGAACTGTCAAGTGTGTGATAGTTGAATATTGGGCTAATGGACTCCATAGAGGATGGAGTGGACGAATTCTATGGGGAAACCCATTAAAAATCATCCAAGGCCTCCATTAAGTAGTCAGATTAGGGTTTCCTTGTTAGATAACCCTAATAGCCTCATTATTTAAGGATCCCTAGAGCATCAAAAACGTGGCCAAGAGTTTCCTTAGGGTTTCTACACTTTTTTGGGTGTCTCCTCTCTTATCATTCTTCATCCTCTTGCTCTTGGTGTTTGTGAGCCATTAGAGGAGTGACACTTGTGACTCTAAGCTTTCTAAAGCCATTACAAAGGAGGATTTGAGATTGTTATTGCTACATAACAATCAAGGTAAGATCTAAACCCTAATGTTATGTTAATATGATTAATTGTATGCTATATCTAGGGTTTATAGCTTTGGATATTCAATTGCATGTTCATTAGACAAACTAGATCCAAAAGCTATTAGGGTTTGCATGTACACCATAGGAATGATGTTTTTCTTATAACCCATCAGTGGTATCAGATCCATGGCTATTTGTTTGATGTATTTGATGCTATTATGAATTATCCTTGCTTAAAGATCGAAATTTAGGGTTTTTGGGGGCTGAACTCGTCGAGTCCATAGATGAAATCGTCGAGTCCATGGTGAACTCGCCGAGTCCAGGCCTGACTCGACGAGTTAGGTGGTCAGAAAGAGGGAAAATTGGGATTTTGTGCTCTTTTGGCTGTGGGATAGTTACCAAAACGTTTTTTATTGATATAAATCAGATTTTTATGATATTGGGTGATTATCTTTGCCAAAATTAAAGATAAATTCATATTAGTTAGATAATTATTTCCTTATATGATTAGATTTAATTATTTGAATTATTTGGTGAATTATCTTGCAAGAATTTGGAGTAGGTCAAATTAGATAACCACCAATTGATTGTTAATTACCTTATTTGAATTTTGTGATCTAGAATATTCTTGACAAAGTTTGGAAAAGTTTCAAATTAATCCCTTTAGGTTTTATTGTTTAAATTTGAACTTAAAAGTTTTGTTTTTGAAATTTAAATAAGTTAAGCCTTAATGTTTTGAAATGTTTCAAAACTTGCCCTCAAGTTTTGGAATTTAAAAGTTGATTAAAAGTTTAATTTAGAAATGTTAAATTCTAAAACCCTAGTATTGTTTTGAAAAGTTCAAATTACACCCTTATGGTTTTATTAATTAATTAAAGTGTATAATTAAAGGAGATTTAATAAACCCATAAAGTTTTGGTTTACATTTAATTAAATTAAAAGTATAATTTATTAAATTAGACCGCCTAGTATTTTAAAAGTGTAAAATACACCCTATACTATATATAACATTAAAAGTCTAGTATTATATATGTATGAGTAAACAGTTAGTCTCACCGTTAGTAGGACTCATTCACGAAGTTGGTCTATAAGGGGTGTTTAAGGAAATTGCCTATAAAACGGCGATTGAATGGGTATCCACTCTTACCCACCGCACTCTTGACTAGTGGAGGGTCGTTAGCTGAACGGGTTGGATAGGACAGAAACCTTCCATTATAAGTATAATGAAGTACAAAAGTAACTAAATGCTTTTACAAAATTCCCAATCTTAGTTACTTTAGGCAAAAGTGAATTGATGCAATTCCATGAAATTACACTTTGTGCCCTTGTGAAGACGTTAGTGGAGCGTGTGTGGTTAACCGGCACACTAAATGGTTCTAAGAAAAGGTAGCAAAGGGTGACTCATTGTTTGTCATAGTTCGGTGGAGCGTGTGTGGTTAACCGTCACATCGAGTAGGTAACTGTAACATTTGGGGGCACCATGTAAGTTTGCATGGTTATTCACACCCTGTTTTGTGATCCTCGGCATCCCAGTCACAAATCGAGGGGCATATCAAGATTTAAACATGCCATTGAAAAGTTCAATGAATCTTGATGAGATTAAAAAGCTTTAATCTATGAAGATCGATTAGATCTCAAACAGGTAAGTAAATATAAAACTGTAAGAACACGAAAATAAGAACGAAACAAGAGTGAATCAAACGTGTCGAATGATTAAACAAAATGCTCAGAAGAGCTCGATTAAGAACATCAACTGTAGAGGATTGGTAAGTTACAAGAACGATCAAAGAAATCTGTAATACTATAGTTACGCTCTAGAATAATCATTAACCTAATATGCATGCAAGCATATACTTATATATTAAACATAATGGGCTCTCGGTTGGACAGGCCCTAACCAGAATACAAATAAAATAAATAAACATTCGAGCCCAACGACGCAACACTTGAGCAAATCTTCAACCCAACAATCTCCCCCTTTGCGTCAATTGGAGCGAGACCTTCATTTGTTACTTGGGCCAGCAGCGGAGCGAGGTACCTTCTTCTTCACAGTGTTAAACAGACGAGAGATTAAAGCCAAAATCGTCTGCCTAAAGCTGATGTACCACTGGATCATGTCATTGAAGTACTTGACATCATCCACTGTATTCTCTTTACACCTTTGAATGATCGATAATACATGCTCTAGACAAGCAGTGGTGTAAAGATGTTTGTCAGCTAAAGCAAAGAGACATTTCTGTCCTTCTGCTCTAGTGAACATGACCAAATTGCATCTCGGGTCGATCTTGCCCATCTTCATCTGATTGAGATCACTGGCCGATCCCACAGGAGCTATCTTCGGTTTCTTCTTGAAGACAGTAGCAACCTCCTGATCCATCAGGGCAACCTCCATGATATAACAGACAATCATCCTCTTGATATGGTCTATAATCGGATCAGATTCAGCTTCATTCATCAAGAGGATGTTGTGCAGAACAATCCAATCATGAGGATTTAAGTTCGGTAGATCCGCCAGGGAGATATGATGTGCAGTTCTAGCAGATCCCCGAATCACCTTGAACCGAACGTTTATGAATCGACCTTCGGTGTAAGGCTTCAGTACACGAACGCTTACTATCTTCTGGGCGCTCCAAGTTAGATATTGAGGACGAGCAGCCTTCAGATAGAAGTCGATGAGCTCCCTATCAAGCTCAGCGTTCGGATGAGGGACTTCAAGGATATTTGAGAAGGCATGGAAGATGAATGCCTTTCGAGTCAATGGCATGTCGAACTGGGAATCGACAGAATTATCGCAGTCGAACGAAATCACCGGCTCGAGCCATAATATGCTGGGAGTGTCTATGGCCTCTTTGATCATTCTCTCCCGAGTCCATGCAGGGATGAGAGTCTTCCTGCTCTCGAGGAGATCGTGGGCTTCCTTCTGCTTGCGTTCGGCTTCTTCAGCCTCTCGCGCCACACGATTTACGTCTTCATCCACATTGCGACTGTTCTTTCGTTTCAACATGTCCGCAATGGTCTCCTTGTCTTCATCTTCATCTTCTTCCTCAACTATATTTTTCCCTTTGTCCTTCACACCCGAACCCGAAGCTTGACCAGTCGGAGGTGGTTCGGTTGTGTGAGTAGCTTTGGAGGAAGGAGGTGGTTTCGATCCGGTCTTCTTCTCTTCTCCCCCTTGTTTCGGAATGGACACGAAACTGGGTAGGCCTTCTATTTTGCTGAGAAGGTCCATGGTCGGAGAGAGCTTTTCAGCAAGGGTTCGCCTCACCGAATGGTTTAGAATCAGATCATGTGCTTCTAGGATGTTGGATAAGGCAGCGTGTACATCCGAAACACATGTCTTGATGACCTCCCTTTCGGATCGAAGAGCTTCCAGCTGTTGTTGTGAGTTGGATAGCTGAGTGCTCTTGACCTTTAGGGCGGTGGTTTTGCTTGCGAGAACGTCCATCAAAGAGTTTTCAGCCGCAAGATCCTCTTGTAGCTTAGCAAGACGCTGATCGATGGAGGCACGAAGGGCCGAGTTGTCGTCGCTTATGGTTTGGCGAAGGGCAGCGAACAAAGTCAACTCTGTTGTGACGAACTTTGCCAATTGCTGAACAATCGGTTCCAAAGTTGTCTTGGTAGAATCCGCACTCTCCTGCAATGACTTCAGTAGAGAAGAGGCGTCTGAGAATAGTTTATCGACTTTTGCGGTCGCAGCCTCACAGGCTTTGGTAGAGGCTTCGATGGCGGCGGTTGCTGAGGCTACCGAATCATGCTGAGCCCTGGAGAAGGCATCAACAATCTTCTGAAGAGCAGCTTCAGATAAGGAGGACTGTTGGATGGAAGAGGAGGCGAGAAGTAAGTCAACCTTCTCGTTGAGCTCCTTAAGATGCTTCTTTGTCACTGGAGCATCATCCTCTTCATCACTCTGAACCTGAAACGGACTGAAATAGACCGAATCAAAGGTCATGTGATCACCGCCAAGAAAAGGGTTTTCTCCATCAGAGGCATTTTCTGGAGATGGAGGGGGTGGTGAAGCTGGGGGTGTTGTGGGTTTTGAGGATTCAGGTTGAGTATGGGGTGGGGTAGTTTCGGGTGGTGGTTGAGTGTGGGTATGTTCGGTTGTATGGGTTTCGGTTTGTGGTGGTTCGGTTGCGGGTGGGGTTTCGGTTGCACTGGTATGAACCCCCGTATCAGATACGTTGGTTGTAACCTTTGCAGTGGTTGTTGTTGTAGTAGTGAAAATGGGTGGTGGTATAGGGAAAGAGATTGGGGGGAATAGTGGTAGTGGGGTTTATGGTCGGAATGGAAGTAGGGATAGTTTGTGTGGGTGAAGGGATGAGTGAGTTGTGGATTTCCATGTCTGGAGTAGGAGATCGGGGTGGGGTGTTGCCTCTTTTAGGGGTTTCGCCTCCTTGAGAGTCGTCCGAACCCGAAATCTCACCTTACGATTCACTTGAAGAGGAAGGGATGATAAGCTTGCGCTTCGGTTGAGTCTTCCTCCTCTTCGGCTGTGGGGAGTGGGCAGCCTTTGTCTTTTTCCTCTTCTTGGGAGAAGGACCCTTAGTAGCGTTGGTCGCTTGCTTCCCTTTGTCCGCCTTTTTGCCCCTTGGCACCGGTTTGTCCGCATCGTGGATGGACTTGAGCATTTCCGATGTGAGTTCCCTTGGCCCTGACTATTTGAACTCCTTGATCGTCCTGATGATCCTGCTGTCAGAAGGAACATCACCATACATTGTCTCCGGAATTGAGCCAATGAAGGAAAATTTGGATGCATCAGAGACGATTATCTTGGTGGTATGAAAAGTACCAACCGAAGATAACACTGCACCAGCAGCAGTAGGGATATCCAGCTTATCCATCGTCCACTTGGTGATAAGGATCCAGAATCGTGCAAGCGACACCTCCGAATGCCTTGATGAAGAAGAAAGGCTCTGGATGAGCTGTTGCCAGAGGACCAACCCAAAGTCCAAGTTGATCCCGTTGTAGATGGCATACATGATCGACAAGAAAAGTCGACTGGCACCGTCGGATCCTGAACTCCATTCCGACAAGCCCTTGAAGAGGACTGTGAACATGCCATTCCACTGCGGCGGCAAGCATGACTTCTTGAATTTCGCAACGGAGACGAGCGCCTCCGTGTACCCCATGTTATAAAACATGTTGTAAAGATGGCCCACTGGAATCGATTCCGGATGGATTCTTGAAGAGTCAGCAGCAAACCCTAGCAGAGTGCAGAATCGCTGTCTTGAAATCGAGGTCTTGTGATCGGCAACTTCAAAGAATACCCGCTCAACTGCTTTGTCGTAATACGCAGTTGCATACACCTGTGAGAGAGCCACCATTGGTACAGACTCAATCCTTGAGAGAGCTGGAGCTATTTGGGAGTACTTCAAGCACTCAATGATCGGCGACATGTAGGAGTCATACGCCAGAGGGTTGAGATCAATCACCAAACATTGTTGTGGACGGATGGGAAGGATTTGTGAGGTAGCATAGACGGAAGAGGATTCAGCCATTGTTGAAGGTATGAAGAAGATGATGAACAGGAAAGCTTTTTGGGAGTATTTGTTCGCTTGAAATTTCGGAGGCAGTAAAGAGGTAAATGGTGGTGAAGACGGCCTTTTATAGTGGGTGATAGGAGAGAGAAAAATCGTTTCAAAGCTTTTATGGAAATACGAAAAGGTTTCCTGAGTGACAAAAGGATGACAGTTGAGGCGTGCGATGATCACGTAGGAGAGAGAGTGTCAGATTCCTCGGATCACGCCGCCCAACAAGCGCCGTGTCAGGGAGAAAACCGTTTCAATTCCTCACGCGCCTTTAATTGCCAGAGAGATGACGCTTGGATTTCGCACACGCATCCACTTTGTCAGTAAAAGTGTGGCCGTTTCAAATTCACATGCGCCCATTTTAATTGCCGGTTGAAATTCAATCCTTTTAATTTCCCGCCTGAGTCAGCAACTCTTCGCCTTATCTTTTTGAATCGCATCTTTTGAATTAACTACCCACGTGGAGGATTGTTGACCACGTCTTAATTATTAACCACCAATTCAATAAATCAGCCTAAAATTAATTAGTAACGGAATTTTGGAAAATCAAGGATTTTCGTGCAAAGAGTGTAAAAAGAAAAGAAATAAAGCAACTCTTTTTAGGATTCACTGTGATGTCAATAATGACACGAAACTGATGATCCCGGGCACGAATCTCTTCCTTCAAGGTCAAGAGAGACGATAAAGTGTTAATGTGGATTCCCGTTGAATTACGATCAAACACTTTTTAAGAAATGTTGAAAGGCTTCGTTTAATTAGGCTATTTTAGGATGGCTTTCGCTTTGATGCAACAATTCTAATCTTGAAATAAGAAAGAAAGTGATCAAAGTACTTGTGAGACCGGTGTAGTCTGTTGAACAAGTAGGTAGGAATGTATTTGAAATTGGCTTGGAAAATATAAAATCTCAAAAAAAATAAAAACTGGATCCCAAGGGAAGAAATGTTATGGTATTTAACGATTTCATAGGAATCACACAAAATAAAATTTGAGATTTCATGAAAGGTTATCCGTCAATTCTTTGGTGAAAACTTGAGCAAATTAATTGGTCACCGTCAATTCAGTTTTGGTGTTGAATTTTGGGTTTCACTCAGCTCGTAGTGACACGAAACTAAGATCATAAACACAGATGTTGTGTAACCATAAACCTCAGTGGTAATTTCTGAGAGTCTCAAGGGTTACGTTGATGAAATGAATGTAATGGAGAAGTGTAATGGAGATGGTGTAAGAAGCTAAAGTACCTCTGCTGCGAAAATAAGGACCAAGCAGAAAAACTCTTAGCTCATGTGAGAAGAGAGTGAGGTAGCTCATGATTAGAATAAATGAGGTAGCCTTATTGGGAAGAAAAGGTTTGTGTATACCAGGTCATGAAGGCTGTTATTCAAAATCTTATGAGGCTTGGGACACATACAGCAGCATGCTTCTAGGGACACTTAAGTAATTCATCAATTATAACCCCATAAACGAACGAACACACATCAAAAAAAATAAAAAATATTTTTTGGAGTTTTTGAGATTAATGAAAGAAATAATAAAGAAATAAAAGAAATAAAAAATTAAACAAATAGTAAGAAAAAAAATAAGTCAAAAAAAACTTTGGAAAAAAAAATGAAAAACCGAACCCGAACGTTCGGTTGGTTTCGGTTGGGAAAAAGTTTTAAAACCGAACCCGAGCGTTCGGTTGGTTTCGGTTGCAGAAAATTTTGAAAAAACCGAACCCGAGCGTTCGGTTGGTTTCGGTTCCAGAAAATTTTGAAAAACCGAACCCGAACGTTTGGTTGATTTCGGTTCAACAAAATTTTGAAAAACCGAACCCGAACCTTCGGTAGGTTTCGGTTCAACAAAATTTTGAAAAACCGAACCCGAACCTTCGGTAGGTTTCGGTTCAACAAAATTTTGAAAAACCGAACCCGAACCTTCGGTAGGTTTCGGTTCAACAAAATTTTGAAAAACCGAACCCGAACCTTCGCTAGGTTTTGGTTCAACAAAATTTTGAAAAACCGAACCCGAACCTTCGGTAGGTTTCGGTTCAACAAAATTTTGAAAAACCGAACCCGAACCTTCGGTAGGTTTCGGTTTTGGAAAATTTTAAGAAACCAAGGATTTTAGACATGCAATTGGAAAATATTTTCAACTCTAAGAAAAACAATTATGTACAAGTAATATACAACCAAGAAAAACTACCTTTGAAGGGATGCGCGAGTCAGATGGTTTAACCGAACCCGAGCGTTCGGTTGGTTTCGCTTCTTATGTTTGAGGTTGAGAGGTAGTGTGAGGTACTGACTCTGATTCCATCATACCTAGCCCTTGCAATATTCTATTGAATGATGCTTCAGGAAGAGCTTTGGTAAAGACGTCAGCCAGTTGATCAGTGGTTCTTACGAAGTGAACTTCGACGTTTCCATCTTCCACGTGATCTTTGATGAAGTGATACCTCAGTGCTATGTGTTTGGTTTTAGAGTGTTGCACTGGGTTATGACAGATCCTAATTGCACTTTCAGAGTCACAATATAGTGGGATCTTCTTCATATTGAGTCCATAGTCTCGAAGTTGACTCTGGATCCAAATCACTTGTGAGGTGCAAGAAGCATCGACTATGTATTCCGCTTCGGCAGTAGACAACGATACACACGTTTGTTTCTTGGATTGCCAGCTGACCAACTTCCCGTCAAGGAATTGACAGCCACCAGTAGTGCTTTTTCGGTCGAGTCCACATCCTCCAAGGTCAACATCAGAATAGGCTTGAACGAAGAAGCCTGAGTTAGATGTATACCATAGACCTAAGGAGGTGGTTCGCTTGAGATAGCGTAAAATGTTCTTTACTGCAAGCATGTGAGGTTCGCGTGGGTTTGCCTGAAATCGAGCACAATAACACACAGAGAACATGATGTCAGGCCTGCTAGCAGTGAGATACATTAGTGAGCCTATCATTTGACGATAGAGCGTGATATCAACAGCCGGTTTGTCTAGGGATGGAGTTAGCTTGGTGCCGAATGCCATTGGGACTTTGACTTTGGAGTCTCCCATCATACCAAACTTTGCTAGGAGAGTCTTCGTGTAAGCTTCCTGATTGATAAAGATGCCTTCGGATCCCTGTCTAATATTTAAACCAAGGAAAAAGTTAATAGGACCCATTGAGCTCATTTCAAATTTAGTCTCCATCAACTTTCTGAATTCAGCTGTTAAGCTGGGATTCGTAGAGCCAAAGATGATGTCATCGACATAAATTTGAACTATCATAAGGTGGTTACCTTCCTTTTTGCGAAAGAAGGTTGGGTCAACCGAACCTTGTTTGAATTTAGACATCTTTAAGAATTTAGTCAGCGTTTCATACCAGGCTCTCGGAGCTTGTTTAAGGCCATATACAGCTTTATCCAGAATATAGCAATGGTTTGGATACTTTTCGTTCACGAACCCAGGAGGTTGCTCCACATACACGGTTTCTTCGAGTTCTCCATTAAGAAATGCACATTTGACGTCCATTTGGAAAACTTCAAAGTTTTTGTGGGCGGCATAAGCCAGAAATATTCTTACAGATTCCAGCCTAGCTACAGGAGCGAAGGTTTCTTCATAATCAATTCCTTCCTCCTGACAGTATCCCTTTACAACCAGACGAGCTTTGTTCCTTATAACATTCCCTTCCTTGTCCATTTTGTTCCTAAAGACCCATTTGAGACCAACAACCGAAGCATCTGGAGGAGTTGGAATAAGGCGCCAGACTTTGTTCCTTTCAAATTCGTTCAGTTCGTCTTGCATTGCTTGAACCTAATCAGAGTGATCGAGGGCAGTGTTAACTATCTTCGGTTCAACTTTTGATACAAATGAGTTAAACATACAAAACTCAACCTTTGAAAATAAGGATGTCTGTTTTGCCTTCAGTTGTGATCGGTTCAGAACCTTCTCAGAGACATCTCCAACTACTTGAGAGATAGGATGATCTCTGGTCCATTTGGTAAGAGGAGGATAGGTTGGATCAAAGGTAGGGTCTAGTTCAGCATTGATCATTTCTTCTGGCTTGGATTGGCTATCGTAATCAAGCGTCATATCATCATGCTCCCCCTCGATTGATGAGCTTTGAGAAATTTGAGGTTCAGAGGTTTCTTGTGGTGCTGGACTTTCAGGCGTTGAAGCACCTTCGGTTGGAGAAGCACCTTCGGTTGCGGTTGTAGAACTTGGCTCCCCCTCAACATGTGAGCTTGTCTTCCCCTCGACAGAATCATTGTTGAATGGAGGTTCATTAGAAGTCGATCCTCCTTCATTCATTTTCCTTGCAGCTTCTTCGACAATCTGCTTCATGTGGTCAACCTTGTTGTCTGCTGCACCTGCTTCTGAGAGAGAAGCTTTCTCTGGTTCATCAAAGAGCTCCAGAAAGCTCTCGTATAGATTAGCAATCGAGACTGTGACTTGGCCAGTTTGAGGAAAGATTTCCCCAGCAGTGTCTTCTTTGGCCTGTAGCTTTTTGACATAGCTATCGTCAAAGGTCACATAATATGTCTCTTCAATTTTTCTCGAACGCTTGTTTAGGACCCTGTATGCCTTAGATGTGAGAGAGTACCCCAGAAAGATTCCCTCGTCGACTTTGACATCGAACTTGTTGCGGTGTTCTTTAGAGTTAAAGATGAAACACCGTGAGCCGAAAACATGGAAAAATTTCACATTGGGCTTTCTCTTGTTTAGTATCTCATAAGGTGTGAGCGTGAATCGCTTGTTGAGATAACATCTGTTCTGTGTAAAACAAGCAGCAGAAATAGCATCAGCCCAAAAATAAAGAGGTAAGGAAGCGAAACTTAGCATAGTTCGGGCAGCTTCACACAAAGATCGGTTTCTTCTTTCGACTATTCCGTTCTGTTGAGGTGTGTAGGGAGCTGAGAAGTTGTGACTTATTCCCTTTTCTGCTAGAAACTCTTCAAACTCCTTGTTCTTGAATTCCAGACCATTGTCGCTCCTAATGTTGCGAACGACCTTCTTGAGCTGTACTTCAATCTGCTTGATGAACATTTTCAGCTTATGAGTCGCTTCAGATTTGAGCTTTAAAAAGAACATCCATGTAAATCGTGAAAAGTCATTGATGTGTGTAAATTCAACTAGTTTTATCCCTACTTTTTATTAATAATTTGAGCACACAAAGGCAGTGAACCTGTCTTTAAGTGGTATAGATTGATAAGTAAGGTATCGAACTCAGGGAACGGAAATTAAACTAATAGCTAATTTTAACTAAAACAAATAATAAAAGTAAATGGTTTTTCTCTAGTTTTGCAAGACTAGAAACTTAAGCAAACTAAATTTAACTAATTAACTAAAGCAACAACTATTCACCAAATTTGATAAAGATGTTTCTATTTAGGTTCAACCAATTCACTCCTATGGTTATTTAAGTTAAGGTAGATCAATTGCTATTGGTTACCAATGATAATAGTTAGGTTCATGTTCATTACTCCTAACCCTTAGACAATTAACTAATTTAAGCGTTGATCAAGTGTTTAAACTAATTAATTCCCTAGATTAATTACTTGGATTAAATAAGATTTGTAATGGTCAATTAAGTTATTAATTCAATTAACCTCTTGTTGATGGTTTCTCAAACAAGCTCACACATTAATCTTCCTATTTTCTTATTAATCTTAGTTTCATACTCATTACTTCCAAGCATACGTTTTAGCATTCACATAGACATATGAGGTTAACAATTAAGTGATGTTCATGCAACCTAATTGCCTTCCAATTAACAGAAAATAGTAGTGATTAACACATAAGGTTCTTTAACAAACTTAATTTAATAAATCACCAATAGACAATTAAACAAAATTCAATAATTAAACCATAGGAGTTCTTTGGTATTCCCCAAACAGAAACAAAAACGAGTTTAGCTCATAGTTGCAGTAGAAACAAGCATAGAAACAAAGTTTATGAAAGCAAACATGTTTAATTCCTAAGTCTAAGTGGTAGAATTAACCTAATTGCTTGAATTCTTCCAACTCTTGAAGCTTAGGGTTCTTCAACGCCTTCTGAACCTTTTAGTCGCAGCTAATCCTTCAAAATTCGCCAGGGGTTCTGTCCCATGTGATAAGGATTCGTCTTTTAAAGATATCTCAAAACAGAGGGTACTCGGCGAGTAGCAGAATCAACTCGCCGAGTAGGTCAATACTTATCCATCTTCAGATTAGCAGTCGTACATATCTTCTAGCATCTCATCGTGTACTCGCCGAGTAAGGTCGATCTACTCGCCGAGTAGGTCTTTCTTTTCACCCTTTAATCTTCTCTTGCTTTCCTTTTCTCCTTTTTGCCTCCAAGCATATCTTTTGGACTGAAAACACAATTCAAAGCATTTTAAGTACCTTTTGTCCATATTATTCTCATAACTAACCAAAAATAACTAAGAATATATGTTAAATAATTAACTAATTATGCACATATCAAAATACCCCACACTTGACTTTTGCTTGCCCCCAAGCAAAACTATATTTTAAACACATTAAAATCACATTAATAACTCCAATCCTTCCCAGCCATTATGCCAAGACCGCAACGCATGCATTTGTGTCTAATTCCTAAAAACCCCCCATACTTCAAATACTCACAATCCTCATAAACATTCGCCCACTCACCCCAAACTATGCTCATTTTATGCAACCCTCCGAATCCATCCTCAGAAAACGTCTTTACCCTCAAGGTATTTTTAATTGAGCAACCCAAGCATACATAATCTAGACAATTACAATTTATGATACCACATTGGAGCTCTTTGGAATTCTTCACTTCTTTGATAATTTGATCTTGGATAACTTTGAATTCACCACCTTTGTTGTTTGATTTTTGGTATCTTCAACTTTTTGGATTTCTTCGAATTTTCGATCTTCATATTTGACATTTGACTTTGATGCTCCAAAAATTCTTCAAACTTTTTCTTGTAATTCTCTCTTTTTTTTACATGTATACCTCACTTTTTTTCACTCAAATCCCTACATGCTTAAGCAGGGGCGCTCAATCTCAACCTTTATTGGCTAATGATAAAAATCTTCCTGGATACATTTCAGGTTTAGGCTGCTAAACATATTGCATCCCTCAGGCTGAGCAGGGTCGTGTTTTTGTCTCATGATTTCACTGAAATAAGGAAGCCACAAATGCACTAGAACGTATATAGGCTCAACTAAACATTTGGGTTCTCATGAAATTATTAACACAATTCTAATATGGAATCCTAATTTTTACCAAAATTTTCTAAATTAGTACCTAAGCATTTTTAATATTCAACAAATTTTTAAAAATTAGCCTAAATTAAGATTCTAAGTGTTCTAAGATGTGACTAACCCCCTACCCCACACTTATTTTATGCAATGCCCTCATTGCATAGTATAACAACTAAAAAGAATGCAAATAGAGAGAAAGTTGGAACAAACTCCCCTGGGGTAGCAGTCGCTAGGTTGACACTCTCATCTTCAACTCCTTCTTCTAGTTACTTTAACCATGGGAACAGCTCATCCATGGCACGGGTGTCATATGTCTCGTGTGGTTGATAGCTCGAAAACTCCAAGGAAAAATGGTTGTTGCACAAGCCTCAGTAATAGTGCATAAAGAATGTATGAATGGCGCATAAAAAGTAGCCAGAACAAACAATAACTCCTCCTGCAGCAGGCTACTCGGCGAGTAGGTGAACAAACTCTGCGAGTAGAAGGTGTCGGACAAGCAGATCGTGCAGAAGCAGATGTACTCGCCGAGTAGTATTTGTGCACTCGGCGAGTAGAGCATATAATTCCAGAAATTTTCTAAATGCTGGCTCTCTGTACTCTAGTGTTGACATGCAAATATAAATGCACTCTCCAAGAAACTCTCTAAACAGCAACACTTTAATAAACTCTCGATTAGTACGGACTCGATCCTAGGAACAAAACTCCATAAGCATTCCTAAAGGCTCTCATTCCTCGCTTGACCATTCCTAAATAGCATGTATCCTAGCTTCAATACCTGAAAAGAAAACTAAAAGTAACACTAAAATTCAAACCACTCAACCAAGTTCACATGTCCACAATTGTCTTTAAAACAAACATCACAATCAAACAAAAAAAAACAAAAACAAATAAAATCTTCATTCCTCCTCGTCCATCCCGGCTCCTCCAGCTCCACTACCTCCTTCTCCACTCCTTCTTTGCATCCGCTCGTCCCAATTCATAATGTACGGATAACCGGGTCCCGGCCGCGGGGCAATATGCATTTGTTGGAAAAGATAGTCGAAGGATTGATTGGTGTAATTGACTCCTCGCCCTATATCATCCAAGTATCGCCGATACTCCACTTGATTCCACCCCTCGTTATCCTCCACCGGAATCACCGGTGGGTCTTCTCGTACCCGCTCGTTCCTCGGCCGAACCCGCCTTCCCGGCTCCTCGGGGACCACTGACTCGTCCTCATTCGGGATAGTGAAGGAGTCACCAAATTTTTCCACTATCCGAGCCCTCCTATAGAGTGCCGTATTGAACGGAGGAGGGTGGATAACCGTTAGCATTTGAGCTTGCGGTAATTCCAAGATCCCAAATGATCGCGCGAGCCGAGTAATGAACATACCCCCATTGATCTTTGAGTTGATTTTTTCCTTCACCGCTCCCTCCGCAAGAAATTTAGTGATGCAATATGGGAGGTTGCAGAAAACATCGGGGGTGATGATACTCCACATATAAAAGATATCAAGGGTGGGGACTTTATCCCCATCCTTTCGCATGTTGATTGTGCTTGCAACGAACCGGTGAATAAGTCGATGGATTGGAGAACGAATATGACCTTCTTGAGCAGTAGAAGGTATATAGACCCGGTTAGCAATTGTACTCCACCAAGTCGACGCCACCACCCCCTCGGGAAGTTCTTTGTAGGTGTTTTCCAAGAAGGCTTCAAAATAGTCTGTCATCGCTACCTCTTGGTCGTAAATTCCCAACCGCCAAGAGAACTCCACCATGCTGCATTGTCGCAGCTCTCCCCCTAAAGAAAACGAAATCGTATTTGGGTTGAAAAACTCGTTACCACCTCGGAATGAAATGGTAGCAAAGAATTCCCAACATAGCTCCGCATAGACGGACTCTTGGATTTTAAATAATTGTAACCAACCATCACAAGTGATGGTGGCATAACCCAAGTTGCAGTCTTTCACTAAGTATGGTGTAAGCTCCTCTTCCAAGCCAACATTTCCCATCCAACCCCAATCTACTGCAGTGGGCAAATGAATTTCCTTTTGTCGCAAAGCTTCCAATCTGTTTAAAGCTCTGGTTTTTGAAGATGTAACACCCAAAAATTTCAAACCAATTTTTCGATTTTTATAAAAACATAATTCCATCAATATTCATAAAAACAACCATTTTAATTGTTCAACAAAACAGTACAAAATCCCAAGATCAAAATGTCAAGCTCCAACGTGTGTGTGTACGGATCAAGCCGGCGCCTTCCCGCGGTCGTCACTAGTACCTGAAACATATAACATCAACACTGTAAGCACAAGGCTTAGTGAGTTTCCCAAAATACCACATATAACACATATTAGCCACTCTAGGCTATAACTCTGTGGGTCCGTGCACCCAAACTCTGCGAACCCTCAGGTTCTAACTCTGATAAACATGCACCACATAAATCACATAGAAATCATGCAGTACAACACATAACATACATAGCATACAAATACTCTATCACATAGCTCTGGTTACCTACTCAAGGTAAAGTATAGTGAGAAGACTCACCTCGCGTGTCTCGGTAAATCGTAACCCTGAAATCGCTAAACACTCGATCTGCCGAGCTGTAGTCCCCCTATAGCACAATACATCTCTAATTAGCACTTTCCTAACTAGGGTTGACCACACTATAACAAGTCAATCTAGGTCAACGCTGGTCAACGGTCAACGGTCAACTTTGACCGGACTCGGCGAGTGCACTATAGCGACTCGGCGAGTCTGAGCGCATGCACCAATTTCCTTGGAATCCTCTCTTGACACGTCGAGCATTTCCCTCAACTCGACGAGCTCCACCTGGCACGAGTTGTGGGGCCACCACGACTCAACTCGCCGAGTCTCAAGAACAACTCGGCGAGTCCAGTTTGACTCAGTCCACCTGTCCATCCTGACTCCCCCTTGACCCACTGAGTTCACCCTTCCTAACTCGGCGAGGCCACTCGCTGAGTGGTCGTGCAACATTCATGCTACTCGCCGAGTCTGTTCTTCGGACTCGGCGAGTCCGTGCCATGCACTGACTCAATCTTGCTCTAAAGGTCAGATCCAGTCCATTAATCCATAGATCCAGTCCCTCCAAGCTTATTTAGCACATAAAGTCACAATCTTGATGCACATATAACCTCTACATGACCATAAATGATGTTTTTGACTCAAATACTTCAACACAAGGTCAAGGACTCCATTGCCACCCATAAAGCTTGATGAGTGAGGCCCTCTGGACCTCTATGGATCCAGATCCATGGTCTCAACTCAAAGAGGGAACCAAAGGGGCACCAAATCACCCCATAAATGACCACATTAAGCCCTAAATTGCATCAAGCTTCACCAAACAGAAAATGGTCCGAAATAATACCTCTAGAGTGATGATCCAAGCTCCAAATCCACGAAATAGCAACCTCCTTTGCTTCCTCTTGCCTAGGGCCTCCTTCTTCTTGCTAAACAACACACACAAGATCAAGATTGGCTCTCTTTTCTTCACAAAACGCTCAAGAACTCTAGGGACACTCTCTGAGGGTTGGGTGAGCACAAATGACGGCCATAAGGCCCTTTAAATAGGCCTCAAACCCGAAGATTTAGGGTTTCATTACACAGCGCAGACTCGCCGAGTCCATACCCTGGACTCGCCGAGTCCAAGCGCGCACCAGCGATCAATTCCGCGTCCCTACTCGGCGAGTCTGAGCTCCAACTCGCCGAGTCCCTCTCACAATATAACAAAATTTAAACTTACAAGATACCTGGTAAAATCCGGATGTTACAGAAGATTTGGAGGTGATGTGTTGAAAAGATAACCATGGCATATCACCATGGCCTCCTCCTCTTGATGATTGTCCTCTCCTCGCCATGCTCCCTGTATAAACATAACAAAAACACAACAACAAACAACACCCCATAATTAAAACAGAAAAAAATTTCATCTTTGTGGGACCTACTCACCGAGTACGCGAGCATACTCGCCGAGTAGTATGAACACTCGGACAAATCGAAATCGGATCTGTGTAATCTGCGAATTAGTCCAATTTGTCCATAGGGGTTTGTCGTAATTGTGTATCTAACCACATATGTTGAAGAAATTACACCAAATAACCTCTAATTCATGAGTAAATCAAAGCCCTAAAAATTGTGAAAAACTCCCCAAATCCGAAAATATACCAAATATGGGGAGATAGGTGGTAAAGATTGGACCTTTCATGAAATTAAAGAGTAAAAATGTTACCTTGGTGCTTGAATTAAGAGAAAGAGGAAGAAAATGGACTAGATCTTGAAGAACTTCTTGAGAGGCGGCTGAGAGAGAATGCTCGGCGAGTATGGGGGTGAAGTGTTGAATAAAAGCAATTTTTACAGATTTTATTTTACTGGGTTTAAACCGTCTACTCGCCGAGTATAATGGATCTACTCGCCGAGTACGAACGCGTATTAAGAACTTTTGGCTGTATACGAACATTTACTCGCTGAGTATAACCGATATACTCGCCGAGTATATGTCTCAGATTGAAAAATTTTAAGTTTTTGCCAATTTTACTATGTGAATTCCTTTGTTTTAGCCTTTCCACCCCACACTTTCAGTAGAGCTTGTCCTCAAGCACTTAGAGAAGTAGAATGAACGAAGAGAAATGAAAAAAACAATATGAAAAATAAAGAAAGGGAAAGAAAATGCAAACGTGAAACTCGGGTTGCCTCCCGAGAAGCGCTTCTTTTGATGGAGTCATTAGCTGGACTCCGCCCCTTCTATGTTTTTGCGATTCCGCACAGCAGGAGCTCCTCCATTCCTTCATTGCAGGGGACTCCTTCTTCATATTTCTTCACTCGATGGCCATTGACTTTAAATGGCATGCCATCTCTCGAGATCAATTCAATAGCCCCATGAGGAAACACCGTCTTGACCACAAATGGACCATCCCACCTTGATTTGAGTTTGCCCGAGAAGAGTTTTAGGCGGGAATTGAAGAGTAGTACTTTTTGGCCTTCATGGATGTCTTTGCTTTTGATTCTTTGGTCATGCCATCTCTTGGTCTTTTCTTTATAAAGCCACGAGCTAGAATAGGCCTCATTTCATAGTTCTTCAAGGGCATTCATTTGCATTAAGCGGTTGGTCTTCAATTCTTCCATGTCAAAGTTACATCTCTTTAGCGCCCAATATGCCTTGTGCTCGATTTCAACCGGTAAATGGCATTGCTTTCCATAAACTAGCCTATATGGTGTAGTACCAATAGGTGTTTTGAAAGCAGTACGAAACGCCCATAGCGCGTCATCCAATTTATCCGACCATTCCTTGCGATTGCTTCCCACCGACTTCTCCAAGATATGCTTCAAAGCTCGATTGGTAACTTCCGTTTGCCCACTCGTTTGCGGGTGGTATGATGTGGAGAACTTATGGGTCACCCCATATTTCTTGAGCACCTTGTCCAATTGATCATTGGCAAAGTGTGTGCCACGGTCACTAATTAGGGCCTTTGGAACACCAAACCGGGAGAATAGTCTTTTCAAGAACCGTACCACTACCCGTCCGTCATTTGTAGGTAAAGCCTGCGCCTCCGCCCATTTTGACACATAATCCACCGCCACGAGGATGTACTTGTTTCCTTTGGATGTGGGGAATGGCCCCATGAAGTCTATGCCCCACACGTCGAACACCTCGCACACTTGAATGCTATGTTGTGGCATTTCATTACGGGAGGAAATGTTTCCCACCCTTTGGCAAGCATCGCATTCTTTGACATATTGGGCTGCATCTTTGAAGATTGTAGGCCAATAGAACCCAATGTCAAAGATCTTCTTCGCGGTATAGTGTGCGACATGATGTCCTCCCGTGGGCCCGCTATGGCAGTGCTCTAGTATTTTTCGACTCTCCTTTCCGAACACACATCTTCTTATTATTCCATCCGCGCAGCTTCGGAAGAGGTATGGATCGTCCCAAAAGTAATATTTGATCTCCGAAAAGAATTTCTTCTTTTGCTGACTACTATAATCTTTCGGGACGTAATTGGTAGCTAAATAGTTAGCTATATCCGCGAACCATGGCTCCTCTCCCACGGACACCATAATGTATTCATCCAGAAAGTCGTCTCCATCCTTATCTTCTTGCAATGTCGGGTTCTCGAGCCTAGATAGATGATCGGCCGCTACGTTCTCCATTCCTTTCTTATCTCGTATCTTTATATCGAATTCTTGAAGAAGCAGCACCCATCGTATTAGTCTTGGCTTCGCATCCTGTTTGGAAAACAAATACTTGATAGCCGAGTGGTCAGTAAAAACAGTGGTTTTAGATAAAACCAAATAAGGGCGAAATTTATCAAAAGCGTAAATTACGGCTAACAGTTCTTTTTCAGTAGTGGTATAATTCTCTTGGGCAGGATTCAAGGTCTTGCTTGCATAATAAATGGGTTGAAAATGCTTATCAACCCTTTGTCCAAGGACCGCTCCTAGTGCATAGTCACTAGCATCACACATGATCTCGAAGGGTAAGTTCCAATTTGGTGCTATAATGATTGGGGCATTAGTTAATTTTTCTTTTAAAAAGTTAAATGCCTCTAAACACTCTTTAGTGAAATTAAAGGGTGCGTCTTTTAATAATAATTGTGTTAGAGGTTTCGTAATTTTGGAAAAATCTTTGATAAAACGCCGGTAAAAACCTGCGTGTCCCAAAAAGCTTCTAATGCCCTTCACATTAGTTGGTGGGGGTAATTTAGCGATGGTGTCTATCTTTGCCCGATCCACCTCAATTCCCTTTTTAGAGACTTTATGTCCGAATACTATACCCTCCTTGACCATGAAATGACACTTTTCCCAATTTAGGACCAAGTCGGTTTTCTCACATCTAGCAAGCATCGAGTCAAGATTTGTGAGGTAGTCATTAAAAGAAGATCCGAATACAGAGAAATCATCCATAAAGACCTCCATGAATTTTTCTACCATATCATGGAATATGGCGGTCATGCACCTTTGAAATGTCGCAGGTGCATTGCATAGGCCAAATGGCATGCGTCTATAGGCGAAGGTCCCACTGGGGCATGTAAAGGTGGTCTTTTCTTGGTCCATTGGGTCTATGGGTATTTGGAAATACCTGGAAAACCCATCTAAGAAGCAATAGTAGCTATGGCCCGAAAGTCTCTCTAACATTTGGTCTATGAAAGGAAGGGGAAAATGGTCTTTGCGAGTGGCATCGTTTAGCTTGCGATAATCGATGCACACTCGCCAACCGGTTACCGTTCGCGTTGGAATTAACTCGTTCTTCTCGTTGGTAATGACCGTCATTCCTCCTTTCTTGGGCACCACCTGGACCGGACTCACCCATGGGCTATCGGAGATGGAGTAGATGATTCCTGCATCCAAAAGCTTGACCACCTCCTTCTTGACGACTTCTTGCATGTTCGGGTTTAATCTTCTTTGATGTTGCACCACCGGCCTGGCTCCTTCTTCTAAGTTTATTTTGTGAGAGCAATAGGATGGACTTATTCCCTTTATGTCGGAGATGCTCCATGCGATGGCTCTTTTCCTTTTCTTCAATACCCGTACAAGCTCTTCCTTTTCCGTCTTGGAGAATCTGAGGCTATAATCACTGGCTTCTGATTTCCTTCTTCCAGAAAGGCGTATTCCAGATGGTTAGGCAGTGTTTTGAGCTCCAATTTAGTGTGCATAGTGGCGGACTCGCCGAGTGCAGGTATGGTACTCGGCGAGTTGATGGCGGCATTCGCGACTGCTGCAGTTGTACTCGGCGAGTAGATCGGGTCTACTCGGCGAGTAGGCCTTTCAGCTTGGTTTTTAGTTCTTCATACTCTGCTTCCTCCAACAGTCTTTCAATCTCTAATAAGTCTTTTTCTGGATCAAATACTTCTTCCAAAGCTGCAAACTTGCTGGAATCTTCAGGTATGTCTTCTTCCAATAACTCGTCAAGCATGTCGATTGAGAACGCCGTGTCGTCACTACTCCTTGAGTACTTCATGGCTTGGTCTACCCCGAATGTTACTGAGTCGTCCCCAACTCGCAATGTGAGCTTTGAGTCTCTCATATCTACGATGGCGCTAGCGGTGTTGAGGAAGGGTCTTCCAAGGATGATTGGTACTTGCGGATCCGCCTCCATGTCGAGAATGATGAAGTCAGCCGGGAAGACAAATTTGTCTACTTTCACTAGTAAATCTTCACATATGCCTCTTGGGAAAGTAACCGTCTTGTTTGCCAAATGAATGGCCATCCGAATTGGCCTTGGCTCCGGGAGGTCCAGCTTTTTGAAGAACGAGTATGGCATAAGGTTCACACTCACTCCAGAATCAGCTAAAGCATGAATGGCAGCCAAGTTGCCAAATTGGCAAGGTAGAGTTAAGCTCCCCGGATCACCCTTCTTCCTTGGTAATTTGTTTAGCATGGCGGCGGAGCAATTCTCATTCAATACTACTTTCTGCACCTCTTCCATCTTTCTTCTATTAGTGAGAAGTTCCTTAAGGAACTTTGCGTACTTGGGCATTTGCATGATGGCTTCGATGAAAGGAATGTTTATTTGAAGAATTTTAATATGATCAAGGAACTTCTGATACTCCTCTTCCTGCTTCTCCTTCTTGGCTCGGGCTGGGTACGGCATTGGAGGCTGGTATGGTTTCAAGGGTGGCTGATCATTCATTTTTGCAGATGTACTCGCTGAGTCCATCGGTCCTACTCGGCGAGTAGGGCTCTCAGATTGTGAATGTTGGTTTTCAGCTTGTGCTTCCGTTCCTTCCTTCTGTGAGTCCTTATTCGCTTCAGTTCGAATGGGGGCCAGGGGAGTAATAACCTTCCCACTTCTTGTGGTAACAATGTTCACTTGCGCGCCTCGTGGGTTGTTCTCGGTTTTGCTAGGAAGCTCACCCGGTGACCTTTGGTTTAGTTGTTGAGCGAGTTGCCCAAGCTGAGTTTCTATATTATGGATGGATGCTTGCTGGTTCCTGAGCATTGTTCTTGTTTCTTGGATAGCAGCATCGTGGTCACTGTGTCTTTTCTCGGAAGCAGCCACAAATTTAGTTAGCATCTCTTCCAAGCTTGGCTTCTTCTCTTGCATCGGCTCCTCCTTTTGGTAGAAGCCTCTCCCTTTTTGTCTATACTTCTCCTCCTTGGCCTTCTTGTACTCTTCGTAAGGCAAACACTCCTTCTTTTGTTTTCGCCAGTCTTCATCATACCGGTCACCACTCGAATAGCATACTTGTGCCTTTTTGTTGCCGTGCTCATCCAAATCACAATCTCTAGTGAGGTGAGGTCCATTGCAATTCTCGCAACCCACCCGTATGGCATGGATAGTTTGATCCATTTTGTCCATTCTTCTATCCATGGTTTTTAACATGGCCATGACCGCGGATAAATCTTCAGTAGCAGCGTACGCGGCTCCCCTCGTGACATCATTCCTAGGGTTGTGGTATTCTCTAGAGTGTTTAGAGAATTCTTCAATTAATTCTTTGATCACCGGGGGTGGCTTCTTTGTAAGTGGGCCTTGTGAGTCTAGCAGCTGCCGGGTCGTGACATTGACTCCATCATAAAAGATGGACACTTCTTGTTGGCTATTTAGATCATGGTGTGGGCAATTTCGTAGCAGACTTTTGTACCTCTCCCATGCTTCATATAACGACTCTCCAGCTTGTTGTTCAAAATTTGCAATGGCCTTCTTGAGCTTGGCTATCTTGGATGGTGGGCAAAAGTGATCTATAAATTCTTCCTTCATTCTGGCCCAAGTAGTGACTGACCCGGGCGGAAGTGATTTGAGCCAGTCTTTAGCAGCACCCTTGAAGGTTACCGGAAGCATCCGAAGCAGCTGAGTTTCGCGGGTGACATTTGGAATGTTGAAGTAATCAGCAACATCATTTACTTCATCTAAATGTTTGTAGGCATCTTCATGATCTTTCCCGTAGAAAGGTATCTCCTTGAGTGAAGCTAGGATATGACCTTTTAGCTCAAAGGTAGCAGTTGCGGGAATTGCGGGTTGCACAAGTCCCGGGCCATGGTCTTCGCGCATCCTCTTCTTCCATTCTCCCATGGGAATTTAATCAATGTTAGCCATAGTGAATGCTAACTCTTCCTCCGATTCGGTGTCTTGTTCGTAAGTTGCCTCGTCTTCTTCCTCGGTTTCGTATCTAATCTCTTCTTGAATTGGCTCTTCAATTATTAAGGAAGCGCTTGAAGCTCCTGATTTGCTGCTCTTCTTTTTGCCGAAAACAGTCTTCAAGTTGGACAATGGTGATTTCTTTGGTGTGCTTGAACTCTCCACGTCCTTCCCTTTGTTTCTTTTCAATTCGGATTCGGGGTCTTCAAACGGGGGTACCAGTGGTGTGTTTGCTCCTCTGGTCATGAAAGTCCTGAAATTAATCAAATAAAAGCGTAAAAAGAACAAAAAGATTGTAAACAAATAAAAGAAAAAAAATTCTAAATAAGTTGTTACTCGCCGAGTAGGTGCGAGTGCACTCGGCGAGTATCAGTGATTTTTCAAAAAAAATTCTAAGTTTTTAACCTAACTAAAACAGATACTAAAACCTAATTACTAGTTACTAAATTGCAATAAATGAACTTTATGCAAGTAAACTCACACAAAGGATCGAAAAAATTAGGAATTAGCTTAATTATTTAGAACCGTTCCCCGGCAACGGCGCCAAAAACATGATGTGGGTAAATTCAACTAGTTTTATCCCTACTTTTTATTAATAATTTGAGCACACAAAGGCAGTGAACCTGTCTTTAAGTGGTATAGATTGATAAGTAAGGTATCGAACTCAGGGAACGGAAATTAAACTAATAGCTAATTTTAACTAAAACAAATAATAAAAGTAAATGGTTTTTCTCTAGTTTTGCAAGACTAGAAACTTAAGCAAACTAAATTTAACTAATTAACTAAAGCAACAACTATTCACCAAATTTGATAAAGATGTTTCTATTTAGGTTCAACCAATTCACTCCTATGGTTATTTAAGTTAAGGTAGATCAATTGCTATTGGTTACCAATGATAATAGTTAGGTTCATGTTCATTACTCCTAACCCTTAGACAATTAACTAATTTAAGCGTTGATCAAGTGTTTAAACTAATTAATTCCCTAGATTAATTACTTGGATTAAATAAGATTTGTAATGGTCAATTAAGTTATTAATTCAATTAACCTCTTGTTGATGGTTTCTCAAACAAGCTCACACATTAATCTTCCTATTTTCTTATTAATCTTAGTTTCATACTCATTACTTCCAAGCATACGTTTTAGCATTCACATAGACATATGAGGTTAACAATTAAGTGATGTTCATGCAACCTAATTGCCTTCCAATTAACAGAAAATAGTAGTGATTAACACATAAGGTTCTTTAACAAACTTAATTTAATAAATCACCAATAGACAATTAAACAAAATTCAATAATTAAACCATAGGAGTTCTTTGGTATTCCCCAAACAGAAACAAAAACGAGTTTAGCTCATAGTTGCAGTAGAAACAAGCATAGAAACAAAGTTTATGAAAGCAAACATGTTTAATTCCTAAGTCTAAGTGGTAGAATTAACCTAATTGCTTGAATTCTTCCAACTCTTGAAGCTTAGGGTTCTTCAACGCCTTCTGAACCTTTTAGTCGCAGCTAATCCTTCAAAATTCGCCAGGGGTTCTGTCCCATGTGATAAGGATTCGTCTTTTAAAGATATCTCAAAACAGAGGGTACTCGGCGAGTAGCAGAATCAACTCGCTGAGTAGGTCAATACTTATCCGTCTTCAGATTAGCAGTCGTACATATCTTCTAGCATCTCATCGTGTACTCGCCGAGTAAGGTCGATCTACTCGCCGAGTAGGTCTTTCTTTTCACCCTTTAATCTTCTCTTGCTTTCCTTTTCTCCTTTTTGCCTCCAAGCATATCTTTTGGACTGAAAACACAATTCAAAGCATTTTAAGTACCTTTTGTCCATATTATTCTCATAACTAACCAAAAATAACTAAGAATATATGTTAAATAATTAACTAATTATGCACATATCAGTCATCAACAATAACAAGAATATACTTGCTACCACCGATGCTTTCGATAGATGAAGGACCACACAAATCGATATGAAGTAATTCGAGTGGTTCAACAACTTTTGTGTTAATTACAGATGGATGACTTTGACGACTCTGCTTCCCCATTTCGCATGCAGCACACAAATGATCTCTATCAAACTTGAGCAATGGAAGACCCCTAACATGACCTCCAGTGACAAGTCAGTTGATATCTTTAAAGTTGAGATGAGAGAGTCTTCGGTGCCACAACCAGCTTTCGTCAGATTGAGCTTTTGATAACAAGCATATAGCTGGGTTTCCTTTAATGGGTTTAAGATTTAGAGGAAACATTTCACCCTTTCGCTCCGACTTGAGAATTACTTTCTCTGTCTTTTTCTCAATAATTTCAGAACCTTCATCATCGAATGAGACTTTAAGACCTGTACCTCCAACAAGCTGAGATACACTGATGAGGTTGTGTTGGAGTCCTTCCACATAAGCCACCTTCCTTATAGTAATGTCACCATTTGTTATCATCCCGTATCCCTTTATGGTGCCGAAAGAGTTATTTCCAAACTTGACATTGCCACCATTTGCAAGAGATCTGTATTCCCTGAGCTCCTCTTTCCTCCCTGTCATGTGACGCGAGCAGCCACTATCGATGTACCATTCTTCGTTGAACTGCTCGTCACTAATAACCTGCAAAAATTAAGCAAATTTAGGAACCCAAAGTTTCTTGGGTCCACGTGAGCTTTTCATGGGAACAGGAACGGTAAGAGAGATGTCAACAAGATATGTTCGTTTTATGAGTGTTGTTTCATCTTTCTTTTTAATGGTAAAAACTTTTATCTTATTAGGATTGGGTGCGTTCGGGTTGGACTCTGGTTTGGATTCATTGACCTTCTGTTTGCCCTTTTGTTTAGCTGACGAATGAGATTTTTGAGAACGAACAGAATTAGCTTTAGAGCAAGATGGAGATGAATTGGTGGAAGTAGAAGAATTAGATGAACTGGAAGGAGTGGGTTTGGATTGAGAGGACTTCTTGGCTGGAGACTCTAGGTGACCCTTTTGCTTTTGATCATTGGAGGGACTGACTTTAGAGTTTTGTTCTCTTTTAACTTCAGAACTGAACCTTTGCATTCGGTTGGAATCGTTCTTTGAACCGAACCTTTGCTTTCGGTTGGTATTCTCTTGTGAACCGAACCTTGGCTTTCGGTTATTGTGGCTCTCAGGCTTTCCGACAGGATTGTTTTCACACTTCAGATTCTTGTCTTGATGTGAGAAGTATGCATTCTGGGATTGCTAGAATTGCCTCCTTTCAGAGAGATTCTTCCTGTATCTTTTGTTCCTTTCACGTTTCTTATTCCTCATCTGCTTCGGTTGATGATGAATATTTACCTTCATTTTCGGTTTTTCCTTGGTTGGTTCCTTTTGAACTGAAGGAGTTTCACTTTGAGCTGAGGGAGTAGAGGGAACGTCTTCTTTTGCCGAACTTTCATCCTCCTTAGGAATGTCTTTCGTACCATTGGTGCTTGGCTCATCGAAATTATCTGGCTTATTCAAGGGTTCAGGTATGTATCTACCTTTACTCATCCAGGAGGTCCTTTCAGATAAGCCCACCGTTTCGTTTGCATTATCTATTGGAGCTGACCAGAAGTACTCATCACAGACATCAGCATTGTCTTCGTTTACAATAGTTGTGAGTTCAGTCGTCTGATGTTCGGTTACTCTTGTGACCTTGTATACTTGATTTGGAGTGGTCCTGACCTTTTGATACACAACTGCTTTCTCTGCTAAGATCGGGGACTTTTGTTGGGACAATCGAGCGAACTCCACTGAATTTTCAGAAATAAGATTCTTGTGGTTTTCAGGTTCGCTTTTAACAAATTCTGAGCAGTCAACCGTGTCCTCTACAGAAATTTCACTCATGTTGTCGTCCTCGTTAAGCTCAGATGCATTTTCAACATCAATTTTGTTTTCTGAGCTTACGTTGGCGTTTAAAGAGTCAAATTTTTGTATGGTTTCGGTTCTCAATTTAAGTCTATCATTTTCATCCAAAAGGTTTTTAAGCATGTCCTTGTGGTCCTTGGATTTAATGAAGGACTCAATTTTGTCTAGTCCATACATGTAGGTCGGATTGATGTCATCAGACGATATCACACTCTCACAATTATAGGCTTCAGCATCGATCTCATCCTCCTTAAACTCTAGGAAGGGAAAAATCATGCGATGGATCTTTTGGCCTATTTCACAGTCCAAGTGAAGCTGAGTAATATTAGAATATAGATGTTTTGCAATTAAACAAAAAACATTCCGCTGTTTTAACAACTTTAAATTGTCTCTTTGTAAATAAATGTTTTCGTCTTTTATTTTAACTAATTCTGACTCCTTCAACTCGATCCACATCCACCGCTCCTCACTCTTCGAAGACACCCTGCTTAATTGATCAGTTAGGTTAGAATTGGTGACTCGAGTTTGAGTTAAGCTACTATCTAGATGAGAAATTATTGTATTAATATGTTTTAGTTCTTTCTCATATGAGGATTTTGGTACTTTAAATGAAATGAAAACCGATTGTACCTTCTTTATCAGTTCATCAAGCTCATTGAACTGCTGGCTGAGTGGTTTGGCCGTAAAGCACATGTCCTCCTGCCCCTTCGGTTCATCGCTTCCACCATCAGTGTAGTATCCCTTCATCTGAGATACATCAGACACCATGAAGCATCTTCCTCCACTGCTCTCCTCCTTTGCCACATAAGCCTTTCCATGAGTAGGCTTCCTCACTTCATCGTCTTCTGAGTTGGTAGACCAAACTTCTGTGCTACCGAACTCGTCATCAGCAACCGAACCCTGCACAATAAGAGCATTAATAGAAGGGTTAGTGGTAGACTTCTTCTTTCTTAACTCATCCAGCCTTTTCTGCAACACAACTTCCTCATCCTTTTCATCATCCTTTTCAGCCATCTTCTTAAGGACACAATCTTTAGCATAGTGGTTTTTCCCACCACAGTAGTAACAGCTTACTCCGGAATCACCATCCACCTTCGGTTCCTTCTTGGGCTCCTCAACCTTCGGTTCATTGTTAACCTTTTCTGAACTGTAACTCCCCTGCCAGTTTCGGTTTTTATTGCTGGGGAATCTCTTCTTTATGAACCTCTTGGGATTGGACACCATCATAGCATAATCCTCAGACGTGAGGTCATACTCCTCCAGGTTGAGGTCTTCATCCTCCATCACAACTTTCCTTTTTGAAAGGAGGGCCAACGAACCAAGGCTTGAAACAACGTTCTTCTCCTGCAGCATAATCTTCTCTTGGGATTTGAGAATACCCACCAGTTTCGCCAAAGAGTATGATTTAAACTGCTCATGGGCTTTGACTGTAGACACCACTGCTCTCCATTCAGACCTCGGACCATTTAAGAACGTAACCTTCTGCTCGATAAGCTTCCTTTCGATGTCATGTTTGATCATCTTGCTGAGAAGGTGATTGAAGCGATCGAACGTCTGGGTCACTGTTTCTTCAGCTCCTTGCCTGAATTCTCCAAACTCAGATAAGAGCAAGGTTTGGATAGAATGTTCAAGATCCTTGTCTGTAGAATATAGTTCGCGAAGTCTATCCCAAACTTCCTTTGCCGTCGTGCATGAGCTGACCAACCTGAAGGTGTCGGACTGAAGGGCGAATCTGATCAACCTTAGCGCCTTGATATTGCACTGGAATTTGTCCTTTTCATCTTGTGCAATATCATTCACATCCTTCAGCAGATCATTGTACTCCTTTTGTGTCTTAATAGTCCTGGATGTTGCAGAATGAGGAAACGGTCCATTAATGATGGCTTCCCATATGAGGTACCCATTATCCTCAGATCCTATCACGTAGTCTTCGAAGTGATGCGCCCATACTTCATAGTCATGGGTGTATAGGATTGGAATCTTCGTGGTTGAACCGATGCTGTTAGAAATATTGATTGGATTTGATTGCGACCCGTCCATTATGATCGAAAAAACATGTTCAAATATCAGACTTGTAATAAAGCAGATTAGGGCAAAACAATAAATATCAAGATTCGTCAATAATGAGATGATGGCTCAATAAATATCGGTAGTTGCGGAAAAACCCTAATTGAAACCTTTTCACATAAAAGATGTGTATCGATTACACAGCCTCCTGCTCTGATACCAATTGATGAGATTAAAAAGCTTTAATCTATGAAGATCGATTAGATCTCAAACAGGTAAGTAAATATAAAACTGTAAGAACACGAAAATAAGAACGAAACAAGAGTGAATCAAACGTGCCAAATGATTAAACAAAATCCTCAGAAGAGCTCGATTAAGAACATCAACTGTAGAGGATTGGTAGGTTACAAGAACGATAAAAGAAATCTGTAATACTATAGTTACGCTCTAGAATAATCGTTAACCTAATATGCATGCAAGCATATACTTATATATTAAACATAATGGGCTCTCGGTTGGACAGGCCCTAACCGGAATAAAAATAAAATAAATAAACATTCGAGCCCAACGACGCAACACTTGAGCAAATCTTCAACCCAACAAATCTCAAAAGATCTAGGAATTTTTAATAGATTTAAAACTTAAAAATTTTTTTCGTTTTTCATGGTGGAAATTGGTAAATCGACATTTACCTACCTTCAAATATTCTGCAACTAGATTACGGCATCCCTCTTCTAGGTTGTAGAGTATTGTGTTGGATCCTAGCCTCGATGTTTCATTTGGGTGTCACATTGAGGATTCTAATCAACTTAACTTGAATTTTCTCCCGTTTTGTAGATGTCAAAGTATGACAACTATGGTCTTCCCAAATCCCATGGAACAAGCTTTCCAAATTAAGATGATGTTCCACGATATGATCAAGGAACAAGATATCTTGCTTCACTTCCTCCACCTCCTACAATTATTCTCCCTAACCCACAAGTTCGAAGGCTTGAAAAGTTCAAGCTCACTCAAGCCCTTTTGGCAAGTAAACATGGAAAACCTGTGTGTGTACCCGTCTTAGAGATAAAGTCACACATTGATAGGATTAGGATGTTGGGTGTCAAGATTTCAGGTAAGTTGGCTATTGAATGGGTTCTTCAGTCGCTTCCTGAATCATATAGTGAGTTCGTAAGAAAGTACTATATGATGGATCATGACATAACCCTCATTGATTTGACCTGTTTGCTTATAGCTGCTGAATCAGCAATGATTTGGCGAGCTGGTCGAGCAAATTTGTCTGGTGAATCAAACTCCCAAACTTCAATGGATATTGAAAATGGTGACATTGGAGATCCATAAAAGGTAGATTCTGAGATAGTTCCTTGTGCCATTCCAAAAGAGTCCATTTGCTTCTATTGCGAAGAGAAGGGACATTGGAGATGAAGCTGCCCTATTTACCTAAGAGATCTAAGAGATGGGAGAGTCAAAACGTATGGCTCTACTTTAGGTAAAATCCATTAACTAACTCTTTTAAGTTCCTATTCTAGATTCATAATACATGATGTGATAAGATTACATTTGATGTTTTGTAGGATCGAAGAAAAGAAAGGAAGCTTAGGGGAAGAAGTGAGCTGAATCTAATCATGAAGAAATGGATTTCGATCACATTGCTTGAAGATTAGAATCTTAAGCTACTACTTGGAGTTAGAATATATTGCTTAGGAATATGTAACAACATAGTTTTTCAGTTGAATTGCATTGTAAGGACAAATTTTTCTGCAATAAAATACATTTTGATTTTATTTATTTATTTATCCTTGCAATGGCGTGTATGAAAAATTGATGTTTGTTTCTATTAGCAATAATGGATTTGATTCTTAGTTATGTTATTTGTGGAAAGGTCAAGAATTTACCAAATAGGGAAAGTTTCTCATCGCCCAAGTTTCAATTGGACAGAAACTTGGAATCATACAACTTGGTTGCATGATGAATGTGAAATTTCATATTTGGAAATTAGACTAATTCGTTGACAAAGTGTCAAGTGAAAGACTAGGAGATCGAGTACACAAGGTTGTGTGTTGATCAAGTCCACCACAAGAGTGACAAAGATATTCGTCATGATTTACTAAGGTTAAGTAAATATGATTATACTTATGAGATTAAGTGTAATTCTCAGTTAATTGAAAGAGTTTCAATAAATAGCAGAACGAATAAAGAAGAATCAAGTAGGCAGAAAGATAAAAGTTTCTCTATTCTAAGAAGAAGGGAGAGTACTTTTTATTATGTTTTGTGATAGGTCTTAATGATTAAGAACCATATCTCAATTGATCCTCTAAGTGAGTCTTAGTGCAATTGTATGTCTGAGAAGAAGAATCAATAATTGAAGAAATGATTAAATCAAGAAGTTAAAACTCACTTCGTTCCAATATCAAGTCTTAGAGTTAAGATTGTGAATTGAGTGACAAGTCTCAAGAAGGTTTATAACATTCATCAAATGTGGAATTTGAAAAAGGTTTTCTTATTCTTGCACATTTGAAATTGGAAAGTTGTGATGTCTTGGATAAGACAAAGACCAACTAGGACCAATTTTGTGAAGTGTTTTGTCTTGATAAAAGCTACACTAGCTCTTAAATATTTGTTTGTCGATAAATTTTTATTGAAAAAAGAATCTTATATGTCAAGGAGTCAGTGGGAGTCTTAATGGTCTTGAAAAATTTCAAGATCTAATCAAGAATAAACCTTATCGATCATCACTAGCACACGACATGAGGTTTACAACCTATCGTGTTGACATTATTTTGTTTCTATGCCATTCCAATTGAGTTAATTATGCATGTGAGTTCTATGAATTCTCATTTGCACGCATAAAAGGCAAGCACCTTGATCAATGAAAAATACATTGATAGGAAAGGGTGAGCTGCTTAACTACTTGGAAGACATGGTGGGCACTTAGCAAGAAATCAAGATTGAGAAAGTTCGGTCCATATGAGTTTGAATTCGTCGCAAACTTTGGTTTTGACAAATTCGCATGGATAGGAACACATACACCATTAAAATCTAAGTGTCATAAGATTCCCTCCTTCAGGAAAATGACTGTAAGGAAATGCTTTCACTAAAAGAGATTTTAAGAAGATAGTGAATGTGAAATTGCATTCTCGAATTTGATTATGGTTATGGTATCCCTTTCCATAATTCGAATTGTGAGATTTGGCAATTAGTCTGAATTGTTTAGACACACATATGAGATATCTAAGGCAAAGGTGTATAAGTTTAAGAAGCTTAGATAAAGGATTATCAAAGCATTAGGTATTAGAAATATGAACTTTAGAAATTCAATAAGTATTGTTTTCTGGAAGTTCAGTTGTTTTCTAAAACATGTCAAAGCTAGTGGGAGCATAAGTGTTATGCTTATATGATAATAATCATCATGATAGTGGGAGCATAAATGTTGTGCTTCTATGATTATTAAGGCAAGTATTGCAAGTTAGCAATATTAATTATAGAAAACACGAGTTATACTTTGCAAAGTCGTAAGGGTTGAAAAGTTGTTTTGCTATAATTAAGGGAGAGAATATTATGCTTCATTTCAAATCTAAAGGCTTAGATTGTGGAATTTTAATAAATTTAGTCATGGATACATAGTGTGTTCTCAAATTTCAAATATGATTATGGCATCCTTCTTCATAGTTTGAATTGTGAGAATGTGACATGTAAAATATTATGGCAGAAGATTGATAAAGTATCATATCTTTATGTAAGACATTATGCATTATAGGATTGATTGCCATTGCTATTATATTTCTATTCTAAAATTTTCCAAATGTTTAGCGCATTTAGAGGGAAAAAGGACTAGAATCGGTTTTGACTAAAATAATTAAACAACTATCAAAGGACGATCCAAAGCTCGTTGAGGATTGGTCGCTTGTGAGTAGTTGGAAGTATGGTATTGGATGACATTATTATGAATAGATAAGATTCTATTAAGAATGAATTGTCATATGGCAAATATGGAAATGTTTCCATATTAGGAGTTAGATATTGAGAATCTATGTCTAGATTAGAAACTTTTATGCAAGAAGGATGTTCAAAGGAATGTACTTTGAGTGAGAGACATCATATCTATAGAATTGTTTCTGATAGAGATTGGCCAAGTCTTGATGATTTTGAGCTATGACTTTACGAAAGAATCATTGCATAAAATGTTCGAATCTAGCATAAGTAACAAGAATTTGATATTCTTATACTTATGATAAGGATTGGGAGTTGTGAAATGAGTAATGATTGGAAATGTGTTCATTTGATCTATTTCACAAAGTAAGGACCGTAGGTAAACATTGTGTGCATGCTGAGAGCATGGAACAAGTGTAGTAATAATTCAAGTAAGAAGTTGATTACCCGAAACAAAAAATAATGAGTAATCAATATGGTGATTAAATAAAATGTTTTATTTATACCCAGAGTTTGGGGCCATATGGGATTAGTATTATTCTTGTGTTTCACCTTGCATGTTATGACTTGCTGAATAATTAAATTGGTTCAGAACAATAAAATTATTCGAACGGACCACAGTCGTTCATATGTTGGAAGTAGGTATGAATGAAGACTGTCGTGAATTGGTGTGTGGATTGTCTAAAGTGTATTAGACATAAGCAAATGTTTGCTGAAACATTCATGAGTGCTTATGAATATGATTTGAGAATTGGAATAAACCCACGCTCACTTGGATCACTTCAACGATTTTATCATGAGTGATTGGTGAGACGATAATATCTTATATTCTTGAAACCAAGATGTGTGATTTGTATCTTGCGAGTTGGTTACACATTGATAATGTTGGATAAGGTGTCTAAGTCCATAACTTATTTGGTATATACTTGACCCGACCGGCATGGTCCATTTGGGTTGCATCTCATCCAAACTATTATGGATAATTTTATGAGAGTTATACACATATGTTTATTAATATATTATGAGTTATAATATATTAATATGAAGTTACGTTATTTAATTAGTTTTAGTCTTAAATTAATTATGGATTAATTTAGAGATTAAAAGGAATACTAATTAAATTATGGGCTATTTGTTTTATATAGTGTGGGCTAATACTCATTTGTTAATGGGCTAGGCTTATGTGGAAGTCCATGGATGATCCATGGAGCTTTTAACCCATGGATCCTTGGAATAGGAAAAGACATGGGTTATTAGGGTTTCACCCTAACCATGCATACTATATAAGCATGCTTATGGAGCATGAAAGATAGCCTAAGATAGCCTAAGAGAAAGCTAGTGTTCTAGTGTGTGTGTGCATGTGTGTGGCCGATTTATACAAGGTGTATATACTCTCTCAAAGTTTTCCAAGAGTTTGTGGTGTTTGTGATTCCATTTGAGGCATTCACACTATTGGTGCTTAGCCCTCAAACTCCTAAGAACCCAACACAACAAAAGGTATGTAATCTCTTCTAACTCTTTTATGTTGAAATGTTCCCCATGCCATGTTAGATAGGTTATAAACCTTGGAAAATTATTATTTTGCATGTATTTAGACAAACATAGATCCAAGGTTTATTAGGGTTGCATGCACACTTAGGAAGTGTTAGATTGCTCAAAACCCAACAGTGGTATCAGAGCCTAGGCTTGCTTGTTTGATACTTGATGCAAAATAGTGAAAAAAGTCGAAATCGTTGCTTTCTGCATGCTAGACTCGCCGAGTCCATTGGGGGGACTCGCCGAGTCCAAGGCAAACTTCAACCTACTCGACGAGTCCGTTCGTGCACTCGGCGAGTAGGATCGAAAGAATGCAGAATCTCGACTTTTGCTGCTGGAAATGGACTAGAAACATTACCCTAAACTGTTTTGGTGTTATAAAACTTATTTTAGTTGGTGTAATGGTTGTTCTAATCCATTTACAATAGCATATATCAAAAATCCATGATTTTATGTGTTCATATAATTCATGAATTTTTGATGATCATGTTCATGTTCTTATGAATTTAGAAAATGATAGGAATTATTTGCTGAATTGTTTAGAATTAATTCTTAATCATTTATGTGTTTTAATGGAGTCCATAATTTGTCCTCAAGTTATGGATTACCAAAGGTCACTTTTATTTAACACACACTTAAAACACATAAGTTACATGAAAATGAAGAGTCTTCATTTTTATGAACCTTTAATTCATAAGTTATGAAATGAAGAGTTTTGCAAAGTTACAAAACTTGTCCTCAAGTTTTGGAATTTGTAAAGTTTCACACACTTTAATAAACTTTAATTCCAAACCTTAGAGTTTTAATAGTTAAAATTCAACCCTTATACTATTTATAACATTAATGGTTAATTATTATATATATGTATAAGAATAAGTCGTTTTACCGTTAGTAGGCCTCATTCACGAAGCCGGTCTATAAGGTGGGTATAAGGTTGTTGCCTATAAAATGGCGACTTAATGGGTGTATACTCTCACCCACCGCTTGCCTGATCGGTGGAGGGTCGTTAGCCGAACGGGTAGAACAATGACTTTAAATCCTCATTAAAAGTATAATGAATATTATAAAATAACTAAACTCTTTTAATTCCCAATCTTAGTTATTTTAGGAAAATGTGAACATGGTGCTAATCCATGGAATTCACACTTTGTACCTTACCAAGTCGTTAGTGGAGCGTGTGTGGTTAACCGGCACACTAATTAGACTAGTAAGGATCACGAAGGGTAACTTAATGTTGTCATAGATCAATGGAGCGTGTGTGGTTAACCGGCACATTGATTAGGTGATAATATTAGGAGTACCAAGTGAGTTAGCATGGTTATTCACACCTTGTTTTGTGATCCTCGGCATCCCAGTCACAAAACTTGAAGGGCACAATCGAGATTGAAACATGCCATTGAAAAGTTCAATGAATCTCAAAAGAATCTAGGAATTTCAAATCCAATTAAACCTAATTAATCATTTCGTTTTCATGGTGGAAATTGGTGAATCGTCATTCGCCTACCTTTCAAATATATTATTACTTAGATTACGGCATCCCTCTTCTAAGTGTAATATATTGTGATTGGATCCTAGCCTTAATATTACATTTGGGTGTCTTATTAAGGATCCTAAATATCTAATCTAAACTTTCTTTCTTCTTTCAGATGTCTTCCAACACTAATGCTTCAGGCTCTAACCCAACTGGTTCTTTCTCTCTCATGAATCTTTGTGGGAGGGTCATCTTTGATGGTTCCAACTTCATGGATTGGATTAGGAACATCAGGATGGTTACTCGTTACGAGGACAAGGAATATGTCCTCGATAAGGAGTTAAAAGAACTTGATGAGTCTACTGCTACTCCTGAGGAGATCGCTGAATTCAGGACTCATGAGAGAGATGCTACTAAGGTGGCATGTATCATGATGGCCACGATGACAGCCGAGCTCCAAAAGTCGTATGAAGATTTCTACCCTTTTGAGATGCACCAAGACTTGATGGAAAGGTACCATCAGAGTGCTCGTCAGGAGCGGTATGAAATAATCTCCTCCATAATAACTACCCGCACGAAGGACGGTGAATCCGTCACGAGCCACATGCAAAAGATGCAAAGGTATGTGGACCGTTTGCTGAAGCTGAATGTTAACATCCCCGAGGAGTTAGCAATTGACATCATTTTGGACTCCTTGCCTTCTTGTTATGATCATTTCCGAATGACATATCATATGAACAAGGAGGAAGTTACCCTCAGCAAGCTTCAAGGACTCTTGAAGACCGCGGAAACTGGTCTTAAGGGTAAAGCGGTTGTTACCTCTACTACTCCTACTCCAACTTCTACCCCTGTTTTAGCTATTGGGCAAGGCAAAGGGAAAAAGAGGAAGCACCCTTCGAAGGGTACCAAGGGAAAGTCTCTTGAAGGCTCCTCATCAAAGACTAAGAATGGTTCTGTCACTCCTTCTGCCATTCCAAAGGATGCTGAATGCTTTTATTGCCATGAAAAGGCACACTGGAAGCGAAACTGCCCTAAGTACTTGCAAGATTTAAAGGATGGGAAAGTGAAACCCACCTATGCAGGTATTTACACTATATTGTCTAATTACTCAACATATTCTAACTCTTGGGTGCTTGATACAGGATGTGGTATTCACATATGTTCTGATTTGCAGGGCCTAAGAAGAAGTGAGGATGTGGAGCACGGGAAGATAAACTTAATCATGGGGAATAGGAAGGCTTCACCTGTTTCCAAGATTGGAGTTTATACTTTGTTGCTTAATAATGGGTTAAAATTAGATTTGAATAAATGTGTATACTCGTCTGAAATGGCGAGGAATATTATTTCTTTTCATGCTTTGTACAAACAAGGTTTTACCTTTTCGTTTGATAATGAATGTGGTGGTATTAATGCTTTCTTTAATAATGTGTTTTATTTTAAAGCATTACCTTGTGATGGCGTGTATGAAACTGTGTCGATTGTAGACAACTTAGGAAATAATGTGTTGTATATTGATTCTTCTACTAGCCTAGATAAAGCATCATTGTGGCATTGTCGTCTTGGACATGTAAACAAGAAACGCATAGGCCAACTCCAAAAGAGTGGAGTCTTGGAATCATTTGACCTCAAATCAGATGATAGTTGTGAATCTTGTCTACTTGGAAAAATGACAAAATCACCCTTCACTGGAACTTGTGAGAGGGGTGAAGGTTTGTTGGACCTAATACATACTGATGTATGTGGGCCATTCAAAACCGCCACAAGGGACGCTAATCGGTATTATGTGACTTTTATTGATGATTATAGTAGATATGGGTATGTCTACTTAATCAAACATAAGTCCGAAACCTTTGAAAGGTTTAAGGAATTCAAACAGGAAGTAGAAAATCAATTGGGCAGGAACATTAAGATGCTTCGATCCGATCGAGGTGGTGAGTATCTTAGTACCGAGTTCCTTGACTATCTTAAGGAGTGTGGGATTGTCTCACAATTGACTCCTCCCAGGACACCACAGCTGAATGGTGTAGCTGAGAGGCGTAATCGTACCTTGTTGGACATGGTTCGCTCTATGATGAGTCGAGTTTCGTTACCAATCTCTTTTTGGGGGTATGCCTTAGAGACTGCCGCCCATATCCTTAATCTAGTCCCTACAAAGAAGGTTACCAAAACACCTCATGAGATGTGGACTGGGAAGGTTCCCAATTTGGACCACATCAAAATTTGGGGTTGCGAAGCCTTCGTGAGGCGTGAAACTCATGATAAGCTTGAACCCCGAAGTGAAAGGTGTATTTTCATCGGCTACCCACAGAAATCCTTCGGTTACCTTTTCTACAGACCCAGTGAGAATGTGGTCTTTGTAGCACGAAGAGGGATCTTTCGCGAGAAAGAATTTATAAGCCAAGGAGACAGTGGGAGGCAGATTGATCTTGAAGAAATTCAAGAATCAATTGGTGAAGGAACCTCAGACACTAGCAATCAACCTGAGGAAGAAACTCCTGTTGATCCAGCTGACGAGTCTGTACCTCCGAGATGTTCCACACGGGTTAGGAACACACCTTCGTTTTATTATGGTTTTCATATTACTACGGAAGGTGATACGTTTATTAGTGATAGTACACTAGTAAATTTGGATGAACCTAGCAGTGTTAAGGAAGCCATGGCAGGCCCGGAGTCTGCTAAATGGAAGGAGGCTATGGACAGCGAGATACAGTCCATGTATGACAATCAAGTTTGGAACTTGGTTGACAATGTACCGGGCCGTAAAACAGTCGGGTGCAAATGGATCTTCAAAAAGAAGACCGACATGGAAGGAAAAGTGCATACTTATAAGGCTCGACTGGTTGCGAAGGGTTTTACTCAAACTCAAGGTATTGATTATGATGAAACCTTCTCGCCGGTGGCCAAGATTAAGTCTATTAGGGTTATGTTAGCCATTGCAGCATTTCATGATTATGAAATATGGCAAATGGATGTCAAAACCGCTTTCCTTAATGGAAAGTTGGCTGAGGATGTGTACATGAATCAGCCAGAGGGTTTTGTCAATGCAGAGTAACCTAATAGAGTATGCAAGCTTGAGAAATCCATTTATGGATTAAAACAAGCATCTCGTAGCTGGAATCTTTGTTTTGATGAGAAGGTAAAAGAGTTTGGCTTCTTGAGAAGCGAAGATGAGTCTTGCGTGTATGTCAGAGCTAGTGGGAGTATAGTTAGCTTCTTGGTACTGTATGTGGATGACATACTACTCATAGGAAATGACATCCCAACCTTGCAGGAGGTTAAGTCCTGGCTTGGGAAGTGCTTTGCTATGAAGGACCTAGGGGAGGCTACCTATATCCTAGGGATAAGGATATTAAGAGAAAGGAGTAGAAGACTAATTGGACTTAGTCAGAGTATCTACTTGGATAAGGTGTTGAAAAGGTTCAACATGGAGAATTCCAAGAAAGGAGATTTACCGATCCAAAGCAATACCAAACTGAGTAAGACTCAGAGTCCGAGTACAGAGGCTGAGATAGCTGAGATGAGCCAATTACCATATGCTTCCGCAGTTGGCTCGATCATGTATGCTATGACTTGTACCCGTCCTGATGTGGCATTTGCTTTGAGCATGGTCAGCAGGTATCAGGGGAACCCTGGCAAAGCTCATTGGACCGCGGTAAAGAACATTCTCAAGTACCTGCGGAGGACTAAGGATTGGGTCCTTACCCTTGGTGGCAGTGATGACTTGAGAATATTAGGGTATAGTGATGCTGGTTTTCAGACTGATAGGGATAATTTCCGCTCTCAGTCGGGCTGGATCTTTACCTTAAATGGAGGGGCAATTTCTTGGAAGAGTTCCAAGCAGGAGACGGTGGCTGATTCGACTTGTGAATCAGAGTATATAGCAGCGAGTGAAGCAGCGAAGGAGGCGATATGGCTAAAGAACTTCATCGGAGACCTTGGAGTTGTACCAGCTATTAAGGAACCTATAGAGATTTTCTGTGACAACAATGCTGCGGTTATCTTAGCTAAGGAACCAAGAGATCATGGCAGATCCCGACACATTGACAGAAAATATCACTTCATAAGGCACAAGATTGAAGAAGGACTCCTTGTGACAAGGACGATATCGTCAGATGAGAATCCTGCAGATCCCCTTACGAAGGGACTGACGAGGGTCAAGCATTTTCAGCATGCGAGACGCATCGGGCTGAGGGACGATATTAGTTTTACAGATTAGATAGTTTTCCTGAAACTTGTAAAATGTAATCGACGTTTGATGATGAATAAAATTTGTGATTTATTTATGAGTAAAGTGTTACTATCATTGTCAATTATTTACTATTGTTTCAGTTTTGCATGTTTTGACTTCCAGAATAATTAATTTATTCAAACCTCCACAATCGATCATACGTCGGAAGTAGGTATGAATCAAGATTGTCATGAATTGGGTTTGTAGATGCCTTAAAGGTGTTTAGGCATGGCAATGGTTGCTGCAACATTCATGAGTACTCATAAGTTATGAGTATTGGTATAAACCCACGCTCACTTGTATCACTTCATGGAATTTATCTCGAGTGATCGTGAGACGATAACATCATATAAATCTTTAAACCTAGAGATATGAGTTGTTACCTATGAGTTGGTTGTGCATTGATTGCACGTAAACGCATCAGTAACTTGATGTTATAAAACGTGCCTTTGTGTACAATTCAATAAGTAGTAGAACAAGCATATCAGTCGAAGTTTATCTGTTCCTTCTAGAAATAGAAGCGATATCTGGGCCCCTCGATGATTTTGATTTGACCCATGTACCAGGCCTGGTCAGAACTAAACCGATGTGTTCAGTGAAGTTCTTCGTCAAACAAATCGGATAATCGAGAAACAACTGCTAGACAATAAGCAAGACATAGTTCCATGTGTTTGTCCGGCTGATATCATGAGAACAGAGGATTATGTGATCACTTATCTAAAATGGCGCTTCATAGTTCGACAGAGTCTTCATTGTTCGAGGGAGTTTTCGAGAGCTACGATTGTTGGTTGGTTCCTGAAGTTATAGGCAAATATAGTTATTAGACTTATCCAAGTGGGAGTCTGTTGGATAAGGTGTCTAAGTCCATAACTTATTTGGTATATACTTGACCCGACCGGCATGGTCCATTTGGGTTGCATCTCATCCAAACTATTATGGATAATTTTATGAGAGTTATACACATATGTTTATTAATATATTATGAGTTATAATATATTAATATGAAGTTACGTTATTTAATTAGTTTTAGTCTTAAATTAATTATGGATTAATTTAGAGATTAAAAGGAATACTAATTAAATTATGGGCTATTTGTTTTATATAGTGTGGGCTAATACTCATTTGTTAATGGGCTAGGCTTATGTGGAAGTCCATGGATGATCCATGGAGCTTTTAACCCATGGATCCTTGGAATAGGAAAAGACATGGGTTATTAGGGTTTCACCCTAACCATGCATACTATATATGCATGCTTATGGAGCATGAAAGATAGCCTAAGATAGCCTAAGAGAAAGCTAGTGTTCTAGTGTGTGTGTGCATGTGTGTGGCCGATTTATACAAGGTGTATATACTCTCTCAAAGTTTTCCAAGAGTTTCTGGTGTTTGTGATTCCATTTGAGGCATTCACACTATTGGTGCTTGGCCCTCAAACTCCTAAGAACCCAACACAACAAAAGGTATGTAATCTCTTCTAACTCTTTTATGTTGAAATGTTCCCCATGCCATGTTAGATAGGTTATAAACCTTGGAAAATTATTATTTTGCATGTATTTAGACAAACATAGATCCAAGGTTTATTAGGGTTGCATGCACACTTAGGAAGTGTTAGATTGCTCAAAACCCAACAGATAATATGTAAACGCACCAGTAACTAGGTGTTATAAAACATATTGTTATGTGTGATTCGGTGAGTGAGTGCAAGCAAGCATTGAATCAAAGTTTATCTGTTCCTTTTATCCAAAGTGGGATGAAAGCGATATCTGTGGGCCCCTCGATGACTTAGTGATGACACATAAGCGCTTGGCCAAGACAAGACTAATTTGATGTGTTCAATCATAGTCTGTATCAGTCGTCATAAATCGGAAATCGGGAAACAGTATAGAGAGAATGATTAAAATCCATGTCTCAGTCTATACGATATCTAGAATGGAGGAATATATGATTCCTTATCTAAAGGACACGCGTATCTGATAAGATCAGAGTTGACAACGGCTTTTGAAAGCTACGATTGCAGATTAGGATCTGAAGTCATACGCAGAATAGTTATTAGACTTATCCAAGTGGGAGACTGTTGGATTAGTGTCTAAGTCCATAACTATTTTGGTATGTACTTGACCCGATAGTGCATGGTCCTTTTGGGTTTCCTTCACCAAAGCAACTTGATAGAATGAATTATGGAGAGAGATGATTAATTATGATTTATTAATATATTATGAGAATAATATATTAAAGGAGAAATCATATTGTTTAATTAATATTAGTCAAGAATTAATAAGAATTAATTTTGTGGCTAAAAGATATTAATTAAATAAAAGGGACTAGAACTGTCAAGTGTGTGATAGTTGAATATTGGGCTAATGGACTCCATAGAGGATGGAGTGGATGAATTCTATGGGGAAACCCATTAGAAATCGTCCAAGGCCTCCATTAAGTAGTCAGATTAGGGTTTCCTTGTTAGATAACCCTAATAGCCTCACTATTTAAGGATCCCTTGAGCATCAAAAACGTGGCCAAGAGTTTCCTTAGGGTTTCTACACGTTTTTGGGTGTCTCCTCTCTTATCATTTTTCATCCTCTTGCTCTTGGTGTTTGTGAGCCATTAGAGGAGTGACACTTGTGACTCTAAGCTTTCTAAAGCCATTACAAAGGAGGATTTGAGATTGTTATTGCTACATAACAATCAAGGTAAGATCTAAACCCTAATGTTATGTTAATATGATTAATTGTATGCTATATCTAGGGTTTATAACTTTGGATATTCAATTGCATGTTCATTAGACAAACTAGATCCAAAAGCTATTAGGGTTTGCATGTACACCATAAGAATGATGTTTTGCTTATAACCCATCAGTTAGTACAAGCATATGAGTCAAAGTCTATCCATTCCTTTTACCTCATAAGGATAAAAGCGATATCGGTGGGCCCTCGATGATTTAGTGATGACACCCCTAAGTGCTTGGCCAAGCTTGGACTGATTTGATTTGTTCAATTAGTTAGTCGTCATAAATCAGAAATTGGGAAACAACAAATGGACTGAGAGAATGATTATAATCCATGTCTCAGTCCATATGATATCTAGAATGGAGGAATATATGATCACTTATCTAATGGACGCGTCATTTGATTTGTTTAGAGTTCGACAGCGGATTTAAGAGCTACGATTGCTAGTTAGGTTATGAAGTCGTACTTGCAATAATAGTTTTAGACATATCCAAGTGGGAGGCTGTTGGATTAGATGTCTAAGCCCATAACTATTATTGGTATGTACTTGACCCGAGAGTAGCATGGTCCATTTGGGTTGCATATCATCAGGGAAATTTGTTAGGATGGACTTTTGAGAGAAGATGTTGGATATGATTTATTAATATATTATAAGTTATAATATATTAATATAAAATCATATGTTTTAATTAGTATTGATCAAAAATTAATTTAGTGTTCAAAAGAGACTAATTAAATCTATGAGGACTAATTATGTTAACTAGTTATATTTATATGTGTTGGGCTTATGATCCATGTTGGACCAAGTTTATGTATGGATACATAAAGAGTTGAGCCACATGAACCATGGATCATTAAACCCATGGGTATGGATTTGGGTTATATCCATGACCCTAGAAATCCTAGATATAAATACATACTTCATTGCCCAAAATCACTACTAGTGCATTCTTGGAGTTCATGGCGGCTTTTGGGTTCATGGAGATTCTTTCTCAAGTTCATTCTTTGTAGGGGTGAGCATAATAACCGAAAAACCTAACCATAACCAAATTAACCGATATAACCGAACCATATTAACCGAACCATTTTAAAAACCGTTGGTTCGGTTTCTAATTTTTGTCAACCGATAACAAATGGTTCGGTTATGGTTTTATAGGTTAACCGAACCATTATTAACCTAACCGCTAACTTTATATTTTAATGCATAAAAAGTATGGATTATATATAAAATAATATAGTCAAACTTATTTAAGACCCATTAAATTTCCAAAATATAATTCAGTAATCTTCACTTATCAAGAGAGGAATGTGTAATCAAACTATCAAAGGATGATCACGTAGATCATGTAGATACATACAATTTTCCAATCATGCATTGAGTTAGATTATTGATTAATGTTGTAATTCCTAATCAACTAATTATATAATTTGTAAACATTATTCACAATTAGTTTAATATTCACACTCATAATCCTAATCGGAGGCTTCTCACACCGTTAATCCTAATCAAAGATTGTTTTGACTTTATAGTTCTATTCGAAGGTTTTTTTTTTTAATTTATAATCAAAACTTCTAGGTAAGTTATGTTTTTAGTTCTTCTTCACTTTATGATATATTAAGAATGTATTTGTTCTAAAAAAATTGTTTTTTTTTATTTACTGTTTTTGACTTAATCACATTGAATGTATATGAGTGATTGTTTTATTTTGTATCCAGATAACACGTAATATAAATGTTTAGCTATTTTATTTTATAGTTTTTGATTTAATTGCATTTAACATGTATGAATGTTTGACTTTATTTTAATGTTAATATCAATTATCAATATATGAAGTTATTAATGTCAATTCTTTTAATTTTTTATACTTTTTATTGAATGTTTTTTTATTTTGAATGTGACTATGTGTTATCTCACTCTGAGTATCAAAGGTACACATTTCATTCTATTACCATAAGCTAGGTTACAAACATTAGTGCCGATGACTTTTTGTATTCTCTTTTCATTTTTTATGCCACTATACTTTCGCCATTTATATTATTTTGAACATTATGGTTAACCAATATTAACCATTAACCAAAAATGTTAACCGACAAAAACCATTAACCATAACCAATATTAACCATACCTAATGGCTACCAAAATACATTAACCAATCATAATGGTTATGGTTCGGTTTTGACCAATAACCGAACCAAACCGCCTCATACACACCCCTAATTCCTTATCCATGATGTGTTGTGATTCCACTTGAGGCTTCCACACTATTGGGGCTAAGCTCTTAAGGCTAGATACATCAAGACTTCAAGCTCCACAATAAGGTATGTTATCCTAACTAGATTCTTGTGTTATATATGATAATTGTATGCTAGTTATAGGTAATACCTTGGAAAGTTCATATTTGCATGTATAATAGAGAAAACATAGATCCAAGGTATTTAGGGTTGCATGAACACCTTAGGAGTGTTAGAATGCTCAAAACCCAACACACTACAGCTGCCGATTCCTCATTACCAACCAAGAAAGCGACATCCCTTTCAAGGCATAAAATGATCGATGCTCGTGCTTCAAGATCTAACTCCTCCCAATCCTCATCGAACATATCTTTGTGCTTCTTTATCTTACCTGCCAAATCCTTGTGTAACTTCTGTGAGATTAATAGAATTTTCATTTGCATCCTCCAATAAGAAAAATCATTCTTCCCATTGAACTTCTCTAATTCATACTTCCCAACTTTAACCGTTCCGCTTGTAGATTCCATTTACCCGCTTGTTTTAGAATCTGCCTCTCTCAAGACATTTATCGAACACCTTGTGTGAAGAACACAAAATACCACCTAAGTACCTCAAATTTGAGCTCTACCACCCGGATTTGATATTAAGCTCTGATACCATCTGTTACTACATCAAGACAATACAGAAAAACAGAATCCAAATGCAGAAAAATAAAACCTTGACAGTAGTTAACTTTTTTGTTGATATTCCCGTTTTTCCCTTAGTCCCAAGAATAAGCAATGGCAATAAGAAAGATAACGAAAAAATAAATGGAGAAAATGAAGAACAACAGATTTAACGTGGTCCAACAATAACCTGCTTACATCCACAGAAGAGAGAAAAAAAATTGTATTAGGTTAAGAAGTAATTTACCTCACTCTTATCCCCTTGTTACAAAACTTACGTGTATCTCTCTTTACAGCTGAAATAAGCATATAAGCAAACATACATGGGCCTACAATCTTTGGGCTATTAACTGGATCATTTAACCCATAACAGTTGGGCTGACCCAAGTCAACTCAAGCTGAGTTCTTGGGCTGACCACTTACATAGATGATATTCAACTACTAAAAAGATAGCAGTTTGTGCATTTTACTCTTGCAACCAATATTCACAATCTTTTTTAATATCTTTATGTTTTTACTTCTTTCCCAAAACATACAATGCAAATGGTTTTGTACTTTATTTCCTATCATTAAGCTAAATAAAAATGGTTTTGTACTTTTTTGGGTAATATCATTATGTTTTTCTTCTTAACCCAAAACATACAATGAAAATGGTTTTGTACTTTATTTCCTACCATTAAGCTAAATAAAAATGGTTCTGTACTTTTTTTTGGGTAGTATCATTATGTCTTTACTCTTACCCAAAACATACAATGAAAATGGTTTTGTGCTTTATTTCCTACCATTAAGCTAAATGCAGTTACGAGGGTAGTCGATAAAATTTTAATAATATGCTTTTAGTTTCTATATTTTGTGTCTTTCAAGTACCTTTGAAACAAAAATGGTTTTTATTTTAATTACTAAAATATAGTTAATTCATTTAATCAGTTAAATGTTGATAATATGTTCTTTTTGTATTTTCTCTCTTTTTGAAAGTGGGTAACTATCGATGTGACCATTTAAAGACATTTTAATTCATACAAAAATCTATATATGAAATGTTCTAATGCCATAAAAAGAACATTTCATAAACATCTTAGTGAAAAAGAACAATTTTTTACCGACATCTTATTTAAAAAAATTGTATATGTTTTGATAAGGAGATGGTTTTTAGGGGGTGTTTGAGAGTGCTTTTTAAAATGACTTATTAACATGTAGGTTTTTCAAAAAGTCAATAAGTTCAAAAAGTGTTTGGTAATAAATAACTTTTTAGTGAAAAAAACTTATTTTTTCAAAAAATAAGGAATTCATGGCTTTTTCAAAAAGTCAATAAGAAGTCTGAGAAACAATCGTAAACATTACAACACAAAACAAAAATATGGGGTTTTCTATTATTGGTCAATGCATTTTTCATAATATTTACCCTTTAAATAAACAACATTTTTCTCTAGAAACACATACATTATTTGCTTTGTATACTTTCATCATATGGAAAAGTGTGATTTTAGGAGTGACTTAGGTCCTGTTTGTTTACATCTTAATTGAAAAATTAAGAGGCAAACTCATAAAAATTCAGATGTGAGGTGTTTGGTAGCCACTTATAAAATACCTCTTAATTGGATAGATGTCTCTTAAAAAATCAGACCTAAACCCGTGTCTGAAATAAAAAAGAAGACAATTATGCCCCGGATAAAACTTGCGCTTTTTCTTTTCTCATACACACGCCTTTCTCTTCAACGCCACTTCTCTCTTCCGCCCCTTTCTCTTCCAACTCCGATATGTTGCCTCCTTCCGATCTGCAATGCCACTGACACCGTCGGCTTCGCCTTCGCCTCCGTCACCTCTTTCGCCTCTGACAACTTTTGTAGGTAAAGTCTTTTTTCTCTTGCTATGTAATTCGAGTTTAATGCTTGAAAATCAATTATCATAGTTGTTTCCCTTAAAATTTGAAGATCAGAGCATCATTTGCTTTTTTTCCTTAAAATCAAAGCAAGGTTTTCCTTGTTTTTTTCCCCCTGAAATTAGGGAATCGTTTGAAAATCTGATGATGTTGTCTTTATGTTGAAATCAGATGTTATCGTTGTCTTCTGTTTCTCACTAATTTTTACAATTTTTTCATAATTAATCAATTTCTGTATATGTCAAGAGCAATTGCGTCTTCACATCAACACTTCTCAATTTCCCTTTTGCTATGGTTTGTATATTGCATTTTGTAAGATCTTCCTAGTGAATTGTTCATTGTATGTACAGGGATAATGGTGAATTGAGAGTTTAGGTTATGCAACACGACTTATAACCTTACCTGTTAAAGATTTTTTGGGAGAAGAAGTATGGGAGGGTGTACAACATAAGTATTGACATGTAGAGATACATATTATCTTCTTGTTTGTTAATCTTTGGAATACTCTGAATGGTATGTACTCTAGAGACATTTTTGTTGAATTAATAGCAATTGAGTTATTGTAGTTTTCATGTTTTTGATAGCTATATCTTTTTTTACCAAAGATAAATCAAGAATAACTGTTTAGTATATATATCTTCACTGAAAGCAAGTGACTGAATGTTTCACTTTATGTTTGAGCAATACTATGTCATGAGTTTAAGCACCAAAAATAAATATGATAAGCTTATATGTTTCTTTGTTGAATTTGAATTTGTAGGTTAAACTGTTTGATTTGGAGACATGCTTTTGTCGATTTGAAAATATTAATGTTTTATTTGGATTTTGTGTTTAATTTGGATTTTGTTATGGTATTTATATTTTTTGTCATTATTCAAGAAGTTGATTTGGCAAAAAATAATATAGAAGGGTATAATGGTCATTTTTATCATTCATCACAGTAATTCAGAGGTTCCAACCAAACAGCATGTTAAAAATTCAGATCTTAAAAATTCAGACCCTCTTAAAAATTCAGACATCTTAAAAATTCAGATCTTAAAATTTAAGATCCTACCAAACAGCCCCTTATTCGAGATTCCACCATTAGGTTAGGAGTATAGTCACTACATTTTCACTATAAAATGATGTCACATAAGCACCACATTATCTTCACTGCATCCTTAATTTCACACCACTAACTTTGAAAATAGTTACCACTCTACCTCATTTATACTTTTTTTTTTTTTGATATTACATTACATAAAACCATAATTTTTAAACAAAACTTAAAATGTACAACAAAAACATTTGATAAAACATATTCAATATTGGTTTCCTTTTTAATATATGAACGTAAGTTTTTTAATGGTGTAATTTGTCATGTAAGAAAATTGAGCTAATATATTATAAGTAGTATGCGTGTATAATGGAAACATAGAAATACAAAGACATGATATGTAAATAATATATAGAAAAAATTATTGAAATCGTCTTTATGGTTTACCAAAATTTCATGTTTGGTCCTATCTTTTGTTTTGCACTCGGATCATCCCTAACTTTTGATTTTGTTACGCTGTAAGTCCCGGCATAATAGGAAATGACTATAATGCCCTTATTATTTTCCTTTTCGGTTTTTTTATTATCTTTTAATTAAAGAAAATGAATTAATTGATTTATTAACAAGTGGGACCCATTCCCACCTCCACTCACCTACCATCATCAGCCACCGGCTACTACCACCACACACATGCAACCAACAACAACCACTACCAGTCACCGATAACCACCACTAAACACCGACATTTTTTTTCCTACCCTCTCTGTATATATTCCGCTCTAAATAATCCTCTTATAAACTGATTTGAAATCAATGTTGGTGAGAACTTAATAGTCACCCTGTAAAGATGAGATCTAGGTTACCAAAGATGATGATGTGTCACACCCCAAAACCAAGAACGGCGGAAACGTTCTGGGGCGGAGGACGTCATGTACAGTATCACAACAATGAAAAGTAGTAAACAAGCAACAACATCATCCATTGCATTAATAAAATAATTATTATAAAAATGTGTTCTGTCAAATTATAATAGACACTAAAGCATAAATCAAAATGAAAGATGAGTCTTGAACAAGCTCCATCTTCTCTAAACCTTGCATCGGTACCTGTCTATAGATGACCTGAGGATACAAGTAATTTTGAAAGCGAGTATCAGCTTTGAAGCTGGTGAGATCATAAGTCTTTTAGTGTCTTAATTTGTAAGTAAGTATTTGTATGTAAGAATTTATATGTATGAATTGTAAGTATTGAAAGTGTATATGAACTATAAGTATGAAAAATGTATATGAACTGTAAGTATGAAAATGTTTGTAAAACAACTGTAAATGTTTGAAAAACCCTAGAAATCCCTATGATTCCTATTAGTATAAGAAGGTGTCTTCTACCAAGACTTAACTGCTCTGAATGTAGTCTTCTACCAAGACCTAACTGCTCTGAATGTAGCCTTCTACCAAGGCATCTAGTGTCTGGATGTGTGTCTCTTGTAAGAGTATGTATTTTCCCAAGTATAACTATCATTAACCAAAAATATAGTTTCTACGTTACCGTGCGTCATGTGAATGTTCACGAAGTGAATGTAATGGGAAAATGAAATAGTACTATGGTGTAATGCTATAACAACTACTGTCGTACTAACTACCTTAAACCGGATTTATATTAAGGCATCATGTGATTTGTTGTACCATACTATCGACTTGATAACAACGACAAATGAATGGTCATAAAAAGAAATGACGTTTGGCACCTGCAGACTTGCAGGTCCGGCTGTAGCTAGCAGCAAGGTGTATGGTAGTCAATCCAGTATAGATCTATATGCAAACTCACGCTCTCCCTTCAAGAGAATTCTGGCGACAACTCGGGCCATGACATTTAAGGTATGCTCCGATACAGTGGATCACAATTTTGTCAATGTATATATGTGTGTGTACTCATGCAAGTGTACTCATGTAAGTGTACTCATGTAAGTGTATCTCTGTAATAGTATAGTAATGTACTGTAATGTTCTACGTGTGCTAGCTGTAACGTGTGTTCTCTCTCTATCTAGCATGTATAGTAGTGTACTATAGTGTTCTAGAAAGTATTGACTCATGAATGAACTGACTCATTGTATGATATCGTAATCTAGTAATAGTTCTAGTATCTTCCTAAACTACCCCCATGGTAGTCTAATAGTAATCTAACTGGTACGTATGGACATGGATGTATACCCTTACTACCCAAGGGCATTTGATGAACTGGAAGGACCTTTATGACTATATATGTACATATGATATATAATTAATATTGAAACAACCTTCAGACGGCTACCCGATATCCCACCAGACCTCATCCAAATCGAGGAAAAGGAAATAGGGTGGATAGCCTTCCTAAGTCTTTTAAACATTTCTTATATAACTATACATATATAGGCATGCAATTGATAATATAAAAGTATAAAATAAGTTTTGTAAAACCTTTGAACATAATTATTATCTAAGAAGAGATCGACTTGATGTCAATCAATAAAACAGTTTGAAGTAAAACATTTTGATAACAGCTTGGAGTAAAATAGATCGGAGTAAAATGGTTTGAAATAGGATCATACAGTGTGTAATGATTAGTTTAATAAGAATTTTTAAACATATAAAACATTTAAGAAAATCATTTGTAGAACTTGTTTGGTAAAACGGTTAATGTATAGTAAATCATTTGAATGTTGCATATTAATCACATGTGATTGATATCATAACTAGCATAATTCTACTTATTAATCACATGTGATTGATATAATAATTAGCATGATTTTACTTGTATCCCCCCCCCCCCCCCATAAAACATTTAAAAACAATTAAAACATTGATTAAGGGGTATGAACTCACTTGTGGTAAGTGGATCGGAAAGAAGTGTCGGATAAGTGCTTGGTATCAAGTGAAGACTTAGACACGCACAAAGATCCTAATAACATATAAGGATATATGTATATATATATGTATATATATATATATATATATATATATATATATATATATATATATATATATATATATAATTAGTCTTTAAACAACAAACAAACAAAGTTAAAACACTCTAGGAAATGTTAAACACTTTATACAAGTGTTAAAAGTCTCAAGGGTTGCATCTAAGTGTTGTAGGGAAAGGCTAGTGTGTTTGGGGTTCAAGGGTAACTCTTAAAATGAGTTTACTCCCTAAGGATCAACACCCCTTGAGTTTACGGTCGTAAACTCTTGATTTTACGGCCGTAAACTCCAAATCTTTTGACCATTTGGTGATTTGAAGTCTTCTAGGCTATTCCAAGCATTCCAACTTCACGAATTAGCCTTAGGAAGTGTTGTGTGGCATCAAAACACTCCTAAATGGAGTTTACGGTCTAAGGACCATTTTTCATGAGTTTACTACCTTAAACTCCTAAGTTTATGGTATTTGGGGTTTTCAAGTCCTTAGCTCAATCATGGCACTAGTCTAGGTTAGATTTAGCCATAAGGAACAACTATGGGCCATTTTTGGGACATTTACACCACATTTGAGGTGTTTACGGTTTAAGGACATCCCTAAACCGTAAACACATGAAAATGGAAGGTTTTGGTGAATTTTGGGTGATAAACCCATCAAGGATGAATCTAGATATGTCCTTAAGGCATAATGAAACATCTAAGCGCCTTAACACACCATTTTGGCCCTATACTTGGTGTTTACGGTTTTGGGACCTCTCAAAACCGTGAACACCTTTATTTTGGTGTTCTTGGGACTTTTCAAGGCTTAAATACAAGAAGGAAAGGTTTAAACATGTCAAGGATGTTCTATACATCAACTAGGGCTTAGATTTATGGTGTTTATGGTCCAAGCATCTCCTTAGTATTGGGACTTAGGCACACTTTGGTGCCTCTTTATGGTGTTTATGGTCCAAGCATCTCCTTGGACCGTGAACAATCATATCCTTGTGTTCTTGACATATTTCCTTGGTATAAACATGCATAGCTAGCTTTAAATGACTCTAGGATAGAAGTACTTACATAAGGAAGCTTGAATTGAGCTAAAAGGCCAAGAACACTTAGTGTGTGTTCTTGGTGTTTTGGAAAAACTAATCAAAACACATAAATGAATGGATTAAAGGATGTAAAATCACTAGATTAAGTGATATACCAACTTGAAAGGCTAGAAACACTTACTAGTTTGAAGATTTGGATTAAAAACTTGGATGATACTTGAGAGAATATTTTTGGAGTTTACTCTTTTGATAAATGGGGAGTAAACACAAATGGGGAGTAAACTCATGTATAAGCATGAGTTTACGGATTTTTGAATGAATTTTCGACCCAAACATAAAAGTTTGGTCGGGTGTTTCTAATACGCGAAGTGTTTGCGGTTTTCAAAAATCAAAACCCGAGACGACACTTTCTTACACCCGTTCGCTTAAAAATAATATTAAAATAATCAAACAAGCTTTATATTTCTTAAAAATAAGAAATAATTACATTGACTCATGCTACGAAGTGGTTGACTTTTAGTGTTTGACCGAATGGAAATTTCGGGTTGTCACATGATGGTAGTTTCAACGATGACTGCTTCTGGCGAGACCTACAACTCAAAACCAAGTTTCAGCTTGAATCTTGGTTTTAGTGGGGATTTACCAAAGATTAATGTTGAAATGTACAAAAATAAATAATTTCCTGGAATTAAAGTTGAAAATCATCCAATTTAACATTCATATCAGACAACAATAAGCATAGGCACAAAAATTGATTGAGATGTCCATCATGGAATTGAAGTTAAAAACAACCTTCTTGGAACTTTGCTTTGAATCACCAATCCTGCTTTCTGCACTCCCAATCGAATAAATCCTATAAATTTCTTGATTAAACCCGGTGTAAGAAATCATATGCTTTCTCTCAAATCTCACTACCACCGACTACCAACATAAATGAAACACATATGCAACCCAAATGTACAAAACGGACACTAAAATGAACCCAGATGCAAAAAACGAACCTCTTTAGGAGCAGACTTCTAAGGTTGGTGCAATCACATTCAAACCTATGGATGAGTTGTAATGACATTTAGGTCACAAATGGGCAAGTCTTAGTAGGGGTTCAATCAACGATGATGCAGGTGGGTGGTGGAGAGGGAAACATAAAGAGATACAGGTCGATGGTGAATAAGGAGGAGGGAAGAGATGCAGCCGTCGGTCAAAAGGGAGTATGCGGCTTTGAACGAGAGGGATAATGTAACGTCCCAAAAATAAGACCCAAAAATTTCATTTTAAAATTTATAAAATGGTAATCCAAAACATTGTCATACAACCAAGATGGATCAAAGTGTATCACTACATCGTAAAATATCAGAGTAATCATATGAATGTGAAACAAAATAGTGTGTGCATTTCAATCACCCCAAGCTTTTCCCCTATGCACCAGAAGTACCTGAAACATAAACTGAAAACCGTAGGCACGAAGCTTAGTGAGTTTACCCCAAATACCGCATACCACACATATCAAGCACATAATGGGCTCCGCCCTATGAGTGTAACGGCACAAGTCTAACTCGTATAACAGGCCCCGTCTACTGAGTATAACGGGCCTTGCCCTAACTCGTATAACGGGCTCTACCCACTAAGTATAACGGGCCTTGCCCTAACTCGCACAATGGGCCCCGGCCAGCATACAAACATATAAGTATAGCAAGTAATAGCATACATAATAACCATTGGGCCCCACCCATTAAGCATACAAACACATACACATGCAAGACTCACGCAAACATCTAACACCCTCACATAATAAACCATGGGTCGGCGTTGGTGCCTTCGACCCGCTAAACATGGTGAGGAATTATGAGTGTAAAATGCACTAATTTTAATCCTACTAATTCAAACATAAATAAACACATGAAAGGCAATTTACATATCGTTTAACAATATAGTTCAAGCAAGCATGGTATCGAACACAGGAACGGTAACAATTATATTAAACACGAGAATTACCTAATTAAAACAAACAATAAAAAGAAGGGGTTTTCTCTAGTTTTGCAAGACTAGAAACTTAACAATTAACTAATGCTTAGAAAAACAACTAACAACTAAGGAAATTGAAGATAACTAGATTCAATAATAAAAGAGACTAATCAATTACTACCTTGAATTCTCTCAACCACAGTACCTAACATGGAGCGCTCAAAAGATTACAACATTTAAGGTATTCAAACCGACTCATGTGGGCTCGTCACCCGAGGATCAGACAGTTCAGTCCATATGATCTCCTTGACCGATCTACCGAACTTGAACCCACATGATTGGATTCTTCTCAACAACATACTACTCTTTGATTAACAATAGTATGAGCCCATTATTGACCATATCAAAAGAATGTTAGCTTCATACATTCATGAAGTTGCGAAGACGGATCAGGAGATTGCAAATGTCTTGAGGAAGAAGCCCACTGTTAAACTGATTGGGAAGACTGGTGATGTGAACAGAATGCGATTGGTCAAAATTGATTCAAAATATCATATCTTCATGTTCTATCGGGACGAAGGTCAAAAGTTTGTGTTCGCTCTCGACGATAAGCACCTGTTCTCCACTTCATGTTCGGAGCATATTATTGATATAATACACAAGTGCAAACAGAACAGTGAAAGTGATAAGAAGAAGTTTACGAATATGCTTCGGTGGTACATCACTTTTCGCCAAACTCTTCTTGCCATCATACTAAAGATATTAAAGACCATGAAGAAATCCACCCTCGCTCAACCAACTTGATCTCTCGCCCAAATTGACGCAAAGGGGGAGATTGTTGAGTCTTAGAGGTTGCGTCATTGGGCTTAGCACTTAGGTCTATTTGTATTCTTGGTCTGGGCCTGTCTAGCTATGTTTTGTTTTAGGGTTTAGTATATATATAGTGCATGCATGCATTATATAAAGTATGCTTTTGATAATTATTTTAAAGATCTAGTATTGTAACCCTAGCATACCTCTACAGTATCAATTCTTATTGAATTCTTCTGAGGTGGAGCATATTAATCATTCGACACTCGTTTGATTCATTGTGGTGTTTATCGTCTTCTATTACTTGTTATTGTTTTATTGATATCTGTTTGAATCTATCGATCTTAAAGAATATTATTCTCAACATAAACAATCTTCAAAAGATGACCCAAAAACCGATAAGTCATCCATGAAAACCTCCATAAAATTCTCGACCATGTCATGGAAGATAGCCATCATACACCTTTAGAAGGCAGTCAATGCATTACATAACCCAAAAGGCATGCTTCTATATGCAAATGTCACACTTGGGCAAGTAAAAATGGTCTTTTCTTGGTCTTGTGGGTCAAATGGAATTTGGAAGTACCCCGAGAAACCATCAAGAAAACAATAGTAAAGATGCCCAGATTGCCTTTCAAGCATTTGATCAATAAATGGTAGCGGAAAATGATCCTCACATGTAGCATCATTAAGCTTCTGATATTCAGTGCAAACGCGCCACCTGGTTATGGTTCTTGCTGGTAGAAGTTCGTTCTTCTCATTTGTCATGACCGTCATTCCACCTTTCTTTGGCACCACTTGAACGGGACTAACCCATGGGCTATCGGAAATGGAGTATATAATTCATGCATCTCAAAGTTTGACAACTTATCTCTTTACCACCTCTTGCATGTTTGTGTTTAAACTCCTTTAGTGTTGAACTACCGGCTTTGCACCTTCTTCAAGAATTATTTTATGAGAACAATAGGAAGGAATTATTCCTTTTATATCAGTAATTTTCCATGAAATGGAGTTTTTTTCTTTTCTTTAGAACTTGTACTAACTCTTCTTTTTCAGCCTTGGTGAGGTCGAAGCAATGATAACTGGTTTTTGATTTCCTTCTTCGAGAAATGTATATTCCAAATGTTCAAGAAAAGTTTCCAGCTCTAATTCCGTGTTTTGTACACTGAACACGTCGATTCCATAGAGGGGACTCATCGAGTCTAGGCTAAAATCCTCGTCTGATCGCATTTTTCCTGATGGACTCGTCGAGTAAGTGATGTCGACTCTGCGAGTCGACTTTTCAGAGCTCCTGATTATTTCTTCGTATTCAGATTCTTCAAGCGTTCTCTGTATCTCTTTCAGGTCTTGTTCAACATCAAAGCCATCTTCAAGGGCATATGTGGATTCTCTTGACTTGTCTTCTTTCAGTTCTTCCATTAGCTCATCAAAAACGTCCACCGAGAAGGCCGTGTCATCACTATACTTGGGATGTTTAATTGCTCAGTCAATGCCAAATGTGACTGACTCTTCTCCCACCCGAAGGGTAAGCTTGGATTCTCTCATGTTGACTATGGCACTTATGGTATTTAGGAAAGGTCTTCTAAGAATGATTGGTACTTGTGTTGGGTTATGAGCATTCTAACACTCCTAAGTGTACATGCAACCCTAAATACCTTGGATCTATGTTTTCTCTATTATACATGCAAATATGAACTTTCCAAGGTATTCATCCTAACTAGCATAATAACATTGATTCAAATGAATATATCAAGTTAGAATTACATACCTTTTTGATGTAGAATGTCTTCATGAAGCTTGAATGCCTAGTGCCCCAAGTGTGACACCTCAAATGGTTCACACAACACCAAATAAACTTGGAATAGATTGAGAGAACATACACACTTCATGAAATCGGCTAGCCCTTCCTATCACTCATAGTGGCCGATTTCTTGAGCCATGGAATTCTTTTATATGGTGGCTATTAGGGTTACACCATGTAACTCATAACTTTACCCATTCCTTATGCTCCATGGATTTTAACCTCCATGGAGTATCCATGGGTCACCCCATGGACTTAGTCCAACATAAGGAATCTTGGATCACAAGCGCACTATATAAGAATGAATGATTTACACAATCAACCCATATATTTAATTAGTCTCCTTTTGATCACTTAATTAATTCCAAATTAATTCTTGATCAATACTAATTAAATAACCATATTAATATATTAGAACCTATAATATATTAAACAACCTTAAGTGTTATTTCTCTCATTATAGTCTATCCAAATGCATGATGCCATGCAACCCAAATGGACCATGTCGGGTTGGGTCAAGTCTTACCAATTATAGTTATGGACTTAGACATTAATCCAACAGTATCCCACTTGGATAAGTCTAAAACTATTATTGTGTATGACTTCAAGAACCGACTGGCAATCATAGTTCTCAAAAGCTTCTGTCGAACTCTGACCTTGTCGAAGAACTCTGACCTTTGTCAATGACTTGTCCATTAGATAAGGGATCGTATATTCCTCCATGCTAGATATCATATGGACTGAGACATGGATTATAATCAATCTCTCTGTCCATTTGTTGTTTCCCGATTTCCAATTTATGATGACTGACTAATTGAACAAATCAAATCAGTCCAGGCCCGGCCGAGCACTTACATTTGTCATCACCAAATCATCGAGGGGGCCACAGATATCGCTTTTATCCTGAAGGTAAAAGTAATGGATAAACTTCGACTAATATGGCTTGTTCTACTACTTGTTGAATCATACACAAAGGAACATTTTATAACATCGAGTTACCAATGCGTTTTCGTGCAATCAATGTACAACCAACTCATAGTAACAACTCATATCTCTAGGTTTGAAGAATATAAGATATTATCATCTCATGATCGTTCATGATAAAATCTATGAAGTGATTCCAATGAGCGCGGGTTGAATCCAATACTCAGAACTTATGAGCACTCATGAGTGTTGTAGCCCTTTGTCCAACATCTTAGACCTCTACAAGCCAACCCATGACAGTCTTGATTCATATCTACTTCCAACATATGACCGACTGTGGATGGTTTGAATAACTTAGTCATTCCAGAAGAATAACCTACTTTATTCTGGAAGTCAGAACATGCAAAGTGAAACACTATAATAATTGAATCCAATATGGTATCAAAACCTATGAACATAAATAAAACACCTTTTATTTATCACCATATGATTACACATTATTCATTGTATACTATTTCAACTATCAACTTTATTCTTGAATTTAAAACAATAGTTGTCTCATGCTCCAAGCATGTACACTATGTTTTCTAAGCACTAGTCATGCCATACACCAAGTATGCATACTATGTTTGTCTATGATCTTTACTTTGTGAAATAGATCAATTGAACATAACTCCAATGATCCTCTTTTCACAGTCCCAAATCCTTACTGCAAATGCAATAATTCCAAATTCATGCCATTTACCGAAATCTGTTAGATTCTAAACTTATATGCATTGATTCTCTTGTAATGATTATGCACAAAGTCACAAAAACTTGATAACAAACATTACAGAGCATTCCAAAGGAGATCAACTCCTTGGAAACATCCTTTTTTCATTAAGTTTCATAATCCTACACAGATTGAATAATTTCTAACTTTGAAACATTTCCAGATTCCATTTTGACTATCACTTCTGAACAAGAGTTGCCTCCTTACAGATTATGTCAATATGGTCCTTCCAGAATTATCATTATACTTCCAACTGTCCTTGAGCAACCAATCTTTGGTAAACCTTAGATTGTCTTTGACAATTGTTTAATCCTTTTAGTCATATCCAATTCTAGACCTTTTTCCCTTCTTAATACCCCAGGCATTTGGAAAATTTTAGAAAGGATGAATATAGCACATGTAATCGATCCTATATCCGAAGCATATGGGACACGATTCATGATGTCTCACATAAAGATTAAACCAGTCTTTTGCTATAACATTTCCATTTCTATTTGCCAAGTTCTCATAATTCAGATTATGAAAAGGGATGCCGTAATCATAATCGAATTTTAGAACGCAAATAATGGACTCATATATAGAATTTTCTTATGTTGAGCCATTCCAACATATCAATCATATATATACTTGACTAAATTGATTAAAATATCACGATCTAAGCTGATAGATTTGAGATGAAGTATAATTTCCTCTCCCTTAATTATAGCAAAACAACTCTTTCCCAATTGAAACTTTTGTTTTCTTAACATTGCTAACTTGCAACTTTTATCATAATTATCATGCTCCCACTAACATGATGATCATTAGCATAACACTTATGCTCCCACTAGCTTTAACATGTACTCAGAAATCAGCTGGACTTCTAGAAATCAATATTTATTGACTTTATTACCAAAGTTCAGATTTCTTATACTAGATTGCTTTGATAAAACTTTATCAATATTATACACCTTATCTTAGATAGCTCACAGGTGTGTCTAAACAATTTTAAGAACTATGAAAAGGGATGTCATAATCATAGTCTCGATTGTTTAAACCTTTGCCACTTCTCACAAGTCCATGTTAGTGTGCTGATTAACCACACACGCTCCACTAACGACATTGAGAATGCAAATATCACAATTTCTATCTAGCTAAAATCTACTTAGTGAAAGTGTTTCCTCACCATCATTTTCATGAATCGGAGAGAAACCTTATGACACTTAGATTTAATAGTGTATGTGTTCTTATCCATGTGAATTGTCAAGACCATAGTCACAAGACAAGGATAATGACAAATTATGGACTGAACTCAATCTTAATTTCTTGCCACCTGACAGCTCAAGGTCCTGCCATTGCTTCCAAGTTGTTGTTTAACCAATTGAGAACTCTAAGAACTCATATGCAAAGCCAACTTTAATTGGAATGGGCACAAAATATCTCAACACGATAGGTTATGAACCTCAAGTCGTGTGCTAGTGAAGAACTTCAGGTTTTTATTCTTGATTAGTTCTTGAGACTTTCAAGACCTTTAAGAATCCCACTGTCCTCTTGACATATAAGACTTTCTTGTCAGATATTCAAGAGATAGTGTGGATTCTAATCAAGACAAACACTTCACACAATTGGCCTTAGTTGGTCTTTGTTTTATCCAAAACATCACAACTTACCAATTTCAAATGTACAAGAGTAGAAAACTTTTACTCTTATATTTGACAAGTGTTTTAAACCTTCTTTGAGACATGTCACTCAAGTTACAATCTTAGAGTATAACTCTAAGAATTGTTTTGGAACGAAGTATGACTCATCTTCTTGATTGAACAACTTCAAAAATTCATAACTCCTCTTCTTAGCTACCAGAAAACACTTAGAGGATGAATTGTGATAAGGTCTCAAAATCATTAAGATGGTCTTAAAACATGATACTAAAGTACTCTCCCATCTTTTCAGATTTGAGAAACTTTTATCTTTCTTCCTAAGTTGATTCTTCTCGTTCGTTTTGCCATACACTGAAATTTTTCCAATGCTTCAGAATTATATGGTGTAACCCTAATAGCCACCATATAAAAGAATTCCATGGCTCAAGAAATCGGCCACTATGAGTGATAGGAAGGGCTAGCCGATTTCATTAAGTGTGTATGTTCTCTCAATCTATTCCAAGTGTATTTGGTGTTGTGTGAACCATTTGAGGTGTCACACTTGGGGCACTAGGCACTCAAGCTTCATGAAGACATTCTACATCAAAGAGATATGTAATTCTAACTTGATATATTCATTTGAATCAATGTTATTATGCTAGTTAGGATGAATACCTTGGAAAGTTCATATTTGCATGTATAATAGAGAAAACATAGATCCAAGGTATTTAGGGTTGCATGTACACTTAGGAGTGTTAGAATGCTCATAACCTAACACTGGTATAAGAGCCTAGGCTTGTTTTCTTGTTATGATTGCAAAATTGGCTGAAAAATCGAGTTTTATGTTGTCTGCTCAGCAGACTCACCGAGTCCACTGATGGACTCGCCGAGTCCAAGGCAAAATGCATCCAACTCGCCGAGTTTGTTCGTGCACTCGACGAGTTGGACCCCCAGACAACATATATTCGATTGTTTTGGTTGGAATTGGACTAGGAACATTACCCTAAGATGTTTTTGGACTTATAAACTTGTTTTAATGTGGTAATGTTCATGGTAATCCAATTTCAAAGATAATTGTCAATAGATTCATGTTTTGTATTAGTTTAGTGATTAGGCTAATTACATGAAAAAGTTTGATTTGAATTATCTTGTTCTTATGAGTTTCTTACATTAATAGAAAAAGTTAATTGATTATGTGTTTTCAATCCATTTTAATCTAAGAGTTGATTCTAAAATGTGTTTTTGTAACTTGTCCTCAAGTTATATGAAAAGTCACATTTAAGTTTCATAAAACTCATAAAATTTGGCAATGGTTACAAAAATGAAGAGTCTTGTCCTCAAGTTATGGAGGTTCAAGAGTCACTTCATTAAGTAATAAAATGTGTAACCTTAATTAATTTCATAAGTTACAAAATAAAGAAAAGGTACATTCTTTTATTAGTTTGAAGTCTTCCATAACTTGTCCTCAAGTTATGGGACTTGAAGAGTTTTTTTAATTAAAACTACTTTAAACACATAAGTTATGGAATTAATTAGTTTTGAATAGTTTCAAAACTTGCCCTCAAGTTTTGGAATTTGAAAAAGTTTTCACTTATGAATACTTTAATTCCAAGTTAGCCCTTAGAATTTTAAAAGTTAAAATTCAACCCTTATACTTTATAATATTATAAGTTAATAATATATATATATATATATATATATATATATATATATATATATATATATATATGTATAAGAACAAGTCAGTCTTACCGTTAGTAGGCCTCATTCACGAAGCCGGTCTATAAGGGGGTATAAGGTTACTGCCTATAAAATGGCAGTTTAATGGGTGTCCACTCTCACCCACCGCTTCCTTGACTGGTGGAGGGTCGTTAGCCAAACGGGTAGGACAAGGACTATAATTCTCCCTTCATTAAAAGTATTAATGACAAATACTAAGTAACTAAACCTTTTATAAATACCCAATATTAGTTACTTAGGAAAAAGTGAATAAGATGCTAATCCATGAAACTACACTTTGCAATTTGTTTAAGTCGGTTAGTGGAGTGTGTGTGGTTAACCGGCACACTAACCTGGACTTAACAAGGTAGGAAAAGGGTAACTTAATATTTATCATAGTATCGGTGGAGCGTGTGTGGTTAACCGGCACATCGATTAAGGGGTAAATATTAATGGTACCCAGTATATTTGCATGGTTACTTCACACCTTGTTTTGTGATCCTCGGAATCCCAGTCACAAAACCTAAAGGGCACACGCGAGATTGAAACATGCCATTGAAAGTTCAATAAATCTCAAAGATCTAGGAATTTCAAATCCAATTAAAACCTAATTAATTATTTCGTTTTTCATGGTGGAAATTGGTGAATCGTCATTCACCTACCTTCAAATATTCTATAGCTTGGATTACGGAATCCCTCTTCCAAGCTATAAAATAGTTTGTTGGGTCCTAGCCTTAATATTTTATATTGGGTGTTATATTAAGGACTTTAAATCAACTATCTTGAATATCTCCCAAAAAAAATGTCAAGTTCAGACATCTATGATCTTCCCAAATATCTTGGAACCTCACTTCCTCTACATCCTCCAATTATTCTCCCTAACCCACAAGTTCAAGGTCACTCAAGCCCTATTGGCAAGGCAAGGTCTAGGTGTGATCACATCTTGGAGATGAAGTCACATGCTGACAAGCCGGGAGAGTTGGGTGTCAAAGTCTTGAGAAAGTTAGTGGTTCAATCACTTTCTAAGTCACATAGTGAGTTCCTTTGGGACTCCTATGAAATAGACTATGACAAGACCCTTAATGATCTTATCTATTTGCTTGGTGCTGCTAAATCAGAAATGATTTAGTGTACTAGTAAAGCAAATTTGATTAGGAGATCAACTTCCCAAAACTTTATGGACAGGGACAATAGTGACACAGGAAATCCAGAAATTCATTCTCTTCCCAATGGAAAGGGATTGGCCATAGTCAACTTGGTTGACCAAATGGTAAAGAGAAAGGCTAAGTCTGAGATAGTCCCATGTACTATTACCTAAGGGTCCATATGTTTCTATTGCCAAAGGAAGGGGTTTTGGTTATGAAGCTGCAAAACTTACCTAAGGATGGTAAAGTCAATAAGTTTGACTTTATTTCAGGTAAATTCCATTATCTAACTCTATTAAGTTCCTACTTGGAGATTCTTATTACATGATGTGGCTGGGTCACATGTTGATGTTTTAAGAATCAAAGAAAAGTAAAGTAACTTAAAGGAAGTATATGCTGATTCTGATCGCAAAGATGGATCGCATGGTTCGGTGATCAGAATTTTGAGCATGTGCTTAAGAGTTATGATAGATTGCTTAGGAATAGATAACAACAAGTTTTCATATACATTTGCATTGTAAGGATTAGTTTTTCCGCAAATTTTTAAAATAAAAGAAAAGTTTTTAATTTTATTTATTTTAAAAAAATATCCTTACAATTGCATTTGGGAAAAAAGATGTTGTTTATATGATTCCATTTATAGCAATATTGGAAATATGAATTTGAGTCTTTCATTTGTGGTAGTGTCTAAATTTATCAAATAAGGAAAGATTCTCATCACCCAAGTTTCAGTTGGATAGAAACTTGGAATCATGCAAGTTGTATAGTATGATGAATGAGAACTTTCGAGCATTGGAAAATTAAGACTAACTGTTTGTTCACATGGATGTGTGAGTCAAGAGAAGGACTAAGGGATCAAGCACACTTTCTTGTGCACTTGTCAAAGTCCACCACAAAAGATGGATAAGACTATTCGTCATGATTTACTAAGGTTTAGTAAATATGATTATACTTACAAGCTTAAGTATAATTCTGAAGCATTGAAAAAATTTTCAATGTATGACAGAACAAATAAGAAGAATCAAATTAGGCAGAAGGATAAAAGTTTCTCAAATCTGAAAAGATGGGAGAGTCCTTTAGTATCATGTTTTAAGATCATCTTAATGATTTTGAGACCTTATCACAATTCATCCTCTAAGTACATTCTGAGAGTTAAGAAGAGGAGTTATGAATTGTTGAAGTGGTTAAATCAAGAAGATGATTCATACTTCATTCGAAAACAGTTCATAGAGTTATACTCTTAGATTGTAACTTGAGTGACATGTGTTAAAGAAGGTTTAAAACACTTGTCAAATGTAAGAGTAAAAGTTTTCTACTCTTGTACATTTGAAATGGGTAAGTTGTGATGTTTTGGATAAAACAAAGATCAACTAAGGCTAATTGTGTTAAGTGTCTATCTTGATTAGAATCCACACACTATCTCTTGAATATTTGGCAAGAAAGTCTTATAGGTCTAGGAGACAGTGGGAGTCTAAAAGATCCTGAAAGGGTTTCAAGAAGTAATCAAGAACAAAAAACTGTATTTCATCACTAGCACACAACTAGAGGTTTATAACCTATCGTGTTGACATTTCCGTGCCCATTCCAGTTAAATTGGCTATACATTTGAGTTCTACATGTTCTCAATTGTTTGGATAACTACTTGGAAGCAATGGTAGGCCCTTGAGCTGCCAGGTGGCAAGAAGTTAAGATTGCACAAGTTCAATCCATATGAGTTAGGATTTGTCACTAACCTAGTCATGTGGTTATGGTTTTGAAAAATTCACATGGATAGGAACGCTTACACCATAAAATCTAAGTGTCATAAGGTTTCTCTTCGATTCATGAATTTGATGGTAAGGAAACTCTTTCACTAAGTAGATAGCAATTGTGATATTTGCAATTCTCAAAGTCGTTAGTGGAGTGTGTGTGGTTAACCGGCACACTAACATTGACTTATGAGAAATGGAAAAAGGTCTAAACAATTTAGACTATGATTACGACATCCCTTTTCATAGTTCTGGAATTGTTTAGACACACTTGTGAGCTATCTAAGAGAGGTGTGTGATTTTGATAAAGTCTTATCAAGGCAATCTAGTATCGGAAATCTAAACTTTTGTAAGAAAGTGAATAAAGTATTGATTTCTAGAAGTCCAGTTGATTTCTGGGTACGTGTCAAAGCTAGTGGGAGAATAAGTGTTATGCTATTAATCATCATGTTAGTGGGAGCATGATAATTATGATAAAGGTTGCAAGTTAGCAATGTTAATTATAGAAAAACAAAAGGTCTCAATTGGGAAAAAGTTGTTCTTCTATAATTAAGGGAGAGGATATTATACTTCATCTCAAATCTAAAATCTTAGCTTGAGGTCTTAATCGTATTTAGTCAAGAATATATATATGAATTTCATGTTGGAATGGTTCAACATAAGGAAATTCTATGTATGGGTTCATTATTTGCATTCTAAAATTCGATTATGATTACGACATCCCTTTTCATAATCTGAATTATGAGAACTTGGCAAATAGAAATGGAAATATTATAGCAAAAGACTGGTTTAGTCTTTATGTGAGACATCATGAATTATGTCCCATATGCTTCGGATATAGGATCGATTACATGTGCTATATTCATCCTTTCTAAAATTTTCCAAATGCCTGGGGCATTAAGAAGGGAAAAGGTCTAGAATTGGATATGACTAAAATGATTAAGCAATTGTTGAGGACAATCTATGGTTTACTAAGGATTGGTTGCTCAAGGACAGCTGGAAGTATAGTGTTAATTCTGGAAGGACCATATTGACATAATCTGTAAGGAGGCAACTCTTGTTCAGAAGTAATAGTCAAAATGGAATATGGAAATGGTTCAAAGTTAGAAAGTATTGAATCTGTGAGATTAGGAAACTTAATGCAAGAAGGATGTTTCCAAGGAGTTGATCTCCGTTGGAATAGTCTGTAATGATTGTTGCCAAGTCTTTGTGAATTTGTGCATAATCATTACAAGAAGATCAATGCATATGAGTTTAGAATCTAACAGATTTCAGTAAATGGCATGAATTTGGAATTCTTGCATTTACAGTAAGGAATTGGGACTGTGAAATGAGAATCATTGAAGTTATGTTCAACCGGTCTATTTCGCAAAGTAAAGATCATAGAAAAACATAGTATGCATACTTGGTGTGTGGCATGACTAGTGTTTAGAAAACATAGTGTATGTTCTTGGAGCATGGTTTAACTATTGTTTTAAATTCAAGAATAAAGTTGATAGCTGAAACAGTATACAATGAATAATGTGTAATCATATGGTGATAAATAGAAGGTGTTTTATTTTTATTCATAAGTTCTGAGACCATATTGGATTCAATTATTCTTGTGTTTCATTTTGCATGTTTTGACTTCCAGAATAAAGTAGGTTATTCTTCCGGAATGACTAAGTTATTCAAACCATCCACAGTCGGTCATATGTTGGATGTAGATATGAATTAAGATTGTCATGGGTTAGTTTGTAGAGGTCTAAGGTGTTGGACAAAGCGCTACAACACTCATGAGTGCTCATAAGTTATGAGTATTAGATTCAACCCGCGCTCATTGGAATCACTTCATGGATTTTATCACGAGTGACCATGAGACGATAATATCTTATATTCTTTAAACCTAGAGATATGAGTTGTTACTATGAGTTGGTTGTACATTGATTGCACGAAAACGCATTCGGTAACTCGGTGTTATAAAACGTGCCTTTGTGTATGATTCAACAAGTAGTAGAACAAGCCATATGAGTCGAAGTTTATCCATTCCTTTTACCTTCGGGATAAAAGCGATATATGTGGGCCCTTGATGATTTAATGATGACACATGTGAGTGCTTGGCCAAGCCAGGACTGATTTGATTTGTTCAATCAGTCAGTCGTCATGAATCGGAAATCGGGAAACAACAAATGGATAGAGAGAATGATTATAATCCATGTCTCAGTCCATATGATATCTAGAATGGAGGAATATATGATCCCTTATCTAATGGACAAGTTCGTTGACAAGATCAGAGTTCGACAACGGCTTTAAGAGCTAGGATTGCCAGTTAGGTTTTGAAGTCATACTCAATAAGAGTTTTAGACTTATCAAAGTGGGAGACTGTTGGATTAATGTCTAAGTCCATAACTATATTTGGTATGTACTTGACCCGACCCGGCATGGTCCATTTGGGTTGCACTTCACCGACACAATTTATATGGATAGTCTTTTGAGAATAGTATATTTATGATTTATATTAATATATTATAAGTTCTAATATATTAATATTTAATCATATTATTTAATTAGTATTGATCAATAATTAATTTATAATTAATTAAGTGATCAAAATGAACTAATTAAATATGGACTCTTATATATATGGAATGGGCCAAGTTCATTTAGGTTTGGCTAAAGCTTTCATGGATAGTCCATGGAGTCTTTAACCCATGGATCATATGAAATGAAAGGTCATGGGTTTAACCCTAGTCTCCATACTATATAAAGATGTCCTTGGTTTGTGAAATTGGCACTAGTGTGGGTACACTAAGAGGGTTAGCCAATTTCACTAGGGAGAACCAAGTATCCATATTCTCTAAAGTCTTCCAAGGTGTTTTGGTGATTTGTGCTTCCATTTGAGGCTTCCACACTATTGGGGCTAAGCTCTTAAAGCTTGAAGACATCAAGCTACACCAAAAGGTATGTCATCTAACTAGTCTTTGTAGTATAGTTACCTCATAGTATGCTAGTTAGGATTAAAGCCTTGGAAAGTTCTTATTTTCATGTATAATAGAGAAAACATAGATCCAAGGTTTATAGGGTTGCATGTACACCATAGGAGTGTTAGAATTCTCAAAACCCAATAGGTTTTTCTTTGTGAGTGGTCCTTGGGAATCAAGGAGCTGCCTAATTGTCACGTTGAATCCATCATAGAAAATGGAGACTTCTTGTTGAATGCTAAGATCACTATGGGGGCAACTCCTCAAAAAAAACCTTGTACCTTTCCCATCCGTCATAGAGTGACTCTCCTATTTGTTGTTCAAAATTTGCAATGACTTTCTTCAATCTTGCTATTTTTTAGGGAGGGCAAAATTGATCAATGAACTCTTCATGAAATTAAGCCCATGTGGTGATGGATCCTGGATGGAGTGCTTTTAGCCAATCTTTCGTGGCTCCTTAAGTGTAACCAGTAGCATACAAAGCAAAACAGTCTCGTTAGGAACATTAGGGATGTTGAAATAGTCGGCTATGTCGTTGACCTCGTCAATGTGCTTATGCGTGTCTTCGTGATCTTTCCCGTAGAATGGGATGTCCTTGAGTTGGGCTAGTATGTGGCCTTTTAGTTCAAGATTAGCAATTTCTGGAATTATAGGTTGCACGAGGCCCGACTCAGTATCATTACGCATTCTTCTTTTGTACTCGTCCATGGTAATATCCGCAATGTCAGCCATGGTGTTGTCGGGTTCGCTTTCTTTCTCACTTTCTTCTTCGGATTCTGTCTCGTATTCGGTTTCTTTTGGAATGGGATCTTGTTTAAAACTCTCAATCTTGCTTCCCTCGCTCTTTTGATTGCTAGACTCACACACTTTCTTGCTTTTCTTCTTTCTAAAGACCGATTTAAGGTCTTTCAAAAGGTGACTTCTTTGGCGAGTTAGTGTCTTCAATGACTTTATCAATGTTCTTCCTAAGAGTGGACTCCAGGTCTTTGAATGGTGGGACCAAATGTGCATTTGATCCTCGGGTCATATGATACCTGTAAGAAAATAGAAATACCACGTAAAAAGAACAAAAATGAAATAAAACGAAAATGAAAAAAATTGTGATGGACTCGACGAGTTCAACAGAAAATTTTAAAAACTAAATAGATTACTAAATAACTAGAACTATATAACTAATTAAATAAAATGGTAACTTTGTGCAAGATAAATCTTACACAAAGGATCGATAACTCTAGCAATTAAGATAACTAATAAAAACCGTCCCCGACAATGGCACCAAAAACTTGATGTGTGTAAAATGCTCTAGTTTTAATCCTACTACTTTAAACACAAATAAACACATGAAAGTGTAACATCCCGAAATCCAGGTAAAACTATTTAACCCTTCTCTTTTGTCAAGTTGACAAGACTAGCCCTTGAGTGGAAGTTGTAGCAAATGAGTATGTTGCGCGTACTCATCGCTTAATTTGGACGCGGACTCGCCTAGCTATGCTGGGCATACCCAGGGTTAGGCTGGGCGTAGCGGGCCCAGATGAAAAACCTAATATTTGTCTTGCATACTATTTAAGGAATGCTAAGGCTTTATCCTCAGCCACCATATCAGAGAGTGAAACCCTAAGAGATCATTTCCTTCGTCCCAAAGCTTGTGTGTGAGTGTTTTGAGCTAAAAGTGCCTTTGTGTGTTAGTAAACAAGAAGGAGAGGAGCTTGAAGAGGCTAGAGTTTGAGGTTCAAGTTTGGATTTGAGTTCTTTAGAGGGAGAAGCTTCATCTAGAGGTAAAAAGCTCAAAACTTTCCTCTTTATTTTGGTTTGGTGTTTCATGGACCATTTCTAGGGTTAAAGTCCTAAAGGCGGAGACTTTATGAGCATAAGGGACTCCATAGACCTAGATTTGTCCCATTTCAGTGATATATGTGTTGTAGATCCATAAAAATCCCAACTTGCTCGTTGTTATGGAGCCATGCTTGAGTTATGAGCCTTTCTAGGGTTAGAAATGGAATGTTACGGGTGTTGGTGACTATTGCAGCCATGCAAAGGCTTAAAGTCACCAACTTTATGGATTAAGAGGCTTAGGGATGGTCAGATCTAAAAGTTGGACGTTTGTCTTAACTGTTTAAGACCCCAAAAGCAAAGGAGTCTGAAATTGGAAGTTACGCGGGGTGTAATCCTAGTACGCGTGGCATAAGGGGTCGCGTTCCCTGCTTCTATGAGGTCGCCGAGTACGCCCAGCGTACAGGTTTGGTACATCGAACGTAACCCGAAGAGTTGACTTTTGTTGACTTTTAGGGTTTGGTCAACGTTAGGGTCTTTGAGCCATGAGAGGGGTAAAATGGTCTTTTACCCTTCTGAGAGTGCTAAGAGAGGGAATAGTCTATCCTTGAGAGTTGTATTGATTAGAATGCTTATTCCATGTGATTAAGCGGAGGCTAGACCAGATTTTACCGAGTTCGAGATTACCGAGTTACCGGAAGTGAGTCTTCTCACTATACCTTACCTAGAGTGGTAATTAGAGTATATGAAAGAGTATCTTGTATGTTATTTATGTGATTGTGATGCACTACATTATTTCTATGTGATTCATGTCATGTATGTTCTAGAGTTTACATAGTTAGAACCGTAAGGTTCACAAAGTTAGAACTAGAAGGTTCACAGAGCTAGAACCAGAGGGTCCATAGAGTTAGGACCGGAGGATCACATATTTATAGCCTCGAGTGGCTATTATGTGTTATATGTGGTATTTTGGGGAACTCACTAAGCATTTATGCTTACAGTGTTGTGTTATGTGTTTCAAGTACTAGTGAGGATCGCGGGAAGGCGCCGGCATGATCAGTACACACATGAGGAGTTTTTATATATTATGATCTTGGGATGTGTTACTATGGATTGATATGTGATACAATGACATTTTTATAACATTTATGAATGAAAGTATGTTTTTGAAAATTGAAAAATTGTTTGAAAATTTTGGGTGTTACAAGTTGGTATCAGAGCCTTGGTTTGAGGGATTCGGGTGCACCTTCGGGCGTATCTAAACTCAAACTGGGGATTTGAGAGATTTTAAAAATAAAATCACAAAATTTTTCTCAAAGAGTAAAAAGTTTTTGAAAGAGCAGAGTAGAGCAGTGTGTACCATCAACCAGCGCCCGAACAATGATTTCCCAAAATACCCTTACATTATGAGTTATGAGATATGTTATGATATGATATGCATGCTATAGTAGGATAGGTATTCTTATTAGGACTAGAGTGGCCTGATTTGTGATGCCTTAGCCTAGGGGTTTTGCTGCTAGGAGATGCTTGAGAGTGAATAGATAGCAGCGAGGAGCTTATGAGAGATCTGCCAGAGAGTAGACTATGTATAAAGAGAGTAAAGTACATGGGACTTGGGATCCTAGGAGGAGGACTTGGTGTGAATACTGATGCAGTGTGGATGGTAGTATTAGGCCCGTACTACCGAAGGCACTGGATCAGTGCGCAACCCAAGTAAGAATCCTTAAGGTACCAGGGAGTGAGTAGGAATGGGATATTGAGTGTGTGTACACTCGAGCGAGTCTCTGATATTTTGTGTTGTATTTCAGAGAGACATCATGGTTGGGACACACCACACACCTGAGAGCAGTGGTGTTAGCGATGAGGAGATCCGCCGGTTGATTCACGAGGAGGTGGCTGCTGCCAACCGAGCCGAGATACCAGAGATGTTTGGGTCTATCAAGACCACCCTGATCGAGACTTTTGACGAGCATTACGCTACTCTTACTGATGCTGTTGTTGTTGTGGCCACCGCAGCCGTCGCTGCTGCGAGGTTACAATGGGGTGACTCGTTGCTATACCGGGAGTTCAGCAACACGAAGCCACCAGAGTTTGATGGGATGCAGCACCCAATCGCTGCGACGAGATGGATTTCTGATATTTAGGGATGCTTCTATACGTGTTGTTGTCCAGAGCATCTGAGAGTTCGGTGGAAGTTTGTGACAACGCACTATTCTTGGGAGCGAAGGACTGGTGGAAGTTTGTGACAACGCACTATTCTTCTGCAGAGCTTGTCGCGGTGACCTGGGAGAGGTTCACCACTATGTTTCGTGATGAGTACGTTCCCCCTGTGGAAAGGGAACGTTTGGCCCATGAGTTCTTAACCCTCAAGCAGGGTACCGAGTCTGTTACAGTGATCACCAGGATGTTCCATGAGAGGGCGATGTTCTACCCTATGCACGTGTCTTCTGAGTAGGCACGCATGACTCGATATTTGAGCATTTTGAGGAGAGATATCCACGAGTTCGTGGCGAACTCATCGTACCGGACATTTGCCGAGCTTCACGCAAATGCCCGGAAGAGGGAGATTGACCTCAAGACCTAGGCCAGGGAGGAGGCGGAGTCTTAGGGGAGGGATCGGCGACCGGCACAGTCCCAGCCGGCAGCCAAGTGGGCCAAGCCCGCCGATTCGAGATCAGGTAATCAGAAGGGCCGCACTTGTGGCAAGTGCGGCAAGAATCATGAGGGGGTTTGTAGAGCAGGGTCTTGCTACAAGTGTGGCAAGGAGGGGCACATGGCCTAGGATTTCCCCAAGGGGTTTGTAGTCTGTTTTCACTGCAACCAGACCGGACACCGGAAGGCCGAGTGTCCGCAGTTGCGGGGGTCAGCACAGGGAGCATCACAGGTATCTGCCCATGCTACCATACGAGCTATGGAGAGTCGGCCAGTGAAGGCCAAGGCGCCAAAGGCTCGCGGGAGAGCCTTCCAGTTGACAGCAGAGGAGGTTCGCGCAACGCCCGATGTTGTGGCTGGTATGTATTCTTTCAACTATTTATTTTGAGTTTGTGGTGTTATGCTTATATTATGATATGCATAGGTACATTTCTTGTGAGTTATGTACCTTCTTTGGTGTTATTTGACTCGGGTGCGAGTCGGTCTTCTGTGTCGTTGGCTTTTAGTCAGCACATTAGTGTCTGTCGAGAGGCGTTGAGTCGAACTTTGCGAGTTTCCATAGCTGACGAGAGAGCGATGTATGCCACTGATGTGATTCGAGGATGTGTACTTGAGATCTTCGGCATTGAGTTTCTGATTGATTTGGTCCCGATTTCTATGGGAGATGTCTGTGTCATCGTGGGCATGGACTGGTTAAGCAGATTTGGAGCAGTTATCGACTGCGAGCGACAGGTGGTGACCATACGAGAACCTAGTGGGAGAGTTCTTACGATTTATGGCAAGGGTACCCGTTCTGGGTCAACATTTTGTTCGGCCGTTTGAGTGAGGCAGAGTCTACAACAGGGCTATAGTGGGTTTGTGGCTTATGTGGTGGATACGAGAGTAAGTGCAGAGAGATCGAGGTCGGTCGATGAGGTCCCGATAGTGCGTGAGTTCCTGGATGTTTTCCCCAAGGAGTTGTCGGGTGTGCCTCCCGAGAGGCAAGTGGAGTTCCGTATCGATTTGGTTATGGGGGCAGTGCCTATCGCCAAGGCACCCTATTGCCTTGCACCTCCAGAGATGCAGGAGTTATCCTCGCAGCTTTAGGAGCTGCTGGGAAAGGGGTTTATACGGACGAGTAGCTGGCCGTGGGGAGCGCTGATCCTTTTTATCAAGAAAAAGGATGGTTCACACCGGATGTGCACTGATTATCGGGAGTTGAACAAGCTGACGGTCAAGAACCGTTACCCCTTACCAAGGATCGAAGATTTGTTCGATCAGTTGCAGGAAGCGTCTTGGTTCTCCAAGATTGATTTGAGGTTTGAATATCATCAGATGAGGGTGCGTGATGAGGATATCCAGAAGACAGCGTTTAGGACTCGTTATGGGCATTACGAGTTCGTGGTGATGCCTTTCGGGCTCACCAATGCACCGGTGGCATTCATAGATCTCATGAACAGGGTGTGCAGGCCGATGTTGGATAGTTCGGTGATCGTGTTCATTGATGATATATTGGTGTATTCGAGATCCAGAGAACAGCATGAGGAGCATTTGAAGGAGATCCTTGGAGTTCTGAGATCATAGAATCTTTACGCCAAATTCTCCAAGTGCGATTTCTGGTTACGAGAGGTCCAGTTCCTATGACACCTCGTCAACCAGAATGGGATATTGGTCGATCTGGCCAAGATTGAGGTGGTGATGAGTTGGGAGGTGCCGAGATCCCCTTCAGAGATCAGGAGTTTTCTGGGGTTGACCGGTTATTATTAGAGATTTATCAAGGATTTCTCCAGGATTGTTGTTCCTCTCACCAGGCTAACCTGGAAGGGTGTGGCTTTTAGTTGGGGCCCGGAGCAGTACGCCTCATTCGAGACACTTCTCCATAGATTATGCGAAGCCCCAGTGTTAGCCCTTCTGGAGGGGATGGAGGATTTTGTGGTATATTATGACGCGCCGATATCGGGATTGGGTGCGGTGCTGATGCAAAGAGGGCATGTGATACATACACATCGAGGCAGCTGAAGCCTCATGAGACGAGGTATCCTACTCACGATCTGGAGCTGGGGGGCTGTGGTGTTTGCCCTCAAGATTTGGTGTCACTATTTGTATGGGGTTCGGTGCACCATATACACGGACCACAAGAGCTTGAAGTATCTGATGGATCAGCCCAACCTAAACATGCGCCAGAGGAGATGGTTGGACGTGGTAAAGGATTATGAGTGTGAGATCCTTTACCACCCGGGAAAGGCTAACATGGTAGCCGATGCCTTGATTCGTAGGGCAGAGAGTGCCCCGATTAGGGATGTTTGTATGAGGTTGACAGTGACGACTCTAGTGTTGGACACCATTCAGGAGGCCCAGGTAGAGGCCATGAGACCGGAGAACCGCAAGAGAGAGCGGGTGATCGGGCAAGTATCTGAGTTCATTGCCAATAGCCGAGGGCTTATAACCTTCCAGGGCCGGATTTGGGTGCCATTTGAGGGTGGGGCACGTACCTTTTTAATGGAGGAGGTACACAGGTCGAGGTTTTCAATCCATCACGGGGCCACTAAGATGTATTTGGACCTGAAGAGAAACTATTGGTGGCACTGTATGAAGAGGTATGTGGTGTGGTTTGTAGAGAGGTGCTTGACCTGTCGTAGGGTTAAGTCCGAACACCAGTGTCCGCATGGCAAGTTGCAGCCACTTGAGGTTCCCCAGTGGAAGTGGGAACATATTTCCATGGATTTTATCACCAAATTTCCGAGGGCTGCGAGAGGAGTCGATGCAATTTGGCTGATCGTTGACCGGATGACAAAGAGCGCTCATTTTCTTGCTATGAGTGAGAGCTTTTCCACAGAGAGGCTGCCAGAGGTGTATGTGAGGGAGGTGGTATCGCGGCATGGTGTACCGATCTCGATTGTGTCAGATCGAGATGTGCGTTTCACTTCCAGGTTCTGGAAGAAGTTCCATGAGGAGTTGGGTACTAGGCTGCATTTCAGCACCGCTTACCACCCACAGACGGACGGACAGAGCGAGTGGACGATTCAGATGCTCGAGGAAATGTTTCGGGCATGTGTGTTGGACCTCGGAGGGAGTTGGGACACGTATTTTCCATTGGCTAAGTTTTCCTATAACAACAGTCACCATTCGAGCATTGGTATGCCTCCCTTCGAGTTGTTGTATGGGAGGAGGTGTCGGACTCCCATCTGGTGGGGAGAGGTAGGGCAACGAGTGATGGGCAACACTGAGATAGTGCTTCAGATGACAGAGCAGATTCAGTAGGTTAGACAAAGGTTGTTGACGACTCAAAGTTGCCAGAAGAGTTATGCAGATAGGCGACGATCCGAGCTTGAGTTCAAGGTGGGAGACCTCGTGCTCCTAAAAGTGTCTCCTTGGAAGGGAGTGATTCGATTCAGAAAGAGGGGAAAGTTGGGGCCCCGGTATATTGGACCGTTTAGAGTGATCGCGAGGGTGGGTAGGGTAGCATATCGTTTGGAGCTACCTGCGGAGTTGAGCCACATTCATGATACCTTCCACGTGTCTCAACTGAGGAAGTGTATAGCCGATGAGTCGGCAGTGGTGTCGTTGGAGGATATCCAGGTGGACGCGATTCTGAATTATGTTGAGAAACCGATCGCGATCTTGGACCGGAAGGTCAAGGTTATGAGAAACAAGGAGATGCCTCTGGTTCAGGTCCAGTGGCAACATCGGAGGGGGTCCGAACTGACTTGGGAGCTGGAGTCAGAGATGCGGGAGCAGCATCCGGAGTTGTTTTCGGCATGAGACTTCGAGGGCGAAGTCTGGTTCTAATGGGGGAGAATTCTAACATCCCGAAATTCAGGTAAAGCTATTTAACCCTTCTCTTTTGTCAAGTTGTCAAGACTATCCCTTGAGTGGAAGTTGTAGAAAATGAGTACGTTGGGTGTACTGGAGAGTACGTTGCGTGTACTCATGCGCTTAATTTGGACGCGGACTCACCTAGGTACGATGGGCGTACCCAGGGTTACGTTGGGCGTAGCGAGCCCAGATGCAAACCCTAATATTTGGCTTGTGCACCATTTAAGGAATGCTAAGGCTTTATCCTCAGCCACCATATCAGAGAGTGAAACCCTAAGAGATCATTTCCTTCGTCCCAAAGCTTGTGTGTGAGTGTTTTGAGCTAAAAGTACCTTTGTGTGTTAGTAAAGAAGAAGGAGAGGAGCTTGAAGAGGCTAGATTTTGAGGTTCAAGTTTGGATCTAAGTTCTTTAGAGTGAGAAGCTTCATCTAGAGGTAAAAGGCTCAAAACTTTCCTCTTTATTTTGGTTTGGTGTTGCATGGACCATTTCTAGGGTTAAAGTCTCAAAGGTGGAGACTTTATGAGCATACGGGACTCCATGGACCTAGATATGTCCCATTTCAGTGATATATGTGTTGTAGATCCATAAAAATCCCAACTTGGTCGTTGTTATGGGGTCATGCTTGAGTTATGAGCCTTTCTAGGGTTGGAAATGGAATGTTATGGGTGTTGGTGACTATTGCAGCCATGCAAAGGCTTAAAGTCACCAACTTTATGGATTAAGAGGCTTAGGGATGGTTAGATCTGAAAGTTGGACGTTTGTCTTAACTGTTTAAGACCCCAAAAGCAAAGGAGTCTAAAACTGGGAGCTATGTGGGGCGTAATCCCAGTACGCGCAGTGTAGGGGGTCGTGTTCCCTGTTTCTGTGAGGTCGTCAGGTACGCCCAACGTACAGGTTTGGTACGCGCAACGTAACCCGGAGAGTTGACTTTTGTTGACTTTTAGGGTTTGGTCAACGTTAGGGTCTTTGAGCCATGAAAGGGGTAAAATGGTCTTTTACCCTTCTGAGAGTGCTAAGAGAGGGAATTGTCTAGCCTTGAGAGTTGTATTGATTAGAGTGCTTATTTCAGGTGATTAGGTGGAGGCTAGACCAGATTTTACCGAGTTTGAGATTACCGAGTTACCCGAGGTGAGTCTTCTCACTATACCTTACCTAGAGTGGTAATTAGAGTATATGATAGATTATCTTGTATGTTATTTATGTGATTATGATGCACTTCATTATTTCTATGTGATTCATGTCATGTATGTTCCAGAGTTTACAGAGTTAGAACCGGAAGGTTCACAGAGCTAGGACCAGAGGGTCCACAGAGTTAGGACCGAAGGGTCACAGAGTTATAGCCTCGAGTGGCTATTATGTGTTATATGTGGTATTTTGGGGAACTCACTAAGCATTTATGCTTACAGTATTGTGTTATGTGTTTCAGGTACTAGTGAGGATCGCGGGAAGGCATTGGTATGATCAGTACACACATGAGGAGTTTTTATATATTATGATATTGGGATGTGTTACTATGGATTTATATGTGATACAATGACATTTTTATAACATTTATGAATGAAAGTATGTTTTTGAAAATTGAAAAATTGTTTGAAAATTTTGGGTGTTACAGAAAGGCAGTGTACCTATCGTTTAACAATATAGTTCAAGCAAGCAGGGTATCGAACACAGGAACGGTAATAATTATATTAAACACAAGAATTACCTAATTAAAACAAACAATAAAAAGAATGGGTTTTCTGTAGTTTTGCAAGACTAGAAACTTAATAATTAACTAATGCTTACACAAAAAAAACAACAACTAACAGTTAAGGAAATTGAAGATAACTAGATTCAATAATAAAAGAGACTTTTGTTTAGGTTCGACTCACTTGTTTCTATAGTTGATTTTATGGCAAGTGCAATGGATTATTTTGTCATTGGCTACCGATAAATGTGATTAGGTTCATGTTCACTATTACTAATCCTTAAAAAAGAAATTAATTTAAACAATTGCCAATTGGTTAAACTAATGAATTTCCTAGTATTTTGATTCGGGTTAAGTAAGACTCATAGTTGTAGCTAACTAAATGACTAATTTAATCAACATATTGTATGGTTGTTCATCATGCAAGCTTACACATTGACTTACCTACTTTCTATTAATCCTAGGTTCATATTCACTAATTCTTGGCATATAATGTTGTTTTCACATAAATCATATGAAAGTAAGTAATTAAGAGGATGTTCATGCAACTTAATAGACTTGATAATTAACAGAAAAAGAGTTATTGTCAACACATAAGGATCGATTACAAGCTTAGCAAAACAATTTTCACCAAATCAAATCATCCATACCGTAAAATCAATGCATATTAACAAGCTAATCTACCCTAAACAGAAGTTATGAGTTTTAGCTCATGTTTACAAAAAATAATAACTCAAAAACGAAATCTATAAGTAAAAACATAGTTTTGTGCAATAGATTAAGAAGAAGATAGTATATGTTGCCTTTAATCACTTTAGAATTGAAATCTAAGGTAGAATCTTTGAACTCCATAGCTTTAATAACCCTTCAATCACAGCTAAGTCGCCAAGGGACCCAGAAGAAGTATTTGTCTCGGGCTATTATGTCATATTTATAAATTTCTGGAAATAGAGGCGACTCGTTGAGTCCTATAGGCTGACTCGGTGAGTTCGTCACTTAAATCCCGTGGGCGACAAGTCTTCAAAGGTCCGCGTATATTTGTACCTACTCGGTGAGTGGATGGCCAACTCGCCGAGTTATTCATTATTTTAGCTTCATTTTCTTCTTTTTTTTGTTTCCGGAGCTTCTGTTTGCTAATCCTGCTTCCTTTTTAACTCGAGCATGTCTTTTAGGCAAAAAGTATTAAGATTTTAGACAAAATATGTAACTAAATATGCACATATCAAGGAAGACTCACCTCAAGGTGCTGAATCACACTGATAAATCTCTGGCTGCTAGTCCGACAATCCCCATGCTATCAATACTAATAACATCCAATTAATAATTGGATCCTGACTCATAACTAAGAGTCTAAAATAGGGTAAAAGGCCATTTTATCCTTTACCAAACTTGGCCCAAGGCAAAGGCCCAAACCAACTACTCAAAAAGGTCCAATTCCAAAAATAGACACCCAAGGCCCAATTATGGCCCAATCTTCCAAAGTAGGCCCAAACCCCTTTGTGGGTATTTAACCAAAAAAAACCAACATAATGACATCAACCTAAAAATAGAAAATTGATGGCCCAATAAAGCCCTAATCTCCTAATGTCCAAATATGGGCCTAAAACCGTTAATCCCAAAATCTGAAGCCCACCTGCTGAGCACGCGGGTGGTACTTAGCTCGTACGCTTAGAGTACTCCCTCTGGGCTAGTAGGAACAACGTACCATCTTGGTATACCCAGCGTACTCCCCAGTTGACCACCCTACTTCATTAAGCACTTAACCCATTGAGACTTCAAGCCAAACTCACATATCTGATTCTATAAGACCATTAATCACGTAAAGTTGGCAACTTTACACACATACATGGCTTAAGGGGCTCATGAGCTCAAAAAGAGCTTAACAAAGGTCTTAACACATGCATGGTACAAGATACACCATAAAGCTTGCATTTTTATGAATAAAGGGACTAAAAGAAGCCTAGATCTAACACAAAAACTTTTGGAGTGAATCAAGAAGCTCATCAATCACTCCAAGGACTCAAAAAGCATAAAATAACAACATAACTAGATCTAGCATCATGAATCATCAAGATATGAGCTTTTTACCTAAAAAGGCTTTCAAATGATAAGTTATCCCTGGATCCTCAAGCTCAAGACACTACTCCAAAAGTTCCTCTTCTTCTTCTCCTTCACAAACCACCAACAAACACTCTTTAAGGATCAAAACACACAAAAACACACTAGGGTTTTGATTTCTTGACAAAGGAAGGTGAAGGCTGGCTAAACATGACCAAATGGGTCTATCATAAGGTTTAAATAGGGTGCAAACCCTAAAAATTAGGGTTTCATTAAAGCCCATGTATGCCATACATACTCCACGTATGCCCAGTGTACGTAGATGGGATCGATGATCAATTTTGGGCTAGTACGTTAAGCATACCACCTAGTACGCCCCGCATACTAGCTTAAGGACTAAATTGCAAACTTTTTTTATTAACGAGGGTTAAATGCGAAACTTACCAAATTCAAGTGCTACAATTCTCCCCTACTTGAATCAGACTTCATCCTCGAAGTCCACTGCTCCAAATAACTCCGGGTAGTGCTCCCTCATCTCATCCTCTAGCTCCCACATCCATCCAGAACCTTTGCAGTGTTGCCACTGGACTTTCACCAACTTAAAAACCTTGTTCCTCATGGTTTTGTCTTCGGGTAAAGAATAGCCACCGGTCTCTCAATATAACTCAAGCGGTCATCTACCTGAATATCCTCAAATGAAAACCAGTACGGAATCATCCACCAAACACTTCCGTAGCTAAGAGACATGGAACGTGCTATGGATCTGACTGAGCTCATCTGGAAGATCCAAGCGATATGTAACCTGGCCCACCTGGGCCAAAACCATAAAAGGACCGATGTACCTGGGGCCCAACTTGCCCCTCTTCCTGAATCAAATGACACCTTTCCAAGGTGACACCTTCAAAAGAACCATATCCCCCACCTAAAACTCTAGATCTGATTGGCGTCTATCGGCATAGCTCTTCTGCTAACTCTGATCTGTCTGGATCCTACTTTGAACTTGCTATATCAAATTAGTGGTCTCGACTACCACCTCGGTACTCCCCATAACCCGCTAACTGACCTCACCCCAACATATCGGGGTCCTGCATTTCCTCCCATAGAGCATCTCAAAAGGATATCGATCGATGATGAGGTGATAGCTATTATTATATGAAAATTTCTCTAACAGAATATACGTATCCCAACTACCACCGAAATCCAAAACACACGCCCAAAGCATATCATCTAAAGTCTAAATGTCTGCTAACTCTAACTGTAACACCCGGTTTAGAAAGTGCTTCGTCGTGGTCTCGGAGGCCAAGGGTAGGGGCGATACCGTCTTGTATGGGTCTTAGGTTTTATCTGGAAGATGTGAGGCTTAGGCATGTAGCTAGGAGTGTAGGGCGTCTCGCCACCTTTTCGTGGATATAAAGTTCATCGAAAACGGACTTAGAACGAAGAAGTTATAGTACTTTAAAGTTGTTGACAGAATTGGTACATGGATGGAAAAACTTTCATTTCATCCCTTGCATGCAAGGTGGTAAAAGCGTGAGTACTCCCAACGTAAGCTGGGGTACGCCCAATGTAGAGATGGAAAGTGGACACGAGATGCTCGGAGCAGTATGCCCAACATAGTGCCCAGGACCTTCAAACCCTAATTGTGCACTATTTAAGCAACTTAAGACCCAATGCTCTTCATCCTTTCAGCCTCCACTGTACCTTAAGCCCCTTTTCAAAACCCTAGCCCATATTGGTGTGTTCTTATGAGTCGGTAACCCTTTTGAGAGCATTTTGGTGTTGTTCTGGTGTTTTGGAAGAGGAAGAAGTTTGAAGAAGGAGCAAGGATTCAAAGGGAGCTTGTAGATCCAGGAGCTTAGCACCATTTCTGACTCATTTGAGGTATCAAGCTTCAAACTTGACCATTTCATGCTTATTTAGAATGTTGGGGTGTTTTATGGGTTATTTTGACTCCATTGCTGGGGTTTCTTGTATCTGGAAAGTTTCAGAGCAAAAGAGTCGTCCTTTTGAGCTCTTAGAAGCACTTAGAGCCATAAAAATGCAACCTTTATGGTTTAAATGGACTCATGCAATTGTTAAGACCTTTCATTAAGCTCTTTTGAGCTCTAAAGTCCCATTAAGTTATTGAGTAAAGTTGCCAACTTTACGTTTTGAATCATCCATGGGAATCAGATCTAGGGATTTGAACCATTGACTTGAAGCATTAAGTGCTTAATAGAAGAAAGAGGTTAGCAGGGGAGTATGTTGGGCGTACAAGTTGGTACGCGCAATGTACAAGTCACAAACCCAGTACGCCCTGCGTACATCTGAGTACGCCCCCGCGTACTCAGTTAGAGTGGGTTTCGCAATAATGAGCCTCAGTTTGGGCCATTCTTTAGACTTGACTACTTTGGGCCTTAGTGGGCCATTTGGAATTAATCATTTGGAACAAAGAAGCATTATTGGGCCTTTGGTTATGGCCCATGAGAAGGGATTGGCCCTCACTTGAAATTAGGCCACTAATGGGCTTTTATGGATTTTATGGTTTGGGTCTTTTTGTATTTTGGACTTGGGCCCTAGTTATGAACCAAATTAGACTAGGGATAAAATGGGCATTTTACCCTAAGGAGGATTAGTGATTTGGACTAATTGTCATTTTGGGTAATGGTAGCTCGGGGAGTCGAGAGACCAACAGTTCAGGGATCTCCCAGCTAGCAGCAAGAGGCTTATTCGCAAGGGTTCTACAGTCAGCTTGTGAGGTCAGTCTCCTCACTCTTTATATGGGTCTAAGGCAACAATGCTGACTCATTTAGTTTATGTATGATAGGAAGACCCGATGGATTAGCCCTAAGCATTATGCATGAAAGACCAGGAGGCGGCTCCTGGCATACAATATGTTATTATGTATGGTAGGAAGACCTGGGTGTCACACCCCCAAACCAAGGATGGCGGAAACGTCTGGGGGTGGAGGACTTCATGTACAGTATCACAACAACGTGTATAATAGTGCTCAAAGTAAAAACAACCACCATAAATATAATTGCAAAAGTTACACCAAAGTATATGTTTACATGTTTCAAAAGCAATTACATTATGATGACAAAATAAATTTGTTGACGGTTTAACGTCCCATCCTCAAAGCGATGAAGTTTGCCTGTTTCACTGATTTCCTGAGAATACAAGTAGTTTGAAAAAGTGTCAACACAAAGGTTGGTGAGTTCATAAGAGTTTTGTTTGAAGTAGAAACCGTTTTTCCTTGTAAAATCGATTTAGTTTGATTTCCAGAAAATCCAATATTTTCTTAGTTAAGTATGAATAGAAATAATCCTACATGATGCATTAATGAACCCTAGAGTAAATCCGTAGAGTTCCTCTATAATCGTCCAACATATATAGGTTATATAAGGTTTAACTCAGATAAAACGTTGAATATAGTGGGTCTGCCCCAGGTCCACAACCAAACGAGGAACAGGAGATGAGGCGGGCACCACCAATTCTAGGCCAATCAAGACTAAATTCTTATATGACTCAAACATATACACTCAGCGACTATAGTTGAAGTCTAACAATTCTAGAGGAAGAATAGTTTTAATATCAATATAACTTTGTATAGAGACCCGGTACTTTGTATTTGTACCCCTTTTTGTATAGAGACCCGGTACTTTGTATTTTGTACCCCTTTCTGTATAAAAACCCGGTACTTTGTATTTGTACCCCTTTTTGTATAAAAACCCGGTACTTTGTATTTGTACCCCTTTTTGTATAAAAACCCGGTACTTTGTATTTGTACCCCTTTTTGTATAAAAACCCGGTACTTTGTATTTGTACCCCTTTTTGTATAGAGTGTGTTGTGTGATGTATCATAAACTATACCTATTATAGTTTATCTAAAATGTATATAATATGTATGAATTCTTTTATGGAAATGTATTAGTGTTGTGAACTTATCAAACTATACTCTTATAGTTACATAATACGTGTTCTAAATGAATGAATAATATTAATATGAATGACTTAGTTTCAGTTCATAATGATAAACTAGCAAGGAAACACATTCAAATATTAGAACTTATGATTATACACTTTGCTCAACATAATACAAAGTGTTATGATATTTACATGCTGTTGGCAAAATTTAGCAATTCTGCCCTGTTTTGGAAAAATCATAGAAAAATCATACGAAGTCGAAAACTAGATCCGTAAATTCTGAGAGTTCACAAAATGTGTCTAGTTTGCTCATAATTTTTATCACAAATTAATATGACCTCTAACTTGGGTGAAAAAGTCCATAATCACAGACTGGTCCGGATTTTTGTTTGAAATGATAGGCAGTTTTGTAAAAATCACCATAAATTGTAGAAAAATCGTATGGAGATGTGCAAGTAGCCATTTTAAAGCTAAAAACTCGAACTATTTGCACCTTGTACAGTTTTGAAAACAAAAATAGTTAAGATGCCCAAAACAGTCCGTGAATGGAGTTGAACTTTTCTGATGAAGGCTGTTAGAAAAATTTAGATACGTTCTTAGTGTTTTAACTTGTATCCCCCCCCTGAAAACTTGAGAAAACATGAAAATGTAGGGGTATGAACTCACCTTGAGTGATTTCAGTAGATGATTGTTGAAGAATGGAAAGTGTTCAACCCAAGAACACTTGAAGAATCACTTGAAGATTCGAAGATCTAACACAATTATGAGAGAGTTTGTCTAAGATATCCATGATTTGAGTGGTAATAAACGAGATAATCACAAAGAGAATGGATTATGCTTACCAAATGTGGAGGAAAAACTCGAGATCAGCCCTTGAACCTCGAATTTTTGTGTAAAAGAGTTTGAGAGAAAAAGTGGTGTTTGATACTTAGTTAAATGAGAGAAATGAGAGAAAATGAGGAGTGTGGTCGTTTGTTCCAGCTCAAAAACGTGAGAGTGAGTGAAGTTTGAGTGTAAGGGAACATTGATGTGACATGGGTAAGGTGGGGAGGTATGGCTGGTCATAGAGTGGGTGTGGGGTGGTTGCTTGTGACTGAGAATCAATAACACTGCTTGAATGCGAAGTTGGATTGATGATTGAAGGGTGATTCGCGAAGAAAGACGCGAAGTCAAGGACTATGAAATTGTTGTTTGTAAGAATTTAAAAACTCGATTGTGGAGTTGTTGATGCTTATTTTGCGAAAGTAAAACAATAGAGTGTTCGCATCTATGAGTCAATTTGAAGTCAATTGGGTTAATATTCGCATATGGGTTCAACATATGAATTTTTGATTTCGCAAGTTTAGAGTTCAAGAACTAGACTGTGTTCGCATCTGGAATGAAAATTTTGTGAATCGCATTCGATTAATTAGCTTAAAATGCGAAGGTGATAAATGCGAAGGGATGCGAAGGGCGTAAGGATGAAGATGCGAAGTCTTTCATAGTAGAATGCGAATTGGGGAATGTCATAAAATGATGAACTCGCAGAGTTTTTAACAAGATAAATGCGAAGGGATGCGAAGGGCGTAAGGATGAAGATGCGAAGTCTTTCATAGTAGAATGCGAATTTGGGGAATGTCATAAAATGATGAACTCGCAGAGTTTTTAACAAGATAAATGCGAAGGGATGCGAAGGGCGTAAGGATGAAGATGCGAAGTCTTTCATAGTAGAATGCGAATTTGGGGAAGAAAACAGAAGATTTCAAGTATTGTCCCTGGAGTTTCGCATTTTTGGAAATAAATACTCAATTTCGCAAATGGGGTCATAAATGATGAAATTGCAGAATTTGACGGTTGTCACATCATCCCCCCGTTAAAGGGAATTTCGTCCCGAAATTTGCACTTCGAATGGGGATCTAGGAATTTAGAGGAAAGATGGGGATGACTTTTCGTAGCACAAAAATTTGATTATGGTAAGGAATGACCCGCCCGGTGTCACATGATTACTACAATGCATGCTTTAATCGATGCTAGATTTATCATATAAAGAAATTCGGAATTTAAATGTCGATGTTAGAAACACGTACTGATATTTGCGGGCAGTTCCGGAGTGGTTTCTCCCTCGGTGATTGCAAGCACCCTCCCGCCACCACCAGCATCTCTTGTCCTTGGGCACTCCCTTTTAAAGTGTCCCGTTTCTCCACACTCGTAACAGGTTGGGCTTGCTCCAGAGCCGGGTACCTGGTTGATGGGTCGTGCTGGTGCCTTACAGAAACGAGCAGTGTGCCCCTCTCTGTCGCAGTTTTTGCAATGCATCTTTCGGCAAGCCCCAGTGTGATGGAAGTTACACTTGTTGCATTTTGGAAGTGTTCCTGCGTATGGTTTCATGGGAGTTGGTGTGGTGAGGGTTGTGGCAGCATGAACAGCAAGGATCTGTTGCTTCTTAGCAAGGCCTTGGGTTGATTGGTCTTTCTTGTTGTCCCAAAACTTTCTTTCGTTGTTCCCTCCTCTTGCTTGGGTATGGGTGGTTGCCATAGTGTCATGGCGGGCATGGTGGTCAATGAGTTGTTGTGCTAACTCCTTGGCGCTGTCGAAGGTAGTTGGTCTTGAGGCGAGCACGCTATCTTGAATTTCGGGGGACAATCCCCAGAGGTAACGCTCCAACTTTTTGTCTTCCGGGGTGACCATAGCGGGACAAAGGAGTGCTAGATCACAAAATCGGTTGGTGTAAGTTGTAAGGTCGGAGCCTGCCATTCTGAGATTCCATAGTTCTTGCTCCAGCTTTTGCACTTCACCTCTTGGGCAATATTCCTTCAACATCATCTTCTTTAAGTCCTCCCAACTTAACGAGTTAGCCACTGCAAGCGTAAGCGACTTAACTTTGCCGTTCCACCAAGTGAGAGCTCTTCCGGTGAAGGTGGATGTCGCGTACTTGACTTTGCTCGCTTCGGGGCAAGCGCAAATCTCAAAGATCGCTTCGGTCCTCTCGAACCATTGAATTAGTGCAATGACACCCCCACTTCCATCAAAGGAATCGGGTTTGCCATTTATGAAGTCCTTGTAAGTGCATTCCCTTGTGCGTCCTGCACTATCCCCGTGGTTAGGGTTTGTGGCTCCAGATCCAGCACCACCATTGCTATTTGTGCCAATTTGTGACATTGCAGCTACCACGGCTGCTATCACTGCAGCTTGGAACATTTCAGGGTCAAACTGGGGAGGTGGTGTCGGAGGTGGTGGCGCTGTGCTGCCCGAAGGTCTGGGTCTTTTCCTTGGCGGCATTGTTCTGTCATGAGTTTGCAAAAAGGAAAATGATCAGATGATAAGTTTCTACTAGTAAAGACAAGTCAGTTTTTATAGAATTTGATTTTTCCTGCATTTTTCTTCGATTTAAGAATTCCTTATATGTAGTTCATAAAGGAAGTCCATATGAATGAACTTCACGAGTTAGTGGGTTTTGCGGTTTCTCTTAGATTTTTCACGAGTGTGTTCAAGGCGCTTGGTGCGGATCGTATGTATTCTTGCATTTGCATCAACCTTTGCGACACTATGGAGAGTTGTTCTACCCAGAATCTCGTTTCGGGCAACTCTATGGACCAGGATTGGAAAAAAATTGTATCTGTTGAGCTTCCTTCGTTTATGTTGTAGAAGCTTCGTTCTCTATTAAACGACATGTGTTGGTCTTGTTCTTTGCTCCAGGTTTCCATGCACTCTACCCACGGAGGCGTCGGGCCTTGAAAAGTTGGACAAGGGTTAGGATTCGGAACAAGAGTCATCGGGGTTAAGTTCTCCACTTCAGGGTCGGAATCAGAACCATCAGCATAGCCTTCAGCTTGGTGGCCATCTACAGGGGTTGGGTAATCATTCTCTGGCTCCTCTCCGAGCCATTTGGTATTGTCGTGGTTAGGGTAGTACGGGTCGTCGTGTGGATGGAAATCCAGCCATGATATCTTCGCGAGAAATGGGGATATAAGAAACAACTAAGCAAACGCACTAATTAGTTAATTATACGATGATCTTTATCAGGTACTTCAACAAATTGTTTAGTGCATGCTAATTATATGTATTCGGGACAGGATAGACCTTCGAATAAGCGACCCTAACTCTAAATCCCCAATCCAACGAGAACAGGAAGTAGAGCAAAGATCCACAGATTCTAAGTCTATGACGTCCTGGATACATAAAATTTTAATATATCCACTAAGCAACTATTGACCTATTGATAAAGATCTATTTAGTTCTCACATATGTAATTTTAATAAAGCCAAAATACCCCTATGGTATTTCATTGTGGTAGCGTTGGTAAGTTTTTAGACTTGTTGCCACATCACAACCATTCTTGGGCATATGCTAATCACTCCTCGGACCAGCATAGTTGATCAGGCTATGCTATTCCCAAGACTGATCATACATCCCCAGGCTTACCTGTGATGTCCAACAATCTTTACTTTTGTTTTGTCCTAAAATGATGCTGACCTTAGTATGTATGCATGCATGTATACTTTTAACAAAAGTTATTTATTCTTAAAGGTATAGTGGTTTTGAAATCTTAAAATCAGAGACCTTAGTCCCAATGCATTTATAGTTTGTATATCTTATGTGGTTCGATATACTTAGTTCACTATAAACAATGCTCTGATACCAATCTGTCACACCCCCAAACCAAGGATGGCGGAAACGTCTGGGGGTGGAGGACTTCATGTACAGTATCACAACAACGTGTATAATAGTGCTCAAAGTAAAAACAACCACCATAAATATAATTGCAAAAGTTACACCAAAGTATATGTTTACATGTTTCAAAAGCAATTACATTATGATGACAAAATAAATTTGTTGACGGTTTAACGTCCCATCCTCAAAGCGATGAAGTTTGCCTGTTTCACTGATTTCCTGAGAATACAAGTAGTTTGAAAAAGTGTCAACACAAAGGTTGGTGAGTTCATAAGAGTTTTGTTTGAAGTAGAAACCGTTTTTCCTTGTAAAATCGATTTAGTTTGATTTCCAGAAAATCCAATATTTTCTTAGTTAAGTATGAATAGAAATAATCCTACATGATGCATTAATGAACCCTAGAGTAAATCCGTAGAGTTCCTCTATAATCGTCCAACATATATAGGTTATATAAGGTTTAACTCAGATAAAACGTTGAATATAGTGGGTCTGCCCCAGGTCCACAACCAAACGAGGAACAGGAGATGAGGCGGGCACCACCAATTCTAGGCCAATCAAGACTAAATTCTTATATGACTCAAACATATACACTTAGCGACTATAGTTGAAGTCTAACAATTCTAGAGGAAGAATAGTTTTAATATCAATATAACTTTGTATAGAGACCCGGTACTTTGTATTTGTACCCCTTTTTGTATAGAGACCCGGTACTTTGTATTTTGTACCCCTTTCTGTATAAAAACCCGGTACTTTGTATTTGTACCCCTTTTTGTATAAAAACCCGGTACTTTGTATTTGTACCCCTTTTTGTATAAAAACCCGGTACTTTGTATTTGTACCCCTTTTTGTATAAAAACCCGGTACTTTGTATTTGTACCCCTTTTTGTATAAAAACCCGGTACTTTGTATTTGTACCCCTTTTTGTATAAAAACCCGGTACTTTGTATTTGTACCCCTTTTTGTATAGAGTGTGTTGTGTGATGTATCATAAACTATACCTATTATAGTTTATCTAAAATGTATATAATATGTATGAATTCTTTTATGGAAATGTATTAGTGTTGTGAACTTATCAAACTATACTCTTATAGTTACATAATACGTGTTCTAAATGAATGAATAATATTAATATGAATGACTTAGTTTCAGTTCATAATGATAAACTAGCAAGGAAACACATTCAAATATTAGAACTTATGATTATACACTTTGCTCAACATAATACAAAGTGTTATGATATTTACATGCTGTTGGCAAAATTTAGCAATTCTGCCCTGTTTTGGAAAAATCATAGAAAAATCATACGAAGTCGAAAACTAGATCCGTAAATTCTGAGAGTTCACAAAATGTGTCTAGTTTGCTCATAATTTTTATCACAAATTAATATGACCTCTAACTTGGGTGAAAAAGTCCATAATCACAGACTGGTCCGGATTTTTGTTTGAAATGATAGGCAGTTTTGTAAAAATCACCATAAATTGTAGAAAAATCGTATGGAGATGTGCAAGTAGCCATTTTAAAGCTAAAAACTCGAACTATTTGCACCTTGTACAGTTTTGAAAACAAAAATAGTTAAGATGCCCAAAACAGTCCGTGAATGGAGTTGAACTTTTCTGATGAAGGCTGTTAGAAAAATTTAGATACGTTCTTAGTGTTTTAACTTGTATCCCCCCCCTGAAAACTTGAGAAAACATGAAAATGTAGGGGTATGAACTCACCTTGAGTGATTTCAGTAGATGATTGTTGAAGAATGGAAAGTGTTCAACCCAAGAACACTTGAAGAATCACTTGAAGATTCGAAGATCTAACACAATTATGAGAGAGTTTGTCTAAGATATCCATGATTTGAGTGGTAATAAACGAGATAATCACAAAGAGAATGGATTATGCTTACCAAATGTGGAGGAAAAACTCGAGATCAGCCCTTGAACCTCGAATTTTTGTGTAAAAGAGTTTGAGAGAAAAAGTGGTGTTTGATACTTAGTTAAATGAGAGAAATGAGAGAAAATGAGGAGTGTGGTCGTTTGTTCCAGCTCAAAAACGTGAGAGTGAGTGAAGTTTGAGTGTAAGGGAACATTGATGTGACATGGGTAAGGTGGGGAGGTATGGCTGGTCATAGAGTGGGTGTGGGGTGGTTGCTTGTGACTGAGAATCAATAACACTGCTTGAATGCGAAGTTGGATTGATGATTGAAGGGTGATTCGCGAAGAAAGACGCGAAGTCAAGGACTATGAAATTGTTGTTTGTAAGAATTTAAAAACTCGATTGTGGAGTTGTTGATGCTTATTTTGCGAAAGTAAAACAATAGAGTGTTCGCATCTATGAGTCAATTTGAAGTCAATTGGGTTAATATTCGCATATGGGTTCAACATATGAATTTTTGATTTCGCAAGTTTAGAGTTCAAGAACTAGACTGTGTTCGCATCTGGAATGAAAATTTTGTGAATCGCATTCGATTAATTAGCTTAAAATGCGAAGGTGATAAATGCGAAGGGATGCGAAGGGCGTAAGGATGAAGATGCGAAGTCTTTCATAGTAGAATGCGAATTGGGGAATGTCATAAAATGATGAACTCGCAGAGTTTTTAACAAGATAAATGCGAAGGGATGCGAAGGGCGTAAGGATGAAGATGCGAAGTCTTTCATAGTAGAATGCGAATTTGGGGAATGTCATAAAATGATGAACTCGCAGAGTTTTTAACAAGATAAATGCGAAGGGATGCGAAGGGCGTAAGGATGAAGATGCGAAGTCTTTCATAGTAGAATGCGAATTTGGGGAAGAAAACAGAAGATTTCAAGTATTGTCCCTGGAGTTTCGCATTTTTGGAAATAAATACTCAATTTCGCAAATGGGGTCATAAATGATGAAATTGCAGAATTTGACGGTTGTCACATCATCCCCCCGTTAAAGGGAATTTCGTCCCGAAATTTGCACTTCGAATGGGGATCTAGGAATTTAGAGGAAAGATGGGGATGACTTTTCGTAGCACAAAAATTTGATTATGGTAAGGAATGACCCGCCCGGTGTCACATGATTACTACAATGCATGCTTTAATCGATGCTAGATTTATCATATAAAGAAATTCGGAATTTAAATGTCGATGTTAGAAACACGTACTGATATTTGCGGGCAGTTCCGGAGTGGTTTCTCCCTCGGTGATTGCAAGCACCCTCCCGCCACCACCAGCATCTCTTGTCCTTGGGCACTCCCTTTTAAAGTGTCCCGTTTCTCCACACTCGTAACAGGTTGGGCTTGCTCCAGAGCCGGGTACCTGGTTGATGGGTCGTGCTGGTGCCTTACAGAAACGAGCAGTGTGCCCCTCTCTGTCGCAGTTTTTGCAATGCATCTTTCGGCAAGCCCCAGTGTGATGGAAGTTACACTTGTTGCATTTTGGAAGTGTTCCTGCGTATGGTTTCATGGGAGTTGGTGTGGTGAGGGTTGTGGCAGCATGAACAGCAAGGATCTGTTGCTTCTTAGCAAGGCCTTGGGTTGATTGGTCTTTCTTGTTGTCCCAAAACTTTCTTTCGTTGTTCCCTCCTCTTGCTTGGGTATGGGTGGTTGCCATAGTGTCATGGCGGGCATGGTGGTCAATGAGTTGTTGTGCTAACTCCTTGGCGCTGTCGAAGGTAGTTGGTCTTGAGGCGAGCACGCTATCTTGAATTTCGGGGGACAATCCCCAGAGGTAACGCTCCAACTTTTTGTCTTCCGGGGTGACCATAGCGGGACAAAGGAGTGCTAGATCACAAAATCGGTTGGTGTAAGTTGTAAGGTCGGAGCCTGCCATTCTGAGATTCCATAGTTCTTGCTCCAGCTTTTGCACTTCACCTCTTGGGCAATATTCCTTCAACATCATCTTCTTTAAGTCCTCCCAACTTAACGAGTTAGCCACTGCAAGCGTAAGCGACTTAACTTTGCCGTTCCACCAAGTGAGAGCTCTTCCGGTGAAGGTGGATGTCGCGTACTTGACTTTGCTCGCTTCGGGGCAAGCGCAAATCTCAAAGATCGCTTCGGTCCTCTCGAACCATTGAATTAGTGCAATGACACCCCCACTTCCATCAAAGGAATCGGGTTTGCCATTTATGAAGTCCTTGTAAGTGCATTCCCTTGTGCGTCCTGCACTATCCCCGTGGTTAGGGTTTGTGGCTCCAGATCCAGCACCACCATTGCTATTTGTGCCAATTTGTGACATTGCAGCTACCACGGCTGCTGTCACTGCAGCTTGGAACATTTCAGGGTCAAACTGGGGAGGTGGTGTCGGAGGTGGTGGCGCTGTGCTGCCCGAAGGTCTGGGTCTTTTCCTTGGCGGCATTGTTCTGTCATGAGTTTGCAAAAAGGAAAATGATCAGATGATAAGTTTCTACTAGTAAAGACAAGTCAGTTGTTATAGAATTTGATTTTTCCTGCATTTTTCTTCGATTTAAGAATTCCTTATATGTAGTTCATAAAGGAAGTCCATATGAATGAACTTCACGAGTTAGTGGGTTTTGCGGTTTCTCTTAGATTTTTCACGAGTGTGTTCAAGGCGCTTGGTGCGGATCGTATGTATTCTTGCATTTGCATCAACCTTTGCGACACTATGGAGAGTTGTTCTACCCAGAATCTCGTTTCGGGCAACTCTATGGACCAGGATTGGAAAAAAATTGTATCTGTTGAGCTTCCTTCGTTTATGTTGTAGAAGCTTCGTTCTCTATTAAACGACATGTGTTGGTCTTGTTCTTTGCTCCAGGTTTCCATGCACTCTACCCACGGAGGCGTCGGGCCTTGAAAAGTTGGACAAGGGTTAGGATTCGGAACAAGAGTCATCGGGGTTAAGTTCTCCACTTCAGGGTCGGAATCAGAACCATCAGCATAGCCTTCAGCTTGGTGGCCATCTACAGGGGTTGGGTAATCATTCTCTGGCTCCTTTCCGAGCCATTTGGTATTGTCGTGGTTAGGGTAGTACGGGTCGTCGTGTGGATGGAAATCCAGCCATGATATCTTCGCGAGAAATGGGGATATAAGAAACAACTAAGCAAACGCACTAATTAGTTAATTATACGATGATCTTTATCAGGTACTTCAACAAATTGTTTAGTGCATGCTAATTATATGTATTCGGGACAGGATAGACCTTCGAATAAGCGACCCTAACTCTAAATCCCCAATCCAACGAGAACAGGAAGTAGAGCAAAGATCCACAGATTCTAAGTCTATGACGTCCTGGATACATAAAATTTTAATATATCCACTAAGCAACTATTGACCTATTGATAAAGATCTATTTAGTTCTCACATATGTAATTTTAATAAAGCCAAAATACCCCTATGGTATTTCATTGTGGTAGCGTTGGTAAGTTTTTAGACTTGTTGCCACATCACAACCATTCTTGGGCATATGCTAATCACTCCTCGGACCAGCATAGTTGATCAGGCTATGCTATTCCCAAGACTGATCATACATCCCCAGGCTTACCTGTGATGTCCAACAATCTTTACTTTTGTTTTGTCCTAAAATGATGCTGACCTTAGTATGTATGCATGCATGTATACTTTTAACAAAAGTTATTTATTCTTAAAGGTATAGTGGTTTTGAAATCTTAAAATCAGAGACCTTAGTCCCAATGCATTTATAGTTTGTATATCTTATGTGGTTCGATATACTTAGTTCACTATAAACAATGCTCTGATACCAATCTGTCACACCCCCAAACCAAGGATGGCGGAAACGTCTGGGGGTGGAGGACTTCATGTACAGTATCACAACAACGTGTATAATAGTGCTCAAAGTAAAAACAACCACCATAAATATAATTGCAAAAGTTACACCAAAGTATATGTTTACATGTTTCAAAAGCAATTACATTATGATGACAAAATAAATTTGTTGACGGTTTAACGTCCCATCCTCAAAGCGATGAAGTTTGCCTGTTTCACTGATTTCCTGAGAATACAAGTAGTTTGAAAAAGTGTCAACACAAAGGTTGGTGAGTTCATAAGAGTTTTGTTTGAAGTAGAAACCGTTTTTCCTTGTAAAATCGATTTAGTTTGATTTCCAGAAAATCCAATATTTTCTTAGTTAAGTATGAATAGAAATAATCCTACATGATGCATTAATGAACCCTAGAGTAAATCCGTAGAGTTCCTCTATAATCGTCCAACATATATAGGTTATATAAGGTTTAACTCAGATAAAACGTTGAATATAGTGGGTCTGCCCCAGGTCCACAACCAAACGAGGAACAGGAGATGAGGCGGGCACCACCAATTCTAGGCCAATCAAGACTAAATTCTTATATGACTCAAACATATACACTCAGCGACTATAGTTGAAGTCTAACAATTCTAGAGGAAGAATAGTTTTAATATCAATATAACTTTGTATAGAGACCCGGTACTTTGTATTTGTACCCCTTTTTGTATAGAGACCCGGTACTTTGTATTTTGTACCCCTTTCTGTATAAAAACCCGGTACTTTGTATTTGTACCCCTTTTTGTATAAAAACCCGGTACTTTGTATTTGTACCCCTTTTTGTATAAAAACCCGGTACTTTGTATTTGTACCCCTTTTTGTATAAAAACCCGGTACTTTGTATTTGTACCCCTTTTTGTATAAAAACCCGGTACTTTGTATTTGTACCCCTTTTTGTATAAAAACCCGGTACTTTGTATTTGTACCCCTTTTTGTATAGAGTGTGTTGTGTGATGTATCATAAACTATACCTATTATAGTTTATCTAAAATGTATATAATATGTATGAATTCTTTTATGGAAATGTATTAGTGTTGTGAACTTATCAAACTATACTCTTATAGTTACATAATACGTGTTCTAAATGAATGAATAATATTAATATGAATGACTTAGTTTCAGTTCATAATGATAAACTAGCAAGGAAACACATTCAAATATTAGAACTTATGATTATACACTTTGCTCAACATAATACAAAGTGTTATGATATTTACATGCTGTTGGCAAAATTTAGCAATTCTGCCCTGTTTTGGAAAAATCATAGAAAAATCATACGAAGTCGAAAACTAGATCCGTAAATTCTGAGAGTTCACAAAATGTGTCTAGTTTGCTCATAATTTTTATCACAAATTAATATGACCTCTAACTTGGGTGAAAAAGTCCATAATCACAGACTGGTCCGGATTTTTGTTTGAAATGATAGGCAGTTTTGTAAAAATCACCATAAATTGTAGAAAAATCGTATGGAGATGTGCAAGTAGCCATTTTAAAGCTAAAAACTCGAACTATTTGCACCTTGTACAGTTTTGAAAACAAAAATAGTTAAGATGCCCAAAACAGTCCGTGAATGGAGTTGAACTTTTCTGATGAAGGCTGTTAGAAAAATTTAGATACGTTCTTAGTGTTTTAACTTGTATCCCCCCCCTGAAAACTTGAGAAAACATGAAAATGTAGGGGTATGAACTCACCTTGAGTGATTTCAGTAGATGATTGTTGAAGAATGGAAAGTGTTCAACCCAAGAACACTTGAAGAATCACTTGAAGATTCGAAGATCTAACACAATTATGAGAGAGTTTGTCTAAGATATCCATGATTTGAGTGGTAATAAACGAGATAATCACAAAGAGAATGGATTATGCTTACCAAATGTGGAGGAAAAACTCGAGATCAGCCCTTGAACCTCGAATTTTTGTGTAAAAGAGTTTGAGAGAAAAAGTGGTGTTTGATACTTAGTTAAATGAGAGAAATGAGAGAAAATGAGGAGTGTGGTCGTTTGTTCCAGCTCAAAAACGTGAGAGTGAGTGAAGTTTGAGTGTAAGGGAACATTGATGTGACATGGGTAAGGTGGGGAGGTATGGCTGGTCATAGAGTGGGTGTGGGGTGGTTGCTTGTGACTGAGAATCAATAACACTGCTTGAATGCGAAGTTGGATTGATGATTGAAGGGTGATTCGCGAAGAAAGACGCGAAGTCAAGGACTATGAAATTGTTGTTTGTAAGAATTTAAAAACTCGATTGTGGAGTTGTTGATGCTTATTTTGCGAAAGTAAAACAATAGAGTGTTCGCATCTATGAGTCAATTTGAAGTCAATTGGGTTAATATTCGCATATGGGTTCAACATATGAATTTTTGATTTCGCAAGTTTAGAGTTCAAGAACTAGACTGTGTTCGCATCTGGAATGAAAATTTTGTGAATCGCATTCGATTAATTAGCTTAAAATGCGAAGGTGATAAATGCGAAGGGATGCGAAGGGCGTAAGGATGAAGATGCGAAGTCTTTCATAGTAGAATGCGAATTGGGGAATGTCATAAAATGATGAACTCGCAGAGTTTTTAACAAGATAAATGCGAAGGGATGCGAAGGGCGTAAGGATGAAGATGCGAAGTCTTTCATAGTAGAATGCGAATTTGGGGAATGTCATAAAATGATGAACTCGCAGAGTTTTTAACAAGATAAATGCGAAGGGATGCGAAGGGCGTAAGGATGAAGATGCGAAGTCTTTCATAGTAGAATGCGAATTTGGGGAAGAAAACAGAAGATTTCAAGTATTGTCCCTGGAGTTTCGCATTTTTGGAAATAAATACTCAATTTCGCAAATGGGGTCATAAATGATGAAATTGCAGAATTTGACGGTTGTCACACTGGGGGTTAGCCCTAGGCAATATGTATGAAAGACAAGGAGGTGGCTCCTGGCACACTGTATGATATTATGTATGAAAGACCAGGATGTGGCTCTTGGCATACTATATGCTGACTAGCTAAGTAGAGTAGTATGTATGCTTGTTGTCTTTGTGATGCTTGCATGAAAGACCAGGAGGTGGCTCTTGGCTCTTGTCTGTAAGACTAAGGGGGTGGCTTGAGGTTTGGCAAGAAAGACAACGTGCGGCCCGTGGCATAATGGCAAGACTATGTTTGGCACATAACACCTTACTTGATATTGGAGATGTTTAATATGTATGGCCCAGTTGATATGTATGGCTCAATTGATATGTATGGCTCAGTTGATATGTATGGTATGTGGTATCTGGGGAACTCACTAAGCTTCGTGCTTACGGTTTACAGTTTTGGTTTCAGGTATCTTCAGTTTTCAAGAAAAAGGATCTCGAGATGGTCGCAACGCATTCACCCATGTTATTCCGCATTATGTGATCTTTGGGATTAGACTACGATATTTGTTTAAAAGAAATGTTTTCAATGTCTAGAACAAAGTTAATAAAGGTTTTCTTATATTAAAAATGAAATTTTTTGCTTTAAATTTTGGGATGTTACACTAACCCTATGTGATAACTTAAATTTAAGATATAAAAATATATATGTAATTAGATTACATCATTATAATAATATGATTAAATCAAGGAATAATGAGGTAATTAGTAGAGAATTATGCGGATTAATGGCAAAAACCGTCATTCTTCAATATGGCTGTAAATTCGAGCAAACGAGAGTACTCCTTCAGTTTTTGAGTTAGGCACTATATAAAGCTTGAGAAATCAAGTGAAAACCCCACTGGAATTGCAAGAAACAACTGAGAATCGAAGGAGAAGTACGAGCTAGAAGTTATTCGGGATTTTCGAAGTTTTCTAGCAATTAAGGTATGATTCCTTGATTTTAGCTTGGTAAAGTTTTTGATTATATATATATATATATATATATATATATATATATATATATATATATCTCCATTTCGTGTTCTGGTTCCATCAGTTCAGGCCAATTGTTATCTAATAGATGGAAAATTGAAATAATATAATTTTAAAAAAGAAAGTTTGAATATATCTTGATTTCAGTCGTTTTTCTGAAAATTGTTTATGGTTACATGTTTAGTGGGAGGTGGAGAAGATTAATGGTGATTTTATATAATTATTCAAAAAAAAATTGATAATATATGAAGCTGTAGCAGCTTAATAATAGCAGAAAAATATATGTATACGGGTTAAGAAGGCATTTCAGGTTCTTTTGTTGGGTGGGTCAGAAAACAACTGCCTTCAAAAATATTAAATCATATTTTATTACAATAAATAATTTGTGGTGGCAGATTGAAACTCACCATCTGAGCCTTTTTTTTTTTAATTTGTTAGTTGCAATTTTAGCCCTTATAGTTTCAACAATTTACTGATTCCAATTTGCAACAAAATTCAAGAACTACGTGACATCCTTCCTTTTTGGAGGTTAAAACGAAAATTACGTGACTAGTGGTAATATGTTAGCCCTTATGTTTTTTTTACTAAGGCCATCGCTCTAAAAGTCCACATTTCAGCCCTCATTATTTTATTTTCTTAATTTAAACCATAACAAAAAAAAAAGTATGTGAAATCATTATATTTACGTCTTGATACTTTGAAGTAACGATTTTGGTTATCAAGAAAAGAATTATTTTGTTAATTATTTTGGAATATTAGTTTTATTAATATTTTGGGAATATTAGCATATCTATGCCGAAAATATATATATATATATATATATATATATATATATATATATATATATATATATATATATATATATATATGTATGTATCACGTGTGATGGAACCGAAACGGATGTTGATGATATTATCTAGGGATGTTTCCTTAGGAAAATTTATTGTTGGAATGTAGGGTACGAGTAGCGTGACAAAATTCGATTAAGACCTACGCCAACAAGGTGAATTTCGTGTGAATTTTGTGGTTGCTTGCATGAAAAGTTGATTCCAAATTATTTGCAATTACATGTTACTGTTGTTATTGCTATGATTATTTGTGTGAATTTTATGAATTATTTCATATAAAATGGTGAAAATGGTGGGTGTCATATATATAGGGAATAGGTGTATTTACACGGTCTTATTATTAGTCGTCGTACAGGGTGTTAGTACGCATCGGAGAGCTTACACTTCGTTTATATAGCCGTAAGCATATTTGTTGTGCCCGACGGAGAGACTTGTTCCCTGAAAATGACAGTAGTTCCCTAGTGTGTCACCGAGGTTGGAAAGAAATGAAAAGAAATATATTTGACAAATTATTGCATTATTTTTTTATTGACGTCAATATGCATGAAAACCACGAACTCACTAGGCCCTAGGCTTACCGATTAGAATCTTTAAATGCACGCAACCCAAGAAATAACGTAGCAAGTGGCAACGAGAATGGCAAGGATATAGTTCAGACTTGAAAAAGGCGACAAGTTTTGAGGAATACGTAACGCACCAAGTGTTTACTTAAATTTCTATTTGCTCCCGCTATTATTATTAATAATTACATTAGTATTTGAATCTTGATATTTGGAAGTTTTGGGACTATGTTAAGTTATATTGGTATTTGAAATTTGGCGCGTTACAAGTTGGTATCAGAGCCGTTGTTTAAGCGGATTAGTCGTTGTTTAAACGCCTAAGCTTAAACGGGAGGAGCGGTACATCGCCTAATCTGGAATGCGTCTCGTTTGTAGGTACTATAGATCATGGAAAGGCAGTTGTCGATGGTGGGGTGTCAGTTGAGGGTACTAGTGGGCTACTTCCTCACGAGAAGTTGAAGGCCAAGTTAGAGCTCTCTGATTCGGAAGACAGTCTGGAACCAACGACCCCACTCAACCTCTCTGAACGGGATGAAGAAGAAGAGGACGTGGAATCTGAGGTGGAGCCCGAAGAAGATCCTGAGGAGGAGCCCGAAGAAGACCCTGACGAGGAACCCGAAGAAGACCCCGAGGAGGAACTCGAGGGAAATCACGTGGAGTACCATGTGGAACAAAGATACGAAACGTTCCATATGCCCTATGTGGAGTACACGCCAACTAGTCTTGGTACCTATTGGGAGAGACTTTATAAAGATGAAATGCCACAGGCACAGCTCGAGATTCATAGTTTGAAAAGAAAGATTGAAGAGATAGATGAGCATAGGTCAAGGCTCGTACAGGAGAACCAAATACGGGTTGAGGTTGTTGAGAAAAGTAAGCGCAAGATACGAAGGTTGGAACAGGAGGTGTTGGAGCTAAGGAAACCAACTATCACTAAGTTGTGGGAAGGGTTTGTGGCCCGGGCAAAACAAGCCAAGGCCACAACTTATGGATTCCTAGATAAGGTGGTTGGAAGAGACCCACCTCAGGCCGAGGTGCTGGTCATTCAAAGTGGTCCCAGAGATCGAAAATCTAAAAAGATAAGGAGGTACTTGAAGGAGGGAAAGAGAATATTGAAATATGATGACATCGTTTTTAAAAAGTAGAAAGTAGGAGTGCAATGATTTGTCTTTTTTTTATTTCTCTTGGTTGTTGGCTTAAGTGACTAGATGTGAACAAGACATATGTCGATTTTTGAAGTTTTAATAATTTGGAATAAAATTTATGTTTGTTATACTTATTGTGTTATAAACATAAATATGTAGTTAATACGTCTTCACGAAAATCTGGGAGGTTCACTAGGGTCACTCCGGAGGAAGAACGCATCCCAATTGGAGCTTATGTTAGAGCACCAGGAGATGTACCAGAAACCCCACTAATCCCAAACGCTAGTCGTGGACGAGGCCAAGGAAGAGGTAGAGGTAGAGGAAGAGGTCGAGGAGTTGTTACAACACTGATACCTGTACAATTGGCCCATGGCAGCTCTGGATCCCACTGCGGTCGAGGTCGAGGTCGCTGAAGGGGTCGTGCGGCAAACACGATCACTAGAGAAGAGTTAGCTGATGAGATTGCTCGAGCAATTCGAGACACCTTACCAGATGTAGTTGCTCAAGAACGGGAAGCAATAATAGGTGAGTATGAAGGTAACTTGGGTGGAGGTGAAGAGTACTACGAGTACAGTACACCAAATATGAGTCGTGAACCAAGTATTGCACAACCCACAAGGCATCATGGCAACCACAATCGGCGGGGTTGTAGTTACAAGACATTCATGAACTGCAAGCCACCCATTTTTAATGGAGAAATTGATCCCGTTTTATCATCAACATGGATCATGGAGATTGAGGGAACATTCGATACTAGCAAGTGTGCGAATGAGGACAAGATAATTTATGTTGCGACAATGCTAAAAGGGGAGGCAATACATTGGTGGGGCATGGTGAAGGATGTTAGGGGGCGTGAGGCGGCCAAGAACATGTCATGGGATGAGTTCCTAAGAATTTTTAAAGAAAAGTTTTGCCCTCGTACAACAGTTAAAAAGTTGGAGGAAGAATTCTTGAGGTTGGAAAGGGGGAATATGACTGTGCGAGAGTACACCACTAAGCTCACGGAGAAAGCTACTTTTGCAGAATTTTACGTTTCTACAAAAGAAAGAAGGATGGAACTCTATATATGGGGATTGAGAACAGCTATTCGTGAATTTGTGCAAATTAAAAAACCGGGTACTTTCCAGTCTCCTGTTGATGCTGCAGAAGGTCGCGCACGTGAGAAGAATCATCAAGGTGAAGACAGGGCTTTAGGGAAAAGAAAATGGGATTGTACGAATAATGATTCGAAGAAAGGCAAGACTTCAGGGAAAGAACGTAAGGTTGATCAAAGCTCTGGAGTAAAGCAATGTCCGAAATGCAACCGTTATCATAAGGGGGAGTGTAACATGAATCAGAAAGTTTGCTACAAGTGTGGGAAGCCAGGGCACATAGCCATAGAATGTAAGATAGGAAGGGTATGTTATGGGTGTGGATCCCCTAACCACATTAAGTCGGAATGTCCCCAGAGTAAAGATAACAACAATCAAGGCAGAATAACAGGAATCAGGCGGCGGATAAAAAGGCTGACACTGGTAGACCAAAAGCTAGAGCTTTTCTCATGACGGCTCAGGAGGCTTAGGAGACCCCGGATTTAGTAATAGGTACTTTCCTAGTAAACTCAATTCATGCCAGGATGTTATTTGATTATGGTGCAAATAGATCTTTTACCCTTATGTGAGTGTATGGGAGGGTTATTCTAGCCTTGAGAGAAAAGGGAAGAGAGTCGTTATTAATTAAAGATGATCATTGTATGTGATAGGCGGAGGCTAGACCGATGATTTGAGTACGAGATTATTCTGAGCTAGTTCAAGATAAGTCTTCTCACTATACCTTACCAAGAGTGGTAATTATGTGTGACCTGAAGATCATATGTGCTTACATGAGTTATGTGATAGTATGATGATTTTGCTTATGTGATATGCATATGTTATACTCTGAGCTTGCAAAGTTGGGACCGGAAGGTCAAAATGGTTGGGACCGGAAGGTCAACATGAGTTGTGGGACCGGAAGGTCCCACTGAGACACATTAACCGGAAGGTCTTATAGAGTTATGGCCTCAAGTAGCTTATGTGTTGTATGTGGTATTTTGGAGAACTCACTAAGCATGCGTGCTTACCGTGTTATGTGTTTATGTGTTTCAGGTACTTCCGAGGATCGCGGGAAGGCACCGTGTAACGACCCAATTTTTCACAGCCAAAAATTTCATTTTTGAATCAACACTTGGAAAACATTTGTGAATAAACATCATCATTTCATAAACAAATTTCATTTCCGAAACCAAAACATAAAAACAACCATAATGTTAGAGTACAAATCCCAGAATATCTCGTAGTGCGGAAAACAAGAGCGTGTGTGTGATATGCCGCTACCGCGCCAGCTCCTTCCCCTTCGCTGAAGAGGTACCTGAAAACAAAACTATAAACCGTAAGCACGAAGCTTCGTGAGTTCCCCCACCGTACCACGTACCACATAACATACATATATTGCCAGGCATATCTGGGTGCCCGACCTACCCCTTCGGTCCTTTCGATCGGATACTGACTAGCATATCTGGGTGCTGGTCTCCCCTTCGGTCCTCTTGACCGGATTCTGACTAGCATACCTGGGTGCTGGTCTCCCTTTCGGCCCTCTCAACCGGATACTGAGGACTATTTCACCCCTACCACTACCACATAATACGTATCACATAATCTATCTAGCATGGCTGGGCATGAGTGCCCCTTCGGTCCTATCGACCGGTAACCTGGGGACTATCTCCCCTACTATCACTAGCACATAGCATCATATCATACTAGCACATAAACATAACACAGGTAGTAGCAACCCTGGATGAATATCACAGGGACAATCATCTAATCATACAACTCCTACTAGTGGGCCGACATTGTGGCCTTAGACCCACTACTACTGGAAGGTAACTCACCTCGAAAAGTAGTTGCTGAAAGTCTGCTTGCTAAGCACCTGACTGCTGAGTCGGTAATCCTCTGGCTATAAATCATAAACATAGATTAGACACTCATAAACACCCTTAGGTCAGGTGACTGACCCACCCCTGGTCCAAGGTCAACTCCTTGGTCAAAGTCAACTTCCAGTTGACTGGACTCGCCGAGTCATAGCACCGACTCACCGAGTCCTTCTCCCACTAACCCGCTCCCTACTCTATGAGTCCCTCTTCCCACTCACTAAGTCACCCTCAACTCACCACTTGGGACGATAGATACGGCTCGCGATCCGACTCGCCGAGTCCAAGAACAACTTGTCGAGTCCATATGAGCAGATCTCCTACTCGCTTCCAAATCCTCACCAAAGCATCCTTTATGAGGATTTGGGTTACTGGGACTATTGCTACACGATAAATTGCTAATTCCGCATGCGGATATGAAGGGTTGGATTGTCAACACCTAAACCCCTCTTACTCAGTAACAGTGCATACGACTCGCCGAGTTTGAAGAACAACTCGTCGAGTTCCAGGAAATCTTCATAGGACTCGCCGAGTTCCACTTTGGGACTCGCCAAGTCCCTTCGACCCATTTCCCATACGGACCAAATCTAAGACATGCAACGCTTCGAAACCATAGATCTATGTTCCTAGGTCATGTTTATCACGTAAAGTTGCAAACTTTACGTGCATGCATGGCCCTATAAGCTCCAAAAGGCAAATCCAAGCTCTTTATGAGGTCATACACTAAATGGGGACCTCAATCACTTCATCCACAAAAACTTTATGCTTCTAATATGTCCCCAAGGTCTAGATCTGAAGTCCTTTCTGATCATTAAGCAAAAACACATGGAGTTTGGTGTTTTAGGGCTTGAAAACCACCAATTAGGGACAAAAATGGTATCTAATGAACTAGTGATCAAGGTAGGAACTTTTCTACCTGAATGGAAGCCTCTTGTAGGGTAGATATCGGATCTACTTCTCTACCTTGCACTCTTCTACCTCCTTCTTCTTCTCTTGAGCTTCAAACTTCCTTCACAATGCCAAAATCACTCACAAGAACAAAAAGGGGCTAGGTTTTCGTTCTACAGCTCTTCTGGAAGTGTTAGGGACAAGGTAGGCCGAGTTAGTGTGTTTAAATAGGGTGTAAACACCCGGGTTAGGGTTTTTTCCCAAACAGGGCCTACTCGCCGAGTCCGAGGCTCAGACCCCGCGTCTCATCCCGCTCCTACTCGGCGAGTTGGTCCTTCAACTCGCTGAGTCCAAGGCAAAATGCATGAACTAAGAATTATTAATTACAAGAAATACGTACCGGGAACCAAGTGCTACGAATCTCCCCCACTTATTTTAGACTTCATCCTCAAATTCTGTTGCTCGATCCAGAAGTAGCTCAGGGTAGTGCTCCATCATCTCTTCCACTGGCTCCCAAGTCCACTCCGATCCCTTCCGATGTTGCCATTGCACCTTTACGAGTTCCACCCTCTTGTTCCTCAGATCCTTTGACTTCCTGTCGAGGAATGCCACAGGCTGCTCGATGTAATTCAGGCTGTCGTCGACCTGAATATCCTCTAAAGGCACCATTGCCGAGTCTTCCACTAAAAACTTCCGCAACTGAGAGACGTGGAAAGTGTTGTGGATCTGGCTGAGTTCGGCTGGCAGATCCAACCTATACGCCACCTTGCCCACCCGGGCTACAACCCTGAATGGCCCGATGTACCTTGGGCCCAACTTGCCTTGTTTTCTGAATCGGATGACGCCTTTCCATGGCGACACCTTCAGAAGAACCATATCCCCTACTTGGAATTCCAAGTCTGAACGACGCTTGTCGGCATAACTTTTCTGTCGACTCTGTGCAGTCTGAAGACTGCTCCGAACTTGCTGAATCTTCTCAATCGTCTTGAGCACCACTTTGGTGCTCCCCATGACCCTCTGGCCAACCTCACCCCAACATATCGGGGTCCGACACCTCCTCCCGTACAACATCTCGAAGGGAGGACGGTCAATACTCGCGTGGTAGCTGTTGTTATATGAGAACTCAGCTAGAGGAAGATAGGTATCCCAGCTACCACCGAAGTCTAGCACGCATGCCCGCAACATATCCTCAAGAGTCTGGATGGTTCGCTCGCTTTGACCATCTGACTGCGGGTGAAAGGCGGTACTAAAGTGCAGACGAGTGCCCAACTCGTCATGAAATTTCTTCCAAAACCTGGAAGTAAAACGCACATACCTATATGAAATCACGGATACTGGCACCCCGTGCCGCGCCACTATCTCCCTGATATAGATGCCGGCCAATTTTTCGACCTATATGCTCTCCTGAATTAGAATAAAATGGGCGCTCTTTGTCAATCGATCCACAATGACCCATATCGAATCCACTCCTCGCGCGGTCCTGGGAAGCTTCGTGATAGAATCCATCGTAATGTCTTCCCATTTCCACAACAGGATATCCAACGGCTGCATCTTGTCGTGCGGTCTCTGATGCTCAGTCTTGACCTTCCTGCAGGTCAAACACCGCTCAACGTACCAAGCCACATCCCACTTCATGGAGGGCCACCAATAGTCTACACGAAGATCCCTATGCATCTTCATCGCCCCGGGATGAATAGAGAACCGGGATTTGTGCGCCTCCTCCATCAGAACCTGATGCACACCTCCATGATAAGGGACCCACACCCTATGGTGAAGAGTCAATAACCCTCGGCTATCATAGTCGAAGGAGGAAACTTGCCCCACAATCCGCTCACTCTTCCGATGTTCCTCCTTCATAGCCTCCTCCTGAGCCTCCCGAATCCGCTCCAACAGCGGAGTCACTACTGTCATCTGAAGGCAGATATCTTGAATCAGCACTGCCTTACGGCTAAGTGCGTCGGCCACTACATTGGCCTTCCCTGGGTGATAAAGGATCTCGCAATCGTAATCCTTTACCACATCCAACCACTGACGCTGCCTCATGTTTAGATTCGGCTGATCCATGAGGTACCTCAAACTCTTATGGTCCGTGTAAATGGTACAGCGAACCCCATAGAGGTAATTCCGCCAAATCTTGAGGGCGAACACAACAGCACCCAGCTCCAAGTCATGCGTCGGGTAATTCGCCTCATGAGGCTTCAGCTGCCTCGACGCGTAGGCGATGACATGCCCTATCTGCATCAATATTGCGCCCAAACCTGAGATGGACGCATCACAGTACATAACAAAATCCTCTATGCCTTATGGTAGGGCTAAGATTGGCGCCTCGCACAATCTCTATCTCAGTGTCTCGAACGCTGCCTACTGCTCAGGCCCCCAACGAAAGACCACGACCTTCCTTGTTAGCCTGGTCAATGGTACGGGTATCTTGGAGAAATCCTGGATGAATCTCAGATAATAACCCACTAAACCCAGGAAACTCCGAATCTCGGATGGAGACTTCGGAACCTCCCATCTCATCACGACCTCTACCTTGGCCGGGTCTACTGAAATCCCGTCCTGGTTGACAAGGTGCCCAAGAAACTGCACCTCGCACAACCAGAACTCACACTTGGAGAACTTAGCGTATAAGCTCTCTCTCCTCAAGGTCTCCAACACCTCTCGGAGATGCCCCTCGTGCTCCTCCTGCATCTAGGAATAGACCAAGATGTCATCAATGAAAACTATCACAGACCGATCCAGCATCGGTCTGTACACGCGGTTCATGAGGCCCATGAACGCGGCAGGAGCATTGGTGAGCCCAAACGGCATCACCACAAACTCATAATGGCCATAGCGTGTTCGAAACGCGGTCTTCTGCACATCCTCCTCTCTGACCCTCATCTGATGATAACCTGAACGCAAATCGATCTTGGAGAACCAAGATGCTCCATGTAACTGGTCAAAGAGATCATCAATCCTCGGGAGTGGGTAATGATTCTTCACTGTTACCTTGTTCAGCTCCCGGTAGTCTATACACATCCGATGCGACCCATCCTTCTTCTTCATGAACAGAATCGGGGCTCCCCATGGTGAACCGCTCGGTCTAATGAATCCCTTGCCTAACAGCTCCTGTAGCTGTGCATACAACTCCTGCATCTCGGAAGGAGCCAACCGATACGTGCCTTGGCTATCGGAGCTGCACCAGGGACTAGGTCGATCCTGAACTCCACCTGCCTCTCCGGAGGTATCCCAGGCAACTCCTCGGGAAATATGTCCGCAAACTCTCGAACCACGAGCACATCGCCACTGTCGCCTTACCCGCCTCTCGGGAGTCTATGACGTAAGCGACATATCCAGCGCAACCCTGCTGAAGGTAACGCCTTGCCCTCGCCGTCGAGCATAAGGCTGGCCCTCGTTGTGGTCTCTCAGCTTGAATCACCAACTCTCCCCCACTTGGGGCTCTGACTCGTACTAGCTGCTGCGCGCAATCTATCACTGCTCCATTGGGGCTCAGCCAATCCATACCAATAATGACCTTGTTTCCCCGCAACAGAATGGGAACCAGGTCAACCAGATACTACTCCTCAAACAATCTCAATACACAATCCCAGAAAACCTCTAATGCTCGAACCGTCTGGTCGTCCTCAATCTCTACCTCTAACGGGAAATCGAACCTGCCCGAAGACTCAGGAAACTTCTTGCTAAGCGCAAGAGAAACAAATGATCGGGTAGCCCCGAATCGAACAACACCTGAACTGGGATACTAACGATCCTAAGCAGAGCACATATATATATAACATATCAAAATTACAGCAACATAACATAAAAGCATAAATAAAGAATCATACCCGTCACCACATCGGGTGTGGCATGTGCCTCCTCTATAGTCAGCTGAAAGGCCCGACTCCTCACTACTGGAGCCTCCGACTTGCCCTGCCAGCCATCTGTGATCCGCAGGGTCGCTGGAGCTGGCGCCTTCACTGGCGCTGATGCTGCTGTCAACTGGGGGCAATTGGCCTTCTTGTGGCTCCTCTGGTTGCAGTGGAAGCACAACAACTCAGACATCGAGAAGACAGGTGCAGGGGCGGTACAATCCCTACTAAAATGCCCTAACTTTCCGCACTTAGAGCAACCTGACGATCCCAACTTGCACGCTCCCTCGTGCGTCTTGCTGCATTTCCTGCAGCGGCCTCGCCCCTGTTGGCCTTTTGGCCCAGCATCTGATCTCTTGGGCTTCTTCCCTGAAGCCCCTGTGACCTGTCCCTGCTCTGCCTTCCTCTTTCGGATATGCTCCAGATCAATCTCCCTTTTTACCACTTCCGATCACTGCTATCTTTATCCTAGGCTTACCCTAGGAAAATCTCTGACTCCACTTAAACCAATCCTCAGCTGCTGAAGGCCTCCTTGTAATGCCAATTAGCCATCACCTGAATACCATCACATGTGACGAGACTCGGATAATCCTTTGAGTAAAAGACTCGTCCCTACAATGGTTGGACTCAAACGAGAGTTGCGCAGCAGGGCCAAATCCAACACTCTGAGATTATCCAACCATGATCCTATGTGATGTGACGTATTCACCTAATGGCTAACTCCCATCACTTGGAGTCCCACAAAGCACAAAGCAAGCAGCATTCGGATACATGAACTACTCAAGAAAATCTATTCCCATAACGAGAAACTACACTAGCCTACAATGCTGAACTCATATTATCAGGCATAACCTAAACAGGCTATCCTACTGCTATGTAATCAATTTCTAGCATGCAATTCTCATAAGGCTGGAACACATAAAGTAGGCATGTAAGGCATCCTCCTAGATCCTTAGTCCTATTCTAGAATGTTGCTATACTAAAACTGATAAACATAGCATAACATTGTATGGGTACTTTGGGGAATACTTACTTGAGCTCGGCCGGTCGCACACATCATACACTTCGTTCTTCCTTAAAACTCTTTACTTAGTCTTTTAGAAAACTTTTTCTTTTTCGAAATCCTTTAATCCCTCGATTTGAGTTCAAACACTCCCGAAGGTGTGTCCGAATCCCTCAAACCAGGGCTCTGATACCAACTTGTAACGACCCAATTTTTCACAGCCAAAAATTTCATTTTTGAATCAACACTTGGAAAACATTTGTGAATAAACATCATCATTTCATAAACATATTTCGTGTCCGAAACCAAATCATAAAAACAACCATAATGTCAGAGTACAAATCCCAGAATATCTCGTAGTGCGGAAAACAAGAGCGTGTGTGTGATATGCCGCTACCGCGCCAGCTCCTTCCCCTTCGCTGAAGAGGTACCTGAAAACAAAACTATAAACCATAAGCACGAAGCTTAGTGAGTTCCCCCACCGTACCACATACCACATAACTTTTGGATTAGTGTCTAAGTCCATAACTATTTTGGTATGTACTTGACCCGATGGTGCATGGTCCTTTTGGGTTGCCTTCACCAAAGCAACTTGATAGGATGAATTATGGAGAGAAAGGATTAAATATGATTTATTAATATATTATGAGAATAATATATTAAAGGAGAAATCATATTGTTTAATTAACATTAGTCATGAATTAATAAGAATTAAGTTTGTGGCTAAAAGAGATTAATTAAACTTAAAGTGACTGAAATTGTAATTATAAGATAATTGCAATTGGGCTATGGATTACGTTATTACTTAAGGTTGGATGAATTTTATGGGGAAACCCATTAGAAATCGTCCAAGGCTTATTAATAAAGGGTCCATGGGTTGCTTAGGGCCTAAGCATCCAAATTAGGGTTTCCTAGTTCTAAACCCTAATAGCCTACATGTATAAATAAGACCCTTAAGCCTCAAAAATGTGGTGAACTAATCCTCTAGGGTTTCCACACGTTTTTGGGCAGCCTCCTTCTCTTCTCCTCTTCATCCTCTTATTCTTGGTGTTTGTAAGCCATTAGAGGAGTGACATTTGTGACTCTAAGCTTTCTAAGGTCAATACAAGAAGGATTTGAGATTGTTATTGCTACATAACAATCAAGGTATGATCTAAACCCTTATTCATATGTTATATTGATTAGATCTAGGGTTTTAAGTCTTGGATTAAAAGCATGTACAATAGAGAAACCTAGATCCAAGCTTTAGGGTTTGCATGAGCACATAGGATGTCTTTTGGCTAAATCCCATCAGTGGTATCAGAGCCTAGATTGGTTTCCATTGTATTGATGCATATTTGATCGAAATCAGCATTGAAAATCGAAAATGTTGGATTCTGAGTGTTTGAATCGCCGAGTCACTTGGTTCACTCGCCGAGTTAGGTGTACTCGACGAGTCCAAGTCCAGACTCGACGAGTCAAAGCGCCTGACAGCTAATTTTCGCGATTTTCTTCCTGTTTTGGGTTTGGATAATTACCTTAAATATGTTTTTGTTATAAAATCCGAATTTTATCCATATTTGGTGATTATCCTTACCTAAATAGAAGATAATTGTCAAAATTTAGATAATCACTTGTTTTATTAGATAAAATTTGATTATTTGTAATTTAGATTTGAATTATCTTGTGAAAAGTTTCATTTTTTTTTACCCTTTAGGTTTGATAGTTTAAATTTGAACTTAAAAGTTTTGTTTTTGAAATTTAAATATTTGAAACCCTAATGTTTTGAATAGTTTCAAAACTTGCCCTCAAGTTTTGGAATTTAAATTTTGATTAAAAGGTTTGATTTTGAAATATTTAAATTCTAAACCCCTAATGTTTTGAAATGGTTCAAAACTTGCCCTCAAGTTTTGGAATTTAAAAGTTGATTAAAAGTTTAATTTAGAAATGTTAAATTCTAAAACCCTAATATAGTTTTGAAAAGTTCAAATCACACCCTTATGGTTTTATTAATTAATTAAAGTGTATAATTAAAAGAGATTTAATAAATCAATAAGTTTTGGTTCACAATTTAATTAGATTAAAAGTATAATTATTAAATTTGACCACCTAGTATTTTAAAAGTGTAAAATACACCCTATACTATATATAACATTAAAAGTCTAACATTATATATATGTATGAGTAAAAGTCAATCTTACCGTTAGTAGGCCTCATTCACGAAGCTGGTCTATAAGGGGTGTTTAACAAAATTGCCTATAAAATGACGATTGAATGGGTATCCACTCTTACCCACCGCACTCTTGACTAGTGGAGGGTCGTTAGCCGAACGGGTAGGATAGGATAGAAACCTTCCATTATAAGTATAATGAAGTATAAAAGTAACTAAATGCTTTCATAAAATTCTCAATCTTAGTTACTTTAGGCAAAAGTGAATTGATGCAATTCCATGGAATTACACTTTGTGTCATGCTAAGATGTTAGTGGAGCGCGTGTGGTTAACCGGCACACTAAATGGTTCTAAGCAAAGGTAGAAAAGGGTGACTCAATGTTTGTCATAGTTCGGTGGAGCGTGTGTGGTTAACCGGCACATCGAATAGGTGACTGTAACATGTGGGGGCACCATGTAGATTTGCATGGTTATTCACACCCGCTTTGTGATCCTCGACATCCCAGTCACAAACTAGAGGGGCATATCGAGATTTAATACATTTAAAACTTAATCTATTTTTCGTTTTTAATGGTGGAAAATTAGTGAATCGTCATTCACTTACCTTCAAATGTTCTGCAATTAGGGTTACGACATCCCTCTCCTGAGTTGTAGAATATTGTGTTGGGTCCTAGCCTTAGTATATCGTTTGGGTGATTTACTAAGGACTCAATCAATTAACTAACTTGAATTTGTTTTCTCCCGTTTTGTAGATGTCAAAGTACGACAACTATGGTCTTCCCAAATCCCGTAGAACAAGCATTCCACATGAAGATGATATTCCACGATTCAATCGAGGAACAAGAAATCATGCTTCACTTCCTCCTTCTCCTCCCGTTATTCTCCCTAACCCACAAGATCGAAGAATTGAAAGGTTCAATGTCACTAAAGCCCTATTGGCAATGAAACATGAAGATGGTAAGCCCGTGTGTACCCATGTTCTGGGAATGAAATCACACATCGATAGGTTGATAATGTTGGGTGCATCATTCTCTGATGAGTTGGCTATAGGTTGGGTTCTACAGTCACTCCCTGAATCATATAATGAGTTCAAAAGAAAGTATTATATGATGGATCATGACGCAAACCTCATTGACCTAACTTACATGCTCATTGCTGCAGAATCAGAAATGATTTGGCAAAGAAATGGAGCATATTTGTTGGGAAAATCAACCAACCGTGCTTCCGAGGACGTTCTAGGAGAACCGACCTGCGTTTGCTGCCAAGAGAAAGGGCATTGGATATAAGTCTGCCCTAAGAGCCTGAAGAGTCCAGAAGATGGGAGAGTCAAAGAGTATGGCTGCACTTCAGGTAAAATCCACTACCTAACTCCATTAAGTTCCTATTCATTGATTCTTAATACATAATGTGATAAGATTGCACTTGAATGTTTTATAGGATCAATAAAAAGAGAGGAAGCTTGATGAAAGAGAAAGATGAGTCTAATCACAAAGAAATGGATCTCGATCGCATGGATTCGAAGATTAGATTTTGAGCTTAGAAAGTTATGATAGAGTTGTTAGGAATATTTAATTACATAGTTTTTCAGTTAATTTTTGCATTGTAAGGACAAATGTTTTCCGCTGCTTTTATAAATAAAATAAATTTTGGTTTGACTCACTTATTTGTCTATTTATTTATTTCCTTGCAATGAAATCGTTATGAAAAAAATTGATGTTTGCATATTTCTACAACGAATGTATGTGATTCTTAATTATGTTAATTGTGGAAATGTCAAGAATTTACCAAATAGGGAGAGTTTCTCATCGCCCAAGTTTCAGGTGGACAGAAACTTGGAATCATGCAACAAGTATTGTATGATGAATGAAAAAAATTTCACATTTGGGAAAATTAGACTAATTCGTTGACAAAGTGTCGAATGAAGGACTAGAAGATCAATTACACAAAGTTGTGTGTTGATCAAGTCCACCACAAGAGTAAAAAGATATTCGTCATGATTTACTAAGGTTAAGTAAATATGATTACACTTATGAGATTAAGTGTAATTCTTAGTTGATTGAAAAAGTTTATATCAATAGCAGAACGAATAAGAAGAATCAAGTAGGCAGAAAGATAAAAGTTTCTTCATTCTATGAAGAAGGGAGAATACCTTTTATTATGTTTTATGATAGGTCTTAATGATTAAGAACCATATATCAATTGATCATCTAAGTGAGTCTTAGTGTAATTGTATGTCTAAGAAGAGGAATCAAGAATTGAAGAAATGGTTAAATCAAGAAGTCAATCATACTTCATTCCAAAAACAAGTCTTAAAGTTAAGATTGTGACATTGAGTAACAAGTCTTAAGAAGGTTTATAACACTCATCAAATGTAAAATAGGGAAAGAGTTTTCCTATTCTTGCACATTTGAAATTGGAAAGTTGTGATGTCTTGGATAAGACAAAGACCAACTAGGACCAAATTTTATGAAGTGTTTTGTCTTGATAAAAACTACACTAACTCTTGAATATTGGTTTGTCAAGAAATGTTTTATTAACAAGAGAATCTTATATGTCAAAGAGTAAGTGGGAGTCTTAATGGTCTTGAAAGGTTTCAAGAACTTACCAAGAATAAACCTTATCTAACATCACTAGCACACGACTTGAGGTTTACAACCTATTGTGTTGACATTATCTTGTTTCTTTGCGTTTCCAATCGAGTTAATTATGCATATGAGTCCTATGAGTTCTCATTGAATGCATAAAAGGCAAGCACCTTAATCAATGAAGAGTACATTGATAAGATAGGGTGGGTTGTTTAACTACTTGGAAGACATGGTGGGCAGCCATGTTACCATAAGGCAAGAGATCAAGATTAAGAAAGTTCGGTCCATAAGAGTTTGAATTTGTCGTAAACTTTGTTTTGACAAATTCACATGGATAGGAACACATACACCATTAAAATCTAAGTGTCATAAGATTTTCTCCTTCATGAAAATGAATGTGAGAAAATGCTTTCACTAAGAGAGATTTTAAGAAGATAGAAATTGTAAAATTGCATTCTCAAATTTGATTATGGTTACGGTATCCCTCTCCATAATTCGAATTGTGAGATTTGGCAATTAGTCTGAATTGTTTAAGACACACATATGAGCTATCTTGGATAAAGGTGTATGAGATTAAGAAGCATTGATAAAGGATTATCGAAGAATTAGGTATTAGAAACATGAACTTAAGAAATTCAATAAGTATTGTTTTTCTGTAAGTTGAGCTGTTTTCTAAATACATGTCAAAGCTAGTGGGAGCATAAGTGTTATGTTTATAATAATCATCATGATAGTAGGAGCATAAATGTTATGATTGTATGATTATTAAGGCAAGTATTGCAAGTTAGCAATATTAATTATAGAATACAAGAGTTACACTTTGCAAAGTAGTAAGGGTGTAAAGTTGTTTTGCTATAATTAAGGGAGAGAATATTGTACTTCGTTTCAAAATCTAAAGTTTAGATTGATAAATTTTAATAAATATAGTCAAAGGATACATAGTGTGTTCTTAAATTTCGATTATGATTACGGCATTCCTCTTCATATTTCGAATTATAAGAACGTAGCACATAAAATATTATGGCAAAAGATTGATAAAGTATTAAATCTTCATGTAAGACATTATGCACCGTGTCCAATACGATTCGGGTATAGGATCGATTGCGAATGCTGTAATATTTGACCATTCTAAAATTTTCCAAATGTCTAGCGCATTTAGAGGGAAAAAGGACTATAATTGGTTTTGACTAAGATAATTAAACAACTATCAAATGACAATCCAAAGTTAGTCGAGGATTGGTCGCTTGTGGTAGTTGGAAGTATGATATTGGATGGAGCATATCGACATTAATATGAATAGATAAGATTCTATTGAGAATGAGTTGTCATATGGTAAGTATGGAAAGGTTTCCATATTGGGAGTTAGATATTGAGAATCAATGTCTAAGATTAGAAACTTTTATGCAAAAGGATGTTCAAAGGAATGTACTTTGAGTGAGAGACATCACATCTATGGAATTGCCTTGTAACAATTTCCGATAGAGAGATTTGTAATTCATTGGCAATAGTCATTGTGACTTTAGTGCAGTGATATTACGAAAGGATTATTGCATAAAATGTTAGAATCTAGCATATTCTATAAGTGGCAAGAATTTTATATTCTTTCACTTGTAGATAGGATTGGGAGTTGTGAAATGAGTATGATTGGTAATGTGTTCATTTGATCTATTTCACAAAGTAAGAACCATAGGAAAACATTGTGTGCATGCTAAGAGCATGGGACAAGTGTGGTAATAATTCAAGTAAGAAGTTGATTACCCGAAACACCAAATAATGAGTAATCGATATGGTGATAAATAAAAGATGTTTTATTTATACTCAAAGGTTTGAGACCATATAAGATTAGTATTATTCTTGTGTTTCACTTTGCATGTTTTGACTTCCTGAATAATTTAATTGGTTAAGAACAGTCAAGTTATTCAAACGGGCCACAGTCGATCATATGTTGGAAGTAGATATGAATGAAGATTGTCATGAATTGGTGTGTGGATTGTCTAAAGTGTATTAGACATAAGCAATTGTTTGCTGCAACGTTCATGAGTGCTTATGAATATGATTTGAGCATTGGATTAAACCCACGCTCACTTAGATCACTTCATGGATTTCATCACGAGTGATTGGTGAGATGATAACATCTTATATTCTTGAAACCGAGATGTGTGAGTTGTATCTTGCGAGTCGGTTGCACATTGATAATATGCAAATGCACCAGTAACTTGGTGTTATAAAACATATTGTTGTGTGTGATTTGGTGAGTGAGTGCAAGCGAGCATTGAGTCAAAGTTTATCCATTCCTTTTATCCAAAGTAGGATAAAAGTGATATCTGTGGGCCCCTCGATGATTTAGTAATGGCACTTAAGCGCTTGGCCAAGCCGGGACTAAATTGATGTGTTCAATTATAGTCTGTTGTCAGTCGTCATAAATCTGAATTCGGGAAACAACACATAGACAGAGAGAATGATTTAGATCCATGTCTCATTTTACAAGACAATATCTAAAATGGAGGAATGTATGATCCCTTATCTAAAGGACACGCGTATCTGATAAGATCAGAGTTGACAGCGGCTTTAGAAAGCTACAATTGCAAATCAGGATCTGAAGTCATAAGCGGAATAGTTATTAGAATTATCCAAGTGGGAGACTGTTGGATTAGTGTCTAAGTCCATAACTATTTTGGTATGTACTTGACCCGATGGTGCATGGTCCTTTTGGGTTGTCTTCACCAAAGCAACTTGATAGGATGAATTATAGAGAGAAAGGATTAAATATGATTTATTAATATATTATGAGAATAATATATTAAAGGAGAAATCATATTGTTTAATTAATATTAGTCAAGAATTAATAAGAATTAAGTTTGTGGCTAAAAGAGATTAATTAAACTTAAAGGGACTGGAATTGTAATTATAAGATAATTGCAATTGGGCTATGGATTACCTTAGTACTTAAGGTTGGATGAATTCTATGGGGAAACCCATTAGAAATCGTCCAAGGCTTATTAATAAAGGGTCAATGGGTTGCTTAGGGCCTAAGCATCCAAATTAGGGTTTCCTAGTTCTAAACCCTAATAGCCTACATGTATAAATAAGACCTTTAAGCCTCAAAAACATGGTGAACTAATCCTCTAGGGTTTCCACACGTTTTTGGGCAGCCTCCTTCTCTTCTCCTCTTCATCCTCTTATTCTTGGTGTTTGTAAGCCATTAGAGGAGTGACATTTGTGACTCTAAGCTTTTTAAGGTCAATACAAGAAGGATTTGAGATTGTTATTGCTACATAACAATCAAGGTATGATTTAAACCCTTATTCATATGTTATATTGATTAGATCTAGGGTTTTAAGTCTTGGATTAAAAGCATGTACAATAGAGAAACCTAGATCCAAGCTTTAGGGTTTGCATGAGCACATAGGATGTCTTTTGGCTAAACCCATCAATAACATACATATATTGTCAGGCATATCTGGATGCCCGACCTACCCCTTCGGTCCTTTCGATCGGATACTGACTAGCATATCTGGGTGCTAGTCTCCCATTCGGTCCTGTTGACCGGATGCTGACTAGCATACCTGGGTGCTGGTCTCCCTTTCGGCCCTCTCGACCGGATACTGGGGACTATTTCACCCCTACCACTACCACATAATACATATCACATAATCTATCTAGCATGGCTGGGCATGACTGCCCCTTCGGTCCTATCGACCGGTAACCTGGGGACTATCTCCCCTACTATCACTAGCACATAGCATCATATCATACTAGCACATAAACATAACATAGGTAGTAGCAACCCTGGATGAATATCACAGGGACAATCATCTAATCATACAACTCCTACTAGTGGGCCGACATTGTGGCCTTAGACCCACTGCTACTGGAAGGTAACTCACCTCGAAAAGTAGTTGCTGAAAGTCTGCTTGCTAAGCGCCTGACTGCTGAGTCGGTAATCCTCTGGCTATAAATCATAAACATAGATTATCCACTCATAAACACCCTTAGGTCAGGTGACTGACCCACCCCTGGTCCAAGGTCAACTCCTTGGTCAAAGTCAACTTCCAGTTGACTGGACTCGCCGAGTCATGGCACCGACTCACCGAGTCCTTCTCCCACTAACCCGGTCCTACTCTACGAGTCCCTCTTCCCACTCACCGAGTCACCCTCAACTCACCACTTGGGACGATAGAACCGACTCGCGATCCGACTCGCCGAGTCCAAGAACAACTCGCCGAGTCCATATGAGCAGATCTCCTACTCGCTTCCAAATCCTCACCAGAGCATCCTTTATGAGGATTTGGGTTACTGGGACTATTGTTACACAATAAATTGCTAATTCCGCGTGTTACAATACCCCTAACTAAATTAATTAATATACCCCTCTTTTTTTGTCTACTTATGTACAAAAACGCCATCTTGCATCTTGTCCTTCCTTTTTTTTGATTAAACGTTCCACCTTTAGTTTTCGGGTTCTCAGAAAACTTTGAGTTCTTAAATGATCATTCATATATATATATATATATATATATATATATATATATATATATATATATATAGAGAGAGAGAGAGAGAGAGAGAGAAAGAGAGGTGGGTTCAATTGAGAAAATAAAAAAAGTTGAGAATGGGGGAAACATTCTCAGCCACTCATTTAATATAAGCATAAAAAGACACGGTGGCAAACTTGTAAATATCATAACAACCTTCAATCTCAAATACGTATCTGTAGATAATTATATTACAGTTCAAACACATTCATCGTTCATCATCCAAATTTCTTCTCCAACCTTCAACAATCATCCAGATTTCTTCAATTAAACTATCATCAACATCATCCAGTGCTAATCAATCATCGATCTTCGTCAATAACATTTTATCAACACGATTCAACAGTTAACAACAAAAATTCAGTTTTGGTTCTTTTAATCTAACCTTCAATTCTGCTTGAATACGATCAGATCTTCAGCATCTACGATTAATTATACTCCCAGCGTCATTAGATCAACATCATCGATAATCAACAAAAAATCCACTTCATATCATTCATTCAACATCGATTATCAAATAAAACTTCAAAATTGAGGTTAGAAAAAGATCAAATCGTTTTTTTTGAAAATTTTAATATAATTCTCTATCAATCTACTATTTTGTAAGATTTAAATAGTCAAAGTATCATGTTTTTAACATTTTTAAAAAAGTTAAATTGTATGCACTCCAACTGTTTGATGAAATGCTTAAACTAAATTATCACGTTATATTCATATATGAATATGTTTTCTCACCTGAAACAGTATATGATTATTAAAACAAAAAAACAAATACAAGTCTGTATGTTATTCATATGTGAATAAAATATAAAAATTATATATATATTTGTGAAAATATCTTGTAATATTCATATGTGAATATACTGTGTAATATTCATCAGTGAATATATCATCTAATATTCACAAGTGAATATACTATGTAATATTCACATGTGATATATCATGTAATACTACGTAATATTCAGATATGAAAATATTATATAATATTCATAAGTGAATATATCATCTAATATTCACAAGTGAATAAACTATGTAATATTTACAAGTGAATGTATCGTCTAATATTTAAATATGAATATATTATGTTTATTATATACTATATTCATATATGAATGATACTTAAATTGTAAAAAAAATTAATTATAGTTTTTATTCATAAGTGAATAACGAATGTACTGTAGTAAAAACTTGATTCATTTTTATTCACTTATGAATTACGATAACTGAAAATATATAAAAAAAAAATTATTTTATCTTAAAACTATATCAATATGGATGTCTATTTGTAGAGAATAAAAAATCATGAATTTTGGTATATTTAAAATCATTTTTCGATAAAAATAGCTTCTTAAAAATAAAAAAAAACGAAAAAACTATGTTTTTGTATATATTAAGGTAATGTTTAGCATAGTTTAAGGAAACATGTTTTATTGGAAAACACATGTGCATTCCTTTCCTATTTCCACCGGTACGTTGGAGTCTTTTGCAGCAAATATACATTTTTGGCTGAGAATGATTCCCCCATTCTCAACCTTTTTTTTCTCAATTGAACCCTCCTCTCTCTTTCTCTCTGTATATATATATATATATATATATATATATATATATATATATATATATATATATATATAGGGTTAGGATTAAATGTGAAACTTAAATATAGTGTGAATGTATGACTTAATGAGGACTCTTGGATTAAAAAAATCTAAAGGCTAAGAATGTTATGGCATTATTGTAATTAATAAGAATATCTTTAATTTTTTTTATAGAAGTAACCGTTTATATGATATTATTGATTTTCTGCAAATATTCAAATAAGGAAATGTCGACTAAATTGAGATACCTGATTATCTTCAACAATCTATAATCTTGGAATCAAAATACTAATTCACCTTCATTTTACAACCATTGCTAAAGAATCGTGAAGGATTATAAGTTGCAAGATTGTCAGTCAATTCTCACACTAAAGAACAGGAGCACATTTCTGAAAACCAAAATCAAGAATTCCTAGGTGTAGAAAAAAAAAGAATGAAGAGTAGGAGATTGGGTTCGAGGTTAAAAAAGAACTTTCAATTAAAGTTTAAGAATATTGTTCATTTTCCGTAAGCACCAAACGATGATGACTTTGTTTTTTCGACATTAGCTTTGTTGTTCGTATTATTCATCAAGAATGAAGCACTATAACACATGTAATCGATTAAGGTTTTCACCATTACTAAATGTATTTTAACTTTATTGAATAAAATTGAAGAATAACGCAGTAGTACATGCCATGATCATAAGTAATAGAACATCATTCTTGAAGAATTAGAAAAGTTTAGTACATATGTTTCTTTAGTTAACAGTCACTTTAGCCAAGAATAAAGTTGGTGGTAATTATTGGGGGTTTTTCTTTTCGTTTGTTAAAATCATGGATTAAAAACAAAAAATCCTAAATGTTTTTCATATTCTTTTAGAATAAAAATTATGCATTCATTAAAATTAATTACGCATTCTTTTAGAATAAAGCTATTGTATTCTTTAAGATTAAGCACAACATATTCTATAAGAATTAATCTGAATAATTCTTTAAGAATACAACACTTTATATCCCATTATGCTTTTTTAATGAATTAGTACTGAGTAGACATGTAACCTATTTTCTAACACATAAATGTAGCATGTGAAATCTCAATCTTTGTGTCTGGTATTGATAGCCTTTAATATGGACGATAACATAGTTGTTAAAAAAAAGAATATATGAACGATAACTTCAAAGGAATGAGCCACATGTTGACGAGGTTCTACAATGGTGAAAGTAGGGATTTATATCGATTAACCGTAAACATTACATATTCGTTAAGAATATATTAGATTATATTGTCGCATACTTAAAGAATTCAATACTTAAGTTACTTCCAACATACAAAATTTATTATGCTATATTCTTAAAAGAATACACAAACAATAATCAGCTTTTAAAAAAACCAATCTTCAAGCTTTATTAATCATATTAAAATGCAGTAATTAACTAAAACCATGAAAGCCACCGTTAATCACCTCATGCACCAACCATTGACCACCCCCTAGCCTTGCATCACCATTGGTTTTTATTTCTGCTCTATGGCTGCAATACAAAAAATAAAACAAGGGGAATATATATTGACCTAAATTATATTTTGTGAGCAAAATGTTTAAGTGGGCTAAGCTTAAGCATTGATGTGGGCTAATTCCTTTTTTTTAGGGCTAAATTTTCATTTAGCTGTATTCTTATTGTCTACATACATCTAACCAGAAATCAGAAATCAAGAACTGTAACAAAACAAAGGGCGAAGAGGAAAGCAGCTCGTCGACGGCAGGCAGGCGGAGGCGACGTGCTGTGAAGGCCGCAGGGCGACGTGGGTTACGACTGAAGTCTCAAGTCAATAATTGAAAGCCTTGCTTATATCTCTTCATCTACTTCCTTTAAAGGTAGTTTTCATCCCCTGTTCTTCTTCAGTTCGTTTAGGGTTTATGTGGGTTTATGCAAATCCGAAATTTCTCTTTCAGTTATAGAGTTCATATGAGTTTTGAGCTGTGATACCATTCCTAGATCCATCTCCAAGCTCCAATTAGCTAATAGTTGTGAGATTTGTGAATTTGGATGATGTTTGAGGGGTTTTCAAAACCCTAGATATTCAGATCTGAATTTCATGTTCTAAATAGAGGATTCATGGTGTTTTGTGCTCATCTAATGTATTTAATTCATCATCCATCCATTGTTTGAATTGTAATTCTTATTCTCATTTGGGTTTAATTATTTTTTGGTCACAATTTGGGGTTTTCTAACCCTACGGGTTCCATATCTAAAATCCATGAATCATGCTGTTTCAGGAAGTTGTTCTTATGTTACTCACGAGGTTTAATCATCAACTTTGAGGTCCTATTAATAATCCATGATCTGAATGTTGTTTATTGAGTTTTTGATGAAGTTTAGTTAATCTCTTTTAGAGTTCTAACCTTGAATGAATTTCATTTGTTTTAAGTCTTCATATTGGTATTAGTTCTTTTGGTTGCAATTTACTTTTCACTCAATAGTGACTTGGTGCAATTTGTCTGATAATGAAAAAATCTGGAGGGAGGAGTTCAAAGCCCTGTAACAATATGCAGAAAAAGAATCAAACCCCCCCTGCAGCTACCGTGCCTAAACCTATGGAGCCTGCTGAACTGATTCATTGGCTTGGTTCTGGGCATGGGCATCTTGCGGTTTACACTGTTGATGTCAGGAGAAATACAGTGAAGATCAAGTCCGATCTAAAAGACCCCGAGAAATACAGTTTGATGTTCATTTATGATGCCTATAGAGCTGGCAGGTAAAGTTTTTATTTTTGCATATATAATTATTTATAACCATTTTGTCAACATCTATGCATCTTGTAGATATATGTTGTATGAAGTTATGGTAAGCGGTTATTATATATATATATATATATATATATATATATATATATATATATATATATATATATATATATATATATTATATATTTTTTCTCCTGATAGGATTACCCTTCGCTTATTGCAATTGGTGGGTCCCAATATACAAGAGATGGTTACAATCACAAAGGATTTCAAAAAGGGGCCAGGCCAGCAATTCATACATGATGGACTTAGCTTTCCCTTATATAAGTCTGGCTACACAAAGGTCTATCATTTAGTAATAGAGGCACAAGTAACAGAAGATGGAATTGAGAATAATATTTTGGAAACAACTTTAGCATCGGTTGAGAAGGTGAGCAGTGAAATCATTATTACGGTTAATAACCAGATCCTATCGGCGAATGGAAGGAAGTCTGTCTGTCATGATATGGATGGAGTTAAATATTCCACGCAATCGGATGAGGATGATCCTTATAATGGTTGTAACATCTGTTATAATAAAGTGAATCCTGGTATACTTTTTCCAATCGGGAAGTTGAAACTTTTTGAAGAAGTAATTGCAGAGGAGAGTAATGGGAATCGTGTATACAAGGGAACTTATGATAAATCATCGGTTACTGTGGAAAGGATTCCCAAGGTGCATGGTCATGTTACAGACCAAGTGATTCAAATTCTCAAGAAATCTGGACAGCATGCTAATATTGTAGGGTTTATTGCTAAGGAGGAGACTGAAAATTTTGTTTTTTTTGTTTATGAGAGTTGTGAATGCACCTTACATGATTTGATATCATCAGTTTTTCATGATAAAAAATCGAATGAATACAAAGTGAGAATTCCAAGTTTCATGCATCTGAAACTGTGGAAGCCCGATAATAATTCTCCTTCAGAGTGCTTGTTGAAACTTTTGAGGTTAGACCATGTTATTATTATTATTATTATTATCATCTTTTTTCTTCGTTAAGTGTCATGTGGATAGAAGGCAATTAAATGATATTTGAGAAAATCATGACAAAAGTGGTAAAATTGGAAATGCACCTTTATGTATTTGTTTATTTTGGTCTAAAATTAGTAATCCAGTTTTCTTCATTTTTTTGGGTGAGACTAAAATCTAAAAATATAGTCCAATTTGATCAAGTCTTTGTCCCGTTTTGTTCAATTCTGTTTTGTCCCCATGTATTATCACCTTATTCCTATCTCGAGTTCTTCTTCATATGTTTTTTTTCATAACTTTATTTTTTGAAACTCATAATATCTATTGGCAAATATAAATCACAGGGGCATAGTTGAAGGAATTGCCCATTTCGACGAACATGGAATTATTCCGAACTTAAACCCTCGAAGGATCTTTATATGCAAAGCTCCTTCCGGTATCACTGCAAAAGTCTTGGGAATGGGCATTAGCACAACAGGCAAATCTTCTTTTATAATTTCATGTAACATATGATAGATTACTTCACTCATATTTGAATGGGCAAAATGCAGGAAAAAGAAAAATAGTTTCTAATTGTTCCTTATTATAGCATTGTACTTTTTTTTTCCTAAATAAAGCATTGGTCTTCAGAAAGTTTACCCACCTTAGCAACGAGATTGAAATTATGACGGAATGACACAAGTTAACATGTTTTTATCCAATGTCATCGTCCATACACATGTGATGTTATGCTGACGTGGCTTAAAAGTTTTAATCTTATTGCTATAATTGATGATGCTGTGATGAGGAGTAATCTAAGACTAGTATAATGCTTTAATATGGAAAGGAAAAGGAAAATGTACTATGCTCTAATAAGGAAAAAATTAGAAACTACTTAATATCTTGTATGTTTTTAGTTTTTAATTTTCATGGCATCTGTGTAGGACAAACGACTGTTGGGGATTCATTCAATTTAGGGCATCTGTTTTGTTTTTGTATCACTGCTGGTTACCTCCCGTTTAATAACAAGAAAGTGCAAGATCAATTAAAATGGATCCCTGAAGCCTCTCATCTTATCTCTCGCCTCCAGAATACCAATCCGGATTCAAGGTATAATTCTATAAACTTATCTGAAATTCTTTCCATTATGATAAATTGTGGTGAAATCAACTAGTTAAAACTACCATGGGGCTGTATAAATTACACTTGCTTGAGTTGATTAGCATATTGATTGATTTCATGTTTTAATAATTTGAATCTGCATTTATTTTTCTACGGGAAAACATATAGGACAACATTTGTATCTTTACCATTTCATCTATATTGCCCACTTAATTATCTCCTATATCGACTAAAACATTATACCGTTGTTATTATTATTATTATTATGACAAAATTGCAAAAATGGTCCCTGTGTTTGGCAAAATTATGCGACTTTGGTCCAAAACAATAGTTTGATGCACCACTGGTCTAAAATTGGATTTTTCCATTGTTTTTGGTCCCTCCCATTCACTTCCGTCCATATACTCCGTTACATACAATAAAGATCGGGGTATTTTCGTCTTTCCACCTCCATATCATCGATTACCGCCATATTGAATGATATACACAGTTAATGACCCTTCACTCTACTCTACGCACTAAACCCAACTTGTTGATCGAAAACCCTAATCGTTCATTGAAATCTTGCATTTGATCATCAACCGCAATCGTAAGTTTGAATCCACGAGGATGGTCCAAATGTGGGAAATCAGGCCAAGAAATCAGTGTTTTGATGCAATGGAATTTACGGTAACGTACTCTGTTTCTTACATATTTCTTTGAAACAAAAAAAAATCTTTTACAATCCATATAAAGTAATGTTTTTTTGGTTTGGTTCATGATTTTTACAGAAGGATATCCCACAATGTTCACTATTGAGCTCCATCATGGAGGGAGGTTCACAAAATTCCCAGGGATAAGCTACATTGAAGGAAAATTAGACCACATTGACTTGGTAGACATGGATGAGTTCTCTGTGCATGAGTTGGACGAGGTGATGCTGAAGCTTGGTTATGATGTACCACCAGTCATTTACTACCACTATCAATTGCCAAATGGAGATTTGGAGTTTGGTCTTAGAGCTCTAGGGAATGATATTGATGTACTTAGTCTTGCACAGTACATTGAACATCATAAGATCATCAAGGTATACACTGAACATAATGAAACTAAGTTACTTACATACTTTATGTCTCCAAGAGTTAAACCTAGGGTCATAATTGAGGAAATAGCAGATGATGTGCCCACTGCAACTGTTGGTGATCAAGATGTCCCAAATCTTGAATTGTGTTTAGTAAGATACGAGACACCCGAATACAATTCAAATAAGAGATTGAGGTTAGTTGATGGGATTCAATCATGTAGTAAGAAATTGTGTTTCAACTTGGAACACACTGCAACTGTTGGTGATCAAGATGCACATGTTGAAATTGGTAATGAAGGTGCAAATATTAGTGAGCAAGGTGCAACTGTTAGTGGTCAAGATACACATGTTGAAATTGGTAATGAAGGAGCAAATGTTAGTGATCAATGTGCAGCTGTTGGTAATCAAGATACAGAAGTTCATGATCAAGGTGCAGCTGTTGGTAATCAAGATACAGAAGTTCATGATCAAGGTGCAGCTGTTGGTAATCAAGATACAGAAGTTCATGATCAAGGTGCAGCTGTTGGTAATCAAGATACAGAAGTTCATGATCAAGGTGCAAATGTTGGTGACCAAGAAGTAAATACAAGAGAGTTTGATACCTTTGATGACCAACCATTTCAATTTGAAGACTTTGATCCTTTCTTTGATCAATATACTTTTAATGATGGTAATGATCAGAGTATGGGTGTTGGTGCAGAACTTGGCACAGGACTAGGGGAAGTTCAATTTGAAAGTGAGGGAGTTTGTGAAGGACTTGGTGAAGGAGGTAGTGAAGGGGGTAGTGAAGGGAGTGAGGAAGACAGTGATTTTCTTGAAGATGAAGAAAACTATGTAAGTGATATTGAGGTGGACATGAGTGATTTCTATATGAATGTTGATCTAGATGTTGAATATGTTGACAGAGGAAAAGGTGTTGAGACTGAAAATGAAATTGTTGATACAGAAGATGTTGAAGATGTTGAAGTAATTGATAATGATGAATGGGACTCATTAGGTGAAGATAGTGATGATGAAAGAAGGAAAGCAATATTAAAACAGATGGTGAAGGAGAAGAAGTGCTCTCTTGGTGAAGTCCATACAGTTACTTTTCAAGTGGGTCAAAAGTATAAAAGTAAAAAGGAAATTAAGGACAAAGTCAACAAACTTGCCATTGAGACTAGAAGGAATCTTGGCTTCAAGAAAAACGACAAAACAAGGCTTAGGGTTGTGTGTAAAGGTAATGTACCTAATGTAAATGCAAGTGGGGTAGGTAAGGGCAATAAATTAAATTGTTCTTGGTCAATGCAGACTTCACGGTCAAAAGATAGTGATTATTGGTATGTGAAAACTTTACTGGACAAACATACTTGTGTTCAAACTAGAAAACTTAGGGCTTGCACTGCGAAGTATATATCTGCAGAAATCTTAGACATGGTCGAGTCTAACCCTACAGTACCCCTTCGAAGCATTCAAGAGCAAGTTCAGAAGAGGCTTCAAGTTGGTGTGTCCATACACAAAGTACAGAGAGCAAAAGCAACAGCTACAAAGCAAGTGAGTGGTGACTACACAAAGCAATACGAGGTGTTAAGAGATTATCTTATGGAACTACAAGCAACTAATGTGGGTACAACTGTGAAGCTTGAGGTTGTTAATGAGCCTAACAGTACTAGAGAAACAAGGCAGTTTAAAAGGGTGTATATTTGCTTAGGGGCATTAAAGAAAGGGTTTAAAGCAGGTTTAAGAGATATTTTGGGACTAGATGGTGCTTTTATGAAAGGACCCTTTCCAGGCCAAGTACTCACAGCAGTTGGATTGGATTCAAACAACGGCATATACCCACTTGCATATGCCATTGTTGAGACTGAAAATATGAGTAGCTGGAAATGGTTTCTAGAATGCTTGGGAGATGACTTAGAGTTGTGCTCAAATTCTAACTTTACTTTCATAAGTGATAGACAAAAGGTACTATTTTCTTCTTTTTGTATTACTAATAGTTTATTTGTATATGATTGTTGCAATGATTATGTGAAATAATCCTTTACAGGGACTCTTACCTGCTATAGCACAACTATACCCACAGGCTGAGCATCGATTCTGTCTAAGACATATTTATGAGAACATGAGGAAAAAATGGAAAACAAAAGAGTATAAAGATCACTTATGGCAGTGTGCAATAGCAACCACAGTACCAGAATTTGAACACTACATGAATGAACTTAACAAGTTTGATAAGGATGCTTTTGAGTGGTTGAAGAAAATCCCCCCTCACCATTGGGCCAGAAGCCACTTTTCAGGTTACATTCCCTAACTTAGGTGAAGCTTTACTAGTGCTCATTGTATATGGTTTAGTTCATATAATTTTCTTGTTTAATACAGGCAGAGCAGGATCAGATATATTGCTCAACAATTTATGTGAGGTTTTCAACAGTAAGCTTATTCATGGTAGGAATAAGCCCATCATAAGTTGTCTTGAGTACATTAGGCAGTACCTTATGAAGAGGATTTGCAATGTGAAGAAAGTGATGTCCAAAGCTCCAGGTCCACTCACTCCAACAGCATCAAAGTTACTTGAGAGAAATAGGGAAGCTTCAGTCCAATATAGAGCTAGATGGAATGGGACTGCAAAGTATGAAGTTTATGGTCCTTGGCATGACCAGCATGTGGTTGACATGAAAAATATGTCATGTACATGTAGAAGGTGGGAATTGAATGGGATTCCATGCAGGCATGCCATAGCTACAATACATGAAATGGTTGATAGTGGAGACAAAGTTGGGGAACTTTACACTTATGTTAACAAAGTGTATTGTCTTCAAACATGGAATGAAGCTTACTCTTACACTGTGGACCCTATAAAGGGTAGAGCCATGTGGCCAAAAAGTACCTGTCCATTTCAATTAACACCACCACCACATCACAATCAACCTGGGAGACCTAAGACCAAGAGAAAGAGAAGTGCAGATGAAAAATATGATAAACATATGCAAAATCATGGTGCAGGTGAACCTGAAAAACTTACCAGAAAGTTTGTTAGTGTTAGGTGTGGGAAATGCAACAATAGGGGTCATAACTCAAGGACGTGCAAGGGTCAAGGTGGGAATGCAGGAAGAAATGAAGGAGGGCATGCAGGAAGCAGTCAAGGAGGGAATGCATGATGCAGTCAAGGAGGGAATGGAGGTAGCAGTCAATGCAGGAATTAGTGTATTTTGTTTAAAAACTTATCTTTTGGTTTAGCACAACTTTTGTGCATTTGGATGTAATGGTTTAAAACTAGTTTGTTGTAATGGTTTTATTTTGGTCTTTTAGCCCTTTTGGTCATGAAACTAATGTCAACCTTTTGTCATTGTTGAAGAATGATTTTTATGGTTTATACCAACTGTTGGTTGTCATGTTTATGGAACACATTTTTGGTTGTAAGAACTGTTTTCTGAAACAACAAATATACATTAACATTCGGTGATAACTGCAATACATTGTCATTATATCCTTGAAAAGGTTACAAATTTCTGAAGTTGTCCAAAATAACCCTAAACTGATATTACATTATCAAATACCAAAAACTACCACATTCCCTAGTTACAATTTCATAAGACAAAAAACACCCAAAAATTACATGCAACTACAGGGGTCCCTAATTGCTTATTACTAAATGAAAAGCACCCAAACCACCACAAATAGTAACCAACTTGCAAACAAACACATCTTCAATCTTGCCACTTGATAGTTTACATTGTTGATATTCCTCAATAATCCGGGTATTATCAACATAGATCGTGCACACATGGGAGGATCAATCCATCCTAAGAATCGGCATCTGGAACCCTTCACATAAAAAAATAAACCCTAAACATGAGGGTGATTTTCCAAAATGAGGGTAAAATAGCAAAATCGAACACTTACCTTTTGAGGGCAGGAAAGAAACCTCCGACCAGGGTTTGCTGATGTCCAGGAGGTGCGAACCACCGCTTCCCTACCACAGAAACACATCACCATTTTAATTTTTGATCTCTAAGAAATTGTGAACATAGAGTAGGAAGAGTATGAAGCTCGTGAAGTTGAAGAAGGAAGAGTGATGTAGCTCTGCTTTTATTTTGAATAAGGTTGCAAAAAAGGTCCCTGTATGTGGAAAGACGAAAATACCCCGGTCTTTATTGTATGTAACGGAGTATATGGACGGAAGTGAATGGGAGGGACCAAAAACAATGGAAAAATCCAATTTTGGACCAGTGGTACATCAAACTATCGTTTTGGACCAAAGTCGCATAATTTTGCCAAACACAGGGACCATTTTTGCAATTTTGTCTATTATTATTATTATTATTATTATTATTTTCTTCTAAATACCAGCATCTGCAGTTACTCTATCATGATATGGCAAAGGGGAAAATACAAAAAAGCTTTCATCTTTTTATCCACTCGACTATTTTCTAAAGTTGTGAATAAACCATTCTATTTTTAGACCGTTATGAAAACCATTTTTCCTTGTTACCCAGTTTTTCTTTCATATGACAAAGGGCAAGTTTTGACGAAAGCAAAATGTTGTTTAATCCTTTTTTTAGGCATTGAATTACTATCATGGTTATCATAAAGAAATAATAGTTCAGTGGCTAAATTTGTAAAATGGTGACAGCACATTTTGCTTTTCTGTTTTTTGCTTTTTTACAAAACCTGTAACCAAGATATATATATATATATATATATATATATATATATATATATATATATATATATATATATATAAAATTTTAGTTACTACAGAATAGTCGGTTCACCAAATCGATTCAGCCTTTCTTTGTTTCCCTCTTTTCTAAGACCAGGAAAAATGGACTGTTTGTTAAATGGCCAAATCATTTAAATGGTGAATGTAATGCTTTTCTGTAATATTCCTTTCTTCAAGTCAAGGTGCCCACGGAAAGTACTTCTTTGAATGATGAGATGAAGTATAATGGCTCAATTACTAAATTGATGAAATAGTGAAAGTAGATTGTGTTTTTCTGTATTTTACATTTTTCATTCACCTATACATTAAGATATCATACATTTATTCTTATCCAGACCAACAGCCAGAGATGTATGCAACGACATTCTATTCTGGGACTCCGAGTTCATTCTCTCCTTCTATCAAGAAACAAGCGCCATCATTAAATCAAAAAAATGCGATCCTGGTCTCCGAAAGGCACTGCTACAAATCAAAGATTACGATAATTGGGACCAAGTGTTAGACAAAGCACTCGTAGAAGACATAAAGCATCACGCAAAAAACATAACTGCAGACCTCTGTGGTTTAATACAAGGCATTAGAAACAAATATACTCACCGTGATGAATTCACGAAACCGCTGAAAAGTTTGTTTGGGGAGGACACCACAGGATTGGAGGCATATTTTAGGTACAAGTTTCCGAGACTTTTAATGGATGTGTATAAGGTTATGAAAGAGCATTGTGTGAGAGGACCGTTTCGTCAAAAGTATTTTGGAGAATAACAGTTTTTAAGTTATAAGCTGCTTCTGATGGTTTATGGCTTGGTTTAGAAAAATGCGCTCGGATACGTGATGGTTTCCAAAAACGCATCCTGTACGTGATGCGATGCATGCGATTCCCATGATGATGTGTATGCTTTTATGGATGCGATGTGAGGCGTGATGCATAAGCCTTCTACACCTGATGTGCTGTGCGGGTTTTTATTTATTAAGATAACGCTTTTAATGGGTTTTATTGACACACGGACTTCCAAGACTTTTAAGCCCTAAAACATCGATCTATCTACTCAATTTCAAGACCCCTGTTTCAGCATTGATCCTGTCAACTGTAGTTACATACAGAATAAATCTCTAAGAACCCTGTTTAAGCATCGACCCCCAATCAATTTCAAACAATTTTAGTATCCAGAGTGAGTTATTTCTTTATTTATTCGCGATTAGCTGAGTACTTTTTGTTATCAATCAGCTTCAGATATTTGGTATAACCAAGTAGATTGTTATCACTCTGAATTGTAAATCAGCTTCTGAATTCTTGCTGATTGTTTCTGTCTTTCTGAAATCTGAATTGCTATTAGACTTTCATAATCTAAATCAGTCTCAGTTGATGAAGTAATATAGCTGTAAACATATATGGTTTATTGTTCTGTTTGTGTATATAACCAATTTTGGTTATAATTAAAAGTAATATAACCACATTTGGTTACAAGTATTGACTTATGGGATGCCTCTTGATTTCTCGAACTAAGGTTTATTGTCAGGAAATGTAACAAGTATATAGATTGTGAAACCCAATAAAAAGTCAAATATATGATACTTAAGCGGTTTTATAATTTGATTACATTTTATCTCGGTACTAAAAACATATAGCTGTAAACATATACGGTTTAGTTTTTACCCATAAATATACTATATATGTCGATGTATTTTATTTATTACCCTTATACTAAGTGCAGTTAATAGCAATGTGCTTTTTATTAATTTGTGCATTATTACATTATAGTTATCATTTCTTTCTATTAAATCATTGTTACTTTATTTATTTATTAAGGTTTTGTAGTTGACATCTACCAAATTATAGCATTCTACTTTCATTTTTTTTACTAGAACATATTCTGAATAATCTAACCTAATGGTGGCGGTAATGAAATTTATTTTATAGTTGAATCGCATTTCTACATTTGGGTAAATTTATAGAATACGATATTAAAATAGGGTGAAATGGAACTAGCATATCATAATAAACAAATTAACAGATGTAGGTTAATTTCATGCCTCTACACTTAAATATATTTTTACCTATGATAGTAGTGTATCTATGTTTCGTAACAAATATAAATGATGTACTTTATTTGTTGTATATTGTTGTTGCCAACAAATTTGAGGTACATTGCTATAATGGATTAAGAGTGTAGGGTAAGTTGGTTGGTATAACGAATATAGGAATGTAAGTATGTAGCAATTTTGAGTTATATATGATTAATCCGGAAAGAAAAGAGTAATTGTGTTGCTATTATTAGTAAAAAGTGTAAGTATGTTGCTATTTCATGCATTAAAAAAATTATATTATGTAAATCATAATTGCAAGAAAAACTAAATAAGTACAGGAATTTGTTTATGCCCAACCTAAAAAACCCAATTACTTTTCCTCGTTCTTAATATTTGTTTTAAATACATATTATTACCACTACTCTACTCTTAAATCTAACACTTTTCATTGCAAGCAGGAGTTGAACCCTCAACATTTTGATGAGGGGCACATTTCTATCAACTCCTAATACCATTAAGACATAAGAGCACCCACAATGAATAAAACTTTATAGATTTGAATAGATTCCCACTCCATCCATTAAATACATATCTAAATTTACTTTTAACACCCATTGATCATTGAACAATATGCAGTATGCAGTATGTGTGTTCATATTATATGCTATTATTATGTTATGTTATGTTCAGTTAGTTCGGGACCTCGGTCCGATGCAGTTGTTAGAGTGCTTAATGTCTTTGTGATTCAAGCATGTTTTGTGTTATGTGTTTCGGACTCTGGTCCAATGCAGTATGCAGTATATGTGTTCATGCTAGTTGATATGTTTATGCTATGTTCAGTCAGTTTCCGGACTTCGGTCTGATGCAGGGGATGGGGTCTCAGTCAGTTCTGGACTTCGGTCCGATGCAGTTAGTTCCGGAGTTCGGTCCGATGCAGTTAGTTCCGGACTTCGGTCCAATGCAGGGGACGGGGTCCCAGTTAGTTCCAAACTTTGGTCCGATGCAGTGGGCAAGGCCCAATATGTGTTTATATGTTATTGTATGGTATGTGGTAGTTTGGGGGAGCTCACTAAGCTGCGTGCTTACAGTTTCAGTTTTGGTTTCTGGTACTCGGTTTTCAAAAGAGGAGCTCGGGAAGATTGCAATGCATACACCATTTGTTCAGCCTGGGGTGTTTATACTCTGATATATTTGACAGTTGTTATGATATTTTGATATGATTGATACAGTTACTATGACTTTTGAGTTACTCGTTCCATGGTTTTATTATATATGACATTAGATGTTGTGATTTTTAGTAATATTAAAACAAAAAATTTTTGGTGGTATTTTTGGGTTGTTACAAGTTGGTATCAGAGCCTTTTTGAGGGATTCGGGCGCACTCCCGAGTATGTCTGAACTCAAACTAAGGAAGTGATATAAAGTTTTCATGAGAAAAACCATGGTTACAAAAGAATTTAGAGAAAAGAAAACAATTTTAGAAAAAGTATAAAGAAAAGAGTTTTAGAAAAAGCGAAAAGCGTTTTGAAAAGAGAAAAGGGTGTGGTGCATGTAATCAGCCGAGCTCAAGTAAGTACTCCCAAATTACCCATACAAGTTTATGTTATGATTGTCAGTTTCAGTTACAGTAGAACATCATGCTAGAATAGGACTAAGGATCTAGGAGGATGCCTTATGTGCCTGCTATATGTGTTTCAGCTTTATGAGAATCGCATGCTAGTATTGAGTAGACAGTAGTAGGATAGCATGTTCAGGTTATGCCTGATAGTATGAGCTTAGCATTGTATGCTAGTACAGTTTCTCGTTATGAGAATAGATTTTCTTGAGTAGTTTCCTATGTCTGAATGCTGCTTGCTTTGTGCTTTGTAGGACTCTGAGTGATGGGAGTTAGCCGTTAGGTGAATACATCATGTCACATGTGATCAGGATTGAATAATCTCATAGTGCTGGATTGGGCCCTATTGCGCAGCTCTTGTTTTAGTCTAACCGTTGTAGGGACGAGTCTTTTACTCGAAGGATTATCTGATCCTCGTCACATGTGATGGTATTCATGTGATCGCTAATTAGCATTACAGGGAGGCCTTCAGCAGTCGAGTATTGGATTGGGTAGAGTCAGAGATTACCCTAGGGCAAGCCTAGGATGAGAGTAGCAGAGATCAGTAGTAGTAGAAGTGACTTGGTGGAGAGTGTTGTAAGTCTGCGGGCGTAGGGAATCAGGTTAGGGATACCAGTCAGGACATGAGTTCAGCTGAGTGCAGGTCAAGCGCGTGATTGATCTAGTATGGAGAGTGTTGTAAGTCTGCGGGTGTAGCCATAGTATTCACTAGAAGTCGGATAGTGTTAGAGTGTTGTAAGTCTGCGGGTGTAGCCATAGCACTCACTAGCATCCATATAATGTTAAAGTGTTGTAAGTTTGTGGGTGTAGCCGTAGCATTCACTAGCAGCCTGGTAGTGTTAGAGTGTTGTAAGTCTACGGGTGCAGCCGTAGCATTCACTAGCAGCCAGATAGTACTAGATTGTCGTAAGTCTACGGGTGTAGCCATAGCATTCACTAGGTTGGTAGATAGCGTGAGTGCGCTGTTCAGGACGCGGAAAGAATAGTAGTACCCCCCAGTTCGGGTGTAGAAGTGAGGATATAGAAATCCATGGATTGGATTTCGCAATTTCCCAGATGGATTAAACTTGGTTAAGATATTGATCAGACTGTAGGAGCTCCATTACAGCTATGAGAGCAAGGTAACAGTGGACTGCTTAAGGTCATTCAAAACATAAGGCTACCAATGGTCATGTAGCAATCACTTTTAGCCTTGGGGTTTGGTGATGTTAGGATTCGACGCATGGAACCAATCAGTTAGATCAGAAAGTTGTTCGAGTTACAGTGGTATGATAACTAGTTGCAACTAATTCTAGAGAAGGATTTCGTTCAAAAGTCATGTGGGGCGACTAAGTGGGAGTCCTTTGGCTTTGTAGCCGGACCGGAACCCGGTATTTTAGATGATTGGCGGACAAATTGAGACCAGGTAGGTCTCGGTAGATGTTGGAAAGCAGCCATGTGGCAACATGCTGCTTCAGGCAGTTTAGTGTTTCAGGCAGTTCAGTGTCTCAGACAGTTCAGTTTTCAGGCAGTTAGTGTTTCAGGCAGTTCAGTGTTTTCAGGCAAGTCAGTGTTCCAGACAATTTTGGGTCTCCAACAGTAATGGTATTTGAGGATCTCATGTATGGTAGGCGTAACAGATTGCTGAGTAATGCTAAGTCACCCACTGCGGGGTTCAGCTATAATGATTCAGTATGAGGGGCTTGTCAGGGATTCAGACCACCTCGAGACTGCAGGTTTCAGATTTGGTTGTTGTGATTGTCGCAAAGGGTTCGTTAGTATGGGTTTTAGAACCCTGCGAGGGATGATTTGGATTGCCTTGGAAGGGCTAGGATGTAGCCATAATTGTGGTCATGTTACCGGAGTGGTTTGGCGCGTAAGGAATGGTAAGGATTGATTTCGAGGACGAAATCTAATTTAAGTGGGGGAGAGTTGTAACACCCCATTTATTTAGACAAATTAATAAATGTAAGTCACGGACTAAATTGTGAAGAATTTTAGAAGTTGGGGGTTAAAAGTGTATGTTCCAGATTAGTTTTGTAGATTAGTTTTGTAAGTATTTATGAAGGCATGGACTAAATGGTAATTTATGGGACTTCTTTTGAAAAGATTTTAGAGGTTAAGGGAGTAATTGATAAATTCTGGATTTTATTTGTAAGGAAATTCCGAAACTGGGGTAGAAAAGGTAAATTAAGGCCTTGGTTTGAAAAGATGTTAATGGGGAGGGACCATTCTTGCCAATATGGAATGAATATTGTTGGTAGCAGGTATATAACTGTTGCATCGCTCAATACCCTAACCCTAGAGAGTGTTATACTCAACCGCCGACTTCACTACTCTCGTACCCTCCTCCAGCCGTCACCCGCCTCCTTCACATTTTTCCGGCCAGACGAAGACCCGACGGCCAACAACGTCATGTCGTCGGTCAGAGCCACACTCCATCATGTCGCCATCCCGCTGCCGACGCAAACCAAGAGCGGATGTCATCTCCTTCTTCCTCCTGTTGCCGCCACTCTCAACAATCGGTGAAGTCGCATCGAGCCTCTCCATCTCCTCCTACCGCTGCTCAGTCGCTGTTGATCATCCTGAGCGGCTGTTGCGGCTGGTGCTCCTTTCTGGCTGCCTTGCGCCATTTCGAGCGGTGGATGTGGTCGGAGTACACCTCTAGATCGAACTCGCGACGTTTTGGGTTTGGTGGATGTTGTTGCTGAGTTAGGACTCAAGGAAACTCGCCACCACCGTAAGGTGGTGGCTGTCATCGAAAATCCTCCGGTAATCGCAGCTGTTGTAGTCGCCTCGTGTCACCACCGCCACTGTACGCCACCAAGTAGGTGGCTGGTTTCGTTTGCAACAGAAAACGTGCGTGTGTGAGTGTCTATTGCATTTAAGTGGTGTTTGGGTGTTGTTTAGCCGGAATTCTCGAAGAACAGCCACCACCACCACCTTAGGGTGGTGGCTGCTGCCTAGCGCCACCGCAGGCCGCCACGGTGTGGTTGTGTGGGTGTGTGTTAGTTAGTGCATGTGTTTATCCTTGAGTAAAGCATTGTAAATTGTAACAAGAATGGTATAATGGAAAGAAAGTCATAACCACCACCGGCCGCCGTGTCGGGTGGCGGTGTGCCTTGTCTCGCTGTGTGATTCGTTTGGAGTGCTTGAAAACCTAATGTGCCCAAAGAAGCCCTAATGGGCCTAATGAAGAGTAATGGACTTAGTGAAAAACCCTAAAGGGCTTAATAATATTCTAGTGGGCTTAATAGGCCTAATAAAACCCTAATTGATGCAAAGGTCCAACAAATTGATAAATGGGCTAGTAATTGGGTTGGGAAACCCTAATGCCAATAAAACCCTAATTTTGAGAATTAATCGGGCCCACGCGGAAATTATTTAATAGTTTGAAGTATTAAATAATAAGCATTGACAAGATTAACCTAAGTGATATTTGACTTAATGAATTAAGTCCTTAATGGGTTAAGTAAGAAACACTTAACCCTTGTTATCATTTTATGTGAAACCCTAATTTCTCTTGGGCAATGTATTGGGCCATCCAAGAACAAGAAAATGGACTAGAATAATTTAATGGGCTTTAGGGTAAGGCCCATAGGAGGGTCTGGGCCCAATTTGGAAAATTAGGCCATAGATGGGCCATAGTTGGGGCCTAGATGGTTGTGTGATATTGGGCCCTTAGAATGAGACATGTTGGACTGGACTGATCAATTGGGCCTTATGGGAAGTCCATGTAGAGGCTTGGGCCCAATTTGGAAAATTGGGCCATATGTTGGGCTTTGATCCCTAGTTGACTTTGGGCCTATGGATTGGGCCTTGGGCTTGTAGTAATTACCCAAAGTATGTATTTATAGTTATGTGTTAGAACCCAATTATTAATTAGGTGTTATTTTGGTGTTGACAGTTCGGGAATCTGTCATCCAACAACTAAGGTTGAGTCTGCGGGACTTTAGCAATGTGGGATTGTGTCTACGGGACTTCAACAGTGTGAGGTGAGTTTTCCTTCTAGTAGGAATGGGTCTACAGCCACAATGCCGACCCGTTTAGTTAGCAGTAGTTCCGGACTACAGTCCAATGCAGTAGTTCAGTATGCTTGGTGTCTTTGTGATACATACATGGTATGAGTTATGTGTTCCGGACTATGGTCCGATGCAGTATGTAGTATGTGTGTTCATATTATATGCTATTATTATGTTATGCTATGTTCAGTTAGTTCGGGACCTCGGTCCGATGCAGTTGTTAGAGTGCTTAATGTCTTTGTGATTCAAGCATGTTTTGTGTTATGTGTTCCGGACTTTGGTCCGATGCAATATGCAGTATATGTGTTCATGCTAGTTGATATGTTTATGCTATGTTCAGTCAGTTTCCGGACTTCGGTCCGATGCAGGGGACGGGGTCCCAGTCAGTTCTGGACTTTGGTCCGATGCAGTCAGTTCCGGAGTTCCCTCCGATGCAGTTAGTTCCGGACTTCGGTCCGATGCAAGGGACGGGGTCCCAGTTACTTCCAGACTTCGGTCCGATGCAGTTTTCGGACTTCGGTCAGATGCAGTGGGCAAGGCCCAATATGTGTTTATATGTTATTGTATGGTATGTGGTAGTTTGGGGGAGCTCACTAAGCTTCGTGCTTACAGTTTCAGGTACTCAGTTTTCAAAAGAGGAGCTCGGGAAGATTGCAGTGCACACACTATTTGTTCAGCGTGGGGTGTTTATACTCTGATATATTTGACAATTATTATGATATTTTGATATGATTGATACAGTTTTTGTTTTGATACAGTTACTATGACTTTTGAGTTACTCGTTCCATGGTTTTATTATATATGACATTTGATGTTGTGATTTTTAGTAATATTAAAACAAAAATTTTTGGGTGGTATTTTTGGGTTGTTACATTGGTTGTCGGGGTTGTTGGGTTTTTATTAAAAATAGTCTTACTTTAGTGACAAATTCAATGTAATGAGAAACGGAAGCATTTTCACAGTTGAATAAACTAAAATCATTTTACCCACTAAGGATCATTTTGCAAAGCATAGAAAGATTAAAACGCCTATATAAAAGGAAAAGATAAGTTTACAACCTTTGAAGATTTGACTTCCTTTTGACAATTAGGATGATGATGAAGACGACAAAGACTCAAAGGAGGGATTCTCTAGAAGTATCCATCCAAGCAAGGATAAACTACTTCAAAAAGCTAGTCTTTACTTGTATATAACTTGTTCTTAAGTTTTAAGATATATATTAAAATATTCTTAAAGACTACTGTGCACTTGTCAATTTATTGTTAATTAATTTTATGGTGTATATATCTCTTTTATAATTAATTTATGATTTATATATTAAAATTTTGAAATAAAATAATTTTTCATAAAACCTAAGCCAGGTTACAAGCTTCTTTAGCCCCTTCTTCTTCAACTCTCCTCATCCACTTGTTAGATTAAGGTGTTTAAGCTTATAACTAAATTGGTATATACTTATAATTTAAAGCAAATTCCTTTTTGGGTTACCCTCGTATTTCGAATTCACAATATGATTACGACATCCCTATTTATATTTCGAATGGTGAGGAATGGCAAAGAACGGTTTGAACTTTCGAAAGATATATCTATCAATCTTGAAGGGTTTAAACACACACACACACACTATCTAAATAAGGTGTATAATATTAAAAAGTCTAATTGGAGACTTACTGAAGTATCGTGTAACATAAATATGTACTTCTGTAGGGAAGGAAAAGGGTATTGATTTCTAGAAGTCCAGTTGATTTCTGGGTACATGTTAATGGGAGCGTAACTGTTATGCTAGTATTGCATGTTGACAATATTGTTCATAGAAAACAATGTTTATGTTTTTTGCATATTGTAAAGTTCAGAAAGTGTTTCGCTATAGTGGACTTCTGGGAGAGGGCACTCATACTTCATTTGGAATCTAAAGGTTTAGGTCATATGGTTTAATGGAACCAAGTCAAAGACATATACGAATAGCACGTTGAAATCTTTTAACATCGGGGATTCTATTTATGGAAATATTATATCAAGGAATCGAACATATATCAAATCCTTATGTAAGACATAATGAGTCGAGTCCCATATGCTTTGAATATAGGATCGATTGTATATGCTATAATACTCTCTTATTCTAATTTTTCAAATGCCTTTAGCATTGTGTGAAAAGGATTAAAATTTAATGTGATTAAAGTTGTTAAACAACTGTCAAGAACATTCTAAGGTTTACCGAAGATTGGTTGCTTGTGGACAGTTGAAAGTATGATATTGATATGATGGACCATAGTGACAGGTTTTCGATTGAGAGGATTCTTGTTCATAATTGATGGTCATATGAGAATACGGAAATGTTTCCATAATGAGAAATGCTTGTAGAATCTAATCAATCTATATGTCGTATAGAATGGGTGGTTATTGTGTTTATTTTAGAGATGCAATGATATTTTTGAAGAGCAAGAAACATGAATCCGCTTATAAGTTATAAATATAGGGTCCGTTTGTTGATTCTAAAGGTCATGTGGGGAAGAATAGCATGTTTTTTTATATATAAGTAAATCAATAGGTGTGAATTGTCACGACAAAAACTAAAAAGTAAATTAAAATAATAAAAAAGGACAATTGCAAATTTATAAAGCGAGGGAGGTAAATATGTAACTTCTTGTATCAAAGCAAAACAAAGGAGCAACATCATATGAAGCAATGCAAGTGTAATTTTTTTGATATACGCGGGATTCAAACCTAGGTATACACCCGACCCAAGTGACGCTTTAACCGGTTGTTCCACGTATCTTTTATGTTCTGGTTTTAATAAAATCGTATATATTAATTACCTAACTGGATAATTGAATAATTAAAACTTGAGCCCTATTTTTTTCAAGCCTTATGCAACTGCACCCCCTCATGGGGCGTGTATATGTATTCCACCGAGTTAAACTATAATTTTGTTATTTCTGTAACCTATGGGATTGTGTGTATTTTAAAAGTTGTTTTTTGACTTTGGAGTGAAATGTTTAATACTAGTAAATGTTTATTGTGACAATGAATCGGCTATAAAGCTTGCTTTAAATTACTTTTTTCCATAAAAAAACAAAACATTTTGAAGTTGAAGTACAATTTGTATGAAAAAAGGTATCAAAAAAGGCTTTTTTTTAAAATAATTAAAATTGATACAGAAAAACAACTGATACTTTAAACGCGTCGTTCTTTTCTTACATCCCGCTCCCGAGTTGTAGCAAAGAAAAGAAGAGAAGAGAAAAGAAAGTAACGAGAGAAAAAAGAGAAAAGAAATGAAAAAGAAATTGTCATTTGTGCTCCTGAGTTGGAGAGAAATGGAAGGAAAGTTAAACATTTTGTTCTTTTTTTTCAAATCCTCCCAAATCGGGAGGAAAGGTAGGAGGGAAAGTTTTCCTTCCATTTCCTTCCACTTACTTCCTTTAATGAAACTCGGGAGCACCATTCTCTCTTGCTTTCCTCTCATTTCCTCTCATTTCCTTTCTTTTCTCTCTTTAAGTTGAACTCGGGAGCGGGGTGTTAATGTTGATCTTAAGAGGGGTATTGAGAACAATGACTTAATAAGAAGATTAGCATTGAGCTTAATGGAATATTAACTTACATTAAGGGTATAATATGTAAAAGCTGTGAAAGTATGAAGAATGAAAGAATTTCAGATTAGACAGAGTAAAGTGTAGACGAAGGACTGCGACTCGTTTCTCTTGAATTTGAAAAACACGCTGACCTCTGTGTTGGATTCCACCGGTTTTACCAACCGGTTCATGACCCGGAGCTTAAATACGAGACATAGAGACAGAATTCGTCATTCGCTCATTCTCTACACACAGACACACAAGCTGTTCTTAGACCTCATACTCTCTCGTATGTGTTAGGTTTCCTTGTAGGGTTTGTTCTTGTTCACGTACTTTGTAATTGCTATGTTAGTTTCTTAGGTCATATGAGTGTGGGTATAATCTGTAACGAGCTTTGGTTGTATCTGTATTCCATTTTTCAATAAAAAGAGTTCGTTTTTTTAACAATAGTCTTGTTAACATATACTTCTTTACAAAGCAGCGGCAGCAACAAGCATACGCTTTCGAATAACCTGTTCACAACTTCAAGTACACTTCTCTAAGAAGCAGCGGTAGCAGCAAGCAGAGTCGAATAGAGGACAGCCAGGTACGTTTTTTGTTAAAATTTTCCCCTGTTTATGTGAATTTTTGACTCGGTTTTGTTGTTTTTTCGTTTTAAATCATTTGCTCCTTGACCAAAGTATGTGGGAATTATGTTTGTTTTGCTACTCGTTGTAGATTGTTTCCTTGGTTTGATTACTGAAGAATGTTATGGACTCTTTGAACTAGAGACCAGTTATTGGGGCTTAGAGGACCATGCCCCCCAACTTTTTCCATAAATTACTATAGATTTTGGCTCCATAGGCAAAAACTAAAGCTTCTCATATTATATAAGTTATGTATAGCCTCATAATTAAAACTAATAACATGTATTGACATTTTCTTTTAAAAAATTATAATAGGTTATAAATGTAAAAGAAAGTCAATGGTTTTATGCTGCAACAGTTAGTTTGGAGGCTATTGTACATGAACTAGAAAACATAAAAATTGTCTAGATCTACTTTGATGAACGATGTAAAAATATTATATATTAATAGTCTTGTCTGGATTTTTTGATATATTGTACTGTATTGAAGTTTTGGTTTCGGCACCCTTAATTGTGTTGTGATGGTCGACTGGTTGTGTTCCGCCTTGTAGGGTAGGGCTCTGTTTCAAACAGTATTTAAAGAAGGTTGCTCAGGCGGTATAAAAGATTTAACTTAGCAGGTGTAGCTCGTGTTTACCCTACTTTGCTAGAATGGTGCATATGTAAATTATCTTTTTCTCCTCTTCCTGTACTATTGCTGGCCTTTTGTTAGTTTTCCTTTTTTCCTATATAATTATTTCCGTCCAACAAAAAAGCAAATCATTAAAATTCCTTCTTGTTTTTGACCCTTCTAGTTTACTCTGTCTTCTATTTTTGTCTCAGATCCTAAATTTCTTCTTGATCAAGGTCTTAATCTTGGTCTGATAACAGGCAAGAGTAAAAACAACCATCAAAAGAAAATGACCAACAATCAAAATAAGAAGTCAAATTGCCCGGGGGACACAACGGAGAGTAGAGCAGACACACCGCACCAAGCGCCTTGAACACACTCGTGAAAAATCTAAGAGAGACCACAAAACCCACTAACTCGTGAAGTTCATTCATATGGACTTCCTTTATGAACTACATATAAGGAATTCTTAAATCGAAGAAAAATGCAGGAAAAATCAAATTCTATAACAACTGACTTGTCTTTACTAGTAGAAATTTATCATCTGATCATTTTTCCTTTTTGCAAACTCATGACAGAACAATGCCACCAAGGAAAAGACCCAGACCTTCGGGCAGCACAGCGCCACCACCTCCGACGCCACCTCCCCAGTTTGATCCTGAAATGTTCCAAGCTGCAGTGACAGCAGCCGTGGTAGCTGCAATGTCACAAATTGGCACAAATAGCAATGGTGGTGCTGGATCTGGAGCCACAAACCCTAACCACGGGGATAGTGCAGGACGCACAAGGGAATGCACTTACAAGGACTTCACAAATGGCAAACCCGATTCCTTTGATGGAAGTGGGGGTGTCCTCGCACTAATTCAATGGATCGAGAGGACCGAAGCGATCTTTGAGATTTGTGCTTGCCCCGAGCGAGCAAAGTCAAGTACGCGACATTCACCTTCATCGGAAGAGCTCTCACTTGGTGGAACGGCAAAGTTAAGTCGCTTACGCTTGCAGTGGCTAACTCGTTAAGTTGGGAGGACTTAAAGAAGATGATGTTGAAGGAATATTGCCCAAGAGGTGAAGTGCAAAAGCTGGAGCAAGAACTATGGAATCTCAGAATGGCAGGCTCCGACCTTACAACTTACACCAACCGATTTTGTGATCTAGCACTCCTTTGTCCCGCTATGGTCACCCCGGAAGACAAAAAGTTGGAGCGTTACCTCTGGGGATTGTCCCCCGAAATTCAAGATAGCGTGCTCGCCTCAAGACCAACTACCTTCGACAGCGCCAAGGAGTTAGCACAACAACTCATCGACCACCATGCCCACCATGACACTATGGCAACCACCCTTACCCAAGCAAGAGGAGGGAACAACGAAAGAAAGTTTTGGGACAACAAGAAAGACCAATCAACCCAAGGCCTCGCTAAGAAGCAACAGATCCTTGCTGTTCATGCTGCCACAACCCTCACCACACCAACTCCCATGAAACCATACGCAGGAACACTTCCAAAATGCAACAAGTGTAACTTCCATCACACTGGGGCTTGCCGAAAGTTGCATTGCAAAAACTGCGACAGAGAGGGGCACACTGCTCGTTTCTGTAAGGCACCAGCACGACCCATCAACCAGGTACCCGGCTCTGGAGCAAGCCCAACCTGTTACGAGTGTGGAGAAACGGGACACTTTATAAGGGAATGCCCAAGGACAAGAGATGCTGGTGGTGGCGGGAGGGTGTTTGCAATCACCGAGGGAGAAACCACTCCGGAACTGCCCGCAAATATCAGTACGTGTTTCTAACATCGACATTTAAATCCCGAATTTCTTTATATGATAAATCTAGCGTCGATTAAAGCATGCATTGTAGTAATCATGTGACACCGGGCGGGTCATTCCTCACCATAATCAAATTCTTGTGCTACGAAAAGTCATCCCCATCTTTCCTCTAAATTCCTGGATCCCCATTCGAAGTGCAAATTTCGGGACGAAATTCCCTTTAACGGGGGGATGATGTGACAACCGTCAAATTCTGGTCAATTCAAAGTCAAATAAAGTCAACAAGTCAAACCGGTCAGCTCCACTAACCCGTGTGTGCTTGGACTTACGCTCAGTATTTACTAAACAAGTCGCTACTCTAACAAGAAAACATGAATCGAAAAGTACGTACAACTAGATCTCTTTAACCTAAAAACTGTACTACATGGCGAGCCAAACTGATGAAAACCATGTTGCATACTCATCGGGAATGTATAATATGCGTTTTTCCTGGTGAGTATTCATATAAAGTATTTATTTCCAAAAATGCGAAACTCCAGGGACAATATTTGAAATCTTCTGTTTTCTTCCCCAATTCGCATTCTACTGTGAAATACTTTGCATCTTCATTCTTACACCCTTCGCATCCCTTCGCATTTATCTCTTTAAAAATTCTGCAATTTCATCATTTTATGACCCCATTTGCGAAGTTGAGTATTTATTTCCAAAAATGCGAAACTCCAGGGACAATATTTGAAATCTTCTGTTTTCTTCCCCAATTCGCATTCTACTGTGAAATACTTCGCATCTTCATTCTTACACCCTTCGCATCCCTTCGCATTTATCTCTTTAAAAATTCTGCAATTTCATCATTTTATGACCCCATTTGCGAAGTTGAGTATTTATTTCCAAAAATGCGAAACTCCGGGGACAATATTTGAAATCTTCTGTTTTCTTCCCCAATTCGCATTCTACTGTGAAATACTTCGCATCTTCATTCTTACACCCTTCGCATCCCTTCGCATTTATCACCTTCGCATTTTAAGCTAATTAATCGAATGCGATTCACAAAATTTTCATTCAAGATGCGAACACAGTTTAGTTCTTGAACTCTAAACTTGCGAAATCAAAAATTCATATGTTGAACCCATATGCGAATATTAACCCAATTGACTTCAAATTGACTCATAGATGCGAACACTCGATTGTTTTACTTTCGCAAAATGAGCATCAACAACTCCACAATCGAGTTTTTAAATTCTTACAAACAACAATTTCATAGTCCTTGACTTCGCGTCTTTCTTCACGAATCACCCCTCAATCATCAATCCAATTGCGAATCAAAACTCATGTTCTTGCTTTATCGATTCATCGACTACACTCATACAAATGCGAACAATACTCAATTTCAAAATCGATTGAAACTTATAGCAAAGCTAAATCCAACTTCGCATTCAAGCAGTGTTATTGATTCGCAGTCACAAGCAACCACCCCACACCCACTCTATGACCAGCCATACCTCCCCACCTTACCTATGTCACTTCAATGTTCCCTTACACTCAATTTACCCTCCTTCCCACGTTTTTAGAGCGGGAACAAACATCCTCTCTCCTCATTTCTCTCAATTGCCCTCATTTCACTAAAGTATCAAACACCACTTTTCTCTCAAACTCTTCTACACAAATTTTCGAGATCCAAGGCTGGATTCAAGTGTTCTTCCACACTTAATTCCCGAAAACCTTCAAGGCATCTCCAAGTGTTCTTAAATTAAACACTTCCATTCTTCAACACTTATCTGCTGAAATCACTTAAGGTGAGTTCATACCCCTACATTTTCATGTTTTCTCAAGTTTTCAGGGGGGGAATACAAGTTAAAACACTAAGAACATATCTAAATTTTTCTAACAGCCTTCATCAGAAAAGTTCATCTCCATTCACGGACTGTTTTGGGCATCTTAAACATTTTTGTTTTCAAAACTGTACAAGGTGCAAATAGTTCAAGTTTTTAGCTTTAAAATGGCTACTTGCACATCTCCATACGATTTTTCTACAATTTATGGTGATTTTTACAAAACTGCCTATCATTTCAAACAACAATCCGGACTAGTCTGTGATTATGGACTTTTTCACCCAAGTTAGAGGTCATTATAAATTGCGATAAAAATTATGAGCAAACTAGACACATTTTGTGAACTCTCAGAATTTACGGATCTAGTTTTCGACTTCGTATGATTTTTCTATGATTTTTCCAAAACAGGGCAAAATTGCTAAATTTTGCCAACAGCATGTAAATATCATAACACTTTGTATTATGTTGAGCAAAGTGTAAAATCATAAGTTCTAATATTTGAATGTGTTTCCTTGCTAGTTTATCATTATGAACTGAAACTAAGACATTCATATTAAATATTATTCATTCATTTTGGAACACGTACTAATAAACTATAAAAAGTATAGTTTGATAAATCCACAACACTAATACTTTTCCATAAAAGAGTTCATACATAGTACATACATTTTAGATAAACTATAATAGGTATAGTTTATGATACATCACTCTACGCTCTCGTACAAGAAGGTTACATTCATACAAGAAATATTTATATTCACACACATTCACGTAAACTTGTTATCCTATATTGTGAGTTTCTCTATTTTTCTCTCTCTCTCTCTCTCTCCCCGTACGTCCGAGTGCGGGATATAATTCCTGGTAGTTATAATCAGAATCTCCTTGAGGGAGAACGTGATACTTGTATATAGATCTATATTGGGATTGACACCCCACACCTTGCTGCTAGCTACAGTTGGACCTGCAGGTCTACGGGTGACAATTGTCATTTCATTTTTCGCGACACTGAGAACGTCGTGGCAGGTTCACATAGTCATAGTATGATTATAACGGCTCACATAGGGAACAATCCATAAGTTTACGGGATTTTATTTTTAAAACCTAAATGAGTTTTATGTTGATTTAAAGTCACCTTTTATCTCTATGGGTACAAATACAAAGTACCGGGTCTCTATACAAAAAGAGGTACAGATACAAAGTACCGGGTCTCTATACAAAGTTATTATGATATTAAAACTACACTTCCTCTAAAATTGTTAGACTTCAACTATAGTCGCTGAGCGTATATGTTGAGTCATATAAGAATTTAGTCTTGATTGGCCTAGAATTGGTGGTGCCCGCCTCATCTCCTGTTCCTCGTTGGGTTGTGGACCTAGGGCAGACCCACTATATTCAACGTTTTATCCAAGTTGAACCTTATATAACTTTATATGTTGGACGATTATAGAGGAACTCTACGGAATACTCTAGGGTTCATTAAAGCATAATGCAGGATTATTTCTATTCATACTTAACTAAGAAAATATTGGATTTTCTGGAAATCAAACTAAATCGATTTTACAAGGAAAAACGGTTTCTACTTCAAACAAAACTCTTATGAACTCACCAACCTTTGTGTTGACACTCTTTAAAACTACTTGTATTCTCAGGAAATCAGTGAAACAGGCAAACTTCATCGCTTTGAGGATGGGACGCTAAACCGTCAACAATTTATTTTGTCATCATAATGTAATTGCTTTTGAAACATGTAAACATATACTTTGGTGTGACTTTTGCAATTATATATATATGGTGGTTGTTTTTACTTTGAACACTATTATACACGTCGTTGTGATACTGTACATGAAGTCCTCCACCCCCAGACGTTTCCGCCATCCTTGGTTTGGGGGTGTGACAGATTGGTATCAGAGCATTGTTTATAGTGAACTAAGTATATCGAACCACATAAGATATACAAACTATAAATGCATTGGGACTAAGGTCTCTGATTTTAAGATTTCAAAACCACTATACCTTTAAGAATAAATAACTTTTGTTAAAAGTATACATGCATGCATACATACTAAGGTCAGCATCATTTTAGGACAAAACAAAAGTAATGATTGTTGGATATCACAGGTAAGCCTGGGGATGTATGATCAGTCTTGGGAATAGCATAGCCTGATCAACTATGCTGGTCCGAGGAGTGATTAGCATATGCCCAAGAATGGTTGTGATGTGGCAACAAGTCTAAAAACTTACCAACACTACCACAATGAAATACCATAGGGGTATTTTGGCATTATTAAAATTACATATGTGAGAACTAAATAGATCTTTATCAATAGGTCAATAGTTGCTTAGTGGATACATTAAAATTTTATGTATCCAGGACGTCATAGACTTAGAATCTGTGGATCTTTGCTCTACTTCCTGTTCTCGTTGGATTGGGGATTTAGAGTTAGGGTCGCTTATTCGAAGGTCTATCCTGTCCCGAATACATATAATTAGTATGCACTAAACAATTTGTTGAAGTACCTGATAAAGATCATCGTATAATTAGCTAATTAGTACGTTTGCTTAATTATTTCTTATATCCCCCTTTCTCGCGAAGATATCATGGCTGGATTTCCATCCACACGACGACCCGTACTACCCTAACCACGACAATACCAAATGGCTCGGAGAGGAGCCAGAGAATGATTACCCAACCCCTGTAGATGGTCACCAAGCTGAAGGCTATGCTGATGGTTCTGACTCCGACCCTGAAGTGGAGAACTTAACCCCGATGACCCTTGTTCCGAATCCCAACCCTTGACCGACTTTCAAGGCCCGACGCCTCCTTGGGTAGAGTGCATGGAAACCTGGAGCAAAGAACAAGACCAACACATGTCGTTTAATAGAGAACGAAGCTTCTACAACATAAACGAAGGAAGCTCAACAGATACAATTTCTCCAATCCTGGTCCATAGAGTTGCCCGAAACGAGATTCTGGGTAGAACAACTCTCCATAGTATCGCAAAGGTTGATGCAAATGCAAGAATACATACGATCCGCACCAAGCGCCTTGAACACACTCGTGAAAAATCTAAGAGAGACCACAAAACCCACTAACTCGTGAAGTTCATTCATATGGACTTCCTTTATGAACTACATATAAGGAATTCTTAAATCGAAGAAAAATGCAGGAAAAATCAAATTCTATAACAACTGACTTGTCTTTACTAGTAGAAATTTATCATCTGATCATTTTTCCTTTTTGCAAACTCATGACAGAACAATGCCACCAAGGAAAAGACCCAGACCTTCGGGCAGCACAGCGCCACCACCTCCGACGCCACCTCCCCAGTTTGATCCTGAAATGTTCCAAGCTGCAGTGACAGCAGCCGTGGTAGCTGCAATGTCACAAATTGGCACAAATAGCAATGGTGGTGCTGGATCTGGAGCCACAAACCCTAACCACGGGGATAGTGCAGGACGCACAAGGGAATGCACTTACAAGGACTTCACAAATGGCAAACCCGATTCCTTTGATGGAAGTGGGGGTGTCCTCGCACTAATTCAATGGATCGAGAGGACCGAAGCGATCTTTGAGATTTGTGCTTGCCCCGAGCGAGCAAAGTCAAGTACGCGACATTCACCTTCATCGGAAGAGCTCTCACTTGGTGGAACGACAAAGTTAAGTCGCTTACGCTTGCAGTGGCTAACTCGTTAAGTTGGGAGGACTTAAAGAAGATGATGTTGAAGGAATATTGCCCAAGAGGTGAAGTGCAAAAGCTGGAGCAAGAACTATGGAATCTCAGAATGGCAGGCTCCGACCTTACAACTTACACCAACCGATTTTGTGATCTAGCACTCCTTTGTCCCGCTATGGTCACCCCGGAAGACAAAAAGTTGGAGCGTTACCTCTGGGGATTGTCCCCCGAAATTCAAGATAGCGTGCTCGCCTCAAGACCAACTACCTTCGACAGCGCCAAGGAGTTAGCACAACAACTCATCGACCACCATGCCCACCATGACACTATGGCAACCACCCTTACCCAAGCAAGAGGAGGGAACAACGAAAGAAAGTTTTGGGACAACAAGAAAGACCAATCAACCCAAGGCCTCGCTAAGAAGCAACAGATCCTTGCTGTTCATGCTGCCACAACCCTCACCACACCAACTCCCATGAAACCATACGCAGGAACACTTCCAAAATGCAACAAGTGTAACTTCCATCACACTGGGGCTTGCCGAAAGTTGCATTGCAAAAACTGCGACAGAGAGGGGCACACTGCTCGTTTCTGTAAGGCACCAGCACGACCCATCAACCAGGTACCCGGCTCTGGAGCAAGCCCAACCTGTTACGAGTGTGGAGAAACGGGACACTTTATAAGGGAATGCCCAAGGACAAGAGATGCTGGTGGTGGCGGGAGGGTGTTTGCAATCACCGAGGGAGAAACCACTCCGGAACTGCCCGCAAATATCAGTACGTGTTTCTAACATCGACATTTAAATCCCGAATTTCTTTATATGATAAATCTAGCGTCGATTAAAGCATGCATTGTAGTAATCATGTGACACCGGGCGGGTCATTCCTCACCATAATCAAATTCTTGTGCTACGAAAAGTCATCCCCATCTTTCCTCTAAATTCCTGGATCCCCATTCGAAGTGCAAATTTCGGGACGAAATTCCCTTTAACGGGGGGATGATGTGACAACCGTCAAATTCTGGTCAATTCAAAGTCAAATAAAGTCAACAAGTCAAACCGGTCAGCTCCACTAACCCGTGTGTGCTTGGACTTACGCTCAGTATTTACTAAACAAGTCGCTACTCTAACAAGAAAACATGAATCGAAAAGTACGTACAACTAGATCTCTTTAACCTAAAAACTGTACTACATGGCGAGCCAAACTGATGAAAACCATGTTGCATACTCATCGGGAATGTATAATATGCGTTTTTCCTGGTGAGTATTCATATAAAGTATTTATTTCCAAAAATGCGAAACTCCAGGGACAATATTTGAAATCTTCTGTTTTCTTCCCCAATTCGCATTCTACTGTGAAATACTTTGCATCTTCATTCTTACACCCTTCGCATCCCTTCGCATTTATCTCTTTAAAAATTCTGCAATTTCATCATTTTATGACCCCATTTGCGAAGTTGAGTATTTATTTCCAAAAATGCGAAACTCCAGGGACAATATTTGAAATCTTCTGTTTTCTTCCCCAATTCGCATTCTACTGTGAAATACTTCGCATCTTCATTCTTACACCCTTCGCATCCCTTCGCATTTATCTCTTTAAAAATTCTGCAATTTCATCATTTTATGACCCCATTTGCGAAGTTGAGTATTTATTTCCAAAAATGCGAAACTCCGGGGACAATATTTGAAATCTTCTGTTTTCTTCCCCAATTCGCATTCTACTGTGAAATACTTCGCATCTTCATTCTTACACCCTTCGCATCCCTTCGCATTTATCACCTTCGCATTTTAAGCTAATTAATCGAATGCGATTCACAAAATTTTCATTCCAGATGCGAACACAGTTTAGTTCTTGAACTCTAAACTTGCGAAATCAAAAATTCATATGTTGAACCCATATGCGAATATTAACCCAATTGACTTCAAATTGACTCATAGATGCGAACACTCGATTGTTTTACTTTCGCAAAATGAGCATCAACAACTCCACAATCGAGTTTTTAAATTCTTACAAACAACAATTTCATAGTCCTTGACTTCGCGTCTTTCTTCACGAATCACCCCTCAATCATCAATCCAATTGCGAATCAAAACTCATGTTCTTGCTTTATCGATTCATCGACTACACTCATACAAATGCGAACAATACTCAATTTCAAAATCGATTGAAACTTATAGCAAAGCTAAATCCAACTTCGCATTCAAGCAGTGTTATTGATTCGCAGTCACAAGCAACCACCCCACACCCACTCTATGACCAGCCATACCTCCCCACCTTACCTATGTCACTTCAATGTTCCCTTACACTCAATTTACCCTCCTTCCCACGTTTTTAGAGCGGGAACAAACATCCTCTCTCCTCATTTCTCTCAATTGCCCTCATTTCACTAAAGTATCAAACACCACTTTTCTCTCAAACTCTTCTACACAAATTTTCGAGATCCAAGGCTGGATTCAAGTGTTCTTCCACACTTAATTCCCGAAAACCTTCAAGGCATCTCCAAGTGTTCTTAAATTAAACACTTCCATTCTTCAACACTTATCTGCTGAAATCACTTAAGGTGAGTTCATACCCCTACATTTTCATGTTTTCTCAAGTTTTCAGGGGGGGAATACAAGTTAAAACACTAAGAACATATCTAAATTTTTCTAACAGCCTTCATCAGAAAAGTTCATCTCCATTCACGGACTGTTTTGGGCATCTTAAACATTTTTGTTTTCAAAACTGTACAAGGTGCAAATAGTTCAAGTTTTTAGCTTTAAAATGGCTACTTGCACATCTCCATACGATTTTTCTACAATTTATGGTGATTTTTACAAAACTGCCTATCATTTCAAACAACAATCCGGACCAGTCTGTGATTATGGACTTTTTCACCCAAGTTAGAGGTCATTATAAATTGCGATAAAAATTATGAGCAAACTAGACACATTTTGTGAACTCTCAGAATTTACGGATCTAGTTTTCGACTTCGTATGATTTTTCCAAAACAGGGCAAAATTGCTAAATTTTGCCAACAGCATGTAAATATCATAACACTTTGTATTATGTTGAGCAAAGTGTAAAATCATAAGTTCTAATATTTGAATGTGTTTCCTTGCTAGTTTATCATTATGAACTGAAACTAAGACATTCATATTAAATATTATTCATTCATTTTGGAACACGTACTAATAAACTATAAAAAGTATAGTTTGATAAATCCACAACACTAATACTTTTCCATAAAAGAGTTCATACATAGTACATACATTTTAGATAAACTATAATAGGTATAGTTTATGATACATCACTCTACGCTCTCGTACAAGAAGGTTACATTCATACAAGAAATATTTATATTCACACACATTCACGTAAACTTGTTATCCTATATTGTGAGTTTCTCTATTTTTCTCTCTCTCTCTCTCTCTCCCCGTACGTCCGAGTGCGGGATATAATTCCTGGTAGTTATAATCAGAATCTCCTTGAGGGAGAACGTGATACTTGTATATAGATCTATATTGGGATTGACACCCCACACCTTGCTGCTAGCTACAGTTGGACCTGCAGGTCTACGGGTGACAATTGTCATTTCATTTTTCGCGACACTGAGAACGTCGTGGCAGGTTCACATAGTCATAGTATGATTATAACGGCTCACATAGGGAACAATCCATAAGTTTACGGGATTTTATTTTTAAAACCTAAATGAGTTTTATGTTGATTTAAAGTCACCTTTTATCTCTATGGGTACAAATACAAAGTACCGGGTCTCTATACAAAAAGAGGTACAGATACAAAGTACCGGGTCTCTATACAAAGTTATTATGATATTAAAACTACACTTCCTCTAAAATTGTTAGACTTCAACTATAGTCGCTGAGCGTATATGTTGAGTCATATAAGAATTTAGTCTTGATTGGCCTAGAATTGGTGGTGCCCGCCTCATCTCCTGTTCCTCGTTGGGTTGTGGACCTAGGGCAGACCCACTATATTCAACGTTTTATCCAAGTTGAACCTTATATAACTTTATATGTTGGACGATTATAGAGGAACTCTACGGAATACTCTAGGGTTCATTAAAGCATAATGCAGGATTATTTCTATTCATACTTAACTAAGAAAATATTGGATTTTCTGGAAATCAAACTAAATCGATTTTACAAGGAAAAACGGTTTCTACTTCAAACAAAACTCTTATGAACTCACCAACCTTTGTGTTGACACTCTTTAAAACTACTTGTATTCTCAGGAAATCAGTGAAACAGGCAAACTTCATCGCTTTGAGGATGGGACGCTAAACCGTCAACAATTTATTTTGTCATCATAATGTAATTGCTTTTGAAACATGTAAACATATACTTTGGTGTGACTTTTGCAATTATATATATATGGTGGTTGTTTTTACTTTGAACACTATTATACACGTCGTTGTGATACTGTACATGAAGTCCTCCACCCCCAGACGTTTCCGCCATCCTTGGTTTGGGGGTGTGACAGATTGGTATCAGAGCATTGTTTATAGTGAACTAAGTATATCGAACCACATAAGATATACAAACTATAAATGCATTGGGACTAAGGTCTCTGATTTTAAGATTTCAAAACCACTATACCTTTAAGAATAAATAACTTTTGTTAAAAGTATACATGCATGCATACATACTAAGGTCAGCATCATTTTAGGACAAAACAAAAGTAATGATTGTTGGATATCACAGGTAAGCCTGGGGATGTATGATCAGTCTTGGGAATAGCATAGCCTGATCAACTATGCTGGTCCGAGGAGTGATTAGCATATGCCCAAGAATGGTTGTGATGTGGCAACAAGTCTAAAAACTTACCAACACTACCACAATGAAATACCATAGGGGTATTTTGGCATTATTAAAATTACATATGTGAGAACTAAATAGATCTTTATCAATAGGTCAATAGTTGCTTAGTGGATACATTAAAATTTTATGTATCCAGGACGTCATAGACTTAGAATCTGTGGATCTTTGCTCTACTTCCTGTTCTCGTTGGATTGGGGATTTAGAGTTAGGGTCGCTTATTCGAAGGTCTATCCTGTCCCGAATACATATAATTAGTATGCACTAAACAATTTGTTGAAGTACCTGATAAAGATCATCGTATAATTAGCTAATTAGTACGTTTGCTTAATTATTTCTTATATCCCCCTTTCTCGCGAAGATATCATGGCTGGATTTCCATCCACACGACGACCCGTACTACCCTAACCACGACAATACCAAATGGCTCGGAGAGGAGCCAGAGAATGATTACCCAACCCCTGTAGATGGTCACCAAGCTGAAGGCTATGCTGATGGTTCTGACTCCGACCCTGAAGTGGAGAACTTAACCCCGATGACCCTTGTTCCGAATCCCAACCCTTGACCGACTTTCAAGGCCCGACGCCTCCTTGGGTAGAGTGCATGGAAACCTGGAGCAAAGAACAAGACCAACACATGTCGTTTAATAGAGAACGAAGCTTCTACAACATAAACGAAGGAAGCTCAACAGATACAATTTCTCCAATCCTGGTCCATAGAGTTGCCCGAAACGAGATTCTGGGTAGAACAACTCTCCATAGTATCGCAAAGGTTGATGCAAATGCAAGAATACATACGATCCGCACCAAGCGCCTTGAACACACTCGTGAAAAATCTAAGAGAGACCACAAAACCCACTAACTCGTGAAGTTCATTCATATGGACTTCCTTTATGAACTACATATAAGGAATTCTTAAATCGAAGAAAAATGCAGGAAAAATCAAATTCTATAACAACTGACTTGTCTTTACTAGTAGAAATTTATCATCTGATCATTTTTCCTTTTTGCAAACTCATGACAGAACAATGCCACCAAGGAAAAGACCCAGACCTTCGGGCAGCACAGCGCCACCACCTCCGACGCCACCTCCCCAGTTTGATCCTGAAATGTTCCAAGCTGCAGTGACAGCAGCCGTGGTAGCTGCAATGTCACAAATTGGCACAAATAGCAATGGTGGTGCTGGATCTGGAGCCACAAACCCTAACCACGGGGATAGTGCAGGACGCACAAGGGAATGCACTTACAAGGACTTCACAAATGGCAAACCCGATTCCTTTGATGGAAGTGGGGGTGTCCTCGCACTAATTCAATGGATCGAGAGGACCGAAGCGATCTTTGAGATTTGTGCTTGCCCCGAGCGAGCAAAGTCAAGTACGCGACATTCACCTTCATCGGAAGAGCTCTCACTTGGTGGAACGGCAAAGTTAAGTCGCTTACGCTTGCAGTGGCTAACTCGTTAAGTTGGGAGGACTTAAAGAAGATGATGTTGAAGGAATATTGCCCAAGAGGTGAAGTGCAAAAGCTGGAGCAAGAACTATGGAATCTCAGAATGGCAGGCTCCGACCTTACAACTTACACCAACCGATTTTGTGATCTAGCACTCCTTTGTCCCGCTATGGTCACCCCGGAAGACAAAAAGTTGGAGCGTTACCTCTGGGGATTGTCCCCCGAAATTCAAGATAGCGTGCTCGCCTCAAGACCAACTACCTTCGACAGCGCCAAGGAGTTAGCACAACAACTCATCGACCACCATGCCCACCATGACACTATGGCAACCACCCTTACCCAAGCAAGAGGAGGGAACAACGAAAGAAAGTTTTGGGACAACAAGAAAGACCAATCAACCCAAGGCCTCGCTAAGAAGCAACAGATCCTTGCTGTTCATGCTGCCACAACCCTCACCACACCAACTCCCATGAAACCATACGCAGGAACACTTCCAAAATGCAACAAGTGTAACTTCCATCACACTGGGGCTTGCCGAAAGTTGCATTGCAAAAACTGCGACAGAGAGGGGCACACTGCTCGTTTCTGTAAGGCACCAGCACGACCCATCAACCAGGTACCCGGCTCTGGAGCAAGCCCAACCTGTTACGAGTGTGGAGAAACGGGACACTTTATAAGGGAATGCCCAAGGACAAGAGATGCTGGTGGTGGCGGGAGGGTGTTTGCAATCACCGAGGGAGAAACCACTCCGGAACTGCCCGCAAATATCAGTACGTGTTTCTAACATCGACATTTAAATCCCGAATTTCTTTATATGATAAATCTAGCGTCGATTAAAGCATGCATTGTAGTAATCATGTGACACCGGGCGGGTCATTCCTCACCATAATCAAATTCTTGTGCTACGAAAAGTCATCCCCATCTTTCCTCTAAATTCCTGGATCCCCATTCGAAGTGCAAATTTCGGGACGAAATTCCCTTTAACGGGGGGATGATGTGACAACCGTCAAATTCTGGTCAATTCAAAGTCAAATAAAGTCAACAAGTCAAACCGGTCAGCTCCACTAACCCGTGTGTGCTTGGACTTACGCTCAGTATTTACTAAACAAGTCGCTACTCTAACAAGAAAACATGAATCGAAAAGTACGTACAACTAGATCTCTTTAACCTAAAAACTGTACTACATGGCGAGCCAAACTGATGAAAACCATGTTGCATACTCATCGGGAATGTATAATATGCGTTTTTCCTGGTGAGTATTCATATAAAGTATTTATTTCCAAAAATGCGAAACTCCAGGGACAATATTTGAAATCTTCTGTTTTCTTCCCCAATTCGCATTCTACTGTGAAATACTTCGCATCTTCATTCTTACACCCTTCGCATCCCTTCGCATTTATCTCTTTAAAAATTCTGCAATTTCATCATTTTATGACCCCATTTGCGAAGTTGAGTATTTATTTCCAAAAATGCGAAACTCCAGGGACAATATTTGAAATCTTCTGTTTTCTTCCCCAATTCGCATTCTACTGTGAAATACTTCGCATCTTCATTCTTACACCCTTCGCATCCCTTCGCATTTATCTCTTTAAAAATTCTGCAATTTCATCATTTTATGACCCCATTTGCGAAGTTGAGTATTTATTTCCAAAAATGCGAAACTCCGGGGACAATATTTGAAATCTTCTGTTTTCTTCCCCAATTCGCATTCTACTGTGAAATACTTCGCATCTTCATTCTTACACCCTTCGCATCCCTTCGCATTTATCACCTTCGCATTTTAAGCTAATTAATCGAATGCGATTCACAAAATTTTCATTCAAGATGCGAACACAGTTTAGTTCTTGAACTCTAAACTTGCGAAATCAAAAATTCATATGTTGAACCCATATGCGAATATTAACCCAATTGACTTCAAATTGACTCATAGATGCGAACACTCGATTGTTTTACTTTCGCAAAATGAGCATCAACAACTCCACAATCGAGTTTTTAAATTCTTACAAACAACAATTTCATAGTCCTTGACTTCGCGTCTTTCTTCACGAATCACCCCTCAATCATCAATCCAATTGCGAATCAAAACTCATGTTCTTGCTTTATCGATTCATCGACTACACTCATACAAATGCGAACAATACTCAATTTCAAAATCGATTGAAACTTATAGCAAAGCTAAATCCAACTTCGCATTCAAGCAGTGTTATTGATTCGCAGTCACAAGCAACCACCCCACACCCACTCTATGACCAGCCATACCTCCCCACCTTACCTATGTCACTTCAATGTTCCCTTACACTCAATTTACCCTCCTTCCCACGTTTTTAGAGCGGGAACAAACATCCTCTCTCCTCATTTCTCTCAATTGCCCTCATTTCACTAAAGTATCAAACACCACTTTTCTCTCAAACTCTTCTACACAAATTTTCGAGATCCAAGGCTGGATTCAAGTGTTCTTCCACACTTAATTCCCGAAAACCTTCAAGGCATCTCCAAGTGTTCTTAAATTAAACACTTCCATTCTTCAACACTTATCTGCTGAAATCACTTAAGGTGAGTTCATACCCCTACATTTTCATGTTTTCTCAAGTTTTCAGGGGGGGAATACAAGTTAAAACACTAAGAACATATCTAAATTTTTCTAACAGCCTTCATCAGAAAAGTTCATCTCCATTCACGGACTGTTTTGGGCATCTTAAACATTTTTGTTTTCAAAACTGTACAAGGTGCAAATAGTTCAAGTTTTTAGCTTTAAAATGGCTACTTGCACATCTCCATACGATTTTTCTACAATTTATGGTGATTTTTACAAAACTGCCTATCATTTCAAACAACAATCCGGACCAGTCTGTGATTATGGACTTTTTCACCCAAGTTAGAGGTCATTATAAATTGCGATAAAAATTATGAGCAAACTAGACACATTTTGTGAACTCTCAGAATTTACGGATCTAGTTTTCGACTTCGTATGATTTTTCTATGATTTTTCCAAAACAGGGCAAAATTGCTAAATTTTGCCAACAGCATGTAAATATCATAACACTTTGTATTATGTTGAGCAAAGTGTAAAATCATAAGTTCTAATATTTGAATGTGTTTCCTTGCTAGTTTATCATTATGAACTGAAACTAAGACATTCATATTAAATATTATTCATTCATTTTGGAACACGTACTAATAAACTATAAAAAGTATAGTTTGATAAATCCACAACACTAATACTTTTCCATAAAAGAGTTCATACATAGTACATACATTTTAGATAAACTATAATAGGTATAGTTTATGATACATCACTCTACGCTCTCGTACAAGAAGGTTACATTCATACAAGAAATATTTATATTCACACACATTCACGTAAACTTGTTATCCTATATTGTGAGTTTCTCTATTTTTCTCTCTCTCTCTCTCTCTCCCCGTACGTCCGAGTGCGGGATATAATTCCTGGTAGTTATAATCAGAATCTCCTTGAGGGAGAACGTGATACTTGTATATAGATCTATATTGGGATTGACACCCCACACCTTGCTGCTAGCTACAGTTGGACCTGCAGGTCTACGGGTGACAATTGTCATTTCATTTTTCGCGACACTGAGAACGTCGTGGCAGGTTCACATAGTCATAGTATGATTATAACGGCTCACATAGGGAACAATCCATAAGTTTACGGGATTTTATTTTTAAAACCTAAATGAGTTTTATGTTGATTTAAAGTCACCTTTTATCTCTATGGGTACAAATACAAAGTACCGGGTCTCTATACAAAAAGAGGTACAGATACAAAGTACCGGGTCTCTATACAAAGTTATTATGATATTAAAACTACACTTCCTCTAAAATTGTTAGACTTCAACTATAGTCGCTGAGCGTATATGTTGAGTCATATAAGAATTTAGTCTTGATTGGCCTAGAATTGGTGGTGCCCGCCTCATCTCCTGTTCCTCGTTGGGTTGTGGACCTAGGGCAGACCCACTATATTCAACGTTTTATCCAAGTTGAACCTTATATAACTTTATATGTTGGACGATTATAGAGGAACTCTACGGAATACTCTAGGGTTCATTAAAGCATAATGCAGGATTATTTCTATTCATACTTAACTAAGAAAATATTGGATTTTCTGGAAATCAAACTAAATCGATTTTACAAGGAAAAACGGTTTCTACTTCAAACAAAACTCTTATGAACTCACCAACCTTTGTGTTGACACTCTTTAAAACTACTTGTATTCTCAGGAAATCAGTGAAACAGGCAAACTTCATCGCTTTGAGGATGGGACGCTAAACCGTCAACAATTTATTTTGTCATCATAATGTAATTGCTTTTGAAACATGTAAACATATACTTTGGTGTGACTTTTGCAATTATATATATATGGTGGTTGTTTTTACTTTGAACACTATTATACACGTCGTTGTGATACTGTACATGAAGTCCTCCACCCCCAGACGTTTCCGCCATCCTTGGTTTGGGGGTGTGACAGATTGGTATCAGAGCATTGTTTATAGTGAACTAAGTATATCGAACCACATAAGATATACAAACTATAAATGCATTGGGACTAAGGTCTCTGATTTTAAGATTTCAAAACCACTATACCTTTAAGAATAAATAACTTTTGTTAAAAGTATACATGCATGCATACATACTAAGGTCAGCATCATTTTAGGACAAAACAAAAGTAATGATTGTTGGATATCACAGGTAAGCCTGGGGATGTATGATCAGTCTTGGGAATAGCATAGCCTGATCAACTATGCTGGTCCGAGGAGTGATTAGCATATGCCCAAGAATGGTTGTGATGTGGCAACAAGTCTAAAAACTTACCAACACTACCACAATGAAATACCATAGGGGTATTTTGGCATTATTAAAATTACATATGTGAGAACTAAATAGATCTTTATCAATAGGTCAATAGTTGCTTAGTGGATACATTAAAATTTTATGTATCCAGGACGTCATAGACTTAGAATCTGTGGATCTTTGCTCTACTTCCTGTTCTCGTTGGATTGGGGATTTAGAGTTAGGGTCGCTTATTCGAAGGTCTATCCTGTCCCGAATACATATAATTAGTATGCACTAAACAATTTGTTGAAGTACCTGATAAAGATCATCGTATAATTAGCTAATTAGTACGTTTGCTTAATTATTTCTTATATCCCCCTTTCTCGCGAAGATATCATGGCTGGATTTCCATCCACACGACGACCCGTACTACCCTAACCACGACAATACCAAATGGCTCGGAGAGGAGCCAGAGAATGATTACCCAACCCCTGTAGATGGTCACCAAGCTGAAGGCTATGCTGATGGTTCTGACTCCGACCCTGAAGTGGAGAACTTAACCCCGATGACCCTTGTTCCGAATCCCAACCCTTGACCGACTTTCAAGGCCCGACGCCTCCTTGGGTAGAGTGCATGGAAACCTGGAGCAAAGAACAAGACCAACACATGTCGTTTAATAGAGAACGAAGCTTCTACAACATAAACGAAGGAAGCTCAACAGATACAATTTCTCCAATCCTGGTCCATAGAGTTGCCCGAAACGAGATTCTGGGTAGAACAACTCTCCATAGTATCGCAAAGGTTGATGCAAATGCAAGAATACATACGATCCGCACCAAGCGCCTTGAACACACTCGTGAAAAATCTAAGAGAGACCACAAAACCCACTAACTCGTGAAGTTCATTCATATGGACTTCCTTTATGAACTACATATAAGGAATTCTTAAATCGAAGAAAAATGCAGGAAAAATCAAATTCTATAACAACTGACTTGTCTTTACTAGTAGAAATTTATCATCTGATCATTTTTCCTTTTTGCAAACTCATGACAGAACAATGCCACCAAGGAAAAGACCCAGACCTTCGGGCAGCACAGCGCCACCACCTCCGACGCCACCTCCCCAGTTTGATCCTGAAATGTTCCAAGCTGCAGTGACAGCAGCCGTGGTAGCTGCAATGTCACAAATTGGCACAAATAGCAATGGTGGTGCTGGATCTGGAGCCACAAACCCTAACCACGGGGATAGTGCAGGACGCACAAGGGAATGCACTTACAAGGACTTCACAAATGGCAAACCCGATTCCTTTGATGGAAGTGGGGGTGTCCTCGCACTAATTCAATGGATCGAGAGGACCGAAGCGATCTTTGAGATTTGTGCTTGCCCCGAGCGAGCAAAGTCAAGTACGCGACATTCACCTTCATCGGAAGAGCTCTCACTTGGTGGAACGGCAAAGTTAAGTCGCTTACGCTTGCAGTGGCTAACTCGTTAAGTTGGGAGGACTTAAAGAAGATGATGTTGAAGGAATATTGCCCAAGAGGTGAAGTGCAAAAGCTGGAGCAAGAACTATGGAATCTCAGAATGGCAGGCTCCGACCTTACAACTTACACCAACCGATTTTGTGATCTAGCACTCCTTTGTCCCGCTATGGTCACCCCGGAAGACAAAAAGTTGGAGCGTTACCTCTGGGGATTGTCCCCCGAAATTCAAGATAGCGTGCTCGCCTCAAGACCAACTACCTTCGACAGCGCCAAGGAGTTAGCACAACAACTCATCGACCACCATGCCCACCATGACACTATGGCAACCACCCTTACCCAAGCAAGAGGAGGGAACAACGAAAGAAAGTTTTGGGACAACAAGAAAGACCAATCAACCCAAGGCCTCGCTAAGAAGCAACAGATCCTTGCTGTTCATGCTGCCACAACCCTCACCACACCAACTCCCATGAAACCATACGCAGGAACACTTCCAAAATGCAACAAGTGTAACTTCCATCACACTGGGGCTTGCCGAAAGTTGCATTGCAAAAACTGCGACAGAGAGGGGCACACTGCTCGTTTCTGTAAGGCACCAGCACGACCCATCAACCAGGTACCCGGCTCTGGAGCAAGCCCAACCTGTTACGAGTGTGGAGAAACGGGACACTTTATAAGGGAATGCCCAAGGACAAGAGATGCTGGTGGTGGCGGGAGGGTGTTTGCAATCACCGAGGGAGAAACCACTCCGGAACTGCCCGCAAATATCAGTACGTGTTTCTAACATCGACATTTAAATCCCGAATTTCTTTATATGATAAATCTAGCGTCGATTAAAGCATGCATTGTAGTAATCATGTGACACCGGGCGGGTCATTCCTCACCATAATCAAATTCTTGTGCTACGAAAAGTCATCCCCATCTTTCCTCTAAATTCCTGGATCCCCATTCGAAGTGCAAATTTCGGGACGAAATTCCCTTTAACGGGGGGATGATGTGACAACCGTCAAATTCTGGTCAATTCAAAGTCAAATAAAGTCAACAAGTCAAACCGGTCAGCTCCACTAACCCGTGTGTGCTTGGACTTACGCTCAGTATTTACTAAACAAGTCGCTACTCTAACAAGAAAACATGAATCGAAAAGTACGTACAACTAGATCTCTTTAACCTAAAAACTGTACTACATGGCGAGCCAAACTGATGAAAACCATGTTGCATACTCATCGGGAATGTATAATATGCGTTTTTCCTGGTGAGTATTCATATAAAGTATTTATTTCCAAAAATGCGAAACTCCAGGGACAATATTTGAAATCTTCTGTTTTCTTCCCCAATTCGCATTCTACTGTGAAATACTTCGCATCTTCATTCTTACACCCTTCGCATCCCTTCGCATTTATCTCTTTAAAAATTCTGCAATTTCATCATTTTATGACCCCATTTGCGAAGTTGAGTATTTATTTCCAAAAATGCGAAACTCCAGGGACAATATTTGAAATCTTCTGTTTTCTTCCCCAATTCGCATTCTACTGTGAAATACTTCGCATCTTCATTCTTACACCCTTCGCATCCCTTCGCATTTATCTCTTTAAAAATTCTGCAATTTCATCATTTTATGACCCCATTTGCGAAGTTGAGTATTTATTTCCAAAAATGCGAAACTCCGGGGACAATATTTGAAATCTTCTGTTTTCTTCCCCAATTCGCATTCTACTGTGAAATACTTCGCATCTTCATTCTTACACCCTTCGCATCCCTTCGCATTTATCACCTTCGCATTTTAAGCTAATTAATCGAATGCGATTCACAAAATTTTCATTCCAGATGCGAACACAGTTTAGTTCTTGAACTCTAAACTTGCGAAATCAAAAATTCATATGTTGAACCCATATGCGAATATTAACCCAATTGACTTCAAATTGACTCATAGATGCGAACACTCGATTGTTTTACTTTCGCAAAATGAGCATCAACAACTCCACAATCGAGTTTTTAAATTCTTACAAACAACAATTTCATAGTCCTTGACTTCGCGTCTTTCTTCACGAATCACCCCTCAATCATCAATCCAATTGCGAATCAAAACTCATGTTCTTGCTTTATCGATTCATCGACTACACTCATACAAATGCGAACAATACTCAATTTCAAAATCGATTGAAACTTATAGCAAAGCTAAATCCAACTTCGCATTCAAGCAGTGTTATTGATTCGCAGTCACAAGCAACCACCCCACACCCACTCTATGACCAGCCATACCTCCCCACCTTACCTATGTCACTTCAATGTTCCCTTACACTCAATTTACCCTCCTTCCCACGTTTTTAGAGCGGGAACAAACATCCTCTCTCCTCATTTCTCTCAATTGCCCTCATTTCACTAAAGTATCAAACACCACTTTTCTCTCAAACTCTTCTACACAAATTTTCGAGATCCAAGGCTGGATTCAAGTGTTCTTCCACACTTAATTCCCGAAAACCTTCAAGGCATCTCCAAGTGTTCTTAAATTAAACACTTCCATTCTTCAACACTTATCTGCTGAAATCACTTAAGGTGAGTTCATACCCCTACATTTTCATGTTTTCTCAAGTTTTCAGGGGGGGAATACAAGTTAAAACACTAAGAACATATCTAAATTTTTCTAACAGCCTTCATCAGAAAAGTTCATCTCCATTCACGGACTGTTTTGGGCATCTTAAACATTTTTGTTTTCAAAACTGTACAAGGTGCAAATAGTTCAAGTTTTTAGCTTTAAAATGGCTACTTGCACATCTCCATACGATTTTTCTACAATTTATGGTGATTTTTACAAAACTGCCTATCATTTCAAACAACAATCCGGACCAGTCTGTGATTATGGACTTTTTCACCCAAGTTAGAGGTCATTATAAATTGCGATAAAAATTATGAGCAAACTAGACACATTTTGTGAACTCTCAGAATTTACGGATCTAGTTTTCGACTTCGTATGATTTTTCCAAAACAGGGCAAAATTGCTAAATTTTGCCAACAGCATGTAAATATCATAACACTTTGTATTATGTTGAGCAAAGTGTAAAATCATAAGTTCTAATATTTGAATGTGTTTCCTTGCTAGTTTATCATTATGAACTGAAACTAAGACATTCATATTAAATATTATTCATTCATTTTGGAACACGTACTAATAAACTATAAAAAGTATAGTTTGATAAATCCACAACACTAATACTTTTCCATAAAAGAGTTCATACATAGTACATACATTTTAGATAAACTATAATAGGTATAGTTTATGATACATCACTCTACGCTCTCGTACAAGAAGGTTACATTCATACAAGAAATATTTATATTCACACACATTCACGTAAACTTGTTATCCTATATTGTGAGTTTCTCTATTTTTCTCTCTCTCTCTCTCTCTCCCCGTACGTCCGAGTGCGGGATATAATTCCTGGTAGTTATAATCAGAATCTCCTTGAGGGAGAACGTGATACTTGTATATAGATCTATATTGGGATTGACACCCCACACCTTGCTGCTAGCTACAGTTGGACCTGCAGGTCTACGGGTGACAATTGTCATTTCATTTTTCGCGACACTGAGAACGTCGTGGCAGGTTCACATAGTCATAGTATGATTATAACGGCTCACATAGGGAACAATCCATAAGTTTACGGGATTTTATTTTTAAAACCTAAATGAGTTTTATGTTGATTTAAAGTCACCTTTTATCTCTATGGGTACAAATACAAAGTACCGGGTCTCTATACAAAAAGAGGTACAGATACAAAGTACCGGGTCTCTATACAAAGTTATTATGATATTAAAACTACACTTCCTCTAAAATTGTTAGACTTCAACTATAGTCGCTGAGCGTATATGTTGAGTCATATAAGAATTTAGTCTTGATTGGCCTAGAATTGGTGGTGCCCGCCTCATCTCCTGTTCCTCGTTGGGTTGTGGACCTAGGGCAGACCCACTATATTCAACGTTTTATCCAAGTTGAACCTTATATAACTTTATATGTTGGACGATTATAGAGGAACTCTACGGAATACTCTAGGGTTCATTAAAGCATAATGCAGGATTATTTCTATTCATACTTAACTAAGAAAATATTGGATTTTCTGGAAATCAAACTAAATCGATTTTACAAGGAAAAACGGTTTCTACTTCAAACAAAACTCTTATGAACTCACCAACCTTTGTGTTGACACTCTTTAAAACTACTTGTATTCTCAGGAAATCAGTGAAACAGGCAAACTTCATCGCTTTGAGGATGGGACGCTAAACCGTCAACAATTTATTTTGTCATCATAATGTAATTGCTTTTGAAACATGTAAACATATACTTTGGTGTGACTTTTGCAATTATATATATATGGTGGTTGTTTTTACTTTGAACACTATTATACACGTCGTTGTGATACTGTACATGAAGTCCTCCACCCCCAGACGTTTCCGCCATCCTTGGTTTGGGGGTGTGACAGATTGGTATCAGAGCATTGTTTATAGTGAACTAAGTATATCGAACCACATAAGATATACAAACTATAAATGCATTGGGACTAAGGTCTCTGATTTTAAGATTTCAAAACCACTATACCTTTAAGAATAAATAACTTTTGTTAAAAGTATACATGCATGCATACATACTAAGGTCAGCATCATTTTAGGACAAAACAAAAGTAATGATTGTTGGATATCACAGGTAAGCCTGGGGATGTATGATCAGTCTTGGGAATAGCATAGCCTGATCAACTATGCTGGTCCGAGGAGTGATTAGCATATGCCCAAGAATGGTTGTGATGTGGCAACAAGTCTAAAAACTTACCAACACTACCACAATGAAATACCATAGGGGTATTTTGGCATTATTAAAATTACATATGTGAGAACTAAATAGATCTTTATCAATAGGTCAATAGTTGCTTAGTGGATACATTAAAATTTTATGTATCCAGGACGTCATAGACTTAGAATCTGTGGATCTTTGCTCTACTTCCTGTTCTCGTTGGATTGGGGATTTAGAGTTAGGGTCGCTTATTCGAAGGTCTATCCTGTCCCGAATACATATAATTAGTATGCACTAAACAATTTGTTGAAGTACCTGATAAAGATCATCGTATAATTAGCTAATTAGTACGTTTGCTTAATTATTTCTTATATCCCCCTTTCTCGCGAAGATATCATGGCTGGATTTCCATCCACACGACGACCCGTACTACCCTAACCACGACAATACCAAATGGCTCGGAGAGGAGCCAGAGAATGATTACCCAACCCCTGTAGATGGTCACCAAGCTGAAGGCTATGCTGATGGTTCTGACTCCGACCCTGAAGTGGAGAACTTAACCCCGATGACCCTTGTTCCGAATCCCAACCCTTGACCGACTTTCAAGGCCCGACGCCTCCTTGGGTAGAGTGCATGGAAACCTGGAGCAAAGAACAAGACCAACACATGTCGTTTAATAGAGAACGAAGCTTCTACAACATAAACGAAGGAAGCTCAACAGATACAATTTCTCCAATCCTGGTCCATAGAGTTGCCCGAAACGAGATTCTGGGTAGAACAACTCTCCATAGTATCGCAAAGGTTGATGCAAATGCAAGAATACATACGATCCGCACCAAGCGCCTTGAACACACTCGTGAAAAATCTAAGAGAGACCACAAAACCCACTAACTCGTGAAGTTCATTCATATGGACTTCCTTTATGAACTACATATAAGGAATTCTTAAATCGAAGAAAAATGCAGGAAAAATCAAATTCTATAACAACTGACTTGTCTTTACTAGTAGAAATTTATCATCTGATCATTTTTCCTTTTTGCAAACTCATGACAGAACAATGCCACCAAGGAAAAGACCCAGACCTTCGGGCAGCACAGCGCCACCACCTCCGACGCCACCTCCCCAGTTTGATCCTGAAATGTTCCAAGCTGCAGTGACAGCAGCCGTGGTAGCTGCAATGTCACAAATTGGCACAAATAGCAATGGTGGTGCTGGATCTGGAGCCACAAACCCTAACCACGGGGATAGTGCAGGACGCACAAGGGAATGCACTTACAAGGACTTCACAAATGGCAAACCCGATTCCTTTGATGGAAGTGGGGGTGTCCTCGCACTAATTCAATGGATCGAGAGGACCGAAGCGATCTTTGAGATTTGTGCTTGCCCCGAGCGAGCAAAGTCAAGTACGCGACATTCACCTTCATCGGAAGAGCTCTCACTTGGTGGAACGGCAAAGTTAAGTCGCTTACGCTTGCAGTGGCTAACTCGTTAAGTTGGGAGGACTTAAAGAAGATGATGTTGAAGGAATATTGCCCAAGAGGTGAAGTGCAAAAGCTGGAGCAAGAACTATGGAATCTCAGAATGGCAGGCTCCGACCTTACAACTTACACCAACCGATTTTGTGATCTAGCACTCCTTTGTCCCGCTATGGTCACCCCGGAAGACAAAAAGTTGGAGCGTTACCTCTGGGGATTGTCCCCCGAAATTCAAGATAGCGTGCTCGCCTCAAGACCAACTACCTTCGACAGCGCCAAGGAGTTAGCACAACAACTCATCGACCACCATGCCCACCATGACACTATGGCAACCACCCTTACCCAAGCAAGAGGAGGGAACAACGAAAGAAAGTTTTGGGACAACAAGAAAGACCAATCAACCCAAGGCCTCGCTAAGAAGCAACAGATCCTTGCTGTTCATGCTGCCACAACCCTCACCACACCAACTCCCATGAAACCATACGCAGGAACACTTCCAAAATGCAACAAGTGTAACTTCCATCACACTGGGGCTTGCCGAAAGTTGCATTGCAAAAACTGCGACAGAGAGGGGCACACTGCTCGTTTCTGTAAGGCACCAGCACGACCCATCAACCAGGTACCCGGCTCTGGAGCAAGCCCAACCTGTTACGAGTGTGGAGAAACGGGACACTTTATAAGGGAATGCCCAAGGACAAGAGATGCTGGTGGTGGCGGGAGGGTGTTTGCAATCACCGAGGGAGAAACCACTCCGGAACTGCCCGCAAATATCAGTACGTGTTTCTAACATCGACATTTAAATCCCGAATTTCTTTATATGATAAATCTAGCGTCGATTAAAGCATGCATTGTAGTAATCATGTGACACCGGGCGGGTCATTCCTCACCATAATCAAATTCTTGTGCTACGAAAAGTCATCCCCATCTTTCCTCTAAATTCCTGGATCCCCATTCGAAGTGCAAATTTCGGGACGAAATTCCCTTTAACGGGGGGATGATGTGACAACCGTCAAATTCTGGTCAATTCAAAGTCAAATAAAGTCAACAAGTCAAACCGGTCAGCTCCACTAACCCGTGTGTGCTTGGACTTACGCTCAGTATTTACTAAACAAGTCGCTACTCTAACAAGAAAACATGAATCGAAAAGTACGTACAACTAGATCTCTTTAACCTAAAAACTGTACTACATTCTGCTTTTCTGTTTTTTGCTTTTTTACAAAACCTGTAACCAAGATATATATATATATATATATATATATATATATATATATATATATATATATATATATATAAATTTTTAGTTACTACAGAATAGTCGGTTCACCAAATCGATTCAGCCTTTCTTTGTTTCCCTCTTTTCTAAGACCAGGAAAAATGGACTGTTTGTTAAATGGCCAAATCATTTAAATGGTGAATGTAATGCTTTTCTGTAATATTCCTTTCTTCAAGTCAAGGTGCCCACGGAAAGTACTTCTTTGAATGATGAGATGAAGTATAATGGCTCAATTACTAAATTGATGAAATAGTGAAAGTAGATTGTGTTTTTCTGTATTTTACATTTTTCATTCACCTATACATTAAGATATCATACATTTATTCTTATCCAGACCAACAGCTAGAGATGTATGCAACGACATTCTATTCTGGGACTCCGAGTTCATTCTCTCCTTCTATCAAGAAACAAGCGCCATCATTAAATCAAAAAAATGCGATCCTGGTCTCCGAAAGGCACTGCTACAAATCAAAGATTACGATAATTGGGACCAAGTGTTAGACAAAGCACTCGTAGAAGACATAAAGCATCACGCAAAAAACATAACTGCAGACCTCTGTGGTTTAATACAAGGCATTAGAAACAAATATACTCACCGTGATGAATTCACGAAACCGCTGAAAAGTTTGTTTGGGGAGGACACCACAGGATTGGAGGCATATTTTAGGTACAAGTTTCCGAGACTTTTAATGGATGTGTATAAGGTTATGAAAGAGCATTGTGTGAGAGGACCGTTTCATCAAAAGTATTTTGGAGAATAACAGTTTTTAAGTTATAAGCTGCTTCTGATGGTTTATGGCTTGGTTTAGAAAAATGCGCTCGGATACGTGATGGTTTCCAAAAACGCATCCTGTACGTGATGCGATGCATGCGATTCCCATGATGATGTGTATGCTTTTATGGATGCGATGTGAGGCGTGATGCATAAGCCTTCTACACCTGATGTGCTGTGTGGGTTTTTATTTATTAAGATAACGCTTTTAATGGGTTTTATTGACACACGGACTTCCAAGACTTTTAAGCCCTAAAACATCGATCTATCTACTCAATTTCAAGACCCCTGTTTCAGCATTGATCCTGTCAACTGTAGTTACATACAGAATAAATCTCTAAGAACCCTGTTTAAGCATCGACCCCCAATCAATTTCAAACAATTTTAGTATCCAGAGTGAGTTATTTCTTTATTTATTCGCGATTAGCTGAGTACTTTTTGTTATCAATCAGCTTCAGATATTTGGTATAACCAAGTAGATTGTTATCACTCTGAATTGTAAATCAGCTTCTGAATTCTTGCTGATTGTTTCTGTCTTTCTGAAATCTGAATTGTTATTAGACTTTCATAATCTAAATCAGTCTTAGTTGATGAAGTAATATAGCTGTAAACATATATGGTTTATTGTTCTGTTTGTGTATATAACCAATTTTGGTTATAATTAAAAGTAATATAACCACATTTGGTTACAAGTATTGACTTATGGGATGCCTCTTGATTTCTCGAACTAAGGTTTATTGTCAGGAAATGTAACAAGTATATAGATTGTGAAACCCAATAAAAATTCAAATATATGATACTTAAGCGGTTTTATAATTTGATTACATTTTATCTCGGTACTAAAAACATATAGCTGTAAACAGATACGGTTTAGTTTTTACCCATAAATATACTATATATGTCGATGTATTTTATTTCTTACCCTTATACTAAGTGCAGTTAATAGCAATGTGCTTTTTATTAATTTGTGCATTATTACATTATAGTTATCATTTCTTTCTATTAAATCATTGTTACTTTATTTATTTATTAAGGTTTTGTAGTTGACATCTACCAAATTATAGCATTCTACTTTCATTTTTTTTTACTAGAACATATTCTGAATAATCTAACCTAATGGTGGCGGTAATGAAATTTATTTTATAGTTGAATCGCATTTCTACATTTGGGTAAATTTATAGAATACGATATTAAAATAGGATGAAATGGAACTAGCATATCATAATAAACAAATTAACAGATGTAGGTTAATTTCATGCCTCTACACTTAAATATATTTTTACCTATGATAGTAGTGTATCTATGTTTCGTAACAAATATAAATGATGTACTTTATTTGTTGTATATTACTGTTGCCAACAAATTTGAGGTACATTGCTATAATGGATTAAGAGTGTAGGGTAAGTTGGTTGGTATAACGAATATAGGAATGTAAGTATGTAGCAATTTTGAGTTATATATGATTAATCCGGAAAGAAAAGAGTAATTGTGTTGCTATTATTAGTAAAAAGTGTAAGTATGTTGCTATTTCATGCATTAAAAAAATTATATTATGTAAATCATAATTGCAAGAAAAACTAAATAAGTACAGGAATTTGTTTATGCCCAACCTAAAAAACCCAATTACTTTTCCTCGTTCTTAATATTTGTTTTAAATACATATTATTACCACTACTCTACTCTTAAATCTAACACTTTTCATTGCAAGCAGGAGTTGAACCCTCAACATTTTGATGAGGGGCACATTTCTATCAACTCCTAATACCATTAAGACATAAGAGCACCCACAATGAATAAAACTTTATAGATTTGAATAGATTCCCACTCCATCCATTAAATACATATCTAAATTTACTTTTAACACCCATTGATCATTGAACAATATGCAGTATGCAGTATGTGTGTTCATATTATATGCTATTATTATGTTATGTTATGTTCAGTTAGTTCGGGACCTCGGTCCGATGCAGTTGTTAGAGTGCTTAATGTCTTTGTGATTCAAGCATGTTTTGTGTTATGTGTTTCGGACTCTGGTCCAATGCAGTATGCAGTATATGTGTTCATGCTAGTTGATATGTTTATGCTATGTTCAGTCAGTTTCCGGACTTCGGTCTGATGCAGGGGATGGGGTCTCAGTCAGTTCTGGACTTCGGTCCGATGCAGTTAGTTCCGGAGTTCGGTCCGATGCAGTTAGTTCCGGACTTCGGTCCAATGCAGGGGACGGGGTCCCAGTTAGTTCCAAACTTTGGTCCGATGCAGTGGGCAAGGCCCAATATGTGTTTATATGTTATTGTATGGTATGTGGTAGTTTGGGGGAGCTCACTAAGCTGCGTGCTTACAGTTTCAGTTTTGGTTTCTGGTACTCGGTTTTCAAAAGAGGAGCTCGGGAAGATTGCAATGCATACACCATTTGTTCAGCCTGGGGTGTTTATACTCTGATATATTTGACAGTTGTTATGATATTTTGATATGATTGATACAGTTACTATGACTTTTGAGTTACTCGTTCCATGGTTTTATTATATATGACATTAGATGTTGTGATTTTTAGTAATATTAAAACAAAAAATTTTTGGTGGTATTTTTGGGTTGTTACAAGTTGGTATCAGAGCCTTTTTGAGGGATTCGGGCGCACTCCCGAGTATGTCTGAACTCAAACTAAGGAAGTGATATAAAGTTTTCATGAGAAAAACCATGGTTACAAAAGAATTTAGAGAAAAGAAAACAATTTTAGAAAAAGTATAAAGAAAAGAGTTTTAGAAAAAGCGAAAAGCGTTTTGAAAAGAGAAAAGGGTGTGGTGCATGTAATCAGCCGAGCTCAAGTAAGTACTCCCAAATTACCCATACAAGTTTATGTTATGATTGTCAGTTTCAGTTACAGTAGAACATCATGCTAGAATAGGACTAAGGATCTAGGAGGATGCCTTATGTGCCTGCTATATGTGTTTCAGCTTTATGAGAATCGCATGCTAGTATTGAGTAGACAGTAGTAGGATAGCATGTTCAGGTTATGCCTGATAGTATGAGCTTAGCATTGTATGCTAGTACAGTTTCTCGTTATGAGAATAGATTTTCTTGAGTAGTTTCCTATGTCTGAATGCTGCTTGCTTTGTGCTTTGTAGGACTCTGAGTGATGGGAGTTAGCCGTTAGGTGAATACATCATGTCACATGTGATCAGGATTGAATAATCTCATAGTGCTGGATTGGGCCCTATTGCGCAGCTCTTGTTTTAGTCTAACCGTTGTAGGGACGAGTCTTTTACTCGAAGGATTATCTGATCCTCGTCACATGTGATGGTATTCATGTGATCGCTAATTAGCATTACAGGGAGGCCTTCAGCAGTCGAGTATTGGATTGGGTAGAGTCAGAGATTACCCTAGGGCAAGCCTAGGATGAGAGTAGCAGAGATCAGTAGTAGTAGAAGTGACTTGGTGGAGAGTGTTGTAAGTCTGCGGGCGTAGGGAATCAGGTTAGGGATACCAGTCAGGACATGAGTTCAGCTGAGTGCAGGTCAAGCGCGTGATTGATCTAGTATGGAGAGTGTTGTAAGTCTGCGGGTGTAGCCATAGTATTCACTAGAAGCCGGATAGTGTTAGAGTGTTGTAAGTCTGCGGGTGTAGCCATAGCACTCACTAGCATCCATATAATGTTAAAGTGTTGTAAGTTTGTGGGTGTAGCCGTAGCATTCACTAGCAGCCTGGTAGTGTTAGAGTGTTGTAAGTCTACGGGTGCAGCCGTAGCATTCACTAGCAGCCAGATAATACTAGAATGTCGTAAGTCTACGGGTGTAGCCATAACATTCACTAGGTTGGTAGATAGCGTGAGTGCGCTGTTAGGACGCGGAAAGAATAGTAGTACCCCCCAGTTCGGGTGTAGAAGTGAGGATATAGAAATCCATGGATTGGATTTCGCAATTTCCCAGATGGATTAAACTTGGTTAAGATATTGATAAGACTGTAGGAGCTCCATTACAGCTATGAGAGCAAGGTAACAGTGGACTGCTTAAGGTCATTCAAAACATAAGGCTACCAATGGTCATGTAGCAATCACTTTTAGCCTTGGGGTTTGGTGATGTCAGGATTCGACGCATGGAACCAATCAGTTAGATCAGAAAGTTGTTCGAGTTACAGTGGTATGATAACTAGTTGCAACTAATTCTAGAGAAGGATTTCATTCAAAAGTCATGTGGGGCGACTAAGTGGGAGTCCTTTGGTTTTGTAGCCGGACCGGAACCCAGTATTTTAGATGATTGGCGGACAAATTGAGACCAGGTAGGTCTCGGTAGATGTTGGAAAGCAGCCATGTGGCAACATGCTGCTTCAGGCAGTTTAGTGTTTCAGGCAGTTGAGTGTCTCAGACAGTTCAGTTTTCAGGCAGTTAGTGTTTCAGGCAGTTCAGTGTTTTCAGGCAAGTTAGTGTTCCAGACAATTTTGGGTCTCCAACAGTAATGGTATTTGAGGATCTCATGTATGGTAGGCGTAACAGATTGCTGAGTAATGCTAAGTCACCCACTGCGGGGTTCAGCTATAATGATTCAGTATGAGGGGCTTGTCAGGGATTCAGACCACCTCGAGACTGCAGGTTTCAGATTTGGTTGTTGTGATTGTCGCAAAGGGTTCGTTAGTATGGGTTTTAGAACCCTGCGAGGGATGATTTGGATTGCCTTGGAAGGGCTAGGATGTAGCCATAATTGTGGTCATGTTACCGGAGTGGTTTGGCGCGTAAGGAATGGTAAGGATTGATTTTGAGGACGAAATCTAATTTAAGTGGGGGAGAGTTGTAACACCCCATTTATTTAGACAAATTAATAAATGTAAGTCACGGACTAAATTGTGAAGAATTTTAGAAGTTGGGGGTTAAAAGTGTATGTTCCAGATTAGTTTTGTAGATTAGTTTTGTAAGTATTTATGAAGGCATGGACTAAATGGTAATTTATGGGACTTCTTTTGAAAAGATTTTAGAGGTTAAGGGAGTAATTGATAAATTCTGGATTTTATTTGTAAGGAAATTCCGAAACTGGGGTAGAAAAGGTAAATTAAGGCCTTGGTTTGAAAAGATGTTAATGGGGAGGGACCGTTCTTGCCAATATGGAATGAATATTGTTGGTAGCAGGTATATAACTGTTGCATCGCTCAATACCCTAACCCTAGAGAGTGTTATACTCAACCGCCGACTTCACTACTCTCGTACCCTCCTCCAGCCGTCACCCGCCTCCTTCACATTTTTCCGGCCAGACGAAGACCCGACGGCCAACAACGTCATGTCGTCGTTCAGAGCCACACTCCATCATGTCGCCATCCCGCTGCCGACGCAAACCAAGAGCGGATGTCATCTCCTTCTTCCTCCTGTTGCCGCCACTCTCAACAACTGGTGGAGTCGCATCGAGCCTCTCCATCTCCTCCTACCGCTGCTCAGTCGCTGTTGATCATCCTGAGCGGCTGTTGCGGCTGGTGCTCCTTTCTGGCTGCCTTGCGCCATTTCGAGCGGTGGATGTGGTCGGAGTACACCTCTAGATCGAACTCGCGACGTTTTGGGTTTGGTGGATGTTGTTGCTGAGTTAGGACTCAAGGAAACTCGCCACCACCGTAAGGTGGTGGCTGTCATCGAAAATCCTCCGGTAATCGCAGCTGTTGTAGTCGCCTCGTGTCACCGCCACCACTGTACGCCACCAAGTAGGTTGCTGGTTTCGTTTGCAACAGAAAACGTGCGTGTGTGAGTGTCTATTGCATTTAAGTGGTGTTTGGGTGTTGTTTAGCCGGAATTCTCGAAGAACAGCCACCACCACCACCTTAGGGTGGTGGCTGCTGCCTAGCGCCACCGCAGGCCGCCACGGTGTGGTTGTGTGGGTGTGTGTTAGTTAGTGCGTGTGTTTATCCTTGAGTAAAGCATTGTAAATTGTAACAAGAATGGTATAATGGAAAGAAAGTCATAACCACCACCGGCCGCCGTGTCGGGTGGCGGTGTGCCTTGTCTCGCTGTGTGATTCGTTTGGAGTGCTTGAAAACCTAATGTGCCCAAAGAAGCCCTAATGGGCCTAATGAAGAGTAATGGACTTAGTGAAAAACCCTAAAGGGCTTAATAATATTCTAGTGGGCTTAATAGGCCTAATAAAACCCTAATTGATGCAAAGGTCCAACAAATTGATAAATGGGCTAGTAATTGGGTTGGGAAACCCTAATGCCAATAAAACCCTAATTTTGAGAATTAATCGGGCCCACGCGGAAATTATTTAATAGTTTGAAGTATTAAATAATAAGCATTGACAAGATTAACCTAAGTGATATTTGACTTAATGAATTAAGTCCTTAATGGGTTAAGTAAGAAACACTTAACCCTTGTTATCATTTTATGTGAAACCCTAATTTCTCTTGGGCAATGTATTGGGCCATCCAAGAACAAGAAAATGGACTAGAATAATTTAATGGGCTTTAGGGTAAGGCCCATAGGAGGGTGTGGGCCCAATTTGGAAAATTAGGCCATAGATGGGCCATAGTTGGGGCCTAGATGGTTGTGTGATATTGGGCCCTTAGAATGAGACATGTTGGACTGGACTGATCAATTGGGCCTTATGGGAAGTCCATGTAGAGGCTTGGGCCCAATTTGGAAAATTGGGCCATATGTTGGGCTTTGATCCCTAGTTGACTTTGGGCCTATGGATTGGGCCTTGGGCTTGTAGTAATTACCCAAAGTATGTATTTATAGTTATGTGTTAGAACCCAATTATTAATTAGGTGTTATTTTGGTGTTGACAGTTCGGGAATCTGTCATCCAACAACTAAGGTTGAGTCTGCGGGACTTTAGCAATGTGGGATTGTGTCTACGGGACTTCAACAGTGTGAGGTGAGTTTTCCTTCTAGTAGGAATGGGTCTACAGCCACAATGCCGGCCCGTTTAGTTAGCAGTAGTTCCGGACTACAGTCCAATGCAGTAGTTCAGTATGCTTGGTGTCTTTGTGATACATACATGGTATGAGTTATGTGTTCCGGACTATGGTCCGATGCAGTATGCAGTATGTGTGTTCATATTATATGCTATTATTATGTTATGCTATGTTCAGTTAGTTCGGGACCTCGGTCCGATGCAGTTGTTAGAGTGCTTAATGTCTTTGTGATTCAAGCATGTTTTGTGTTATGTGTTCCGGACTTTGGTCCGATGCAATATGCAGTATATGTGTTCATGCTAGTTGATATGTTTATGCTATGTTCAGTCAGTTTCCGGACTTCGGTCCGATGCAGGGGACGGGGTCCCAGTCAGTTCTGGACTTTGGTCCGATGCAGTCAGTTCCGGAGTTCCCTCCGATGCAGTTAGTTCCGGACTTCGGTCCGATGCAAGGGACGGGGTCCCAGTTACTTCCAGACTTCGGTCCGATGCAGTTTTCGAACTTCGGTCAGATGCAGTGGGCAAGGCCCAATATGTGTTTATATGTTATTGTATGGTATGTGGTAGTTTGGTGGAGCTCACTAAGCTTCGTGCTTACAGTTTCAGGTACTCAGTTTTCAAAAGAGGAGCTCGGGAAGATTGCAGTGCACACACTATTTGTTCAGCGTGGGGTGTTTATACTCTGATATATTTGACAATTATTATGATATTTTGATATGATTGATACAGTTTTTGTTTTGATACAGTTACTATGACTTTTGAGTTACTCGTTCCATGGTTTTATTATATATGACATTTGATGTTGTGATTTTTAGTAATATTAAAACAAAAATTTTTGGGTGGTATTTTTGGGTTGTTACATTGGTTGTCGGGGTTGTTGGGTTTTTATTAAAAATAGTCTTACTTTAGTGACAAATTCAATGTAATGAGAAACGGAAGCATTTTCACAGTTGAATAAACTAAAATCATTTTACCCACTAAGGATCATTTTGCAAAGCATAGAAAGATTAAAACGCCTATATAAAAGGAAAAGATAAGTTTACAACCTTTGAAGATTTGACTTCCTTTTGACAATTAGGATGATGATGAAGACGACAAAGACTCAAAGGAGGGATTCTCTAGAAGTATCCATCCAAGCAAGGATAAACTACTTCAAAAAGCTAGTCTTTACTTGTATATAACTTGTTCTTAAGTTTTAAGATATATATTAAAATATTCTTAAAGACTACTGTGCACTTGTCAATTTATTGTTAATTAATTTTATGGTGTATATATCTCTTTTATAATTAATTTATGATTTATATATTAAAATTTTGAAATAAAATAATTTTTCATAAAACCTAAGCCAGGTTACAAGCTTCTTTAGCCCCTTCTTCTTCAACTCTCCTCATCCACTTGTTAGATTAAGGTGTTTAAGCTTATAACTAAATTGGTATATACTTATAATTTAAAGCAAATTCCTTTTTGGGTTACCCTCGTATTTCGAATTCACAATATGATTACGACATCCCTATTTATATTTCGAATGGTGAGGAATGGCAAAGAACGGTTTGAACTTTCGAAAGATATATCTATCAATCTTGAAGGGTTTAAACACACACACACACACTATCTAAATAAGGTGTATAATATTAAAAAGTCTAATTGGAGACTTACTGAAGTATCGTGTAACATAAATATGTACTTCTGTAGGGAAGGAAAAGGGTATTGATTTCTAGAAGTCCAGTTGATTTCTAGGTACATGTTAATGGGAGCGTAACTGTTATGCTAGTATTGCATGTTGACAATATTGTTCATAGAAAACAATGTTTATGTTTTTTGCATATTGTAAAGTTCGGAAAGTGTTTCGCTATAGTGGACTTCTGGGAGAGGGCACTCATACTTCATTTGGAATCTAAAGGTTTAGGTCATATGGTTTAATGGAACCAAGTCAAAGACATATACGAATAGCACGTTGAAATCTTTTAACATCGGGGATTCTATTTATGGAAATATTATATCAAGGAATCGAACATATATCAAATCCTTATGTAAGACATAATGAGTCGAGTCCCATATGCTTTGAATATAGGATCGATTGTATATGCTATAATACTCTCTTATTCTAATTTTTCAAATGCCTTTAGCATTGTGTGAAAAGGATTAAAATTTAATGTGATTAAAGTTGTTAAACAACTGTCAAGAACATTCTAAGGTTTACCGAAGATTGGTTGCTTGTGGACAGTTGAAAGTATGATATTGATATGATGGACCATAGTGACAGGTTTTCGATTGAGAGGATTCTTGTTCATAATTGATGGTCATATGAGAATACGGAAATGTTTCCATAATGAGAAATGCTTGTAGAATCTAATCAATCTATATGTCGTATAGAATGGGTGGTTATTGTGTTTATTTTAGAGATGCAATGATATTTTTGAAGAGCAAGAAACATGAATCCGCTTATAAGTTATAAATATAGGGTCCGTTTGTTGATTCTAAAGGTCATGTGGGGAAGAATAGCATGTTTTTTTATATATAAGTAAATCAATAGGTGTGAATTGTCACGACAAAAACTAAAAAGTAAATTAAAATAATAAAAAAGGACAATTGCAAATTTATAAAGCGAGGGAGGTAAATATGTAACTTCCTGTATCAAAGCAAAACAAAGGAGCAACATCATATGAAGCAATGCAAGTGTAATTTTTTTTGATATACGCGGGATTCAAACCTAGGTATACACCCGACCCAAGTGACGCTTTAACCGGTTGTTCCACGTATCTTTTATGTTCTGGTTTTAATAAAATCGTATATATTAATTACCTAACTGGATAATTGGATAATTAAAACTTGAGCCCTATTTTTTTCAAGCCTTATGCAACTGCACCCCCTCATGGGGCGTGTATATGTATTCCACCGAGTTAAACTATAATTTTGTTATTTCTGTAACCTATGGGATTGTGTGTATTTTAAAAGTTGTTTTTTGACTTTGGAGTGAAATGTTTAATACTAGTAAATGTTTATTGTGACAATGAATCGGCTATAAAGCTTGCTTTAAATTACTTTTTTCCATAAAAAAACAAAACATTTTGAAGTTGAAGTACAATTTGTATGTAAAAAGGTATCAAAAAAGGCTTTTTTAAAATAATTAAAATTGATACAGAAAAACAACTGATACTTTAAACGCATCGTTCTTTTCTTACATCCCGCTCCCGAGTTGTAGCAAAGAAAAGAAGAGAAGAGAAAAGAAAGTAACGAGAGAAAAAAAGAGAAAAGAAAGGAAAAAGAAATTGTCATTTGTGCTCCTGAGTTGGAGAGAAATGGAAGGAAAGTTAAACATTTTGTTCTTTTTTTTCAAATCCTCCCAAATCGGGAGGAAAGGTAGGAGGGAAAGTTTTCCTTCCATTTCCTTCCACTTACTTCCTTTAATGAAACTCGGGAGCACCATTCTCTCTTGCTTTCCTCTCATTTCCTCTCATTTCCTTTCTTTTCTCTCTTTAAGTTGAACTCGGGAGCGGGGTGTTAATGTTGATCTTAAGAGGGGTATTGAGAACAATGACTTAATAAGAAGATTAGCATTGAGCTTAATGGAATATTAACTTACATTAAGGGTATAATATGTAAAAGCTGTGAAAGTATGAAGAATGAAAGAATTTCAGATTAGACAGAGTAAAGTGTAGACGAAGGACTGCGACTCGTTTCTCTTGAATTTGAAAAACACGCTGACCCCACCTGTGTTGGATTCCACCGGTTTTACCAACCGGTTTATGACCCGGAGCTTAAATACGAGACATAGAGACAGAATTCGTCATTCGCTCATTCTCTACACACAGACACACAAGCTGTTCTTAGACCTCATACTCTCTCGTATGTGTTAGGTTTCCTTGTAGGGTTTGTTCTTGTTCACGTACTTTGTAATTGCTATGTTAGTTTCTTAGGTCATATGAGTGTGGGTATAATCTGTAACGAGCTTTGGTTGTATCTGTATTCCATTTTTCAATAAAAAGAGTTCGTTTTTTTAACAATAGTCTTGTTAACATATACTTCTTTACAAAGCAGCGGCAGCAACAAGCATACGCTTTCGAATAACCTGTTCACAACTTCAAGTACACTTCTCTAAGAAGCAGCGGTAGCAGCAAGCAGAGTCGAATAGAGGACAGCCAGGTACGTTTTTTGTTAAAATTTTCCCCTGTTTATGTGAATTTTTGACTCGGTTTTGTTGTTTTTTCGTTTTAAATCATTTGCTCCTTGACCAAAGTATGTGGGAATTATGTTTGTTTTGCTACTCGTTGTAGATTGTTTCCTTGGTTTGATTACTGAAGAATGTTATGGACTCTTTGAACTAGAGACCAGTTATTGGGGCTTAGAGGACCATGCCCCCCAACTTTTTCCATAAATTACTATAGATTTTGGCTCCATAGGCAAAAACTAAAGCTTCTCATATTATATAAGTTATGTATAGCCTCATAATTAAAACTAATAACATGTATTGACATTTTCTTTTAAAAAATTATAATAGGTTATAAATGTAAAAGAAAGTCAATGGTTTTATGCTGCAACAGTTAGTTTGGAGGCTATTGTACATGAACTAGAAAACATAAAAATTGTCTAGATCTACTTTGATGAACGATGTAAAAATATTATATATTAATAGTCTTGTCTGGATTTTTTGATATATTGTACTGTATTGAAGTTTTGGTTTCGGCACCCTTAATTGTGTTGTGATGGTCGACTGGTTGTGTTCCGCCTTGTAGGGTAGGGCTCTGTTTCAAACAGTATTTAAAGAAGGTTGCTCAGGCGGTATAAAAGATTTAACTTAGCAGGTGTAGCTCGTGTTTACCCTACTTTGCTAGAATGGTGCATATGTAAATTATCTTTTTCTCCTCTTCCTGTACTATTGCTGGCCTTTTGTTAGTTTTCCTTTTTTCCTATATAATTATTTCCATCCAACAAAAAAGCAAATCATTAAAATTCCTTCTTGTTTTTGACCCTTCTAGTTTACTCTGTCTTCTATTTTTGTCTCAGATCCTAAATTTCTTCTTGATCAAGGTCTTAATCTTGGTCTGATAACAGGCAAGAGTAAAAACAACCATCAAAAGAAAATGACCAACAATCAAAATAAGAAGTCAAATTGCCCGGGGGACACAACGGAGAGTAGAGCAGACACACCGCCGGTCCCAGCGGTGCTAGAGATCGATGCTAATAGATCTGTAGCGCAGACGTTGGTCGATAATACGTATCCATGTGGGCATAAAAGGGTTGGGGTTTTAGAGTACACTGTTGATATCATGAGATATAGCTTGAAGATCAAGCCCGATCAAAATGACATGGAAAAATACCGTATTGAGTTCACTTATGATGCCCATGTTGATGGCAGGTAAAGTTTTTACTCTTACGTATATAAACATAGCCGTTGCGAACATTTTATGTTTGAACATTTCATCAAAAAATTTCTAGTCATGTATCTTGTAGATATATACTGTGTTTTATGCCGTATGAACTTATGATAATCGGTTTTATATTGTTCTCCTGGCAGCATCACTCTTTATTTCTTTGAAATAGGGGGAGAAGACTTAGCTAAAAAGCTGCTTCAAACCATTACAGTAGAAGTCAAAAAAGGATTGTGCAAGAAATTTATACATACAGGAGATCTATTTGACCTTCCCTTACATAAGAGAGGTTTAACAGAGGTTTATCATTTAGCAATAAAGACACATGCAACTTCATGCAACTCAAAACATGGAAGTTCTTCGGACCCAAAAGATGAAAGTACAGACTGTGTTACCCAATCAACTCTAGCAGTGTTTGAGAAGGTGAAGGGTGAAAACCAGGTTAGGGTTACAAACCAGATCATATGGGTGAATGGACAGATGCATGTGTGTCATGATTTTGTTGGATTATGTAAGCCCATGGGTATTGATCGGAAAGATCTTGGTAACAATTGTCTTCTATGTTTATCAAAAAGCTACCCTGGTATACATCGTCCAATTGGGAACATATCACTTTCTAAAAAAGAAATTGGGCAGGGGAGGGATGGAACTCTTGTATTCGAGGGAACTTATGCTGGTAGAGAGGCTGCTGTGAAAAGGACTCGTATTATGCATCGTGATGTTGCAAACAACGAGATTCAAATTTTGAAGGAAATTGATCATCCTAATATTGTTCGGTTTTATGGTAAGGAGGATGATGGACGTTTTGTTTATACTGCTCTTGAGAGGTGTCAATGCAATTTACGTGAGTTGATATCGTCATGTGATGAATCGGATGGATTCAAGCTGAAACTGGACGGTTTCAGGGATTTGGAACTATGGAAGGTCAATGTATATCCTTCAGAGCACTTGTTGGAAATTTTAAGGTTACATCATGTTCCTTTTTATTTTTATTTTTTATTTTTAAGTGTTGTGTGGATGAATGATGATTAAATGATATTTTAGAAAATCACGACGTACAAACATGAGAAAATTGGAAGGCCAATGTATATCCTTCATTTATTTGTTTATTTTTGTCTAAATTCACTAAAACAGTTTTGTTCCATCTTTTTGGGTGAGACTAAAATCTAAAAATTTAGTCGTAAGTCTTTGTCCCATCTTGTTATGTTATGTTTTGTTCCTTTGTATCACCTTATTTCTATCTCCAGTTCCTATGCATATGTTTTCTTTTAATAACATTATTTATTGAAACTCATAATATTCTTTGGTATATATGAATTACAGGGATATAGTTAAAGGAACTGCCCATTTACATGAACTTGGAATTTTTCACATGAACTTGAACTCTCAAAACATCTTAATACACAGAGATACTTCCATTACGACAAAAGTCTCCGGAATGGGCAGAAGCAAGCGCTGCCTATCTGACAATAAATCTTCTTTAACCGAAAGCACAACAAGCAAGTCTTCTTTTATTGTTTCATTTATGATTTATGATATGATAGATTACTTTACTGATATTTGAATGGGCAAGAAAAAGAAAAATAGTTTCTAATTGTTCCTTATTATAGCATTCTATTTTTGTTTTTTTTCTTATTACAACACTGTGCTTTCAAGGTTCTACATTATTAAAGCATTGCTCTTTAGAAAATTTACCCACGTTAGCATTGAGACTGGACTTGATCATATCTTCGACAGACTTGGCAGCCCAGATAGCTGCCTCTAGAGTAGGTGCTTGACGCACTGGCACCGCGTACTCCCATGGAAGTCCTTTTGCGTACTTGTCGATTTTCGTCAGCTCATCCGGAACAAGACGCAAGGCGAACTCCATCTTCTCTGTGAAGTTGTTGGTGTATTCATCGATTGACATGCTTCCCTTCTTCAGGGTTAGAAACTGGTTCTCTAGCTCAAGCAGGTTTTGAGCTGAGCAGTACTTTCGTTTGAATTGCACCAGAAATTCTGCCCATGTCAGTTGCAGAGGCTCATTAGGGCTCAGAGTCTTCCCCAAGGTATTCCACCAACGTACAACGCCTCCTCGAAACTGACGCACTGCAAATGTGGTCTGTAGCTTCCCTCTACAACCGCATGTCATGAAGGCTAACTCCATCTCCGAGATCCAATCCATGACCCCGATCGAATCCTCCTTTCCAGTGAAAGTCGATGGCTTGCAAGTCAGAAAATCCTTGTACTTGCATCCATTCCTCTCGACCTCGTCATCTTGGTTGTTTTGTCGAACTATTGGTGGGTTGACTTGACTAACAGTCCCACTGTAGTTTCCTTCCTCAGTCTGCCCTTCGTTCAACTCGGGCTGTTCGATCTGAATAGTGGCTTCCTCACGATTTTGCTGGAGCAAACGTCTAGTTCCTCCATTTGACGATCCAACATCGCTTGCACTCCGTCCATTGTGACTGGCTCAGCAGCGGCTTCCATCACCGGTATTTGCTCAATCACTGGGGGTTGGTTTCTGTTCCCATTTGCATTCACGTTTCCGCTACGGGTTCTTGCCATCTTGATCTATACACCAAATAAGGTGAATCTAGATCTTTACTTAGGATTGACGGTTAAATCATCCTTATCACTCCGAAACGTTTATATGCTAGTTCTAATATCGTAGTCGTACGTTTAGAATCCTAAACACATAAGGTTTCCAGATCCGGTCGGCAACAGACCATAGATCCGAACAAGTAACAGCATATCAGGCACAAGTATTTAGCACATAAAAGCATTTTAGGCATAATTCCTAAAATAAGCTAGTGCTCACACCTCACAATCATCGCTTAGCATTCTAAGTTTAAGTCTAGAAATAAATTCATATTCCTAGTTCGCTTAAACTAATGCTCTGATACCAACTGTGACATCCCCAAAATCACGGCCAGAAAAGACCGATTTTGTTTATGCTTTATAAAAATCAGAGTACTTCATTTTATAAAAAGGTTGCGGAATTTGTTCCCAGAAAAACATGGTAAATACGTTATTAAAACATTTTCGAAGAAACATATTTATTTCATTTTAAAACGTTTGGGATGTCATCGTTAATACAGGAACATAAGCATAAACAGAACTTACAATTATTCACACTAGTGGTCTACATCTCTTTAAATCTCTCAGTGTAATGTCATTTCATATCAACACCTGTGATATAAATAAACTGAGTGGGTCAGGTTGGGAAACCTGGTGAGCACATAGGGATTTCAATCCCACAATGTTATACCATATATATAGTTTAAAATTCACAAAATATACAATTTCACCATACATATATATAAACAATTTTTATCCCACCCCGTCGATCCTCGCAACGAGGCTATCCATACTCTCGGACCTAAGATTAGTCATTTTACCTACTCCATACTCTCGGATCAGAAATGTACGAATTTACCAAATCCATACTCTCGGACTAGGGACGAATGATTAATCCATACTCTCGGATTAAAGACGAATGATTATGCCTAATCCATACTCTCGGACTAGGGACAATAGCTAATCCATACTCTCGGATTAACGACGAATGATTATGCCTAATCCATATTCTCGGACTAGGGACAATGACTATGTCTAATCCATACTCCCGGATAAGTGACATATACTAACTTCTATTCTCTGAGTTTAACTCACTTGTACTCGTAAGAATATACTACCCAATATTCCTCATATTTAATTTAGGTCTACTCTTTATCCTAAATTATCAAATATAATCAGGTATGTTCTTTAACACGAATTTCAAGCAACATCAATTAACTCGCACATAAACATATAATTAATACTTCAATCAATACTTGTATTAAAATCATGTTCATGAAAGGGACTATGCACTCACATGAGAAGGTGGTGACTCGGTACTCGGACAGCGCTTCGTTTACTTTAAAATAATTTCCTTCGACGAAACCTAGTATTATCACCAATAGATTTTAGTCTATTATTCGTCGAGACTAATTAATAGTCTAGCTATTATTACTATTATATAAGCGTTAAAAAAAATACTTATATAACCCGTAATAATAGCCCAAGTATTTATTATATGTTCTTAATAACGTTAATATAATTAAATAAAAACTATATTAAAAATAACGTAGGCGTAGCTCACTTACAGCGGGTTTTATAGAAAACCAGGCTTTGCTTGGAGCAGCGTTTCCGAGCCGAAAAGCTCTTCTTCTCGGAGCCGTCGAGCACTCCAGGGCTTCCGCCTCGTGCTAGGGAGGTTCCCTAGGCTTTTCGGGGGATTTCGGGGCTAGAGAGAGGTTCTAGAGAGAGAGTAAAGAGAAGAAAGAATGGGAAAGGTGTGAAGAAAATGAGGGTGGGAGAGGTGGTATTTATAGGGTGAAAATGGCTGAACTTGGTGCCACATGTCACCATCTAGTGGCAAGACTTGGGGAGAAAGCAATGGCCAAGATTGTGCCACATCACCCATTTTCGCACAACACACTTCCGACTTCTAAAATCCGTAACTTTCACATACGACCTCCGTTTTTGACGTTCTTTATATCCACGCGTAGGTAAAAATAATATCTACAACTTTCATTTTGACTCCGTCAGCTAATTCTCGACCGATCTTAAATTTAACAGTACGAGGCGTTTAGACTGTTAAATGACCGCGAAGAATTCGTAACTCCTTCATACAGACTACGTTTTCGTATGTCTTTTTACCGTTGAGTTCCTATTAATGAGATCTTCAACTCTCATTTATTTCACGTAAGCCAAAAACCGCTCGAACTAAAATTCGAGTTTCGGGCTGTACACTGCTAAGCCGAATCTTAGAAAAATCATAACTTCCTCATACGAAGTCAGATTTGGGCGTTCTTTTTATCGACGCTCTTCGTTTAACGTATTCTACGACTTTTGTTTAGATTGCTAAGGCTAAAAAGTCTTCTATCGTAAATTCACTATTTACGTCTTCCGGTGCCGTGCCGGTTTTGCCGTAAAACTTCGGCGGGCCATAACTTCTTCGTTATAACTCGGATTTTGGCGTTCTTTATATGTACGGAAACCTTGTAGCATATTCTAAAACTTGGTTAAGACTATTCATTCTAAATAATCTTTTGTCGAAAAGTCATTTTTGACCCCTATTGCCTCTAAATTGACTAGCCCGGATCTGCGGGCGTTACATGCATCCTTGCTAAGAAGTTAGTGGAGCATGTGTGGTTTACCAGCACACTAATTGGTTCTAAGAAAAGGTGGCAAATGGTGATTCATTGTTTATCATAGTTCGGTGGAGCGTGTGTGGTTTACCGACACATCGAATAGGTGATCGTTACAATGAAGGCACCGTGTAGATTTGCGTGGTTATTCACACCCACTTTGTGATCCTCGGCATCCCAGTTACAAACGAGAGGAGCATATCGAGATTTAAACATGTCATTGAAAAGTTCAATGAATCTCATCGAAATCTAGGACTTCTCAATGCGTTTAAAACTTATAGGTAATGTTATCATGGTGGAGAATTAGTGAATCGTCATTCACTTACTTTCAAATTGTTTGCATGTTGGATTACGACATCCCTTTTCTAATATGTAAATAATGTTGTTGGATCCTAGCCCTAATTTTTCTTATTGGGTGATAATTAGGGATTCAAAGCAACTCGAGAGAGAAGAACTTGGGAGGTGTAGGAAGAGAATGAGCCATTGGAGACTATTTATAGGCGATTTTTGGGGTGCTCTTGGGGTGCACATTATGCATTTGAAGGCGACGTCTCCCCAGCCGCTTTGTATCACGTGTCGGCCTCTCTGTGGTCTGCGTTTTCACTTTCAAGAGACGTACGTCATGCACCCAGCGCGCACCGCGCGCAACACAAAATGCATATTTTGTAAATTCCATAAATTCTTCATACAAACTCCGTTTTTGATGTTCTTTATATCCTCAGAAAGCTCTCAACGAGATCTACAACTTTCCTTTAGATTCCATTGGCTAATCTGACTTTATTTTCGTCCCTATTTTTATATGATTAAATGATTTTGCAAAAATCATAATATTTGCGTATGGACTCCGTTTTTGGCATTCTTTTTTTCTCAAAATTCCTATCTTAAAGAGTACTACGATTTTCCTTTTGGTGACTTTAGCTAAAAGTCAACCATTTTTTTTGTAGCTTTTTATGTCACATATTCCTTATGCACGACTGACTTTTATATCTTATAAAAATCATATCTAATTCATACAGAGTCAGATTTCTATGAGATTTATATTTTCGAAATCGGAACGACGTGTACTTTCTAAATATATATAAGGGAAAAGTGAATATACCTAACAACCTTATATAAGCTTAGGTACCTAACCACATTATACTACATTGTTTTGCATTGTATTTCCATTGCAATCGTCTAAGGTTCTTAAACTTCAACTCTTAACTTGATTTACATCCAAGATTTTCAGACATTCACCATTATATTCTTCCTATACCATTTGATTTCTAATGCAGTATATGAAGCCCACCAGGGGGTCTCCGATAAAAAGACGTCATTTGAAGGAAGATAATGGTGAAAGTCCAAAGATTTTGGAAGCAATCAAGTTATGAGGTTAAATTTTAAGAACTTTGGGTGGTTACAATGCAAATATGATACAAAATTATGTAGTATGATGTGGTTAGGTACCTAAGCTTATATAAAGTTGTTAGGTATATTCACTTTACCCTATATATATATATATATATATATATATATATATGTTTTGGTGCACTTATTTTTTACGATTTACAGACGATTCAACTTATTTTTTCCTAATTTTATTAATATGAAACTTATATTATATAGTGTATAGCGCGCACGACTACAGATTATCCTATTCAAGGATTTAGTTTTAATAATTATTACTTATTATGTGTAACCCAAATTTGTGGTTATTACAATAGTCTCACAAAGATGCAAATGTGCATAAACCAAATCAATAAACTAGTGATAATTTTCATGAGTCATCACAAGAATTATCAAGTCCATTCATAAACTTTTAAAGTTACTTTAAAAAACACGTATGGGCATTTTCTTACCAAAACAAAAGTCATCAATGTTTTTCAAAAACGAATATTATCTAAATAATATAATAATTAAAACATGCAAGCAAAATGACTCTAATACCATTTGTTGGGTTTTATTTAAAAGTTTAGTTCTAAAAAACGAAAAAATTAGCAATGAAAGCATTATAAAAATTAAATAACATAAAACTATTTTATACTCACCAAATATCATTCTGAATTAACATGAAATACCAATCACACCCATAGGAGGTTCAAGAATAACAATATTTGAAGACTTTAAATCCTATTAGGAGGAGGTTCCAAGTTGATGGAGATGGTAATAATACAAATATTAAGAGCTCATCTAGAGGTATTGACCAACAAGTAATTAAGACATTGTATGTTCGTTTATAACTTGCAATATGAAAACTCTTAATCTTTTAAGCACAAAACCAATTTTGTCTTAAAAGAGAGTGTATGTATCAAACTTATTCTTTATGTTATACCACTTTAGAGAGTAAAAGAGAAGAAAAGAGAGGTTGGAGGTTTCACTAGTAAAGAAAAGCCGCACGAAAGCCTTTATTAATCGACTATTGTCCTTTGTGTCTTAACACTTTAAAACATACCGTACCTTCAATTCCACATGCTTAATGATTATAATAAAGCATGTATTGCTTAATAAAATAAGAAAAGGTGATAAAAGTGTGTCCTCTTAGAAGGATATTGGTTTTGGCAAGTAAAAGAGGAGGGAAAGATACTCATTTTTTTTAGTATGTTATGTATGTTTTTAATACCACGACCATTTAAGTTAAAAAATATATACATGACATCATAAATCACACGTTATGATATTATTTTGATACTAACATTCAAAATTATTTTTTTCCATAAAATATTAATTTCTAATCAAATTTACTCTTTGTTAATGTTTATCAAAAATCAAATTCTTATAAATATTTAATTTATGTCTACTTGTTATCGGTGACTATATAAAATCATATGTTATTGAAAATATTATTTTAAAATGATTCTTAAGCATTTAATTCCTTCAAATAATCTGACTAAAATCCAAGCCTTATTTTTTTCAGATACTGTGTGACAGCTTACCCTATAACGGTAAAAGTTTATTGTGATAATGAATCAACTATAAATGTTGCTTTAAATTTTGCTTTCCATGATAAAAAAACCATTTTGAATTTGATGTACATTTTATATTGAAAATGTTTCAAAAGAGATTTTAAAAATAGTTAAAATTGTTTCATAAAACAAATTTTTTACAAAGTTGTTGACCTCTAATCAAAATAATTTTTTAAATACTAAACTAGGTCTTATATATCTATTTAAATAAAGTTATTTCAAAACGGTCTCTTTTCTTGATGTTGATCATGAGATGGGTTTTGAGAATAATGACTTAATCACAAGATTAACATTTAGCTTAATGGAATATTAACTTAAAAAGTTTTATGCTGGTTATTGAAGATAAGGGTATAATATGTAAAAACTGTGAAAATATGAAGAATGAAAGAGTTTCAGCTTAGAGGAAGTAAAGTGTAGATTTGCAGAAGACGAGGGACTGCGGCTCGTTTCTCTTGAGGTTGGAAAACACGCGGACCCAACTCGGGTCGAACCTCACCGGGTTTTAACTGTACTTGAACCGCTTCATGACCCGGAGCTTAAATACAGAGACATACAGAGGATTCGTCATTTGTTCATTCTCTCTACACACACTTTTCTCAGACGTCATATTCTTTTGTTTATGTTTAGGGTTTTGTTCTAGGGTTTGTTACTGTTATTTACGGACTTCTTTTATAATAAAAGGAGTTCGTTAATTTTTTAACACTATCCTTTTAATTTCTTTTGTTTCATAATAAGAATCACTTGTGCACATATACTTCTTTACAAAGCATCGGAAGCAACGAGTCGGAAGCTTTTGAATAATTTGTTCACAACTTCACGTAATAACTTGTATACTTCTTTATAAAGCAGCGGTATCAGCAATCATACACAGATTCACATAGAGGACAGCCATGTACGTTTTTTTGTTAGAATTATCCTTGTTTATACGAATTTATCACTTTGTTTTGTGGTTTTTTGTTTTAAATCATTTGATCCTTGACCAAAGTATATGGCAGTTTTGATTGCTTTGCTAATCGTAGATTGTATCCCACGTTTGATTACTAAAGAATGTTATGGAGGAATTATTTTCTTTTGATAGGAAGCTTTGAACTAGAGACCAGTTCCAGCCCAAAAAAGTATTCTAATTGTATGACTACTATTGGGGCTTACAGGATCCCCCTCCCCTTCAGTTTTTTTTTTTCCATAAATTACTATAGAATCTGGCTTTATAGGCTAAACCTAAAGCTTCCCATTTTATGTGTATCCTCATTTTATATATATATATATATATATATATATATATATATATATATATATTCATTTTTAAAATTTTAATAGATAGTGAACAAAGAATGAAAAATAATATTTTCAACGTAACACTGTTTCATTGGCTATGTGCCTCAACAATTAGTTTATTGGCAGTTGTATTGAAATAAAAAAAAAAAACATAAAAATCGATGAGTTCTACTTTGATAAACAAAGAAAATTTATTTATTAATAGTCCTCTGTAGATTTTTGATATATGAATCAAATTAAACTTGTTTATATTGTGTAGAAATTTTGGTTTCAGCCCCCTTAATTGTTAATTGTGATGGGCGTGTTCCACCGTTTAGGGCTCTGTTTCCAACCATACCAATATCAACAACATATTGACATTATACCTCCTGAAATATTACAAAATCAAAGAGTTTGTGGGCTAAGTATGTAGGAATAACGTTGAGGAGAAGTAGGCATGCGATTTTAAAGATACAAGGTATGTGTGGGGTTTTAGAAAATTATTTGAGTTGGAAAATTGTGGAAAACAATATTTATTGTTTTTTCAAAGTTTTTCAATCTTTGTAATGTTAGAAGATGGAAAATTCTCATTTTCTTGGCATTTTTTTTCATAAAAATGTTGACCAAACAAGCTCTTAAAGTTCTAATTTTTCTTAGAACAGCTTTCCGGACACCTCATTTTCCGTAACTAAAAGGAGCCTAAAGGGTTTTATGTGGTCTTCACAAATCCCAATTAAAAATGTTGAAACATCATAAAACAGTTGATTTCAAATCTTCAATGGAGTTAGCTTAACAAAATATACTGCAGGTTAGGGCTGGCATAGGCATAGGTGCGACCTGGGCCATTGATATCAGGGGAGCTTCTCTTGTTCTTCCATTCAAGACTAATGTTGTTCACTCGATGTCTACTACTTTGGCTATATATATATATATATATATATATATATATATATATATATATATATATATATATATATATTATGCTGCCCAACAATAAAAACAAAGCATGAACATTGCAAAATCCTTTTTGCGTTAAATAGTACTGGATTTCAATTTACTACAGCAAATAATACAATAATTTAAAGTAACATGTATTTGTAGTTGGCGGTTTGTTTATTTATTTTTTGAAGATAAGCACTGAAACTAAGGGCATAAGTAAGTCGATCTCTTTGCCCAGGTGGTCTGTGTTTACCTGTTTGTTTCGTAGATTATAGATTCTTTCCTGTAAACACTAATTAGTGTAAGTTCATAAGTCTTTTCGTTCACCGATGTGTGCTCTAAAGTGATTTGTGCTTGAAAACCTGTTTAGATTTGTTTGTGTAAACATTGGTGTTATTTTGATAAAACTATCTTTGGTTCCTCTTCATGTGCATTTTTGTTGATGATTTTATTATATTTCTCTGACCACTGATTTACTTATGACTATTTTGTTGTAACAACAGAGCCCGGACATAATCTGCTGGCCTTCCATTTTGGTTTGAAACCCTAAATTTCTTCGTCTGATAATGAATAATTCAGCAGCTTCCGTGCCTGTAACTATGGAGCCTGTTGATCCGGTTCATCGGTATGGTTGTGGGCATGGACGTCTTAAGGCAGGGCACACAATTGATGTCAAGAGAAATACTGTGAAGATCGAGCCCGATCTCAATGACACCGAAAAATACCATGTGACGTTCAGTTATGACGCTCAGGTTGATGGCTGGTAAACTTTTTTTTTATTTTTATTTTTGTGTATATAATTATAACAGTTTTGTCAACATCTTTCCATTCATGCATCTTTTAGATACATCAAGTTATATATTGTTTCCCTGGCAGTATAACCGTTTGTATCTATTATTGGGTGGGTCAAGAAAAAAAAGAGGTGTTCAAAACCTCTAAGAATGCCGAAAAGAGGCCAGGGCTAGTCCAGAAATTCAATGAGAAAGGAGATGGAGTCAAATTTCCCTTACATAAGAAGGGCTTAAAAGATGTCTATAAATTAGAAATAGTGGCACAGGCAGATGAAGATGGAAGTAAGAATTGTATTTTGGAAAAAACGGAAGCAGTGGTTCAGAACAAGAGTGGTATAACCAAGGTTAAGGTAAAAAATCAGATTTTATCGGTGAATGGGAGGATGTCTGTGTTTGTTGATTTGAATGGACGTAGTTATTCCACGCAAACGGATGCGGATGATCCTTATAATGGTTGTCGCATCTGTTTTGATGAAAAGAATCCTGGCATTGTTTTTCCCATTGGGGGGTTACTACTTATTGAGAAACCAATTGCAGAGGAGAGTAATGGGACTTGTCTATACAAGGGAACTTATGATGAATCACCAGTTATTGCGGGAAGGATTCCCAAGGGGAATGGTACAACAGACGAAATGATTCAAATTCTCAAGAGATCTAATCTGCATCATTCTAATGTTCTTTGGCATTTTGTTGAAGAGGAGAATGAAGATTTTGTTTTTTATGTTTATGAGAGGTGTGAATGCAGCTTACATGATTTGATATCATCAGTTGTTCATGATAAAAAATCGAATGAATACAGAGTGACACTTCCAGGTTTCAACAATCTGAAGCTGTGGAAGCCTGATGGTGTTTCTCCTTCAGAGTGCTTGTTGAAACTTTTGAGGTAGACCATTTTATTGTTATTATTATTATTATTATTATCTTTTTTCTTCGTTAATTGTCATGTGAGGCAATTAAATGATATTTGAGAAAATCATGACAAAATCGGTAAAATTGGACATGCACCTTATTTCTATCTCGAGTTCTTCTTCATATGTTTTTTTTCATGACTTTATTTTTTGAAACTCATAATGTCTATTGGCAAATAAAAATCACAGTGGCATAGTTGAAGGAATTGCCCATGTCGAGGAACATGGAATTATTCCAAACTTAAACCCTCAATGGATCTTTATATGCAAAACTCCTTCCGGTATCACTGCAAAAGTCTTGGGAATGGGCATTAGCACATCAGGCAAATCTTCTTTTATAATTTCATGTAACATATGATAGATTACTTCACTCATATTTGAATGGGCAAAATGCAGGAAAAAGAAAAATAGTTTCTAATTGTTCCTTATTATAGCATTGTACTTTTTTTTTTCCTAAATAAAGCATTGGTCTTCAGAAAGTTTACCCACCTTAGCAACGAGATTGAAATTATGACGGAATGACACAAGTTAACATGTTTTTATCCAATGTCATCGTCCATACACATGTGATGTTATGCTGACGTGGCTTAAAAGTTATAATCTTATTGCTATAATTGATGATGCTGTGATGAGGAGTAATCTAAGACTAGTATAATGCTTTAATATGGAAAGGAAAAGGAAAATGTACTATGCTCTAATAAGGAAAAAATTAGAAACTACTTAATATCTTGTATGTTTTTAGTTTTTAATTTTCATGGCATCTGTGTAGGACAAACGACTGTTGGGGATTCATTCAATTTAGGGCATCTGTTTTGTTTTTGTATCACTGCTGGTTACCTCCCGTTTGATGACGAGACAGTGCAAGAACAATTAAAATGGATCCCTGAAGCCTCTCATCTTATCTCTCGCCTCCAGAATACCAATCCGGATTCCAGGTATAATTCTATAAACTTATCTGAAATTCTTTCCATTATGATAAATTGTGGTGAAATCAACTAGTTAAAACTACCATGGGGCTGTATAAATTACACTTGCTTGAGTTGATAAGCATATTGATTGATTTCATGTTTTAATAATTTGAATCTGCATTTATTTTTCTACGGGAAAACATACAGGACAACATTTGTATCTTTACCATTTCATCTATATTGCCCACTTAATTATCTCCTATATCGACTAAAACATTATACCGTTGTTATTATTATTATTATTATTATTATTATTATTATTTTCTTCTAAATACCAGCATCTGCAGTTACTCTATCATGATATGGCAAAGGGGAAAATACAAAAAAGCTTTCATCTTTTTATCCACTCAACTATTTCCTATAGTTGTGAATAAACCATTCTATTTTTAGACCGTTATATATGAAAACCATTTTTCCTTGTTACCCAGTTTTTCTTTCATATGACAAAGGGCAAGTTTTGACGAAAGCAAAATGTTGTTTAATCCTTTTTTTTAGGTATTGAATTACTATCATGGTTATCATAAAGAAATAATAGTTCAGTGGCTAAATCTACAAAATGGTAAACATACTTTTTGTTTTTTTTATACTTAGCTTTTTCAAGACCCATAACTGGGAGAAATGGTTTTTTATGAATGATTGAAAAAAGTATAATGTCATAATATGTATTTTTATGACCAGCCTGCCATGGGATTTGAACTTGGAGTGTTTTATATCAAGTGATTAATTACCACAGAAAATAGTTCTGTGGCTAAATCTGTAAAATGGTGATAGTACATTCTGCTTTTCTGTCTTTTGCCTATTTACAAAACCGGTAATTGAGATAAATGTTTTCTTTAATGTTCAAAAACTTCATAATTTTTTAACTAGTACAGAAAATTGTTAATCCACCAAATTGGCTCAGCTTTACTTTGTTTCCCCCTTTCCTATAACCAGGTAAACATGAAATCTGGACTTTTTAAACAGTCAAAAAAAAAAAAAAAGTACTGTATAATGATTTGATTAGTGTATGATTTATTAAATGGCCAAATCAGTTAGATGGTGAAAGTATGTTATGCTTTTCTGTATTTAAAGTCCACATACCCACAAAAACTACTCTTTTGAATTGTTAGATGAAGTATTAATGGTTTAATTATTACAGAAAACGACCTAACCAATAAAACAGCGGAACTCCATATTGTGTATTTTTTTGTATATTATAACCTATACATTTGATACGTCTACATTTGTTCTTATCCAGACCAACAGCCAAAGAAGTATGCGACGACATTTTTTTCTGGGACGCCAAGCAACATCTTTCCTTCATCAAAGATGTGAGCGACTGTGTGGATCCAGACGTCTGCAATGCCAAAGCCAAAATCCTACAGTTACTCAATATCACAGATCCACAAGCCTTACGTGGAAAATGGGTTAAATCTCAAAAGTTGGACAATGTGACCAATTCCAAAATCCTAAAATCACTTGAAAGCCTTCAGGGTTACAGCAATTGGAACACTTTAATACACCCCACACTCATAAATAACTTAGAGCGACACAGATATTACGATTACAACAGCGTATGTGATTTATTACGATTCATAAGAAACTGTTCAAATCACTATAAAACACTCTGGAACGATTCAAAACATTTGTTGGGGGGAGTGGAGGGACTCTCGACATATTTTAGCAGCAAGTTTCCTAAACTGGTAATGGACGTATATAAAGTTTTGGAAAATCATTTAGCGAATGAAGAGCTTCTTAATAAGTATTGTTAGAATGAGCAGTTTTAAGTTATCAAGTCTTTTCGACGCTTCTCGTTCTCTTATAGAATTTGGGGACTTGTCTCGAGCATGCCTAGTTTTGCAGTCTACTCTAGCAAAAAATGGCATTCTTTCACTGTGTGCAAGAAACGGGGATGATGAGGTTGGCTTTGCAGTGTTTTGTCAGAAATTACAGATGAAGAGGCACATAAAGACGATAAATCTCAGTTGGATGTTGCGACTCCTGGTTAATGGGGGAAGGGCTATGGGCTATCTTCTCTGCAGGATTCATTCTCTCATAATCATGATCAGAAGGTTCCGATTTAGTTGCTGCATATTTAGTATGGCCTGGTATCATTCTGAAAGAAGATTGCCATTCTGGTCTATATTTTATCTACAAGAACATTACAATGACTGCTTTTTTCAAGGCTTTATCTCCCAGTTGACCCTTAATTTCAAGTGCTTGGGCTTTTGTGGAAAACAGACCCATTACTCTTCTCACTTGGACTTGTTTGGTGCTGCTCATCACTTGTCCCTTTCAAGAGCTGGTGCTAGTGTAGGCGCTGCTGCTGTACTCTGCTTCAGGAAGTGCTGGTGTCATCAAACCCGCTTCGGACATCAGTATTTTTTTTTTTTTTTCTTTCCTTCTGCTGTATTTTGTACTTTCCAGCTTCTTGCTGGTTTTCATATATTCATAGTAATATTTTAGCCGTTAAAATAGTAGTCTTTTGTTTATGTCTTGATGATTGTTTTTCCTTGGGAATTGTGACATGTTGAATTTAGATAGTGGAATGGAGAATTGGTTGAATAGATGGTATTTAGGTGGTTTTGTAACTTGTTTATGTTGTCTTCCGATACTAAAAGGATATGGTACGTAGTTTGTGTATTTTACTCGCAACCAATATTGACTATCTTTTTTATATCTTATTGTTTTTACTTTTTACCCATGAATTCAATGAAAATGGTTTTGTACTTTATTTTCTATCATTAAGATAAATGCAGTTATGAGGCTAGTCGATAAAATTCTGAAAGTATGCTTTTGTTTTTTCTATATTTTGGGTTTTTCCAGTACCTTTGAAAGGAAAATGGTTTTTAGTTTAATTACTAAAAAAGTCTGTTCTTTGTTGTATTGTCTCTCTTTTTAAAAGTGGGTAAATGTCAATACGTGACCATTTTAAAACTCACTATTTCAATTTATAGAAAAATCTTTATATGAAATGTTCTAATACCATAAAAGTACATCTTATAAACATCTTAGTGAAAAAGCACAATTTCTTATAGACATCTAAAACAAAACCTTATATCTGTTGATAATGAGATGGTTTATACAACACAAAACAAGAATATGGGTTTTTCTATTATTGTTCAATGCTTTTTTCATAATATCTGCCCTTTAACTAATAACATTTTTCTCCAAAAACACATATATTATCCGCTTTGTATGCTTTCATCATATTCGTAAATGGGCTTTTAGGAGTGTGGTCTCTTTTGAGATTTCATCAACACATATAGACACCTTTCTTATAGCTTCCACAAAAAATAAAAACCTGGCAACACATTTTCAAAATGCAATACTTTTACCCCCTTGTCTATAAATCAAGACATATATAGATTACCACAAAACCTCGGTATCACTTTCAATATTGACTTTAAAAAATATATACAACATATAATCATTAGTAATTTAGCATTCTAAATTTCAATTAATTTCATAAAATTTAGTTACACGCTCAACAAAATACCCGTAAATCGTGTAGTCGAATCGGTTATCTTTGTTCCAAATCCTGCCCAATCTCACAATCTCTACTCCCATTCGGAATCTGACCTCTCAACTTTATGTTATCTCTCGGATCTTTCTTCTCATCAATAAGTGATAACAATGTCTAAAGCTTTGACCTGGCCCCACCGGAATCCCGTGCCCCTAGGCAATGTTACAAAAACACTGGAAAACTTGACAAAAGTAAAATACAAAGGGTAATGAAACACGCGATGCCATAGATAAGAAAGAGACCCCAAAAGCTTTTGAGGTGTAATATGTTTGATTCAAGCTTTGAATTATCGGTTTTGCATCCGCTTCTTATTAGCCATTTGTCGTGGATCTGATGAAGGTCTTCGTTTTATGATAGTGAGAGGATTGCGGTTGATAAGCCGACTGCTAATGGAGAGTCACGGGGGAACGCCTGTAATGTATTTTGAGTGTATTAGCCTCAGTTATTATTCTCAATTTGTAAACCAATTCGAGTTTTGTGGTTGAATGAAACGCAAAGGTATATGGTGTTTCATGGTTTGTTAATCATAACATCCTACTTTTGTTTCACCGCGTTACATAGATTTTACTCCATCTCTTAGTGCAAACCCCTTTGCTACTAATCTTGCCTTATACCTTATACCACCGAGTTTGGAAGAATCCTCTTTTTTCTTGTACACCCACTTACAACCAATAGCTTTCTTTCCTACGGGTAATGGGACCACCTCCCAAGTTTGGTTCTTTTGAAGAGACTCTATCTACTCTTCCATAGCAGCCAACCAACTCTCATTATTGCCATTCTGAATAGCTTCCTTGAAGGAGACCGACTCATCTTCCTCCATCGAGAGTGCATACTCAACCAAACTTGCATGTCCGTAGTGCTTCAAGGGTTGATCAGACCCCAACTTTTGAACTTTCTTATATGCTCCCATCGGCCTAGTAGAGACCGAATTGTCCCCGAGCTCTTGTTCCTCTGGTTCGTGTACATTTTCTTGTTGAACTGTCTCATGTTCAGTATCATCGTGAATACCACCATGATCTTCCTCATGAACACGACTAGAACCTTGTTGGCTTTTAGGTTCTATATCAACTACTTGACACTTGACCGTCTCGATGTCATCACCATTTGGGACTATAGCTTTTGAAGAAGCTACATTGGAGTTCTCATCAAAAGTAACATCTTTGCTGATTATAAACTTGGAATCTTCCAAACACCAAAGATGATAGCCTTTCACACCTGATGCATATCCTAAGAAAACTGCCTTCTTGGCTCTTGCTTCAAGCTTTCCTTCACTATCATGATAATAGGTTGTGCACCCAAAGATTATGAGTTTCTCATAATCTGCATGTTCCCCTGACCATACCTTATAGGGTACATTTCCATCTAAAGACGCATGAGGAGACCAATTGATAATGTAGCAAGCTGTAGCAACTGACTCTGCCCACCATTCTCTGCCCAAACCAACATATGATCGCATACACATTGATCTCTCTCGCAATGTACGATTTAGCCTTTCTGCGACCCCATTCTGTTGTGGTGTTTTCCTGACTGTCCAATGTCTAGCATTTCCTTCATGATCACAAAATTTCTTGAAGGAACCTTTTGTATACTCTGTACCGTTATCAGATCGAAGTGTCTTCAATTTTTTGCATGTTCTGTTCTCAACCATTGCTTTCCATTTCTTGAACGTGTCAAATACTTCATTCTTCTGTTTTAGAAATTAAATCCAAACATACCTAGAATGATCATCCACAAAGATGACAAAATATCTAGAACCTCCTTTGAAAGCGACTGAAGCAGGACCCCAAACATTTGTATGCACATAGTCTAAAATTCATTTGCTTTTGTGTTTGCTTGATTTGAATTGAACCCGATGTGCTTTACCGTACACACAATGCTCACAAAAATCCATGCAAGGCTTCTTCAAGTTCTTCAACAAACCTTATTTATCAAGCAGATCAAGACCCTTTTCGAACATATGCCCAAGTGTCTATGCCATAACCGAGTGCTTTCACATGGGTCGCCATCACTACCATTTGTTCCAACTGCTTTACCATCTGTCACAGTTATACCTGAAAGGACATAAATGTTTCCTTGACGAATAACTTTCATTACAACCAAAGAACCAAGAACAACCTTCTTTACTCCTTCCCATGTAACTATCTTACACCCACCGGAGTCCAATACACCTTCAGAGATGAGATTCTTTCGCAACTTAGGAACATGTCTCACATCTAATAAAGTTCTAACCACTCCATCATGCATTTTGATTCTAACAGAACTGAGCCCAACCGTTTTGCAAGAATGGTTATTTCCCATTACCACGGTTCCACCATCTATGCTCCTATAGTAAGTATACCACTTTCTATTTGGGCACATATGGTACGAGCAACCTGAATCAATAATCCATTTACCAGAGATTTCTTCATTAGAAGTGACAAAGTAACAACCATCATTGCTTTCTTCTCCCGAGGCATAACTAACTTCTTGCTTCTCTTGTGTATTTCCTTTGTATTTGTTGTTCTTTTCTTTGATCCATCCTGCTCTCTTATTAGGACAGTTTGCTTTGAAATGTCCAATCTCGCAACACTTAAAACACCGCCTTTCTGCAAGAGGTCTAGATTTAGATCCAGACTTTCCTCCCTTGTCTTTTCCTCTCTCATTACTTCTACCTCTTGCAAACAATCCTTGTGCCTGGTCTTTGTTACCACTAGTAGCAACCATGTCACCAGTTGCAATCTTTCGAAGATCATCTGCTAGAATTGACGTTCTAGTCTCATCTATCCTAAGACTTTCACCCACAAGCATCAATGTTTGTACAAGATTCTCATAAGACTTTGGCAACAAAAGATGTAGTAAAAGTGCTTGATCCTCATCTTCTACCTTCACATCAATGTCTTTTAAATCTGATATACACCTATCAAATTTACTGATGTGTTCCTGGATTGAAGAACCTTCATGCATTTTGCAAGTAAATAATTTGGACTTTAAGTAGATCCTGTTTGTTAGAGTTTTCGTCATGAAATTTGCCTATAACTTTTCCCACACCATGTTGGATTAGATGTCTAAGCCCATAACTATTATTGGTATGTACTTGACCCGAGAGTAGCATGGTCCATTTGGGTTGCATATCATCATGGAAATTTGTTAGGATGGACTTTTGAGAGAAGATGTTGGATATGATTTATTAATATATTATAAGTTATAATATATTAATATGAAATCATATGTTTTAATTAGTATTGATCAAGAATTAATTTGTAATTAATTTAGTGATCAAAAGAGACTAATTAAATCTATGGGGACTAATTATGTTAACTAGTTATATTTATATGTGCTGGGCTTATGATCCATGTTGAACCAAGTTTATGTATGGATACATAAAGAGTTGGGCCACATGAACCATGGATCAGTAAACCCATGGGTATGGATTTGGGTTATATCCATGACCTTAGAAATCCCACATATAAATACATACTTCATTGCCCAAAATCGCTACTAGTGCATTCTTGAAGTTCATTGTGGCTTTTGGGTTCATGGAGATTCTTTCTCAAGTTCATTATTTGTCCATGATGTGTTGTGATTCCACTTGAGGCTTCCACACTATTGGGGCTAAGCTCTTAAGGCTAGATATATCAAGATTTCAAGCTCCACAATAAGATATGTTATCCTAACTAGGTTCTTGTGTTATATATGATAATTGTATGCTAGTTATAGGTCCAAGGTATTTAGGGTTGCATGAACACCTTAGGAGTGTTAGAATGCTAAAAACCCAACAGTGGTATCAGAGCCTAGGCTTGTTTTCAATTATACTTGATGCAAAGTGCTGAAAATGTAACACCGTAAATTTCAAAACAATTTTTCATTTAAAATAATCGTTTAATTCTTAGAAACACTTGTTTAAAATCTCATTCATAATCGAATTACAAAACATAACTCCATTTTCACTTGCATAGAAAACCAGGATCCTCCAAAACATGACTCTTTCTCTGGTGTGTACAATCAAGCCGGTGCCGTCCCGTGATACTGAAAGAAACCTGAAAAACAAGCATAACACAAAACACTGTAAGCACGAAGCTTAGTGAGTTCCCCAAAATACCGCACATAACACATATTAGCCACTCGAGGCTATAACTCTGTGGGTCCGTGGACCCTGCTCTGTGAACCCTCTGGTTCTAACTCTGTGAACCTTCCAGTTCTAACTCTGGGAACCCTCCGGTTCCAACTCTGTAAACATGCACAGCATAAATCACATAGAAATAATGCAGTACAACACATAACATACATAGAATACAAATACTCTGTCACATAACTCTGGTTACCTACTCAAGGTAAAGTATAGTGAGAAGACTCACCTGGAAAGCAGAAAGCAGATATCTCCACACTTGAATCTCGAACTCGCCACCGCCTAACACGTAAGGCAAATACTCTCATGAATATAACTCTCGAGACTAGAATCAACCCTCTCATGGCACCCTCTTAAGGGTAAAAGACTATTTTACCCTTCTCTTGGCCCAAAGGCCACATCGCTGACCAAACCCTAAAAGTCAACGGTCAACTCTTGGTCAAGGTCAAAGTCCTCAGTCAAAGTCAACCCTCCTGGTTGACCCTACTCGCCGAGTCAACCCGTCGACTCGTCGCGTCCCCATGCTCAGAATTTCCCCAATCCGCGACTCAACTCGCCGAGTCACCCCGAGACTCGCCGAGTCCCACAACTCCGAGTCCACTCGCACACAACTCACCGAGTCATCCCTTGACTCGCCGATTCACGACTTAACCAGAAAATATTAGGACTCTTCGACAAGACTCGTCGAGTCCAAGAACAGACTCGCCGAGTCTAAGGCTATCTTCAACCTACTCGCCGAGTTGTTCATATAACTCGCCGAGTTCCAGGCCATCTTCATCCAACTCGCCGAGTTGTTCTTCCAACTTGTCGAGTCCCAACTCATCTTCAAGCAACTCGTCGAGTCCACCCATGTGACTCACCGAGTACCACTGGTCTGAATCCATTCAGAAGCACTCCAGGCCATGCAATTGATCCAAAACATAGATCTAGCCTCCTACAACCCATCCATCACGTAAAGTGGCAAACTTTACGTGAATCCAAAGAGATCTATGCGTTTTCACTCTAGGGTTTGGGTTTGGGACAAGATGACTCCATCAACCACTCACAAACAGGGACTTTCATGCACTCTAGACCTTCTCCCTTCCAGATCTGAGGTAGCAACCTCATATCTAACCTCTAAACTCCAATACATCCCAAGATATGATCTCTAACACCCCCAAAATGATGCATCTAAGAAATAGCAGCTCAAAAACGAGATATTACCTCAAAGGAACACCCCAACTGCAATGAAACTCGAATCCAAGAAAATCCCCTTGCTCCAATCCTCTTACCCTTCAAGATTTCCTCAACAATTGCTTCTCCAAGCTTCCAAATGCACTTGATCCACTCACACACGAGGGTTAGGGTTTCTGGACTTGAGGATGAGTAAGGAGGCTGGGGGAATGGATGTTATGTTCTTTATATAGGGCTCAACCCCGAGAATTAGGGTTTTCTCCACTCAGCGCCTACTCGCCGAGTCCATTACACTGACTCGCCGAGTCGGCCACTTAACACACGACCAAGTCGCAACTCTACTCGCCGAGTCCGCACATGGACTCGCCGAATCACTATTTCCCAATTTACTCTTTTAGCCCTTCAACTCTACTCTTGATATTTCGGGATGTTACAATTCTCCCCCACTTAAATTAGGCTTCTTCCTCGAAGCCTACGGCAACTCAACTCCAAAATACTCCCACGACGTGCCACCTGGCCCTAACTGGACCAGGTTCCTCAAAGCATAACCATCGAACTCGAACTCACTTCCTCTATCCTTGCGGTGTCCTGACCACCGTCTCAAACCGGACACCGGCTGTACCCTCTGATAATCACACTCAACAATCGAGAATTACCCGAGATGTATCACTGCTCCAAATCTCAACAATCGCTCGACCCCCTACGAGCTAGAAATAATCACGAACCACCGGATCCCCGATCCGAATCCCACTCTATCCATTCCATGCTGACAAAAAGACCCACTCTTCAATCTCAGAGCAACTCCCACAAGTCATCTTCTTGCAATCACACACACATGCTGCACCAGCCTTCGCACCCTCGGGTTAGGAAAACCCGTCACACTGACGACATCTCCAACATCCCTAGGAGGAACCACCACTATGCACACAACCCTTGATCAAAATCAAGCTGGGAGTCCCAGACTCCATCCCTGCATCCATCCTGAGACTCTTGGCTCTACACCCGTGGAATCCCTTCCGCGTCCTCAGCAGACATCCCATTATGATGTCATTCCATACCACTGCCACAAACACAGTGTTCAACCCCCATACTCCAAATCATCCATTCTCACTACTACCTTCACTTCCGTGAACCAACACTTCCCCCCTGGGGTTACATACCTTTCTCTTCCCTTACCCAGGGAAATCCACTTGTCAACCGTGCCACTACTCCAAGTATCGCACATGCTCTGGATCTGTTCGCAAGGACTCTCGGGTCCATGCGCTACCTCTCCTCAGCAAATGACGGTCCGACACCTCCTCCCATACAACAGCTCAAAGGGTGGCATACCAATGCACTAATGATGGCTGTTGATATAGGATAACTCAACCAAGGATAAATACGTGCTGCCACTCCCTCTGAAATCTAATACACATGCCCGAAGCATGACTTCGAGCGTCTGAATCGTTCGCTCGCTCTGAAGTGTCCTCAGACATCATCATGATAAGCTCTAGCTCATTTCTCATATCCCTCTTCGAGACTGAGCACCAGGTCAGCTTTTGACTCCACAGCTGAGCCTCCAAAGGCCACCCATATCATGATCCAAATATCTCACTAACTTCTTCCCCCGTGACCATTATCCCGGCCCAGTGACACGCAAGCCACGAAATTCTCTTTTCCTCATGCGAGAAAAATACAATCCAACCGAGGATCGTCTCAACTCTGATATCTGGTTTCTACTGCGTATATCCCTTGCACATCTCACCGCATCTCCCGACAGAGACGGAGACCCCAGTCTCGCCCCCGGTTCAACATCCAGGCTCCAAAAACTCAATACTAGGGCTACTCAAGCCCAAAACTCTTCCACATCATACACTAATCGGAGAACATTCCATCATCACATTCTCTTGCCATCTGGTGAGTACTACGGCTCCCCGCAGCATCACAACACCCTCTGACTAGTGAGTACTACGGCTCCCTGCAGTATCACAACACCCTCTGACTAGTGAGTACTACAGCTCCCTGCAGTATCACAACACCCTCTGACTAGTGAGTACTACGGCTCCCCGCAGTATCACAACACCCTCTGACTAGTGAGTACTACGGCTCCCCGCAGTATCACAACACCCTCTGACTAGTGAGTACTACGGCTCCCTACAGTATCACAACACCCTCTGACCCCACTAGCTCATGCTCCGCAGACTATCATAGGCAGCTACCCATACTCGAATCGAATATGCATCACAGACTCTGGAGGCAATCGACATAACAAATGCCCACCCTTGCGAAGATCCACTCTCTTAAATAATCTCCCTGGATGCCCATACTCGAAGGGCTCCCACTAGATCCATAGTTACCTGATATGCCACAAGTCGTCTCAACTCAAGATTCACGAGTAACTCCGAAATAAAGATATCATACCCGGATACCTCGGAATACCCCAACAGAACATCACAAGATCCTGCCACAACCACTGATCTCCTGCCCCAAGCATCATATAGATACAATAATACATTTCCTCTGAACCCCATAATTAGATCTGCATTTTTCCCAAATTGCAACTTCGGTGTATCCAATTTCTCAATTGGAATACGAGAAAACGCTAACGCTACGTAATACGCTGATAATTCTCCGAAACCCTTTTTCCACCGCTCAAAATCCAAGCAAGGATACACATACCGACCCGGGAGTTGGCTGCCCAATCATTATCTATCTACTTGCAACAACACTGACCACTAAACACCTGCCGTGGAGACATTCATCCTTCTCAACAAGTACTTCTCGCATTAACTCACTCTGACCCCTTTCCTCGATCACCGATGTCTCTGGTCTCATGATTTCTTACCGCAGATCTCTATACTCCACTTATAACTGCTCTTGACAAATCTCTGCTTTCTTACATACGGTACCCGGTTCTCCCCCACTTAGGGTTCGAACCATCACCAAATAGCACACAACCAACCCACAACTATTTTCACCAGCGAAATCGCACCTGCCCCCGGAAAGTGCTACACAACGCCCGATAATCCCCCCTTAAGGAAATCAATCGACCTCATATACTCTGAACCTCTGATGAACTCCTCAAGAACTTCTCGTCAAGACTGCCTCTAGTCGTTCCAAATCTCGTACCAATCTAGTACCAAACAACTCAACTGCTCAATAACATCCCTGGCTCATAGACTGAACCACAAAATCATCGTACCCCTCACCTCAACTCATCAACCAACGCTCCAACATCGGGATCATCCCAAGAACAGGGACCCACTCCCATATTCAACACCCATCATAGATAGAAAACTCTCTGCACTGCTAAACTCGACTGAACTCCCCACTGATACCACTACAATACATCCTACTATACTCAAATAGGTGTAGTGTGGTCCTCGACTATCTCAGTCCCAACTGACTATCTGCTCATGATAAATCCCTGCCTTGCGGCACACATGCTACCTGATACTCTGGTGGGAAATCATCATCAATGACGACCTGTAGGGTTTACCCCCAAACCCAAAACTTAAACATCATGCTTCTTATATTTTGCACACGAACATAATCAGTACCACCCAGATCATAGAAGGTGACATCTCCTTTATCGACTGATCGCTCAACTCATATCAAAATTCTCCCTTCTCACTGACTCCTTACTAAAATACTCTAAGAGGCTCTCGATCTCCCTCTCAAGGGACGCCTCTTCGAACTCAATCATAACCGGATAGCCGGAGAACCACAAGCATCATTCCCTACGAACCATGGTATTCATTCCATGACATCTCTTTTCAATATGCTCCGGCATATGGTACTCGAACCATAACATCACTCCTCAATCCGCTCTGATGTATGGTACTCGAACCATAACATCACTCCTCAATCCGCTCCGATGTATGGTACTCGAACCATAACATCACTCCTCAATCCGTTCTGATGTATGGTACTCGAACCATAACATCACTCCTCAATCCGCTCCGATGTATGGTACTCGAACCATAACATCACTCCTCAATCCGCTCCTTAGAACCTTCAGAATACTCCCTGTATCAAGTATGGGTCCTCTGCTTTCAGTAGTATGGGCCCATACTACCTGCCACATCTACCCATACTTTCCACACAGACCATCCCAGAGCTCCTAAGTAGCTGCTCGACCTACTCTTTCACCAATCCCATCACGCGTGCTCGCTCCCCAGCGAAATTCTCTACTCTACCAGCGCACTCATCTGGCTAGGGTTACTCCCTAGGCTCTTCCTTGGTCCTCCCACTTCTTTGCTATCAGCTTCTGAAGAGCTCCTAATGATGCCAGCCATCTACCTCCTGAATATCGTCATATTCACTTGGTAGCTAACTCCCATCATCGAGAGTTCCACAAAGCACAAAGCAAGCAGCATTCGAGCATCGAAGAATACATAGAACTCACTCGCGGTGATAAATCCACTTTCTCGGCTCATCCTCGAGAGTACCACCGGACTCTGCAACTCTACCCCTCATGGGTTCTAACTGGATACTCTCAGTCATCATATACTCAAAAGCATAACACATATAACAACAAGTCCTAGGCTAAGGCATCACAAATCAGGCCACTCTAGTCCTAAGATATGAAATACCTAGCCTATCTCTAGCATGCAATAATATCTCATAAAGTGCATCATAAATATCTCATAACACAAAAGTAAGGGTATTTTGGGAAATCACCGTTCGGGCTCTGGCTGATTGTACACACTGCTCTTTCTTGCTTTCTCTTTGAACTCTTATTCACTTTTAGAAATTCATTTCTTTTGAAAACTTTTCTTACTTCCTCAGCTTGAGTCCAGATTTACCCGGAGGCGCATCCGAATCCCTCAAACCAAGGCTCTGATACCAACTTGTAACACCGTAAATTTCAAAACAATTTTTCATTTAAAATAATCGTTTAATTCTTAGAAACACTTGTTTAAAATCTCATTCATAATCGAATTACAAAACATAACTCCATTTTCACTTGCATAGAAAACCAGGATCCTCCAAAACATGACTCTTTCTCTGGTGTGTACAATCAAGCCGGTGCCGTCCCGTGATACTGAAAGAAACCTGAAAAACAAGCATAACACAAAACACTGTAAGCACGAAGCTTAGTGAGTTCCCCAAAATACCGCACATAACACATATTAGCCACTCGAGGCTATAACTCTGTGGGTCCGTGGACCCTGCTCTGTGAACCCTCTGGTTCTAACTCTGTGAACCTTCCAGTTCTAACTCTGGGAACCCTCCGGTTCCAACTCTGTAAACATGCACAGCATAAATCACATAGAAATAATGCAGTACAACACATAACATACATAGAATACAAATACTCTGTCACATAACTCTGGTTACCTACTCAAGGTAAAGTATAGTGAGAAGACTCACCTGGAAAGCAGAAAGCAGATATCTCCACACTTGAATCTCGAACTCGCCACCGCCTAACACGTAAGGCAAATACTCTCATGAATATAACTCTCGAGACTAGAATCAACCCTCTCATGGCACCCTCTTAAGGGTAAAAGACTATTTTACCCCTCTCTTGGCCCAAAGGCCACATCGCTGACCAAACCCTAAAAGTCAACGGTCAACTCTTGGTCAAGGTCAAAGTCCTCAGTCAAAGTCAACCCTCCTGGTTGACCCTGCTCACCGAGTCAACCCGTCGACTCGTCGCATCCCCATGCTCAAAATTTCCCCAATCCGCGACTCAACTCGTCGAGTCACCCCGAGACTCGTCGAGTCCCACAACTCTGAGTCCACTCGCACACAACTCACCGAGTCATCCATTGACTCGCCGATTCACGACTCAACCAGAAAATATTAGGACTCTTCGACAAGACTCGCCGAGTCTAAGGCTATCTTCAACCTACTCGCCGAGTTGTTCATATAACTCGCCGAGTTCCAGGCCATCTTCATCCAACTCGCCGAGTTGTTCTTCCAACTTGTCGAGTCCCAGCTCATCTTCAAGCAACTCGTCGAGTCCACCCATGTAACTCACCGAGTACCACCGGTCTGAATCCATTCAGAAGCACTCCAGGCCATGCAATTGATCCAAAACATAGACCTAGCCTCCTACAACCCATCCATCACGTAAAGTGGCAAACTTTACGTGAATCCAAAGAGATCTATGCGTTTTCACTCTAGGGTTTGGGTTTGGGACAAGATGGCTCCATCAACCACTCACAAACAGGGACTTTCATGCACTCTAGACCTTCTCCCTTCCAGATCTGAGGTAGCAACCTCAGATCTAACCTCTAAACTCCAATACATCCCAAGATATGATCTCTAACACCCCCAAAATGATGCATCTAAGAAATAGCAGCTCAAAAACGAGATATTACCTCAAAGGAACGCCCCAACTGCAATGAAACTCGAATCCAAGCAAAGCCCCTTGCTCCAAGCCTCTTACCCTTCAATATTTCCTCAACAATTGCTTCTCCAATCTTCCAAATGCACTTGATCCACTCACACACGAGGGTTAGGGTTTCTGGACTTGAGGATGAGTAAGGAGGCTGGGGGAATGGATGTTATGTTCTTTATATAGGGCTCAACCTCGAGAATTAGGGTTTTCTCCACTCAGCGCCTACTCGCCGAGTCCATTACACTGACTCGCCGAGTCGGCCACTTAACACGCGACCAAGTCGCGACTCTACTCGCTGAGTCCGCACATGGACTCACCGAGTCACTCTTTCCCAATTTACTCTTTAAGCCCTTTAACTCTACTCTTGATATTTTGGGATGTTACAGAAAAATGCTGAAAAAATCAATTTTCTGGCTGTCTGGGCACTGGACTCGCCAAATCCACTGATGAACTCGCCAAGTCCATGAAGAAAATCATTCTACTCGTCGAGTAGGTTCATACACTCGATGAGTAGGAGCCCCAGACAACATATTTTTGTGGTTTTTGGCTGGAATTGGACTAGAAACATTACCCTAAGTTGTTTTTGAACCTATAAACCTATTTTTGATGTGGTAATGATCATTCTAATCCAATTCAAAATATATTTTTCAAAATTTTCATGTTTTGTATTAGTTTAATGACTAGGCTAATTACATGAAAATTGTTTGATTTGAATTGTCTTGTTCATATGGGTTTAATCAAGATTATGAATATTGTTAGATATGTTTGTGATAGTTGTTTTTGATCCAAATTGATCTAAAATTTATTAATAAAATATTTTTTTGTAACTTGTCCTAAAGTTTCATGAAAAGTCTCATTAATGAATTTTATTAAAAAAATAAGGTTATGAACTTGAAAAGTCTTTTCTCCATAAATTGTTTTATGACCTCCATAACTTGTCCTCAAGTTATGGATTTCCAAGAGTCTCTTCATTAAAAGTTTTAAAACATATATTAAACTCATATGTTATGAAATTGAAGAGTTTTGAAAAGTTTCAAAACCTGTCATCAAGTTTTGGAATTTGCAAAGTTACCTCCCCATGTATACTTTAATTCCAAATCAAAACCAAGAATTTTAATAGTTTAAAAGTTAACACTTATACTATTATAATATTAAAAGTTAATGATTATATATATATATATATATATATATATATATATATATATGTATGTATAAGAGTAAAGTCAATCTTACCGTTAGTAGGCCTCATTCACGAAGCCAGTCTCTAAGGGGGTATAAGGTTACTGCCTATAAAATGGCAGTTTAATGGGTGTACACTCTCACCCACCGCTTCCTTGACTAGTGAAGGGTCGTTAGCCGAACGAGTAGGAAAGGACTATAATTCTCCCTTCATTAAAAGTATAATGATAAATACTAAGTAACTAAACACTTATAAATTCCCAATCTTAGTTACTTAGGAAAATTTGAAACGGTGCTAACCCATGAAATTACACTTTGCACCTTGTTAAGTCGTTAGTGGAGCGTGTGTGGTTAACCTGCACACTAACATGGGACTGACAATGTGTGGCAAAGGGTGACTTAAGTTTTATCATAGATCAGTGGAGCGTGTGTGGTTAACCGGCACATCGATTGGGTGATAAAATTAAGGGTACCAAGTCAATTTGCATGGTTATTCACACCTTGTTTGTGATCCTCGGCATCCCAATCACAAAATTGAGAGGGCAAAATCAAGATTCAAACATGCCATTGAAAGTTCAATGTATCTCAAAAGATCTAGGAGTTTCAAATCCAATTAAAACTTAATGAATAATTTCATTTTTAATGGTGGAAATTGGTAAATCGTCATTTACCTACCTTCAAATATTCTATAGCTTAGATTACGACATCCCTCTTCCAAGTTATAAAATAGTTTGTTGGGTCCTAGCCTTAATATTTCATATTGGGTGTTATGTTATGGACTTTAAATCAACTAAACTTGAATTTCTCCCATTATAGATGTCTTGTTAAGATATCTATGGTCTTCCCAAATCCTTAGGAACAAGCTATCCTAATGAAGATGATACCCCACATGGCAATCAAGGTGAAAGATTAATCCTTTTGTTGTGCATTAATGGGACTGGAAATCATGCTTCACTTCCTCCACCTCCTCCAATTATTCTCCCTATCCCACAAGTTCAAGGTCACTCAATCCCTATTTGGCAAGCAAAGTCTATATGTGCTTACATCTTGGAGATTAAGTCACATATTGGTAAGCCGGGAGAGTTGGGTGTCAAAGTCTTAAGGAAGTTGACTATTGACTTGGTTCTTCAATCACGTTCTAAGTCACATAGTGAGTTCTTTAAGGAGTACTATGTAACAGACTATGACATGACCCTTAATGATGTTACATATTTGCTCGATGCTGCTGAATCAGCAATGATTTGGAGCAATGGTAAAGAAAATTTGAATGGAAGATCTACTTCCCAAACTTCCATGGACATTGACAATGGTAACATTAGAAGTCCAGAAAAGCTTTCTCTTCCCAATGGAAAGGGATCGGCCATGGTCAAGTCATTTGACCTAATGGTAAAGAGAAAGGATAAGTCTGAGATAGTCTCATATACCATTTCTAAAGAGTCCATATGTATCTTTTGCCAAAAGAAGGGGCATTGGTTATGAAGCTGCCAAATTTACCTGAAAGATCTGGTAAAGTTAAAAGTTTGAGTCTACTTCAGGTAAAAGTCTATTATCTAACTCTATTAAGTATCCTTTGGAGATTCTTAATACATAATGTAATCTAATTACATTTTGATGTTTTGTAGAATCAAAGAAAAGTAAGGAAGCTTAAAGAAAGGGTAAGCTAATTCTGATAGCGAATAGATGAATTTCGATCACATGGTTCGATGATCAGAATTTTGAGTTGCTACTTAAGAGTTATGATATATTGCTTAGGAATAGATAACAACATGTTTTCATTTGTATTTTTATTGTAAGGATAAGATTTTTTTCCGCAAGTGTTTTAAAATAAAAGGATTTTTTTGTTTATTTTTAATATCCTTACAATGGCATTTGTGAAAATTGTTATTTATATGTTTCCATTGATAAGAAATATTGGAAGATGGATTTGATTCTTTCATTTGTGGTAGTGTCATAATTTACCAAATAAGGAAAAAAATTCTCATCACCCAAGTTTTAGTTGGATAGAAACTTGGAATCGTGCAAGTTGTATTGTAGGATGAATGAGAATTTTCATTTTTGGGAAATTAAGACTAACTCTTTATTCACATGTATGTGTGAGTCAGGTGAAGGATTGGGTACACTTAGTTGTGTGCTGGTCAAGTCCACCACAAAGAATGATAAGACTATTCATCATGATTTACTAAAGTTTAGTAAATATGGTTATGCTTACAAGTTTAAGTATAATTCTGGATCATTGGAAGAGTTACAATGATAGGCAGAACGAATGAGAAGAATCAAATTTGGCAGAAACATAAAAGTTTATCAAATCTGAAAAGATGGGAGAGTACTTTAGTATCACGTTTTATGATTATCTTAGTGATTAGAAAAACCATATCACAATTGATCCTCTAAGGATACCTTAGTGCGTTTGTTTGGCTACGGAGAGGAATCGTGAATTGTTGAAATGGTTAAATCAAAAGATAAATCATACTTCGTTCCAAAATCAAGTCTTAGAGTCATACTCTAAGATTGTAACTTGAGTGATATAATTTTAAGAAAGGTTTCTAACACTTATCAAATGTAGAGTAACATGTTTCTTACTCTTGTACATTTGGGATTGGTAGGTTGTGATGTTTTGGATAAGACAAAGACCAACTAAGATCAATTGTGTGAAGTGTTAATCTTGATAAGAATTCTCACCAACTCTTGAGTATTTGTCTGTTAAGGAATGGTTCTTGACAAAGAGAATCTTATATGTCAAGAGGACAGTGGGAGTCTTAAAAGAACTTGAGATAGTTTCAAGAACTAATCAAGAGTATTGTTAATCATTAGCCCACGACTTGGGGTTTGTAACGTATCGTGTTGACACATTCTTATTTATGTGACCATTCCAGTTAAAGTTGTACATGCATGTGAGTTCTAAGAGTTCTCAGTTGTTTGCATAACAATCTGGAAGCAATGGTAGGCCCTTGTGCTGCCAGATGGCAATAAATTAAGATTGAACAAGTTCAGTCCATATGAGTTTAGATTTGTCACTAATCTTGTCTTGTGATTAAGGTTATGAAAAATTCACATGGATAGGAACACTTATACCATAAAATCTAAGGTTTCTCTTCGATTCATGAAAATGATGGTAAGGAAACTCTTTCACTAAGTAGATTTTGAGTAGATAGCAATTGTAAGAATGACAAAAGGTCTAAACATTAGGATTACGACACCCCTCTTCATAATTGTTTAGACACACATGTGAGCTATCTAAGGAAAGGTGTATGTTTTTGATAAAGTCTTATCAAAGCATCTTGTATCAGAAATCTGAACCTTGGTAAGAAAGTCAATAAAGTATTGATTTCTAGAAGTCTAGTTGATTTCTGGGTATATTTCAAAGCTAGTGGGATCATAAGTGTTATGCTAGTAAGATAATAATCATTATGCTAGTGGGAGCATGATTATTATTTTAAGAATTGGAAGTTAGCAATGTTAATTATAGAAAACAAAAGGTTCAATTCGCTTTGAAAAGTTGTTTTACTATAATTAAGGGAGAGGATTTTATACTTCATTCCAATTCTACAAGTTTAGATTGAGATTTTAATCAACTTTAGTCAAGGATATATATGAATGTTATGTTGGAATGGTTCAACATAAGGAAATTCTATATATGTTGCGTTCTTAAAATTCGATTATAATTACGGCATCCCTCTTCATAGTTCGAATTGTGAGAACATGGCAAATAAAAATTTTATAGCATGAATCGTGTCCTATATGCTTCGGGTATAGGATCGATTACATCCATTCTAAATTTTCCAATTTCTTAGGGCACTAAGAGGGAAAGAGGAATAGAACTGGATATGACTAAAATGATTAAGCAATTGTCGAGGACAATCCGAGGTTTACCAAAGATTGGTTACTCTTGGACAATTAGAAGTATAATGTAAACTTTGGAAAGGAACATATTGACATATTTTGAAAAGTGGTAACTCTTGTTCAGAAGTGATAGTCAAAATGGTAATATGGAATTGTTTTCATAGGTGGAAGCTATTCTATGAAACTGTGTAACACTAGAAAACTAATGCAAAGAAGGATGTTTAAAGGAATGTACTTTGAACATGAGACTTCATTTCCATGGAATTACTCTCCATTGGAATACTTTGTAAATGTCTGTTGCCAAGTCTTTGTGACTTTTGTGCATAGTCATTGCAAAGGGATCATGGCATATAAGTTTAGAATCTAACAGATTATAGTAAATGGCAAGAGTTTGGCATTCTTACATTTACTATAAGGATTTGAAATTGTGAAATAGAATCATTGGAATTATGTTCAATTGATCCATTTCACAAAGTAAAGATCATAGACAAACATAGTATGTATACTTGGTGTATGGCATGACTATTGTTTGGACAAACATAGTGGGCATGCTTGGAGCATGGCATGACTATTGTTTCCAATGCAAGTATAAAGTTGATAAGTTGAAACATAAATAATGAGTAATCCATATGGTTCTTAGATAAAAGGTGTTTTTATTTACACTTAAAGTGTTGGGACCATATAAGATTTTGGGTCATTCTTCCTGAAAGACTGAGTTATTCAAACCATCCACAGTCAATCATATATTGGAAGTAGGTATGAATCAAGACTGTCATGAATTTCGCTTGTATGATTTATCTAAGGTGCATTAGACATAGCAATGGTTGCTGCAACATTCATGAGTGCTCCTGGAATAAGATTCAAGTATTGGGTTAAACCCACGCTCATTTGAATCACTTCATGGATTTTATCACAAGTGAATCATGAGACAATAATATCTTATATTCTTCAAACCTAGAGATATGAGTTGTCGACTATGAGTTGGTTATATATTTATTGTACGAAAACGCATCAGTAACTTGATGTTATAAAACGTGCCTTTGTCTATGATTCAACAAGTAGTTAGTGTTGGATTAGTGTCTAAGTCCATAACTATTTTGGTATGTACTTGACCTGATGGTGCATGGTCCTTTTGGGTTTCGTTCACCAAAGCAACTTGATAGAATGAATTATGGAGAGAGATGATTAATTATGATTTATTAATATATTTTGAGAATAATATATTAAAGGAGAAATCATATTGTTTAATTAATATTAGTCAAGAATTAATAAGAATTAATTTTGTGGCTAAAAGATATTAATTAAATAAAAGGGACTAGAACTGTCAAGTGTGTGATAGTTGAATATTGGGCTAATGGACTCCATAGAGGATGGAGTGGACGAATTCTATGGGGAAACCCATTAGAAATCATCCAAGGCCTCCATTAAGTAGTCAGATTAGGGTTTCCTTGTTAGATAACCCTAATAGCCTCATTATTTAAGGATCCCTAGAGCATCAAAAACGTGGCCAAGAGTTTCCTTAGGGTTTCTACACGTTTTTGGGTGTCTCCTCTCTTATCATTCTTCATCCTCTTGCTCTTGGTGTTTGTGAGCCATTAGAGGAGTGACACTTGTGACTCTAAGCTTTCTAAAGCCATTACAAAGGAGGATTTGAGATTGTTATTGCTACATAACAATCAAGGTAAGATCTAAACCCTAATGGTATGTTAATATGATTAATTGTATGCTATATCTAGGGTTTATAGCTTTGGATATTCAATTGCATGTTCATTAGACAAACTAGATCCAAAAGCTATTAGGGTTTGCATGTACACCATAGGAATGATGTTTTTCTTATAACCCATCAGTGGTATCAAATCCATGGCTATTTGTTTGATGTATTTGATGCTATTATGAATTATCCTTGCTTAAAGATCGAAATTTAGGGTTTCTGGGGGCTGAACTCGTCGAGTCCATAGATGAAATCGTCGAGTCCATGGTGAACTCGCCGAGTCCAGGCCTGACTCGACGAGTTAGGTGGTCAGAAAGAGGGAAAATTGGGATTTTGTGCTCTTTTGGCTGTGGGATAGTTACCAAAACGTTTTTTATTGATATAAATCAGATTTTTATGATATTGGGTGATTATCTTTGCCAAAATTAAAGATAAATTCATATTAGTTAGATAATTATTTCCTTATATGATTAGATTTAATTATTTGAATTATTTGGTGAATTATCTTGCAAGAATTTGGAGTAGGTCAAATTAGATAACCACCAATTGATTGTTAATTACCTTATTTGAATTTTGTGATCTAGAATATTCTTGACAAAGTTTGGAAAAGTTTCAAATTAATCCCTTTAGGTTTTATTGTTTAAATTTGAACTTAAAAGTTTTGTTTTTGAAATTTAAATAAGTTAAGCCTTAATGTTTTGAAATGTTTCAAAACTTGCCCTCAAGTTTTGGAATTTAAAAGTTGATTAAAAGTTTAATTTAGAAATGTTAAATTCTAAAACCCTAGTATTGTTTTGAAAAGTTCAAATTACACCCTTATGGTTTTATTAATTAATTAAAGTGTATAATTAAAGGAGATTTAATAAACCCATAAAGTTTTGGTTTACATTTAATTAAATTAAAAGTATAATTTATTAAATTAGACCGCCTAGTATTTTAAAAGTGTAAAATACACCCTATACTATATATAACATTAAAAGTCTAGTATTATATATGTATGAGTAAACAGTTAGTCTCACCGTTAGTAGGACTCATTCACGAAGTTGGTCTATAAGGGGTGTTTAAGGAAATTGCCTATAAAACGACGATTGAATGGGTATCCACTCTTACCCACCGCACTCTTGACTAGTGGAGGGTCGTTAGCCGAACGGGTTGGATAGGACAGAAACCTTCCATTATAAGTATAATGAAGTACAAAAGTAACTAAATGCTTTTACAAAATTCCCAATCTTAGTTACTTTAGGCAAAAGTGAATTGATGCAATTCCATGAAATTACACTTTGTGCCCTTGTGAAGACGTTAGTGGAGCGTGTGTGGTTAACCGGCACACTAAATGGTTCTAAGAAAAGGTAGCAAAGGGTGACTCATTGTTTGTCATAGTTCGGTGGAGCGTGTGTGGTTAACCGTCACATCGAGTATGTAACTGTAACATTTGGGGGCACCATGTAAGTTTGCATGGTTATTCACACCCTGTTTTGTGATCCTCGACATCCCAGTCACAAATCGAGGGGCATATCAAGATTTAAACATGCCATTGAAAAGTTCAATGAATCTTGATGAGATTAAAAAGCTTTAATCTATGAAGATCGATTAGATCTCAAACAGGTAAGTAAATATAAAACTGTAAGAACACGAAAATAAGAACGAAACAAGAGTGAATCAAACGTGTCGAATGATTAAACAAAATGCTCAGAAGAGCTCGATTAAGAACATCAACTGTAGAGGATTGGTAAGTTACAAGAACGATCAAAGAAATCTGTAATACTATAGTTACGCTCTAGAATAATCATTAACCTAATATGCATGCAAGCATATACTTATATATTAAACATAATGGGCTCTCGGTTGGACAGGCCCTAACCAGAATACAAATAAAATAAATAAACATTCGAGCCCAACGACGCAACACTTGAGCAAATCTTCAACCCAACAATCTCCCCCTTTGCGTCAATTGGAGCGAGACCTTCATTTGTTACTTGGGCCAGCAGCGGAGCGAGGTACCTTCTTCTTCACAGTGTTAAACAGACGAGAGATTAAAGCCAAAATCGTCTGCCTAAAGCTGATGTACCACTGGATCATGTCATTGAAGTACTTGACATCATCCACTGTATTCTCTTTACACCTTTGAATGATCGATAATACATGCTCTAGACAAGCAGTGGTGTAAAGATGTTTGTCAGCTAAAGCAAAGAGACATTTCTGTCCTTCTGCTCTAGTGAACATGACCAAATTGCATCTCGGGTCGATCTTGCCCATCTTCATCTGATTGAGATCACTGGCCGATCCCACAGGAGCTATCTTCGGTTTCTTCTTGAAGACAGTAGCAACCTCCTGATCCATCAGGGCAACCTCCATGATATAACAGACAATCATCCTCTTGATATGGTCTATAATCGGATCAGATTCAGCTTCATTCATCAAGAGGATGTTGTGCAGAACAATCCAATCATGAGGATTTAAGTTCGGTAGATCCGCCAGGGAGATATGATGTGCAGTTCTAGCAGATCCCCGAATCACCTTGAACCGAACGTTTATGAATCGACCTTCGGTGTAAGGCTTCAGTACACGAACGCTTACTATCTTCTGGGCGCTCCAAGTTAGATATTGAGGACGAGCAGCCTTCAGATAGAAGTCGATGAGCTCCCTATCAAGCTCAGCGTTCGGATGAGGGACTTCAAGGATATTTGAGAAGGCATGGAAGATGAATGCCTTTCGAGTCAATGGCATGTCGAACTGCGAATCACAGAATTATCGCAGTCGAACGAAATCACCGGCTCGAGCCATAATATGCTGGGAGTGTCTATGGCCTCTTTGATCATTCTCTCCCGAGTCCATGCAGGGAAGAGAGTCTTCCTGCTCTCGAGGAGATCGTGGGCTTCCTTCTGCTTGCGTTCGGCTTCTTCAGCCTCTCGCGCCACACGATTTACGTCTTCATCCACATTGCGACTGTTCTTTCATTTCAACATGTCCGCAATGGTCTCCTTGTCTTCATCTTCATCTTCTTCCTCAGCTATATTTTTCCCTTTGTCCTTTACACCCGAACCCGAAGCTTGACCAGTCGGAGGTGGTTCGGTTGTGTGAGTAGCTTTGGAGGAAGGAGGTGGTTTCGATCCGGTCTTCTTCTCTTCTCCCCCTTGTTTCGGAATGGACACGAAACTGGGTAGGCCTTCTATTTTGCTGAGAAGGTCCATGGCCGGAGAGACTTTTCAGCAAGGGTTCGCCTCACCGAATGGTTTAGAATCAGATCATGTGCTTCTAGGATGTTGGATAAGGCAGCGTGTACATCCGAAACACATGTCTTGATGACCTCCCTTTCGGATCGAAGAGCTTCCAGCTGTTGTTGTGAGTTGGATAGCTGAGTGCTCTTGACCTTTAGGGCGGTGGTTTTGCTTGCGAGAACGTCCATCAAAGAGTTTTCAGCCGCAAGATCCTCTTGTAGCTTAGCAAGACGCTGATCGATGGAGGCACGAAGGGCCGAGTTGTCGTCGCTTATGGTTTGGCGAAGGGACAGCGAACGAAGTCAACTCCATTGTGACGAACTTTGCCAATTGCTGAACAATCGGTTCCAAAGTTGTCTTGGTAGAATCCGCACTCTCCTGCAATGACTTCAGTAGAGAAGAGGCGTCTGAGAATAGTTTATCGACTTTTGCGGTCGCAGCCTCACAGGCTTTGGTAGAGGCTTCGATGGCGGCGGTTGCTGAGGCTACCGAATCATGCTGAGCCCTGGAGAAGGCATCAACAATCTTCTGAAGAGCAGCTTCAGATAAGGAGGACTGTTGGTTGGAAGAGGAGGCGAGAAGTAAGTCAACCTTCTCGTTGAGCTCCTTAAGATGCTTCTTTGTTACTGGAGCATCATCCTCTTCATCACTCTGAACCTGAAACGGACTGAAATAGACCGAATCAAAGGTCATGTGATCACCGCCAAGAAAAGGGTTTTCTCCATCAGAGGCATTTTCTGGAGATGGAGGGGGTGGTGAAGCTGGGGGTGTTGTGGGTTTTGAGGATTCAGGTTGAGTATGGGGTGGGGTAGTTTCGGGTGGTGGTTGAGTGTGGGTATGTTCGGTTGTATGGGTTTCGGTTTGTGGTGGTTCGGTTGCGGGTGGGGTTTCGGTTGCACTGGTATGAACCCCCGTATCAGATACGTTGGTTGTAACCTTTGCAGTGGTTGTTGTTGTAGTAGTGAAAATGTGTGGTGGTATAGGGAAAGAGATTGGGGGGAATAGTGGTAGTGGGGTTTATGGTCGGAATGGAAGTAGGGATAGTTTGTGTGGGTGAAGGGATGAGTGAGTTGTGGATTTCCATGTCTGGAGTAGGAGATCGGGGTGGGGTGTTGCCTCTTTGAGGGGTTTCGCCTCCTTGAGAGTCGTCCGAACCCGAAATCTCACCTTACGATTCACTTGAAGAGGAAGGGATGATAAGCTTGCGCTTCGGTTGAGTCTTCCTCCTCTTCGGATGTGGGGACTGGGCAGCCTTTGTCTGTTTCCTCTTCTTGGGAGAAGGACCCTTAGTAGCGTTGGTCACTTGCTTCCCTTTGTCCGCCTTTTTGCCCCTTGGCACCGGTTTGTCCGCATCGTGGATGGACTTGAGCATTTCCGGTGTGAGTTCCCTTGGCCCTGACTATTTGAACTCCTTGATCGTCCTGATGATCCTGCTGTCAGAAGGAACATCACCATACATTGTCTCCGGAATTGAGCCAATGAAGGAAAATTTGGACGCATCAGAGACGATTATCTTGGTGGTATGAAAAGTACCAACCGAAGATAACACTGCACCAGCAGCAGTAGGGATATCCAGCTTATCCATCGCCCACTTGGTGATAAGGATCCAGAATCGTGCAAGCGACACCTCCGAATGCCTTGATGAAGAAGAAAGGCTCTGGATGAGCTGTTGCCAGAGGACCAACCCAAAGTCCAAGTTGATCCCGTTGTAGATGGCATACATGATCGACAAGAAAAGTCGACTGGCACCGTCGGATCCTGAACTCCATTCCGACAAGCCCTTGAAGAGGACTGTGAACATGCCATTCCACTGCGGCGGCAAGCATGACTTCTTGAATTTCGCAACGGAGACGAGCGCCTCCGTGTACCCCATGTTATAAAACATGTTGTAAAGATGGCCCACTGGAATCGATTCCGGATGGATTCTTGAAGAGTCAGCAGCAAACCCTAGCAGAGTGCAGAATCGCTGTCTTGAAATCGAGGTCTTGTGATCGGCAACTTCAAAGAATACCCGCTCAACTGCTTTGTCGTAATACGCAGTTGCATACACCTGTGAGAGAGCCACCATTGGTACAGACTCAATCCTTGAGAGAGCTGGAGCTATTTGGGAGTACTTCAAGCACTCAATGACCGGCGACATGTAGGAGTCATACGCCAGAGGGTTGAGATCAATCACCAAACATTGTTGTGGACGGATGGGAAGGATTTGTTAGGTAGCATAGACGGAAGAGGATTCAGCCATTGTTGAAGGTATGAAGAAGATGATGAACAGGAAAGCTTTTTGGGAGTATTTGTTCGCTTGAAATTTCGGAGGCAGTAAAGAGGTAAATGGTGGTGAAGACGGCCTTTTATAGTGGGTGATAGGAGAGAGAAAAATCGTTTCAAAGCTTTTATGGAAATACGAAAAGGTTTCCTGAGTGACAGAAGGATGACAGTTGAGGCTTGCGATGATCACGTAGGAGAGAGAGTGTCAGATTCCTCGGATCACGCCGCCCAACAAGCGCCGTGTCAGGGAGAAAACCGTTTCAATTCCTCACGCGCCTTTAATTGCCAGAGAGATGACGCTTGGATTTCGCACACGCATCCACTTTGTCAGTAAAAGTGTGGCCGTTTCAAATTCACATGCGCCCATTTTAATTGCCGGTTGAAATTCAATCCTTTTAATTTCCCGCCTGAGTCAGCAACTCTTCGCCTTATCTTTTTGAATCGCATCTTTTGAATTAACTACCCACGTGGAGGATTGTTGACCACGTCTTAATTATTAACCACCAATTCAATAAATCAGCCTAAAATTAATTAGTAACGGAATTTTGGAAATTCAAGGATTTTCGTGCAAAGAGTGTAAAAAGAAAAGAAATAAAGCAACTCTTTTTAGGATTCACTGTGATGTCAATAATGACACGAAACTGATGATCCCGGGCACGAATCTCTTCCTTCAAGGTCAAGAGAGACGATAAAGTGTTAATGTGGATTCCCGTTGAATTACGATCAAACACTTTTTAAGAAATGTTGAAAGGCTTCGTTTAATTAGGCTATTTTAGGATGGCTTTCGCTTTGATGCAATAATTCTAATCTTGAAATAAGAAAGAAAGTGATCAAAGTACTTGTGAGACCGGTGTAGTCTGTTGAACAAGTAGGTAGGAATGTATTTGAAATTGGCTTGGAAAATATAAAATCTCAAAAAAAATAAAAACTGGATCCCAAGGGAAGAAATGTTATGGTATTTAACGATTTCATAGGAATCACACAAAATAAAATTTGAGATTTCATGAAAGGTTATCCGTCAATTCTTTGGTGAAAACTTGAGCAAATTAATTGGTCACCGTCAATTCAGTTTTGGTGTTGAATTTTGGGTTTCACTCAGCTCGTAGTGACACGAAACTAAGATCATAAACACAGATGTTGTGTAACCATAAACCTCAGTGGTAATTTCTGAGAGTCTCAAGGGTTACGTTGATGAAATGAATGTAATGGAGAAGTGTAATGGAGATGGTGTAAGAAGCTAAAGTACCTTTGCTGCGAAAATAAGGACCAAGCAGAAAAACTCTTAGCTCATGTGAGAAGAGAGTGAGGTAGCTCATGATTAGAATAAATGAGGTAGCCTTATTGGGAAGAAAAGGTTTGTGTATACCAGGTCATGAAGGCTGTTATTCAAAATCTTATGAGGCTTGGGACACATACAGCAGCATGCTTCTAGGGACACTTAAGTAATTCATCAATTATAACCCCATAAACGAACGAACACACATCAAAAAAAATAAAAAATATTTTTTGGAGTTTTTGAGATTAATGAAAGAAATAATAAAGAAATAAAAGAAATAAAAAATTAAACAAATAGTAAGAAAAAAAATAAGTCAAAAAAAACTTTGGAAAAAAAAATGAAAAACCGAACCCGAACGTTCGGTTGGTTTCGGTTGGGAAAAAGTTTTAAAACCGAACCCGAGCGTTCGGTTGGTTTCGGTTGCAGAAAATTTTGAAAAAACCGAACCCGAGCGTTCGGTTGGTTTCGGTTCCAGAAAATTTTGAAAAACTGAACCCGAACGTTTGGTTGATTTCGGTTCAACAAAATTTTGAAAAACCGAACCCGAACCTTCGGTAGGTTTCGGTTCAACAAAATTTTGAAAAACCGAACCCGAACCTTCGGTAGGTTTCGGTTCAACAAAATTTTGAAAAACCGAACCCGAACCTTCGGTAGGTTTCGGTTCAACAAAATTTTGAAAAACCGAACCCGAACCTTCGCTAGGTTTTGGCTCAACAAAATTTTGAAAAACCGAACCCGAACCTTCGGTAGGTTTCGGTTCAACAAAATTTTGAAAAACCGAACCCGAACCTTCGGTAGGTTTCGGTTTTGGAAAATTTTAAGAAACCAAGGATTTTAGACATGCAATTGGAAAATATTTTCAACTCTAAGAAAAACAATTCTGTACAAGTAATATACAACCAAGAAAAACTACCTTTGAAGGGATGCGCGAGTCAGATGGTTTAACCGAACCCGAGCGTTCGGTTGGTTTCGCTTCTTATGTTTGAGGTTGAGAGGTAGTGTGAGGTACTGACTCTGATTCCATCATACCTAGCCCTTGCAATATTCTATTGAATGATGCTTCAGGAAGAGCTTTGGTAAAGACGTCAGCCAGTTGATCAGTGGTTCTTACGAAGTGAACTTCGACGTTTCCATCTTCCACGTGATCTTTGATGAAGTGATACCTCAGTGCTATGTGTTTGGTTTTAGAGTGTTGCACTGGGTTATGACAGATCCTAATTGCACTTTCAGAGTCACAATATAGTGGGATCTTCTTCATATTGAGTCCATAGTCTCGAAGTTGACTCTGGATCCAAATCACTTGTGAGGTGCAAGAAGCATCGGCTATGTATTCTGCTTCGGCAGTAGACAACGACACACACGTTTGTTTCTTGGATTGCCAGCTGACCAACTTCCCGTCAAGGAATTGACAGCCACCAGTAGTGCTTTTTCGGTCGAGTCCACATCCTCCAAGGTCAACATCAGAATAGGCTTGAACGAAGAAGCCTGAGTTAGATGGATACCATAGACCTAAGGAGGTGGTTCGCTTGAGATAGCGTAAAATGTTCTTTACTGCAAGCATGTGAGGTTCGCGTGGGTTTGCCTGAAATCGAGCACAATAACACACAGAGAACATGATGTCAGGCCTGCTAGCAGTGAGCTACATTAGTGAGCCTATCATTTGACGATAGAGCGTGATATCAACAGCCGGTTTGTCTAGGGATGGAGTTAGCTTGGTGCCGAATGCCATTGGGACTTTGACTTTGGAGTCTCCCATCATACCAAACTTTGCTAGGAGAGTCTTCGTGTAAGCTTCCTGATTGATAAAGATGCCTTCGGATCCCTGTCTAATATTTAAACCTAGGAAAAAGTTAATAGGACCCATTGAGCTCATTTCAAATTTAGTCTCCATCAACTTTCTGAATTCAGCTGTTAAGCTGGGATTCGTAGAGCCAAAGATGATGTCATCGACATAAATTTGAACTATCATAAGGTGGTTACCTTCCTTTTTGCGAAAGAAGGTTGGGTCAACCGAACCTTGTTTGAATTTAGAAATCTTTAAGAATTTAGTCAGCGTTTCATACCAGGCTCTCGGAGCTTGTTTAAGGCCATATAGAGCTTTATCCAGAATATAGCAATGGTTTGGATACTTTTCGTTCACGAACCCAGGAGGTTGCTCCACATACACGGTTTCTTCGAGTTCTCCATTAAGAAATGCACATTTGACGTCCATTTGGAAAACTTCAAAGTTTTTGTGGGCGGCATAAGCCAGAAATATTCTTACAGATTCCAGCCTAGCTACAGGAGCGAAGGTTTCTTCATAATCAATTCCTTCCTCCTGACAGTATCCCTTTACAACCAGACGAGCTTTGTTCCTTATAACATTCCCTTCCTTGTCCATTTTGTTCCTAAAGACCCATTTGAGACCAACAACCGAAGCATCTGGAGGAGTTGGAATAAGGCGCCAGACTTTGTTCCTTTCAAATTCGTTCAGTTCGTCTTGCATTGCTTGAACCTAATCAGAGTGATCGAGGGCAGTGTAACTGTCTTCGGTTCAACTTTTGATACAAATGAGTTAAACATACAAAACTCAACCTTTGAAAATAAGGATGTCTGTTTTGCCTTCAGTTGTGATCGGTTCAGAACCTTCTCAGAGACATCTCCAACTACTTGAGAGATAGGATGATCTCTGGTCCATTTGGTAAGAGGAGGATAGTTTGGATCAAAGGTAGGGTCTAGTTCAGCATTGATCATTTCTTCTGGCTTGGATTGGCTATCGTAATCAAGCGTCATATCATCATGCTCCCCCTCGATTGATGAGCTTTGAGAAATTTGAGGTTCAGAGGTTTCTTGTGGTGCTGGACTTTCAGGCGTTGAAGCACCTTCGGTTGCGGTTGTAGAACTTGGCTCCCCCTCAACATGTGAGCTTGTCTTCCCCTCGACAGAATCATTGTTGAATGGAGGTTCATTAGAAGTCGATCCTCCTTCATTCATTTTCCTTGCAGCTTCTTCGACAATCTGCTTCATGTGGTCAACCTTGTTGTCTGCTGCACCTGCTTCTGAGAGAGAAGCTTTCTCTGGTTCATTAAAGAGCTCCAGAAAGTTCTCGTATAGATTAGCAATCGAGACTGTGACTTGGCCAGTTTGAGGAAAGATTTCCCCAGCGGTGTCTTCTTTGGCCTGTAGCTTTTTAACATAGCTATCGTCAAAGGTCACATAATATGTCTCTTCAATTTTTCTCGAACGCTTGTTTAGGACCCTGTATGCCTTAGATGTGAGAGAGTACCCCAGAAAGATTCCCTCGTCGACTTTGACATCGAACTTGTTGCGGTGTTCTTTAGAGTTAAAGATGAAACACCGTGAGCCAAAAACATGGAAAAATTTCACATTGGGCTTTCTGTTGTTTAGTATCTCATAAGGTGTGAGCGTGAATCGCTTGTTGAGATAACATCTGTTATGTGTAAAACAAGCAGCAGAAATAGCATCAGCCCAAAAATAAAGAGGTAAGGAAGCGAAACTTAGCATAGTTCGGGCAGCTTCACACAAAGATCGGTTTCTTCTTTCGACTATTCCGTTCTGTTGAGGTGTGTAGGGAGCTGAGAAGTTGTGACTTATTCCCTTTTTTGCTAGAAACTCTTCAAACTCCTTGTTCTTGAATTCCAGACCATTGTCGCTCCTAATGTTGCGAACGACCTTCTTGAGCTGTACTTCAATCTGCTTGATGAACATTTTCAGCTTATGAGTCGCTTTAGATTTGAGCTTTAAAAAGAACATCCATGTAAATCGTGAAAAGTCATTGATGTGTGTAAATTCAACTAGTTTTATCCCTACTTTTTATTAATAATTTGAGCACACAAAGGCAGTGAACCTGTCTTTAAGTGGTATAGATTGATAAGTAAGGTATCGAACTCAGGGAACGGAAATTAAACTAATAGCTAATTTTAACTAAAACAAATAATAAAAGTAAATGGTTTTTCTCTAGTTTTGCAAGACTAGAAACTTAAGCAAACTAAATTTAACTAATTAACTAAAGCAACAACTATTCACCAAATTTGATAAAGATGTTTCTATTTAGGTTCAACCAATTCACTCCTATGGTTATTTAAGTTAAGGTAGATCAATTGCTATTGGTTACCAATGATAATAGTTAGGTTCATGTTCATTACTCCTAACCCTTAGACAATTAACTAATTTAAGCGTTGATCAAGTGTTTAAACTAATTAATTCCCTAGATTAATTACTTGGATTAAATAAGATTTGTAATGGTCAATTAAGTTATTAATTCAATTAACCTCTTGTTGATGGTTTCTCAAACAAGCTCACACATTAATCTTCCTATTTTCTTATTAATCTTAGTTTCATACTCATTACTTCCAAGCATACGTTTTAGCATTCACATAGACATATGAGGTTAACAATTAAGTGATGTTCATGCAACCTAATTGCCTTCCAATTAACAGAAAATAGTAGTGATTAACACATAAGGTTCTTTAACAAACTTAATTTAATAAATCACCAATAGACAATTAAACAAAATTCAATAATTAAACCATAGGAGTTCTTTGGTATTCCCCAAACAGAAACAAAAACGAGTTTAGCTCATACTTGCAGTAGAAACAAGCATATAAACAAAGTTTATGAAAGCAAACATGTTTAATTCCTAAGTCTAAGTGGTAGAATTAACCTAATTGCTTGAATTCTTCCAACTCTTGAAGCTTAGGGTTCTTCAACGCCTTCTGAACCTTTTAGTCGCAGCTAATCCTTCAAAATTCGCCAGGGGTTCTGTCCCATGTGATAAGGATTCGTCTTTTAAAGATATCTCAAAACAGAGGGTACTCGGCGAGTAGCAGAATCAACTCGCCGAGTAGGTCAATACTTATCCGTCTTCAGATTAGCAGTCGTACATATCTTCTAGCATCTCATCGTGTACTCGCCGAGTAAGGTCGATCTACTCGCCGAGTAGGTCTTTCTTTTCACCCTTTAATCTTCTCTTGCTTTCCTTTTCTCCTTTTTGCCTCCAAGCATATCTTTTGGACTGAAAACACAATTTAAAGCATTTTAAGTACCTTTTGTCCATATTATTCTCATAACTAACCAAAAATAACTAAGAATATATGTTAAATAATTAACTAATTATGCACATATCAAAATACCCCACACTTGACTTTTGCTTGCCCCCAAGCAAAACTATATTTTAAACACATTAAAATCACATTAATAACTCCAATCCTTCCTAGCCATTATGCCAAGACCGCAACGCATGCATTTGTGTCTAATTCCTAAAAACCCCCCATACTTCAAATACTCACAATCCTCATAAACATTCGCCCACTCACCCCAAACTATGCTCATTTTATGCAACCCTCCGAATCCATCCTCAGAAAACGTCTTTACCCTCAAGGTATTTTTAATTGAGCAACCCAAGCATACATAATCTAGACAATTACAATTTATGATACCACATTGGAGCTCTTTGGAATTCTTCACTTCTTTGATAATTTGATCTTGGATAACTTTGAATTCACCACCTTTGTTGTTTGATTTTTGGTATCTTCAACTTTTTGGATTTCTTCGAATTTTCGATCTTCCTATTTGACATTTGACTTTGATGCTCCAAAAATTCTTCAAACTTTTTCTTGTAATTCTCTCTTTTTTTTTACATGTATACCTCACTTTTTTTCACTCAAATCCCTACATGCTTAAGCAGGGGCGCTCAATCTCAACCTTTATTGGCTAATGATAAAAATCTTCCTGGATACATTTCAGGTTTAGGCTGCTAAACATATTGCATCCCTCAGGCTGAGCAGGGTCGTGTTTTTGTCTCATGATTTCACTGAAATAAGGAAGCCACAAATGCACTAGAACGTATATAGGCTCAACTAAACATTTGGGTTCTCATGAAATTATTAACACAATTCTAATATGGAATCCTAATTTTTACCAAAATTTTCTAAATTAGTACCTAAGCATTTTTAATATTCAACAAATTTTTAAAAATTAGCCTAAATTAAGATTCTAAGTGTTCTAAGATGTGACTAACCCCCTACCCCACACTTATTTTATGCAATGCCCTCATTGCATAGTATAACAACTAAAAAGAATGCAAATAGAGAGAAAGTTGGAACAAACTCCCCTGGGGTAGCAGTCGCTAGGTTGACACTCTCGTCTTCAACTCCTTCTTCTAGTGACTTTAACCATGGGAACAGCTCATCCATGGCACGGGTGTCATATGTCTCGTGTGGTTGATAGCTCGAAAACTCCAAGGAAAAATGGTTGTTGCACAAGCCTCAGTAATAGTGCATAAAGAATGTATGAATGGCACATAAACAGTAGCCAGAACAAACAATAACTCCTCCTGCAGCAGGCTACTCGGCGAGTAGGTGAACAAACTCGGCGAGTAGAAGGTGTCGGACAAGCAGATCGTGCAGAAGCAGATGTACTCGCCGAGTAGTATTTGTGCACTCGGCGAGTAGAGCATATAATTCCATAAATTTTCTAAATGCTGGCTCTCTGTACTCTAGTGTTGACATGCAAATATAAATGCACTCTCCAAGAAACTCTCTAAACAGCAACACTTTAATAAACTCTCGATTAGTACGGACTCGATCCTAGGAACAAAACTCCATAAGCATTCCTAAAGGCTCTCATTCCTCGCTTGACCATTCCTAAATAGCATGTATCCTAGCTTCAATACCTGAAAAGAAAACTAAAAGTAACACTAAAATTCAAACCACTCAACCAAGTTCACATGTCCACAATTGTCTTTAAAACAAACATCACAATCAAACAAAAAAAAAACAAAAACAAATAAAATCTTCATTCCTCCTCGTCCATCCCGGCTCCTCCAGCTCCACTACCTCCTTCTCCACTCCTTCTTTGCATCCGCTCGTCCCAATTCATAATGTACGGATAACCGGGTCTCGGCCGCGGGGCAATATGCATTTGTTGGAAAAGATAGTCGAAGGATTGATTGGTGTAATTGACTCCTCGCCCTATATCATCCAAGTATCGCCGATACTCCACTTGATTCCACCCCTCGTTATCCTCCACCGGAATCACCGGTGGGTCTTCTCGTACCCGCTCGTTCCTCGGCCGAACCCGCCTTCCCGGCTCCTCGGGGACCACTGACTCGTCCTCATTCGGGATAGTGAAGGAGTCACCAAAATTTTCCACTATCCGAGCCCTCCTATAGAGTGCCGTATTGAACGGAGGAGGGTGGATAACCGTTAGCATTTGAGCTTGCGGTAATTCCAAGATCCCAAATGATCGCGCGAGCCGAGTAATGAACATACCCCCATTGATCTTTGAGTTGATTTTTTCCTTCACCGCTCCCTCCGCAAGAAATTTAGTGATGCAATATGGGAGATTGCAGAAAACATCGGGGGTGATGATACTCCACATATAAAAGATATCAAGGGTGGGGACTTTATCCCCATCCTTTCGCATGTTGATTGTGCTTGCAACGAACCGGTGAATAAGTCGATGGATTGGAGAACGAATATGACCTTCTTGAGCAGTAGAAGGTATATAGACCCGGTTAGCAATTGTACTCCACCAAGTCGACGCCACCACCCCCTCGGGAAGTTCTTTGTAGGTGTTTTCCAAGAAGGCTTCAAAATAGTCTGTCATCGCTACTTCTTGGTCGTAAATTCCCAACCGCCAAGAGAACTCCACCATGCTGCATTGTCGCAGCTCTCCCCCTAAAGAAAACGAAATCGTATTTGGGTTGAAAAACTCGTTACCACCTCGGAATGAAATGGTAGCAAAGAATTCCCAACATAGCTCCGCATAGACGGACTCTTGGATTTTAAATAATTGTAACCAACCATCACAAGTGATGGTGGCATAACCCAAGTTGCAGTCTTTCACTAAGTATGGTGTAAGCTCCTCTTCCAAGCCAACATTTCCCATCCAACCCCAATCTACTGCAGTGGGCAAATGAATTTCCTTTTGTCGCAAAGCTTCCAATCTGTTTAAAGCTCTGGTTTTTGAAGATGTAACACCCAAAAATTTCAAACCAATTTTTCGATTTTTATAAAAACATAATTACATCAATATTCATAAAAACAACCATTTTAATTGTTCAACAAAACAGTACAAAATCCCAAGATCAAAATGTCAAGCTCCAACGTGTGTGTGTACGGATCAAGCCGGCGCCTTCCCGCGGTCGTCACTAGTACCTGAAACATATAACATCAACACTGTAAGCACAAGGCTTAGTGAGTTTCCCAAAATACCACATATAACACATATTAGCCACTCTAGGCTATAACTCTGTGGGTCCGTGCACCCAAACTCTGCGAACCCTCAGGTTCTAACTCTGATAAACATGCACCACATAAATCACATAGAAATCATGCAGTACAACACATAACATACATAGCATACAAATACTCTATCACATAGCTCTGGTTACCTACTCAAGGTAAAGTATAGTGAGAAGACTCACCTCGCGTGTCTCGGTAAATCGTAACCCTGAAATCGCTAAACACTCGATCTGCCAAGCTGTAGTCCCCCTATAGCACAATACATCTCTAATTAGCACTTTCCTAACTAGGGTTGACCACACTATAACAAGTCAATCTAGGTCAACGCTGGTCAACGGTCAACGGTCAACTTTGACCGGACTCGGCGAGTGCACTATAGCGACTCGGCGAGTCTGAGCGCATGCACCAATTTCCTTGGAATCCTCTCTTGACACGTCGAGCATTTCCCTCAACTCGACGAGCTCCACCTGGCACGAGTTGTGGGGCCACCACGACTCAACTCGCCGAGTCTCAAGAACAACTCGGCGAGTCCAGTTTGACTCAGTCCACCTGTCCATCCTGACTCCCCCTTGACCCACTGAGTTCACCCTTCCCAACTCGGCGAGGCCACTCGCTGAGTGGTCGTGCAACATTCATGCTACTCGCCGAGTCTGTTCTTCGGACTCGGCGAGTCCGTGCCATGCACTGACTCAATCTTGCTCTAAAGGTCAGATCCAGTCCATTAATCCATAGATCCAGTCCCTCCAAGCTTATTTAGCACATAAAGTCACAATCTTGATGCACATATAACCTCTACATGACCATAAATGATGTTTTTGACTCAAATACTTCAACACAAGGTCAAGGACTCCATTGCCACCCATAAAGCTTGATGAGTGAGGCCCTCTGGACCTCTATGGATCCAGATCCATGGTCTCAACTCAAAGAGGGAACCAAAGGGGCACCAAATCACCCCATAAATGACCACATTAAGCCCTAAATTGCATCAAGCTTCACCAAACAGAAAATGGTCCGAAATAATACCTCTAGAGTGATGATCCAAGCTCCAAATCCACGAAATAGCAACCTCCTTTGCTTCCTCTTGCCTAGGGCCTCCTTCTTCTTGCTAAACAACACACACAAGATCAAGATTGGCTCTCTTTTCTTCACAAAACGCTCAAGAACTCTAGGGACACTCTCTGAGGGTTGGGTGAGCACAAATGACGGCCATAAGGCCCTTTAAATATGCCTCAAACCCGAAGATTTAGGGTTTCATTACACAGCGCAGACTCGCCGAGTCCATACCCTGGACTCGCCGAGTCCAAGCGCGCACCAGCGATCAATTCCGCGTCCCTACTCAGCGAGTCTGAGCTCCAACTCGCCGAGTCCCTCTCACAATATAACAAAATTTAAACTTACAAGATACCTGGTAAAATCCGGATGTTACAGAAGATTTGGAGGTGATGTGTTGAAAAGATAACCATGGCATATCACCATGGCCTCCTCCTCTTGATGATTGTCCTCTCCTCGCCATGCTCCCTGTATAAACATAACAAAAACACAACAACAAACAACACCCCATAATTAAAATAGAAAAAATTTTCATCTTTGTGGGACCTACTCGCCGAGTACGCGAGCATACTCGCCGAGTAGTATGAACACTCGGACAGATCGAAATCGGATCTGTGTAATCTGCGAATTAGTCCAATTTGTCCATAGGGGTTTGTCGTAATTGTGTATCTAACCACATATGTTGAAGAAATTACACCAAATAACCTCTAATTCATGAGTAAATCAAAGCCCTAAAAATTGTGAAAAACTCCCCAAATCCGAAAATATACCAAATATAGGGAGATAGGTGGTAAAGATTGGACCTTTCATGAAATTAAAGAGTAAAAATGTTACCTTGGTGCTTGAATTAAGAGAAAGAGGAAGAAAATGGACTAGATCTTGAAGAACTTCTTGAGAGGCGGCTGAGAGAGAATGCTCGGCGAGTATGGGGGTGAAGTGTTGAATAAAAGCAATTTTTACAGATTTTATTTTACTGGGTTTAAACCGTCTACTCGCCGAGTATAATGGATCTACTCGCCGAGTACGAACGCGTATTAAGAACTTTTGGCTGTATACGAACATTTACTCGCCGAGTATAACCGATATACTCGCCGAGTATATGTCTCAGATTGAAAAATTTTAAGTTTTTGCCAATTTTACTATGTGAATTCCTTTGTTTTAGCCTTTCCACCCCACACTTTCAGTAGAGCTTGTCCTCAAGCACTTAGAGAAGTAGAATGAACGAAGAGAAATGAAAAAAACAATATGAAAAATAAAGAAAGGGAAAGAAAATGCAAACGTGAAACTCGGGTTGCCTCCCGAGAAGCGCTTCTTTTGATGGAGTCATTAGCTGGACTCCGCCCCTTCTATGTTTTTGCGATTCCGCACAGCAGGAGCTCCTCCATTCCTTCATTGCAGGGGACTCCTTCTTCATATTTCTTCACTCGATGGCCATTGACTTTAAATGGCGTGCCATCTCTCGAGATCAATTCAATAGCCCCATGAGGAAACACCGTCTTGACCACAAATGGACCATCCCACCTTGATTTGAGTTTGCCCGAGAAGAGTTTTAGGCGGGAATTGAAGAGTAGTACTTTTTGGCCTTCATGGATGTCTTTGCTTTTGATTCTTTGGTCATGCCATCTCTTGGTCTTTTCTTTATAAAGCCACGAGCTAGAATAGGCCTCATTTCATAGTTCTTCAAGGGCATTCATTTGCATTAAGCGGTTGGTCTTCAATTCTTCCATGTCAAAGTTACATCTCTTTAGCGCCCAATATGCCTTGTGCTCGATTTCAACCGGTAAATGGCATTGCTTTCCATAAACTAGCCTATATGGTGTAGTACCAATAGGTGTTTTGAAAGCAGTACGAAACGCCCATAGCGCGTCATCCAATTTATCCGACCATTCCTTGCGATTGCTTCCCACCGACTTCTCCAAGATATGCTTCAAAGCTCGATTGGTAACTTCCGTTTGCCCACTCGTTTGCGGGTGGTATGATGTGGAGAACTTATGGGTCACCCCATATTTCTTGAGCACCTTGTCTAATTGATCATTGGCAAAGTGTGTGCCACGGTCACTAATTAGGGCCTTTGGAACACCAAACCGGGAGAATAGTCTTTTCAAGAACCGTACCACTACCCGTCCGTCATTTGTAGGTAAAGCCTGCGCCTCCGCCCATTTTGACACATAATCCACCGCCACGAGGATGTACTTGTTTCCTTTGCATGTGGGGAATGGCCCCATGAAGTCTATGCCCCACACGTCGAACACCTCGCACACTTGAATGCTATGTTGTGGCATTTCATTACGGGAGGAAATGTTTCCCACCCTTTGGCAAGCATCGCATTCTTTGACATATTGGGCTGCATCTTTGAAGATTGTAGGCCAATAGAACCCAATGTCAAAGATCTTATTCGCGGTATAGTGTGCGACATGATGTCCTCCCGTGGGCCCGCTATGGCAGTGCTCTAGTATTTTTCGACTCTCCTTTCCGAACACACATCTTCTTATTATTCCATCCGCGCAGCTTCGGAAGAGGTATGGATCGTCCCAAAAGTAATATTTGATCTCCGAAAAGAATTTCTTCTTTTGCTGACTACTATAATCTTTCGGGACGTAATTGGTAGCTAAATAGTTAGCTATATCCGCGAACCATGGCTCCTCTCCCACGGACACCATAATGTATTCATCCGGAAAGTCGTCTCCATCCTTATCTTCTTGCAATGTCGGGTTCTCGAGCCTAGATAGATGATCGGCCGCTACGTTCTCCATTCCTTTCTTATCTCGTATCTCTATATCGAATTCTTGAAGAAGCAGCACCCATCGTATTAGTCTTGGCTTCGCATCCTGTTTGGAAAACAAATACTTGATAGCCGAGTGGTCAGTAAAAACAGTGGTTTTAGATAAAACCAAATAAGGGCGAAATTTATCAAAAGCGTAAACTACGGCTAACAGTTCTTTTTCAGTAGTGGTATAATTCTCTTGGGCAGGATTCAAGGTCTTGTTTGCATAATAAATGGGTTGAAAATGCTTATCAACCCTTTGTCCAAGGACCGCTCCTAGTGCATAGTCACTAGCATCACACATGATCTCGAAGGGTAAGTTCCAATTTGGTGCTATAATGATTGGGGCATTAGTTAATTTTTCTTTTAAAAAGTTAAATGCCTCTAAACACTCTTTAGTGAAATTAAAGGGTGCATCTTTTAATAATAATTGTGTTAGAGGTTTCGTAATTTTGGAAAAATCTTTAATAAAACGCCGGTAAAAACCTGCGTGTCCCAAAAAGCTTCTAATGCCCTTCACATTAGTTGGTGGGGGTAATTTAGCGATGGTGTCTATCTTTGCCCGATCCACCTCAATTCCCTTTTTAGAGACTTTATGTCCGAATACTATACCCTCCTTGACCATGAAATGACACTTTTCCCAATTTAGGACCAAGTCGGTTTTCTCACATCTAGCAAGCATCGAGTCAAGATTTGTGAGGCAGTCATTAAAAGAAGATCCGAATACAGAGAAATCATCCATAAAGACCTCCATGAATTTTTCTACCATATCATGGAATATGGCGGTCATGCACCTTTGAAATGTCGCAGGTGCATTGCATAGGCCAAATGGCATGCGTCTATAGGCGAAGGTCCCACTGGGGCATGTAAAGGTGGTCTTTTCTTGGTCCATTGGGTCTATGGGTATTTGGAAATACCTGGAAAACCCATCTAAGAAGCAATAGTAGCTATGGCCCGAAAGTCTCTCTAACATTTGGTCTATGAAAGGAAGGGGAAAATGGTCTTTGCGAGTGGCATCGTTTAGCTTGCGATAATCGATGCACACTCGCCAACCGGTTACCGTTCGCGTTGGAATTAACTCGTTCTTCTCGTTGGTAATGACCGTCATTCCTCCTTTCTTGGGCACCACCTGGACCGGACTCACCCATGGGCTATCGGAGATGGAGTAGATGATTCCTGCATCCAAAAGCTTGACCACCTCCTTCTTGACGACTTCTTGCATGTTCAGGTTTAATCTTCTTTGATGTTGCACCACCGGCCTGGCTCCTTCTTCTAAGTTTATTTTGTGAGAGCAATAGGATGGACTTATTCCCTTTATGTCGGAGATGCTCCATGCGATGGCTCTTTTCCTTTTCTTCAATACCCGTACAAGCTCTTCCTTTTCCGTCTTGGAGAATCTGAGGCTATAATCACTGGCTTCTGATTTCCTTCTTCCAGAAAGGCGTATTCCAGATGGTTAGGTAGTGTTTTGAGCTCCAATTTAGTGTGCATAGTGGCGGACTCGCCGAGTGCAGGTATGGTACTCGGCGAGTTGATGGCGGCATTCGCGACTGCTGACTTTTCTTCAGTTGTACTCGGCGAGTAGATCGGGTCTACTCGACGAGTAGGCCTTTCAGCTTGTTTTTTAGTTCTTCATACTCTGCTTCCTCCAACAGTCTTTCAATCTCTAATAAGTCTTTTTCTGGATCAAATACTTCTTCCAAAGCTGCAAACTTGCTGGAATCTTCAGGTATGTCTTCTTCCAATAACTCGTCAAGCATGTCGATTGAGAACGTCGTGTCGTCACTACTCCTTGAGTACTTCATGGCTTGGTCTACCCCGAATGTTACTGAGTCGTCCCCAACTCGCAATGTGAGCTTTGAGTCTCTCATATCTACGATGGCGCTAGCGGTGTTGAGGAAGGGTCTTCCAAGGATGATTGGTACTTGCGGATCCGCCTCCATGTCGAGAATGATGAAGTCAGCCGGGAAGACAAATTTGTCTACTTTCACTAGTAAATCTTCACATATGCCTCTTGGGAAAGTAACCGTCTTGTTTGCCAAATGAATGGCCATCCGAATTGGCCTTGGCTCCGGGAGGTCCAGCTTTTTGAAGAACGAGTATGGCATAAGGTTCACACTCGCTCCAGAATCAGCTAAAGCATGAATGGCAGCCAAGTTGCCAAATTGGCAAGGTAGAGTTAAGCTCCCCGGATCACCCTTCTTCCTTGGTAATTTGTTTAGCATGGCGGCGGAGCAATTCTCATTCAATACTACTTTCTGCACTTCTTCCATCTTTCTTCTATTAGTGAGAAGTTCCTTAAGGAACTTTGCGTACTTGGGCATTTGCATGATGGCTTCGATGAAAGGAATGTTTATTTGAAGAATTTTAATATGATCAAGGAACTTCTGATACTCCTCTTCCTGCTTCTCCTTCTTGGCTCGGGCTGGGTACGGCATTGGAGGCTGGTATGGTTTCAAGGGTGGCTGATCATTCGTTTTTGCAGATGTACTCGCCGAGTCCACCGGTCCTACTCGGCGAGTAGGGCTCTCAGATTGTGAATGTTGGTTTTCAGCTTGTGCTTCCGTTCCTTCCTTCTGTGAGTCCTTATTCGCTTCAGTTCGAATGGGGGCCAGGGGAGTAATAACCTTCCCACTTCTTGTGGTAACAATGTTCACTTGCGCGCCTCGTGGGTTGTTCTCGGTTTTGCTAGGAAGCTCACCCGGTGACCTTTGGTTTAGTTGTTGAGCGAGTTGCCCAAGCTGAGTTTCTATATTATGGATGGATGCTTGCTGGTTCCTGAGCATTGTTCTTGTTTCTTGGATAGCAGCATCGTGGTCACTGTGTCTTTTCTCGGAAGCAGCCACAAATTTAGTTAGCATCTCTTCCAAGCTTGGCTTCTTCTCTTGCACCGGCTCCTCCTTTTGGTAGAAGCCTCTCCCTTTTTGTCTATACTTCTCCTCCTTGGCCTTCTTGTACTCTTCGTAAGGCAACCACTCCTTCTTTTGTTTTCGCCAGTCTTCATCATACCGGTCACCACTCGAATAGCATACTTGTGCCTTTTTGTTGCCGTGCTCATCCAAATCACAATCTCTAGTGAGGTGAGGTCCATTGCAATTCTCGCAACCCACCCGTATGGCATGGATAGTTTGATCCATTTTGTCCATTCTTCTATCCATGGTTTTTAACATGGCCATGACCGCGGATAAATCTTCAGTAGCAGCGTACGCGGCTCCCCTCGTGACATCATTCCTAGGGTTGTGGTATTCTCTAGAGTGTTTAGAGAATTCTTCAATTAATTCTTTGATCACCGGGGGTGGCTTCTTTGTAAGTGGGCCTTGTGAGTCTAGCAGCTGCCGGGTCGTGACATTGACTCCATCATAAAAGATGGACACTTCTTGTTGGCTATTTAGATCATGGTGTGGGCAATTTCGTAGCAGACTTTTGTACCTCTCCCATGCTTCATATAACGACTCTCCAGCTTGTTGTTCAAAATTTGCAATGGCCTTCTTGAGCTTGGCTATCTTGGATGGTGGGCAAAAGTAATCTATAAATTCTTCCTTCATTCTGGCCCAAGTAGTGACTGACCCGGGCGGAAGTGATTTGAGCCAGTCTTTAGCAGCACCCTTGAAGGTTACCGGAAGCATCCGAAGCAGCTGAGTTTCGCGGGTGACATTTGGAATGTTGAAGTAATCAGCAACATCATTTACTTCATCTAAATGTTTGTAGGCATCTTCATGATCTTTCCCGTAGAAAGGTATCTCCTTGAGTGAAGCTAGGATATGACCTTTTAGCTCAAAGGTAGCAGTTACGGGAATTGTGGGTTGCACAAGTCCCGGGCCATGGTCTTCGCGCATCCTCTTCTTCCATTCTCCCATGGGAATTTAATCAATGTTAGCCATAGTGAATGCTAACTCTTCCTCCGATTCGGTGTCTTGTTCGTAAGTTGCCTCGTCTTCTTCCTCGGTTTCGTATCTAATCTCTTCTTGAATTGGCTCTTCAATTATTAAGGAAGCGCTTGAAGCTCCTGATTTGCTGCTCTTCTTTTTCCCGAAAACAGTCTTCAAGTTGGACAATGGTGATTTCTTTGGTGTGCTTGAACTCTCCACATCCTTCCCTTTGTTTCTTTTCAATTCGGATTCGGGGTCTTCAAACGGGGGTACCAGTGGTGTGTTTGCTCCTCTGGTCATGAAAGTCCTGAAATTAATCAAATAAAAGCGTAAAAAGAACAAAAAGATTGTAAACAAATAAAAGAAAAAAAATTCTAAATAAGCTGTTACTCGCCGAGTAGGTGCGAGTGCACTCGGCGAGTATCAGTGATTTTTCAAAAAAAATTCTAAGTTTTTAACCTAACTAAAACAGATACTAAAACCTAATTACTAGTTACTAAATTGCAATAAATGAACTTTATGCAAGTAAACTCACACAAAGGATCGAAAAAATTAGGAATTAGCTTAATTATTTAGAACCGTTCCCCGGCAACGGCGCCAAAAACTTGATGTGTGTAAATTCAACTAGTTTTATCCCTACTTTTTATTAATAATTTGAGCACACAAAGGCAGTGAACCTGTCTTTAAGTGGTATAGATTGATAAGTAAGGTATCGAACTCAGGGAACGGAAATTAAACTAATAGCTAATTTTAACTAAAACAAATAATAAAAGTAAATGGTTTTTCTCTAGTTTTGCAAGACTAGAAACTTAAGCAAACTAAATTTAACTAATTAACTAAAGCAACAACTATTCACCAAATTTGATAAAGATGTTTCTATTTAGGTTCAACCAATTCACTCCTATGGTTATTTAAGTTAAGGTAGATCAATTGCTATTGGTTACCAATGATAATAGTTAGGTTCATGTTCATTACTCCTAACCCTTAGACAATTAACTAATTTAAGCGTTGATCAAGTGTTTAAACTAATTAATTCCCTAGATTAATTACTTGGATTAAATAAGATTTGTAATGGTCAATTAAGTTATTAATTCAATTAACCTCTTGTTGATGGTTTCTCAAACAAGCTCACACATTAATCTTCCTATTTTCTTATTAATCTTAGTTTCATACTCATTACTTCCAAGCATACGTTTTAGCATTCACATAGACATATGAGGTTAACAATTAAGTGATGTTCATGCAACCTAATTGCCTTCCAATTAACAGAAAATAGTAGTGATTAACACATAAGGTTCTTTAACAAACTTAATTTAATAAATCACCAATAGACAATTAAACAAAATTCAATAATTAAACCATAGGAGTTCTTTGGTATTCCCCAAACAGAAACAAAAACGAGTTTAGCTCATACTTGCAGTAGAAACAAGCATATAAACAAAGTTTATGAAAGCAAACATGTTTAATTCCTAAGTCTAAGTGGTAGAATTAACCTAATTGCTTGAATTCTTCCAACTCTTGAAGCTTAGGGTTCTTCAACGCCTTCTGAACCTTTTAGTCGCAGCTAATCCTTCAAAATTCGCCAGGGGTTCTGTCCCATGTGATAAGGATTCGTCTTTTAAAGATATCTCAAAACAGAGGGTACTCGGCGAGTAGCAGAATCAACTCGCTGAGTAGGTCAATACTTATCCGTCTTCAGATTAGCAGTCGTACATATCTTCTAGCATCTCATCGTGTACTCGCCGAGTAAGGTCGATCTACTCGCCGAGTAGGTCTTTCTTTTCACCCTTTAATCTTCTCTTGCTTTCCTTTTCTCCTTTTTGCCTCCAAGCATATCTTTTGGACTGAAAACACAATTCAAAGCATTTTAAGTACCTTTTGTCCATATTATTCTCATAACTAACCAAAAATAACTAAGAATATATGTTAAATAATTAACTAATTATGCACATATCAGTCATCAACAATAACAAGAATATACTTGCTACTACCGATGCTTTCGATAGATGAAGGACCACACAAATCGATATGAAGTAATTCGAGTGGTTCAACAACTTTTGTGTTAATTACAGATGGATGACTTTGACGACTCTGCTTCCCCATTTCGCATGCAGCACACAAATGATCTCTATCAAACTTGAGCAATGGAAGACCCCTAACATGACCTCCAGTGACAAGTCGGTTGATATCTTTAAAGTTGAGATGAGAGAGTCTTCGGTGCCACAACCAGCTTTCGTCAGATTGAGCTTTTGATAACAAACATATAGCTGGGTTTCCTTTAATGGGTTTAAGATTTAGAGGAAACATTTCACCCTTTCGCTCCGACTTGAGAATTACTTTCTTTGTCTTTTTCTCAATAATTTCAGAACCTTCATCATCGAATGAGACTTTAAGACCTGTACCTCCAACAAGCTGAGATACACTGATGAGGTTGTGTTGGAGTCCTTCCACATAAGCCACCTTCCTTATAGTAAAGTCACCATTTGTTATCATCCCGTATCCCTTTATGGTGCCGAAAGAGTTATTTCCAAACTTGACATTGCCACCATTTGCAAGAGATCTGTATTCCCTGAGCTCCTCTTTCCTCCCTGTCATGTGACGCGAGCAGCCACTATCGATGTACCATTCTTCGTTGAACTGCTCGTCACTAATTGTTGGATTAATGTCTAAGTCCATAACTATAATTGGTAAGACTTGACCCGACCCGGCATGGTCCATTTGGGTTGCATGGCATCATGCACTTGGATAGACTATAATGAGAGAAATAAGACACTTACGGTTATTAATATATTATAAGTTCTAGTATATTAATAATAAGAATAATGAGATTATTTAATTAGTATTGATCAAGAATTAATCTAGTATTAATTAAGTGATCAAAAGAAGACTAATTAAATATATGGGTTGATTGTGTAAATCATTCATTCTTATATATGTGGGCTTGTGATCCAAGATTCCTTATGTTGGACTAAGTCCATGGGGTGACCCATGGATACTCCATGGAGGTTAAAACCCATGGAGCATAAGGAATGGGTAAAGTCATGAGTTACATAGTGTAACCCTAATAGCCACCATATAAAAGAAACCCATGGCTCAAGAAATCGGGAACTACACTAACACTATGTGTGTGTATGAGGGCTAACCGATTTCTAGAAGTGTTCTAGTTTCTCTCAAGTTATTCCAAGTGTATTTGGTGTTGTGTGAACCATTTGAGGTGTCACCATTTGAGGCACTAAGCACTCAAGCTTCATGAAGACAAGCACCATCAAAAGGTATGTATTCTATCTTGTTATATTAATAATATTGTATGCTAGATTAGGATAATACCTTGGATGTTCATATTTGCATGTATAATAGAGAAAACATAGATCCAAGGTATTTAGGGTTGCATGTACACTTAGGAGTGTTAGAATGCTCATAACCCAACAGTGGTATCAGAGCCTAGGCTTGTTTTCTTATTATACCTGCAATAGAAGCTGAAAAATCGAGTTTTGATGCTGTCAGCCCAGCTGACTCGCCGAGTCCATAAAGGGACTCGACGAGTCCAAGGCAAAATGCATCCAACTCGCCGAGTTGAGTTCATGCACTCGACGAGTTGGACCCCAGACAGCATATCCTCGAGGTTTTTGGCTAGAAATGGACTAGGAACATTACCCTAAGTTGTTTTGAACTTATAAACTTGTTTTTAAATGTGGTAATGTTCATGCTAATCCATTTTTAAAGATAATTGTCAATAGATTCATGTTTTGTATTAGTTTAAAGGTTAGACTAATTACATGAAAAAGTTTGATTTGAATTATCTTGTTCTTATGAGTTGCTTAGATTAATAGAAAAGTTGAGTGAAAAAGTGTTTTCAATCCAAATTAATCTAAGAGTTGAGTATAAAATGTGTTTGTGTAACTTATCCTTAAGTTACATGAAGAGTCACATTAAAGACTCATAAAACTCATAAAGTTGGCAAAGGTTACAAAAAGATGAAGAGTCTTGTCCTTAAGTTATGAAGGTTCAAGAGTCACTTCATTAAAAAATAAATAAATAAAATATGTAACCTTAATTAATTCCATAAGTTATAAAATAAAGAAAAGATTAATTCTTTATTAATTTAAAGTCTTCCATAATTTGTCCACAAGTTATGGAACTTGAAGAGTTTTTGGATTAAAACTACTTTAAATACATAAGTTATGGAATTAATTAGTTTTGAATAGTTTCAAAACTTGCCCTCAAGTTTTGGAATTTGTAAAGTTTTCTCTTATGAATACTTTAATTCCAAGTTAGCCCTTAGAATTTTAAAAGTTAAAATTCAATCCTTATACTTTATAATATTATAATTTAATAATATTTATATGTATAAGAGTAAAGTCGGTCTTACCGCTAGTACGCCTCATTCACGAAGCCGGTCTATAAGGTGGGTATAAGGTTGTTGCCTATAAAATGGCAACTTAATGGGTGTTCACTCTCACCCACCGCTCGCTTGACTGGTGGAGGGTCGTTAGCCGAACGGGTTTGACATGACTATAATTCTCCCTTCATTAAAAGTATTAATGATAAATACTAAGTAACTAAACTTTTAATAATACCCAATCTTAGTTACTTAGGAAAATGTGAATAAGGTGCTAATCCATGAAATTACACTTTGCACTTTGTTTAAGTCGGTTAGTGGAGCGTGTGTGGTTAACCGGCACACTAACTCGTATTTAACAAGGTAGGCAAAGGGTAACTTAATGTTTATCATAGTATCGATGGAGCGTGTGTGGTTAACCGGCACATCGATTGAGGGGTAAACACTTAAGGGTGCCCAGTAATTTGCATGGTTACTTCACACCTTGTTTTGTGATCCTCGGCATCCCAGTCACAAAACCTGAAGGGCACACTCGAGATTGAAACATGCCATTGAACAGTTCAATGAATCTCAAAAGATCTAGGAGTTTCAAATCCAATTAAAACCTAATAATACATTTCGTTTATCTTGGTGGAAATTGGTGAATCGTCATTCACCTACCTTCAAATTGTTTTATAGCTTGGATTACGGCATACCTCTTCTAAGTTATAAAATAGTTTGTTGGGTCCTAGCCTTAATATTTCATATTGGGTGTCATATTAAGGACTCAAAGATCAACTATCTTGAATATCTCCCAAAAGATGTCTGGTTTAGACATTTATGATCTTCCCAAATCTCTTGAAACAAGCTTTCCTAATGAAGATGATGTCCCATGGATATCATACTTCTTTCTCCTCCTCCAATTATTCTCCCTAACCCACAAGTTCTTGAAATGTTTAAAGTCACTCGAGCCCTAATGGCAAGGCAAGGTCTAGGTGTGGTCACATCTTGGAGATGTAGTCACATATTGACAAGCCGGGAGAGTTGGGTGTCAAAGTCTTGAGAAAGTTGGTGGTTCAATCACTTTCTAAGTCACATAGTGAGTTCCTTTTGGGACACCTATGAAATAGACTATGACAAGACCCTTAATGATCTTATCTATTGTTAAGATCAACTTCCTGAAACTTTATGGACATTGACAATAGTGACACAGGAAATCCAGAAAAAGCATTCTCTTCCCAATGGAAAGGGATTGGCCATGGTCAACTCGGTTGAACAAATGGTAAAGAGAAAAGCTAAGTCTGTGATAGTCCCGTGTACCATTATCAAAGGGTCCATATGTTTATATTGCCAAAGGAAGGGGCATTAGTTGCGAAGCTGCCAAATTTACCTAAGGATGTTAAGGTCAATAAGATTGACCCTACTTCAGGTAAAGTCCACTACTCTAACTCTGTTAAGTTTCTATTCTGAGATTCCTTATACATGATGTGACTGGGTCACATGGTGATGTTTTAAGAATCAAAGAAAAGTAAAGGAACTTAAAGAAAGAATATGCTGAATCTGATCGCATAGATGGATTTCTATCGCGTAGTTTGAAGATCGGATTCTTGAGCTACTTCTTAGGAGTTATGAGATATTGCTTAGGAATAGATAACAACAAGTTTTCATATGGGTTGTAAGGATAAGTTTTTCCGCATAGTTTTAAAATAAAAGAAAATTTTGATTTTATTTATTTTAAATATCCTTACAATGGCATTTGAGGAAAAATTGTTGCTTATACGGTTCCATTAATAGCAAGAGTGGAAATATGAAATTGATTCCTTCATTTGTGGTAATGTCTAAATTTACCAAATAAGGAAAGACTCTCATCACCCAAGTCTCAATTGGACCGGGACTTGGAATCATGCAAGTTGTATAGCATGATGAATGAGAACTTTCAAGTATTGGAAAAATTAAGACTAATTACTTATTCACATGGATGTGTGAGTCAAGTAATGGACTAAGGGATCGAGTACATAGTCATGTGCACTGATTAAGTCCACCACAAAAGATATAAGGCTATTTGTCATATTTTACTAAAGCTCAGTAAATATGATTATACTTACAAGCTTAAGTGTAACTCTGAGACATTGGAAAAAGGTTCCAATGTATGACAGAGCGAATAAGAAGAATCAAATTAGGCAGAAGGATAAAAGTTTCTCAAATCTGAAAAGATGGGAGAGTACTTTAGTATCAGCTTTGTGATCATCTTAATGATTAAGAAACCATATCAAAATTTGTTCTCTAAGAAAGTCTTAGTGCATTCTTATGACTAAGAAGAAGGGATCTTGAAATTGTTGAAATGGTTAAATCAAGAAGATGAGTCATACTTCGTTTCAATACAAGTCTTAGAGTCATACTCCAAGATTGTAACTTGAGTGACATGTCTTTAAGAAGGTTTAAAACACTTATCAAATGTAAGAGCAAAAGTTTTCTACTCTTGTACATTTGAAATTGGTAAGTTGTGATGTTTTGGATAAAACAAAGACCAACTAAGGCCAATTGTGTGAAGTGTTTGTCTTGATTAGAATCCGCACTATCTCTTGGATGTTTGACAAGGGAGTCTTATAGGTCAAGAGGACAGTGGGAGTCTTAAAGGTCTTGAAATTCTCAAGAACTAATCAAGAATAAAAACCTAAAGTTCTTCACTAGCACACGACTTAAGGTTTATAACCTATCATGTTGACATATTCTGTGCCCATTCTAGTTGAAGTTGGCTTCGCATATGAGTTCTTAGAGTTCTCAATGTGTTGCACAACAACTTGGAAGCAATGGTAGGTCCTTGAGCTGCCAGGTGGCAAGAAATTAAGATTGAGTTCAATCCATATGGTTTTGGATTTGTCATTATCCTTGTCTTGTGATTATGGTTTTGACAAATTCATATGGGTAGGAACTCATACACCATTAAATCTAAGTGTCATAAGGTTTCTCTCCGATTCATGAAAAATGATGGTGAGAAAAACACTTTCACTAAGTAGATTTTAGCTAGATAGCAATTGTGATATTTGCATTCTCAAAGTCGTTAGTGGAGCGCGTGTGGTTAACCGGCACACTAACATGGACTTGTGAGAAATGGCAAAGGTCAAAACGATCAAGACTATGATTACGGCATCCCTTTTCATAGTTCTTAAAATTGTTTTGACACACCCATGAGCTATCTAAGGGAAGGTGTATGTTTTTGATAAAGTCTTATCAAAACAATCTAGTATCAGAAATCTGAACTTTGGTAAGAAAGTCAATAAAGTATTGATTTCTAGAAGTCGAGCTTTCTGAGTACATGTCAAAGCTAGTGGGAGCATAAGTGTTATGCTAATAATCATCATGTTAGTGGGAGCATGATAATTATGATAAGTATTGCAAGTTAGCAATGTTAATTATAGGAAAACAAAAGGTTACAATTGGGAAAAAGTTGTTTTGCTATAATTAAGGGAGAGGAAATTATACTTCATCTCAAATCTATAAGCTTAGATCATGAGGTGTTAATCATTTAGTCAAGGATATATATATGAATTTCATGTTGGAATGGCTCAACATAAGGAAATTCTGTATATGGGTCCATTATTTGCGTTCTTAAATTCGATTATGATTACGGCATACCTTTTCTTAATCTGAATTATGAGAACTTGGCAAATAGAAATGGAAATGTTATAGCAAAAGACTGGTTTAGTCTTTATGTGAGACATCATGAATCGTGTCCCATATGCTTCGGATATAGGACCGACTACATGTGCTATATTCATCCGTTCTAAAATTTTCCAAATGCCTAAGGCGTTAAGAATGGAAAAGGTTTAGAACTGGATATGACTAAAAAGGATTAAACAATTGTCGAGGACAATCTAAGGTTTACCAAAGATTGGTTGCTCAAGGACAATTGGAAGTATAGTAATAATTCTGGAAGGACCATATTGACATAATCTGTAAGGAGGCAACTCTTGTTCAGAAGTGATAGTCGAAATGGAATCTGGAAATGTTTCAAAGTTAGAATTTTCAATCTGTGTAAGATTAGGAAACTTAATGCAAGAAGGATGTTTCCAAGGAGTTGATCTCCTTTGGAATACTCTGTAATGATTGTTGCCAAGCCTCTCTGACTTTGTGCATAATCATTACAAGAGGATCGATGCATATAAGTTTAGAATCTAACAGATTTCAGTAAATGACATGAATTTGGAATTCTTGCATTTGCAGTAAGGATTTGGGAGTGTGAAAAGAGAATCATTGAAGTTATGTTCAATTGATCTAGTTCACAAGGTAAAGATCATAGACAAACATAGTATGCATACTTGGTGTATGGCATGACTATTGTTTAGAAAACATAGTGTGCATGCTTGGAGCATGGGACAACTATTGTTTCAAATTCAAGAATAATGTTGATAGCTGAAACAATATACAATGAATAATGTGTAATCATATGGTGATAAATAAAAGGAGTTTTATTTATATTCATAAGTTCTGAGACCATATTGGATTCAATTATTATTGTGTTTCACTTTGCATGTTTTGACTTCCCGAATAAACTAGGTTATTCTTCCGGAATGACTAAGTTATTCAAACCATCCACAGTCGGTCATATGTTGGAAGTAGATATGAATTAAGACTGTCATGGGTTGGCTTGTAGAGGTCTAAGATGTTGGACAAAGGGCTACAACACTCATGAGTGCTCATAAGTTCTGAGTATTGGATTCAACCCGCGCTCATTGGAATCACTTCATGGATTTTATCACGAGTGATCATGAGACGATAATATCTTATATTCTTCAAACCTAGAGATATGAGTTGTTACTATGAGTTGGTTGTACATTAATTGCACGAAACTGCATTTGGTAACTCGGTGCTATAAAACGTGTCTTTATGTATGATTCAACAAGTAGTAGAACAAGCCATATGAGTCGAAGTTTATCCATTCCTTTTACCTTCGGGATGAAAGCGATATCTGTGGGCCCCTCGATGATTTGATGATGACAAATGGAAGTGCTCGGCCGGGCCAGGACTGATTTGATTTGTTCAATTAGTCAGTCGTCATAAATCGGAAATCGGGAAACAACAAATGGACAGAGAGAATGATTATAATCCATGTCTCAGTCCATATGATATCTAGAATGGAGGAATATATGATCCCTTATCTAATGGACAAGTCGTTGACAAAGATCAGAGTTCATCTACAAGGTCAGAGTTCGACAGAAGCTTTTGAGAGCTACGATTGCCGGTTGGTTCCTGAAGTCATACGCAATAATAGTTTTAGACTTATCCAAGTGGGAGACTGTTGGATTAATGTCTAAGTCCATAACTATAATTGGTAAGACTTGACCCGACCCGGCATGGTCCATTTGGGTTGCATGGCATCATGCACTTGGATAGACTATAATGAGAGAAATAAGACACTTACGGTTATTAATATATTATAAGTTCTAGTATATTAATAATAAGAATAATGAGATTATTTAATTAGTATTGATCAAGAATTAATCTAGTATTAATTAAGTGATCAAAAGAAGACTAATTAAATATATGGGTTGATTGTGTAAATCATTCATTCTTATATATGTGGGCTTGTGATCCAAGATTCCTTATGTTGGACTAAGTCCATGGGGTGACCCATGGATACTCCATGGAGGTTAAAACCCATGGAGCATAAGGAATGGGTAAAGTCATGAGTTACATAGTGTAACCCTAATAGCCACCATATAAAAGAAACCCATGGCTCAAGAAATCGGGAACTACACTAACACTATGTGTGTGTATGAGGGCTAACCGATTTCTAGAAGTGTTCTAGTTTCTCTCAAGTTATTCCAAGTGTATTTGGTGTTGTGTGAACCATTTGAGGTGTCACCATTTGAGGCACTAAGCACTCAAGCTTCATGAAGACAAGCACCATCAAAAGGTATGTATTCTATCTTGTTATATTAATAATATTGTATGCTAGATTAGGATAATACCTTGGATGTTCATATTTGCATGTATAATAGAGAAAACATAGATCCAAGGTATTTAGGGTTGCATGTACACTTAGGAGTGTTAGAATGCTCATAACCCAACACTAATAACCTGCAAAAATTAAGCAGATTTAGGAACCCAAAGTTTCTTGGGTCCACGTGAGCTTTTCATGGGAACAGGAACGGTAAGAGAGATGTCAACAAGATATGTTCGTTTTATGAGTGTTGTTTCATCTTTCTTTTTAATGGTAAAAACTTTTATCTTATTAGGATTGGGTGCGTTCGGGTTGGACTCTGGTTTGGACTCATTGACCTTCTGTTTGCCCTTTTGTTTAGCTGACGAATGAGATTTTTGAGAACAAACAGAATTAGCTTTAGAGCAAGATGGAGATGAATTGGTGGAAGTAGAAGAATTAGATGAACTGGAAGGAGTGGGTTTGGATTGAGAGGACTTCTTGGTTGGAGACTCTAGGTGACCCTTTTGCTTTTGATCATTGGAGGGACTGACTTTAGAGTTTTGTTCTCTTTTAACTTCAGAACTGAACCTTTGCATTCGGTTGGAATCGTTCTTTGAACCGAACCTTTGCTTTCGGTTGAAGTCATTCTCAGAACCGAACCTTTGCTTTCGGTTGGTATTCTCTTGTGAACCGAACCTTGGCTTTCGGTTATTGTGGCTCTCAGGCTTTCCGACAGGATTGTTTTCACACTTCAGATTCTTGTCTTGATGTGAGAAGTATGCATTCTGGGATTGCTAGAATTGCCTCCTTTCAGAGAGATTCTTCCTGTATCTTTTGTTCCTTTCACGTTTCTTATTCCTCATCTGCTTCGGTTGATGATGAATATTTACCTTCATTTTCGGTTTTTCCTTGGTTGGTTCCTTTTGAACTGAAGGAGTTTCACTTTGAGCTGAGGGAGTAGAGGGAACGTCTTCTTTTGCCGAACTTTCATCCTCCTTAGGAATGTCTTTCGTACCATTGGTGCTTGGCTCATCGAAATTATCTGGCTTATTCAAGGGTTCAAGTATGTATCTACCTTTACTCATCCAGGAGGTCCTTTCAGATAAGCCCACCATTTCGTTTGCATTATCTATTGGAGCTGACCAGAAGTACTCATCACAGACATCAGCATTGTCTTCGTTTACAATAGTTGTGAGTTCAGTCGTCTGATGTTCGGTTACTCTTGTGACCTTGTATACTTGATTTGGAGTGGTCCTGACCTTTTGATACACAACTGCTTTCTCTGCTAAGATCGGGGACTTTTGTTGGGACAATCGAGCGAACTCCACTGAATTTTCAGAAATAAGATTCTTGTGGTTTTCAGGTTCGCTTTTAAAAAATTCTGAGCAGTCAACCGTGTCCTCTACAGAAATTTCACTCATGTTGTCGTCCTCGTTAAGCTCAGATGCATTTTCAACATCAATTTTGTTTTCTGAGCTTACGTTGGCGTTTAAAGAGTCAAATTTTTGTATGGTTTCGGTTCTCAATTTAAGTCTATCATTTTCATCCAAAAGGTTTTTAAGCATGTCCTTGTGGTCCTTGGATTTAATGAAGGACTCAATTTTGTCTAGTCCATACATGTAGGTCGGATTGATGTCATCAGACGATATCACACTCTCACAATTATAGGCTTCAGCATCGATCTCATCCTCCTTAAACTCTAGGAAGGGAAAAATCATGCGATGGATCTTTTGGCCTATTTCACAGTCCAAGTGAAGCTGAGTAATATTAGAATATAGACGTTTTGCAATTAAACAAAAAACATTCCGCTGTTTTAACAACTTTAAATTGTCTCTTTGTAAATAAATGTTTTCGTCTTTTATTTTAACTAATTCTGACTCCTTCAACTCGATCCACATCCACCGCTCCTCACTCTTCGAAGACACCCTGCTTAATTGATCAGTTAGGTTAGAATTGGTGACTCGAGTTTGAGTTAAGCTACTATCTAGATGAGAAATTCTTGTATTAATATGTTTTAGTTCTTTCTCATATGAGGATTTTGGTACTTTAAATGAAATGAAAACCGATTGTACCTTCTTTATCAGTTCATCAAGCTCATTGAACTGCTGGCTGAGTGGTTTGGCCGTAAAGCACATGTCCTCCTGCCCCTTCGGTTCATCGCTTCCACCATCAGTGTAGTATCCCTTCATCTGAGATACATCAGACACCATGAAGCATCTTCCTCCACTGCTCTCCTCCTTTGCCACATAAGCCTTTCCATGAGTAGGCTTCCTCACTTCATCGTCTTCTGAGTTGGTAGACCAAACTTCTGTGCTACCAAACTCGTCATCAGCAACCGAACCCTGCACAATAAGAGCATTAATAGAAGGGTTAGTGGTAGACTTCTTCTTTCTTAACTCATCCAGCCTTTTCTGCAACACAGCTTCCTCATCCTTTTCATCATCCTTTTCAGCCATCTTCTTAAGGACACAATCTTTAGCATAGTGGTTTTTCCCACCACAGTAGTAACAGCTTACTCCGGAATCACCATCCACCTTCGGTTCCTTCTTGGGCTCCTCAACCTTCGGTTCATTGTTAACCTTTTCTGAACTGTAACTCCCCTGCCAGTTTCGGTTTTTATTGCTGGGGAATCTCTTCTTTATGAACCTCTTGGGATTGGACACCATCATAGCATAATCCTCAGACGTGAGGTCATACTCCTCCAGGTTGAGGTCTTCATCCTCCATCACAACTTTACTTTTTGAAAGGAGGGCCAACGAACCAAGGCTTGAAACAACGTTCTTCTCCTGCAGCATAATCTTCTCTTGGGATTTGAGAATACCCACCAGTTTCGCCAAAGAGTATGATTTAAACTGCTCATGGGCTTTGACTGTAGACACCACTGCTCTCCATTCAGACCTCAGACCATTTAAGAACGTAACCTTCTGCTCGATAAGCTTCCTTTCGATGTCATGTTTGATCATCTTGCTGAGAAGATGATTGAAGCGATCGAACGTCTGGGTCACTGTTTCTTCAGCTCCTTGCCTGAATTCTCCAAACTCAGATAAGAGCAAGGTTTGGATAGAATGTTCAAGATCCTTGTCTGTAGAATATAGTTCGCGAAGTCTATCCCAAACTTCCTTTGCCGTCGTGCATGAGCTGACCAACCTGAAGGTGTCGGACTGAAGGGCGAATCTGATCAACCTTAGCGCCTTGATATTGCACTGGAATTTGTCCTTTTCATCTTGTGCAATATCATTCACATCCTTCAGCAGATCATTGTACTCCTTTTGTGTCTTAATAGTCCTGGACGTTGCAGAATGAGGAAACGGTCCATTAATGATGGCTTCCCATATGAGGTACCCATTATCCTCAGATCCTATCACGTAGTCTTCGAAGTGATGCGCCCATACTTCATAGTCATGGGTGTATAGGATTGGAATCTTCGTGGTTGAACCGATGCTGTTAGAAATATTGATTGGATTTGATTGCGACCCGTCCATTATGATCGAAAAAACATGTTCAAATATCAGACTTGTAATAAAGCAGATTAGGGCAAAACAATAAATATCAAGATTCGTCAATAATGAGATGATGGCTCAATAAATATCGGTAGTTGCGGAAAAACCCTAATTGAAACCTTTTCACATAAAAGATGGGTATCGATTACACAGCCTCCTGCTCTGATACCAATTGATGAGATTAAAAAGCTTTAATCTATGAAGATCGATTAGATCTCAAACAGGTAAGTAAATATAAAACTGTAAGAACACGAAAATAAGAACGAAACAAGAGTGAATCAAACGTGTCAAATGATTAAACAAAATCCTCAGAAGAGCTCGATTAAGAACATCAACTGTAGAGGATTGGTAGGTTACAAGAACGATCAAAGAAATCTGTAATACTATAGTTACGCTCTAGAATAATCGTTAACCTAATATGCATGCAAGCATATACTTATATATTAAACATAATGGGCTCTCGGTTGGACAGGCCCTAACCGGAATACAAATAAAATAAATAAACATTCGAGCCCAACGACGCAACACTTGAGCAAATCTTCAACCCAACAAATCTCAAAAGATCTAGGAATTTTTAATAGATTTAAAACTTAAAATTTTTTTTCGTTTTTCATGGTGGAAATTGGTAAATCGACATTTACCTACCTTCAAATATTCTGCAACTAGATTACGGCATCCCTCTTCTAGGTTGTAGAGTATTGTGTTGGATCCTAGCCTCGATGTTTCATTTGGGTGTCACATTGAGGATTCTAATCAACTTAACTTGAATTTTCTCCCGTTTTGTAGATGTCAAAGTATGACAACTATGGTCTTCCCAAATCCCATGGAACAAGCTTTCCAAATTAAGATGATGTTCCACGATATGATCAAGGAACAAGATATCTTGCTTCACTTCCTCCACCTCCTACAATTATTCTCCCTAACCCACAAGTTCGAAGGCTTGAAAAGTTCAAGCTCACTCAAGCCCTTTTGGCAAGTAAACATGGAAAACCTGTGTGTGTACACGTCTTAGAGATAAAGTCACACATTGATAGGATTAGGATGTTGGGTGTCAAGATTTCAGGTAAGTTGGCTATTGAATGGGTTCTTCAGTCGCTTCCTGAATCATATAGTGAGTTCGTAAGAAAGTACTATATGATGGATCATGACATAACCCTCATTGATTTGACCTGTTTGCTTATAGCTGCTGAATCAGCAATGATTTGGCGAGCTGGTCGAGCAAATTTGTCTGGTGAATCAAACTCCCAAACTTCAATGGATATTGAAAATGGTGACATTGGAGATCCATAAAAGGTAGATTCTGAGATAGTTCCTTGTGCCATTCCAAAAGAGTCCATTTGCTTCTATTGCGAAGAGAAGGGACATTGGAGATGAAGCTGCCCTATTTACCTAAGAGATCTAAGAGATGGGAGAGTCAAAACGTATGGCTCTACTTTAGGTAAAATCCATTAACTAACTCTTTTAAGTTCCTATTCTAGATTCATAATACATGATGTGATAAGATTACATTTGATGTTTTGTAGGATCGAAGAAAAGAAAGGAAGCTTAGGGGAAGAAGTGAGCTGAATCTAATCATGAAGAAATGGATTTCGATCACATTGCTTGAAGATTAGAATCTTATGCTACTACTTGGAGTTAGAATATATTGCTTAGGAATATGTAACAACATAGTTTTTCAGTTGAATTGCATTGTAAGGACAAATTTTTCTGCAATAAAATACATTTTGATTTTATTTATTTATTTATCCTTGCAATGGCGTGTATGAAAAATTGATGTTTGTTTCTATTAGCAATAATGGATTTGATTCTTAGTTATGTTATTTGTGGAAAGGTCAAGAATTTACCAAATAGGGAAAGTTTCTCATCGCCCAAGTTTCAATTGGACAGAAACTTGGAATCATACAACTTGGTTGCATGATGAATGTGAAATTTCATATTTGGAAATTAGACTAATTCGTTGACAAAGTGTCAAGTGAAAGACTAGGAGATCGAGTACACAAGGTTGTGTGTTGATCAAGTCCACCACAAGAGTGACAAAGATATTCGTCATGATTTACTAAGGTTAAGTAAATATGATTATACTTATGAGATTAAGTGTAATTCTCAGTTAATTGAAAGAGTTTCAATAAATAGCAGAACGAATAAAGAAGAATCAAGTAGGCAGAAAGATAAAAGTTTCTCTATTCTAAGAAGAAGGGAGAGTACTTTTTATTATGTTTTGTGATAGGTCTTAATGATTAAAAACCATATCTCAATTGATCCTCTAAGTGAGTCTTAGTGCAATTGTATGTCTGAGAAGAAGAATCAACAATTGAAGAAATGATTAAATCAAGAAGTTAAAACTCACTTCGTTCCAATATCAAGTCTTAGAGTTAAGATTGTGAATTGAGTGACAAGTCTCAAGAAGGTTTATAACATTCATCAAATGTGGAATTTGAAAAAGGTTTTCTTATTCTTGCACATTTGAAATTGGAAAGTTGTGATGTCTTGGATAAGACAAAGACCAACTAGGACCAATTTTGTGAAGTGTTTTGTCTTGATAAAAGCTACACTAGCTCTTAAATATTTGTTTGTCGATAAATGTTTATTGAAAAAAGAATCTTATATGTCAAGGAGTTAGTGGGAGTCTTAATGGTCTTGAAAAATTTCAAGATCTAATCAAGAATAAACCTTATCGATCATCACTAGCACACGACATGAGGTTTACAACCTATCGTGTTGACATTATTTTGTTTCTATGCCATTCCAATTGAGTTAATTATGCATGTGAGTTCTATGAATTCTCATTTGCACGCATAAAAGGCAAGCACCTTGATCAATGAAAAATACATTGATAGGAAAGGGTGAGCTGCTTAACTACTTGGAAGACATGGTGGGCACTCAGCAAGAAATCAAGATTGAGAAAGTTCGGTCCATATGAGTTTGAATTCGTCGCAAACTTTGGTTTTGACAAATTCGCATGGATAGGAACACATACACCATTAAAATCTAAGTGTCATAAGATTCCCTCCTTCAGGAAAATGACTGTAAGGAAATGCTTTCACTAAAAGAGATTTTAAGAAGATAGTGAATGTGAAATTGCATTCTCGAATTTGATTATGGTTATGGTATCCCTTTCCATAATTCGAATTGTGAGATTTGGCAATTAGTCTGAATTGTTTAGACACACATATGAGATATCTAAGGCAAAGGTGTATAAGTTTAAGAAGCTTAGATAAAGGATTATCAAAGCATTAGGTATTAGAAATATGAACTTTAGAAATTCAATAAGTATTGTTTTCTGGAAGTTCAGTTGTTTTCTAAAACATGTCAAAGCTAGTGGGAGCATAAGTGTTATGCTTATATGATAATAATCATCATGATAGTGGGAGCATAAATGTTGTGCTTCTATGATTATTAAGGCAAGTATTGCAAGTTAGCAATATTAATTATAGAAAACACGAGTTATACTTTGCAAAGTCGTAAGGGTTGAAAAGTTGTTTTGCTATAATTAAGGGAGAGAATATTATGCTTCATTTCAAATCTAAAGGCTTAGATTGTGGAATTTTAATAAATTTAGTCATGGATACATAGTGTGTTCTCAAATTTCAAATATGATTATGGCATCCTTCTTCATAGTTTGAATTGTGAGAATGTGACATGTAAAATATTATGGCAGAAGATTGATAAAGTATCATATCTTTATGTAAGACATTATGCATTATAGGATTGATTGCCATTGCTATTATATTTCTATTCTAAAATTTTCCAAATGTTTAGCGCATTTAGAGGGAAAAAGGACTAGAATCGGTTTTGACTAAAATAATTAAACAACTATCAAAGGACGATCCAAAGCTCGTTGAGGATTGGTCGCTTGTGAGTAGTTGGAAGTATGGTATTGGATGACATTATTATGAATAGATAAGATTCTATTAAGAATGAATTGTCATATGGCAAATATGGAAATGTTTCCATATTAGGAGTTAGATATTGAGAATCTATGTCTAGATTAGAAACTTTTATGCAAGAAGGATGTTCAAAGGAATGTACTTTGAGTGAGAGACATCATATCTATAGAATTGTTTCTGATAGAGATTGGCCAAGTCTTGATGATTTTGAGCTATGACTTTACGAAAGAATCATTGCATAAAATGTTCGAATCTAGCATAAGTAACAAGAATTTGATATTCTTATACTTATGATAAGGATTGGGAGTTGTGAAATGAGTAATGATTGGAAATGTGTTCATTTGATCTATTTCACAAAGTAAGGACCGTAGGTAAACATTGTGTGCATGCTGAGAGCATGGAACAAGTGTAGTAATAATTCAAGTAAGAAGTTGATTACCCGAAACAAAAAATAATGAGTAATCAATATGGTGATTAAATAAAATGTTTTATTTATACCCAGAGTTTGGGGCCATATGGGATTAGTATTATTCTTGTGTTTCACCTTGCATGTTATGACTTGCTGAATAATTAAATTGGTTCAGAACAATAAAATTATTCGAACGGACCACAGTCGTTCATATGTTGGAAGTAGGTATGAATGAAGACTGTCGTGAATTGGTGTGTGGATTGTCTAAAGTGTATTAGACATAAGCAAATGTTTGCTGAAACATTCATGAGTGCTTATGAATATGATTTGAGAATTGGAATAAACCCACGCTCACTTGGATCACTTCAACGATTTTATCATGAGTGATTGGTGAGACGATAATATCTTATATTCTTGAAACCAAGATGTGTGATTTGTATCTTGCGAGTTGGTTACACATTGATAATATGTAAACGCACCAGTAACTAGGTGTTATAAAACATATTGTTATGTGTGATTCGGTGAGTGAGTGCAAGCAAGCATTGAATCAAAGTTTATCTGTTCCTTTTATCCAAAGTGGGATGAAAGCGATATCTGTGGGCCCCTCGATGACTTAGTGATGACACATAAGCGCTTGGCCAAGACAAGACTAATTTGATGTGTTCAATCATAGTCTGTATCAGTCGTCATAAATCGGAAATCGGGAAACAGTATAGAGAGAATGATTAAAATCCATGTCTCAGTCTATACGATATCTAGAATGGAGGAATATATGATTCCTTATCTAAAGGACACGCGTATCTGATAAGATCAGAGTTGACAACGGATTTTGAAAGCTACGATTGCAGATTAGGATCTGAAGTCATACGCAGAATAGTTATTAGACTTATCCAAGTGGGAGACTGTTGGATTAGTGTCTAAGTCCATAACTATTTTGGTATGTACTTGACCCGATAGTGCATGGTCCTTTTGGGTTTCCTTCACCAAAGCAACTTGATAGAATGAATTATGGAGAGAGATGATTAATTATGATTTATTAATATATTATGAGAATAATATATTAAAGGAGAAATCATATTGTTTAATTAATATTAGTCAAGAATTAATAAGAATTAATTTTGTGGCTAAAAGATATTAATTAAATAAAAGGGACTAGAACTGTCAAGTGTGTGATAGTTGAATATTGGGCTAATGGACTCCATAGAGGATGGAGTGGATGAATTCTATGGGGAAACCCATTAGAAATCGTCCAAGGCCTCCATTAAGTAGTCAGATTAGGGTTTCCTTGTTAGATAACCCTAATAGCCTCACTATTTAAGGATCCCTAGAGCATCAAAAACGTGGCCAAGAGTTTCCTTAGGGTTTCTACACGTTTTTGGGTGTCTCCTCTCTTATCATTCTCCATCCTCTTGCTCTTGGTGTTTGTGAGCCATTAGAGGAGTGACACTTGTGACTCTAAGCTTTCTAAAGCCATTACAAAGGAGGATTTGAGATTGTTATTGCTACATAACAATCAAGGTAAGATCTAAACCCTAATGTTATGTTAATATGATTAATTGTATGCTATATCTAGGGTTTATAGCTTTGGATATTCAATTGCATGTTCATTAGACAAACTAGATCCAAAAGCTATTAGGGTTTGCATGTACACCATAAGAATGATGTTTTGCTTATAACCCATCAGTTAGTACAAGCATATGAGTCAAAGTCTATCCATTCCTTTTACCTCAAAAGGATAAAAGCGATATATGTGGGCCCTCGATGATTTAGTGATGACACCCCTAAGTGCTTGGCCAAGCTTGGACTGATTTGATTTGTTCAATTAGTTAGTCGTCATAAATCAGAAATTGGGAAACAACAAATGGACTGAGAGAATGATTATAATCCATGTCTCAGTCCATATGATATCTAGAATGGAGGAATATATGATCACTTATCTAATGGACGCGTCATTTGATTTGTTTAGAGTTCGACAGCGGCTTTAAGAGCTACGATTGCTAGTTAGGTTATGAAGTCGTACTTGCAATAATAGTTTTAGACATATCCAAGTGGGAGGCTGTTGGATTAGATGTCTAAGCCCATAACTATTATTGGTATGTACTTGACCCGAGAGTAGCATGGTCCATTTGGGTTGCATATCATCAGGGAAATTTGTTAGGATGGACTTTTGAGAGAAGATGTTGGATATGATTTATTAATATATTATAAGTTATAATATATTAATATAAAATCATATGTTTTAATTAGTATTGATCAACAATTAATTTAGTGTTCAAAAGAGACTAATTAAATCTATGAGGACTAATTATGTTAACTAGTTATATTTATATGTGTTGGGCTTATGATCCATGTTGGACCAAGTTTATGTATGGATACATAAAGAGTTGAGCCACATGAACCATGGATCATTAAACCCATGGGTATGGATTTGGGTTATATCCATGACCCTAGAAATCCCAGATATAAATACATACTTCATTGCCCAAAATCACTACTAGTGCATTCTTGGAGTTCATGGCGGCTTTTGGGTTCATGGAGATTCTTTCTCAAGTTCATTCTTTGTAGGGGTGAGCATAATAACCGAAAAACCTAACCATAACCAAATTAACCGATATAACCGAACCATATTAACCGAACCATTTTAAAAACCGTTGGTTCGGTTTCTAATTTTTGTCAACCGATAACAAATGGTTCGGTTATGGTTTTATAGGTTAACCGAACCATTATTAACCTAACCGCTAACTTTATATTTTAATGCATAAAAAGTATGGATTATATATAAAATAATATAGTCAAACTTATTTAAGACCCATTAAATTTCCAAAATATAATTCAGTAATCTTCACTTATCAAGAGAGGAATGTGTAATCAAACTATCAAAGGATGATCACGTAGATCATGTAGATACATACAATTTTCCAATCATGCATTGAGTTAGATTATTGATTAATGTTGTAATTCCTAATCAACTAATTATATAATTTGTAAACATTATTCACAATTAGTTTAATATTCACACTCATAATCCTAATCGGAGGCTTCTCACACCGTTAATCCTAATCAAAGATTGTTTTGACTTTATAGTTCTATTCGAAGGTTTTTTTTTAATTTATAATCAAAACTTCTAGGTAAGTTATGTTTTTAGTTCTTCTTCACTTTATGATATATTAAGAATGTATTTTTTCTAAAAAAATTGTTTTTTTTATTTACTGTTTTTGACTTAATCACATTGAATGTATATGAGTGATTGTTTTATTTTGTATCCAGATAACACGTAATATAAATGTTTAGCTATTTTATTTTATAGTTTTTGATTTAATTGCATTTAACATGTATGAATGTTTGACTTTATTTTAATGTTAATATCAATTATCAATATATGAAGTTATTAATGTCAATTCTTTTAATTTTTTATACTTTTTATTGAATGTTTTTTTATTTTGAATGTGACTATGTGTTATCTCACTCTGAGTATCAAAGGTACACATTTCATTCTATTACCATAAGCTAGGTTACAAACATTAGTGCCGATGACTTTTTGTATTCTCTTTTCATTTTTTATGCCACTATACTTTCGCCATTTATATTATTTTGAACATTATGGTTAACCAATATTAACCATTAACCAAAAATGTTAACCGACAAAAACCATTAACCATAACCAATATTAACCATACCTAATGGCTACCAAAATACATTAACCAATCATAATGGTTATGGTTCGGTTTTGACCAATAACCGAACCAAACCGCCTCATACACACCCCTAATTCCTTATCCATGATGTGTTGTGATTCCACTTGAGGCTTCCACACTATTGGGGCTAAGCTCTTAAGGCTAGATACATCAAGACTTCAAGCTCCACAATAAGGTATGTTATCCTAACTAGATTCTTGTGTTATATATGATAATTGTATACTAGTTATAGGTAATACCTTGGAAAGTTCATATTTGCATGTATAATAGAGAAAACATAGATCCAAGGTATTTAGGGTTGCATGAACACCTTAGGAGTGTTAGAATGCTCAAAACCCAACACACTACAGCTGCCGATTCCTCATTACCAACCAAGAAAGCGACATCCCTTTCAAGGCATAAAATGATCGATGCTCGTGCTTCAAGATCTAACTCCTCCCAATCCTCATCGAACATATCTTTGTGCTTCTTTATCTTACCTGCCAAATCCTTGTGTAACTTCTGTGAGATTAATAGAATTTTCATTTGCATCCTCCAATAAGAAAAATCATTCTTCCCATTGAACTTCTCTAATTCATACTTCCCAACTTTAACCGTTCCACTTGTAGATTCCATTTACCCGCTTGTTTTAGAATCTGCCTCTCTCAAGACATTTATCGAACACCTTGTGTGAAGAACACAAAATACCACCTAAGTACCTCAAATTTGAGCTCTACCACCCGGATTTGATATTAAGCTCTGATACCATCTGTTACTACATCAAGACAATACAGAAAAACAGAATCCAAATGCAGAAAAATAAAACCTTGACAGTAGTTAACTTTTTTGTTGATATTCCCGTTTTTCCCTTAGTCCCAAGAACAAGCAATGGCAATAAGAAAGATAACGAAAAAATAAATGGAGAAAATGAAGAACAACAGATTTAACGTGGTCCAACAATAACCTGCTTACATCCACAGAAGAGAGAAAAAAATTTGTATTAGGTTAAGAAGTAATTTACCTCACTCTTATCCCCTTGTTACAAAACTTACGTGTATCTCTCTTTACAGCTGAAATAAGCATATAAGCAAACATACATGGGCCTACAATCTTTGGGCTATTAACTGGATCATTTAACCCATAACAGTTGGGCTGACCCAAGTCAACTCAAGCTGAGTTCTTGGGCTGACCACTTACATAGATGATATTCAACTACTAAAAAGATAGCAGTTTGTGCATTTTACTCTTGCAACCAATATTCACAATCTTTTTTAATATCTTTATGTTTTTACTTCTTTCCCAAAACATACAATGCAAATGGTTTTGTACTTTATTTCCTATCATTAAGCTAAATAAAAATGGTTTTGTACTTTTTTGGGTAATATCATTATGTTTTTCTTCTTAACCCAAAACATACAATGAAAATGGTTTTGTACTTTATTTCCTACCATTAAGCTAAATAAAAATGGTTCTGTACTTTTTTTTGGGTAGTATCATTATGTCTTTACTCTTACCCAAAACATACAATGAAAATGGTTTTGTGCTTTATTTCCTACCATTAAGCTAAATGTAGTTACGAGGGTAGTCGATAAAATTTTAATAATATGCTTTTAGTTTCTATATTTTGTGTCTTTCAAGTACCTTTGAAACAAAAATGGTTTTTATTTTAATTACTAAAATATAGTTAATTCATTTAATCAGTTAAATGTTGATAATATGTTCTTTTTGTATTTTCTCTCTTTTTGAAAGTGGGTAACTATCGATGTGACCATTTAAAGACATTTTAATTCATACAAAAATCTATATATGAAATGTTCTAATGCCATAAAAAGAACATTTCATAAACATCTTAGTGAAAAAGAACAATTTTTTACCGACATCTTATTTAAAAAAATTGTATATGTTTTGATAAGGAGATGGTTTTTAGGGGGTGTTTGAGAGTGCTTTTTAAAATGACTTATTAACATGTAGGTTTTTCAAAAAGTCAATAAGTTCAAAAAGTGTTTGGTAATAAATAACTTTTTAGTGAAAAAAACTTATTTTTTCAAAAAATAAGGAATTCATGGCTTTTTCAAAAAGTCAATAAGAAGTCTGAGAAACAATCGTAAACATTACAACACAAAACAAAAATATGGGGTTTTCTATTATTGGTCAATGCATTTTTCATAATATTACCCTTTAAATAAAGAACATTTTTCTCTAGAAACACATACATTATTTGCTTTGTATACTTTCATCATATGGAAAAGTGTGATTTTAGGAGTGACTTAGGTCCTGTTTGTTTACATCTTAATTGAAAAATTAAGAGGCAAACTCTTAAAAATTCAGATGTGAGGTGTTTGGTAGCCACTTATAAAATACCTCTTAATTGGACAGATGTCTCTTAAAAAATCAGACCTAAACCCGTGTCTGAAATAAAAAAGAAGACAATTATGCCCCGGATAAAACTTGCGCTTTTTCTTTTCTCATACACACGCCTTTCTCTTCAACGCCACTTCTCTCTTCCGCCCCTTTCTCTTCCAACTCCGATATGTTGCCTCCTTCCGATCTGCAATGCCACTGACACCGTCGGCTTCGCCTTCGCCTCCGTCACCTCTTTCGCCTCTGACAACTTTTGTAGGTAAAGTCTTTTTTCTCTTGCTATGTAATTCGAGTTTAATGCTTGAAAATCAATTATCATAGTTGTTTCCCTTAAAATTTGAAGATCAGAGCATCATTTGCTTTTTTTCCTTAAAATCAAAGCAAGGTTTTCCTTGTTTTTTCCCCCTGAAATTAGGGAATCGTTTGAAAATCTGATGATGTTGTCTTCATGTTGAAATCAGATGTTATCGTTGTCTTCTGTTTCTCATTAATTTTTACAATTTTTTCATAATTAATCAATTTCTGTATATGTCAAGAGCAATTGCGTCTTCACATCAACACTTCTCAATTTCCCTTTTGCTATGGTTTGTATATTGCATTTTGTAAGATCTTCCTAGTGAATTGTTCATTGTATGTACAGGGATAATGGTGAATTGAGAGTTTAGGTTATGCAACACGACTTATAACCTTACCTGTTAAAGATTTTTTGGGAGAAGAAGTATGGGAGGGTGTACAACATAAGTATTGACATGTAGAGATACATATTATCTTCTTGTTTGTTAATCTTTGGAATACTCTGAATGGTATGTACTCTAGAGACATTTTTGTTGAATTAATAGCAATTGAGTTATTGTAGTTTTCATGTTTTTGATAGCTATATCTTTTTTTACCAAAGATAAATCAAGAATAACTGTTTAGTATATATATCTTCACTGAAAGCAAGTGACTAAATGTTTCACTTTATGTTTGAGCAATACTATGTCATGAGTTTAAGCACCAAAAATAAATATGATAAGCTTATATGTTTCTTTGTTGAATTTGAATTTGTAGGTTAAACTGTTTGATTTAGAGACATGCTTTTGTCGATTTGAAAATATTAATGTTTTATTTGGATTTTGTGTTTAATTTGGATTTTGTTATGGTATTTATATTTTTTTGTCATTATTCAAGAAGTTGATTTGGCAAAAAATAATATAGAAGGGTATAATGGTCATTTTTATCATTCATCACAGTAATTCAGAGGTTCCAACCAAACAGCATGTTAAAAATTCAGATCTTAAAAATTCAGACCCTCTTAAAAATTCAGACATCTTAAAAATTCAGATCTTAAAATTTAAGATCCTACCAAACAGCCCCTTATTCGAGATTCCACCATTAGGTTAGGAGTATAGTCACTACATTTTCACTATAAAATGATGTCACATAAGCACCACATTATCTTCACTGCATCCTTAATTTCACACCACTAACTTTGGAAATAGTTACCACTCTACCTCATTTATACTTTTTTTTTTTGATATTACATTACATAAAACCATAATTTTTAAACAAAACTTAAAATGTACAACAAAAACATTTGATAAAACATATTCAATATTGGTTTCCTTTTTAATATATGAACGTAAGTTTTTTAATGGTGTAATTTGTCATGTAAGAAAATTGAGCTAATATATTATAAGTAGTATGGGTGTATAATGGAAACATAGAAATACAAAGACATGATATGTAAATAATATATAGAAAAAATTATTGAAATCGTCTTTATGGTTTACCAAAATTTCATGTTTGGTCCTATCTTTTGTTTTGCACTCGGATCATCCCTAACTTTTGATTTTGTTACGCTGTAAGTCCCGGCATAATAGGAAATGACTATAATGCCCTTATTATTTTCCTTTTCGGTTTTTTTTATTATCTTTTAATTAAAGAAAATGAATTAATTGATTTATTAACAAGTGGGACCCATTCCCACCTCCACTCACCTACCATCATCAGCCACCGGCTACTACCACCACACACATGCAACCAACAACAACCACTACCAGTCACCGATAACCACCACTAAACACCGACATTGTTTTTCCTACCCTCTCTGTATATATTCCGCTCTAAATAATCCTCTTATAAACTGATTTGAAATCAATGTTGGTGAGAACTTAATAGTCACCCTGTAAAGATGAGATCTAGGTTACCAAAGATGATGATGTGTCACACCCCAAAACCAAGAACGGCGGAAACGTTCTGGGGCGGAGGACGTCATGTACAGTATCACAACAATGAAAAGTAGTAAACAAGCAACAACATCATCCATTGCATTAATAAAATAATTATTATAAAAATGTGTTCTGTCAAATTATAATAGACACTAAAGCATAAATCAAAATGAAAGATGAGTCTTGAACAAGCTCCATCTTCTCTAAACCTTGCATCGGTACCTGTCTATAGATGACCTGAGGATACAAGTAATTTTGAAAGCGAGTATCAGCTTTGAAGCTGGTGAGATCATAAGTCTTTTAGTGTCTTAATTTGTAAGTAAGTATTTGTATGTAAGAATTTATATGTATGAATTGTAAGTATTGAAAGTGTATATGAACTATAAGTATGAAAAATGTATATGAACTGTAAGTATGAAAATGTTTGTAAAACAACTGTAAATGTTTGAAAAACCCTAAAAATCCCTATGATTCCTATTAGTATAAGAAGGTGTCTTCTACCAAGACTTAACTGCTCTGAATGTAGTCTTCTACCAAGACCTAACTGCTCTGAATGTAGCCTTCTACCAAGGCATCTAGTGTCTGGATGTGTGTCTCTTGTAAGAGTATGTATTTTCCCAAGTATAACTATCATTAACCAAAAATATAGTTTCTACGTTACCGTGCGTCATGTGAATGTTCACGAAGTGAATGTAATGGGAAAATGAAATAGTACTATGGTGTAATGCTATAAGAACTACTGTCGTACTAACTACCTTAAACCGGATTTATATTAAGGCATCATGTGATTTGTTGTACCATACTATCGACTTGATAACAACGACAAATGAATGGTCATAAAAAGAAATGACGTTTGGCACCTGCAGACTTGCAGGTCCGGCTGTAGCTAGCAGCAAGGTGTAGGGTAGTCAATCCAGTATAGATCTATACGCAAACTCACGCTCTCCCTTCAAGAGAATTCTGGCGACAACTCGGGCCATGACATTTAAGGTATGCTCCGATACAGTGGATCACAATTTTGTCAATGTATATATGTGTGTGTACTCATGCAAGTGTACTCATGTAAGTGTACTCATGTAAGTGTATCTCTGTAATAGTATAGTAATGTACTGTAATGTTCTGCGTGTGCTAGCTGTAACGTGTGTTCTCTCTCTATCTAGCATGTATAGTAGTGTACTATAGTGTTCTAGAAAGTATTGACTCATGAATGAACTGACTCATTGTATGATATCGTAATCTAGTAATAGTTCTAGTATCTTCCTAAACTACCCCCATGGTAGTCTAATAGTAATCTAACTGGTACGTATGGACATGGATGTATACCCTTACTACCCAAGGGCATTTGATGAACTGGAAGGACCTTTATGACTATATATGTACATATGATATATAATTAATATTGAAACAACCTTCAGACGGCTACCCGATATCCCACCAGACCTCATCCAAATCGAGGAAAAGGAAATAGGGTGGATAGCCTTCCTAAGTCTTTTAAACATTTATTATATAACTATACATATATAGGCATGCAATTGATAATATAAAAGTATAAAATAAGTTTTGTAAAACCTTTGAACATAATTATTATCTAAGAAGAGATCGACTTGATGTCAATCAATAAAACAGTTTGAAGTAAAACATTTTGATAACAGCTTGGAGTAAAATAGATCGGAGTAAAATGGTTTGAAATAGGATCATACAGTGTGTAATGATTAGTTTAATAAGAATTTTTAAACATATAAAACATTTAAGAAAATCATTTGTAGAACTTGTTTGGTAAAACGGTTAATGTATAGTAAATCATTTGAATGTTGCATATTAATCACATGTGATTGATATCATAACTAGCATAATTCTACTTATTAATCACATGTGATTGATATAATAATTAGCATGATTTTACTTGTATCCCCCCCCCCATAAAACATTTAAAAACAATTAAAACATTGATTAAGGGGTATGAACTCACTTGTGGTAAGTGGATCGGAAAGAAGTGTCGGATAAGTGCTTGGTGTCAAGTGAAGACTTAGACACGCACAAAGATCCTAATAACATATAAGGATATATGTATATATATATATATATATATATATATATATATATATATATATATAATTAGTCTTTAAACAACAAATAAACAAAGTTAAAACACTCTAGGAAATGTTAAACACTTTATACAAGTGTTAAAAGTCTCAAGGGTTGCATCTAAGTGTTGTAGGGAAAGGCTAGTGTGTTTGGGGTTCAAGGGTAACTCTTAAAATGAGTTTACTCCCTAAGGATCAACACCCCTTGAGTTTACGGTCGTAAACTCTTGATTTTACGGCCGTAAACTCCAAATCTTTTGACCATTTGGTGATTTGAAGTCTTCTAGGCTATTCCAAGCATTCCAACTTCACGAATTAGCCTTAGGAAGTGTTGTGTGGCATCAAAACACTCCTAAATGGAGTTTACGGTCTAAGGACCATTTTTCATGAGTTTACTACCTTAAACTCCTAAGTTTATGGTATTTGGGGTTTTCAAGTCCTTAGCTCAATCATGGCACTAGTCTAGGTTAGATTTAGCCATAAGGAACAACTATGGGCCATTTTTGGGACATTTACACCACATTTGAGGTGTTTACGGTTTAAGGACATCCCTAAACCGTAAACACATGAAAATGGAAGGTTTTGGTGAATTTTGGGTGATAAACCCATCAAGGATGAATCTAGATATGTCCTTAAGGCATAATGAAACATCTAAGCGCCTTAACACACCATTTTGGCCCTATACTTGGTGTTTACGGTTTTGGGACCTCTCAAAACCGTGAACACCTTTATTTTGGTGTTCTTGGGACTTTTCAAGGCTTAAATACAAGAAGGAAAGGTTTAAACATGTCAAGGATGTTCTATACATCAACTAGGGCTTAGATTTATGGTGTTTATGGTCCAAGCATCTCCTTAGTATTGGGACTTAGGCACACTTTGGTGCCTCTTTATGGTGTTTATGGTCCAAGCATCTCCTTGGACCGTGAACAATCATATCCTTGTGTTCTTGACATATTTCCTTGGTATAAACATGCATAGCTAGCTTTAAATGACTCTAGGATAGAAGTACTTACATAAGGAAGCTTGAATTGAGCTAAAAGGCCAAGAACACTTAGTGTGTGTTCTTGGTGTTTTGGAAAAACTAATCAAAACACATAAATGAATGGATTAAAGGATGTAAAATCACTAGATTAAGTGATATACCAACTTGAAAGGCTAGAAACACTTACTAGTTTGAAGATTTGGATTAAAAACTTGGATGATACTTGAGAGAATATTTTTGGAGTTTACTCTTTTGATAAATGGGGAGTAAACACAAATGGGGAGTAAACTCATGTATAAGCATGAGTTTACGGATTTTTGAATGAATTTTCGACCCAAACATAAAAGTTTGGTCGGGTGTTTCTAATACGCGAAGTGTTTGCGGTTTTCAAAAATCAAAACCCGAGACGACACTTTCTTACACCCGTTCGCTTAAAAATAATATTAAAATAATCAAACAAGCTTTATATTTCTTAAAAATAAGAAATAATTACATTGACTCATGCTACGAAGTGGTTGACTTTTAGTGTTTGACCGAATGGAAATTTCGGGTTGTCACATGATGGTAGTTTCAACGATGACGGCTTCTGGCGAGACCTACAACTCAAAACCAAGTTTCAGCTTGAATCTTGGTTTTAGTGGGGATTTACCAAAGATTAATGTTGAAATGTACAAAAATAAATAATTTCCTGGAATTAAAGTTGAAAATCATCCAATTTAACATTCATATCAGACAACAATAAGCATAGGCACAAAAATTGATTGAGATGTCCATCATGGAATTGAAGTTAAAAACAACCTTCTTGGAACTTTGCTTTGAATCACCAATCCTGCTTTCTGCACTCCCAATCGAATAAATCCTATAAATTTCTTGATTAAACCCGGTGTAAGAAATCATATGCTTTCTCTCAAATCTCACTACCACCGACTACCAACATAAATGAAACACATATGCAACCCAAATGTACAAAACGGACACTAAAATGAACCCAGATGCAAAAAACGAACCTCTTTAGGAGCAGACTTCTAAGGTTGGTGCAATCACATTCAAACCTATGGATGAGTTGTAATGACATTTAGGTCACAAATGGGCAAGTCTTAGTAGGGTTCAATCAACGATGATGCAGGTGGGTGGTGGAGAGGGAAACATAAAGAGATACAGGTCGATGGTGAATAAGGAGGAGGGAAGAGATGCAGCCGTCGGTCAAAAGGGAGTATGCGGCTTTGAACGAGAGGGATAATGTAACGTCCCAAAAATAAGACCCAAAAATTTCATTTTAAAATTTATAAAATGGTAATCCAAAACATTGTCATACAACCAAGATGGATCAAAGTGTATCACTACATCGTAAAATATCAGAGTAATCATATGAATGTGAAACAAAATAGTGTGTGCATTTCAATCACCCCAAGCTTTTCCCCTATGCACCAGAAGTACTTGAAACATAAACTGAAAACCGTAGGCACGAAGCTTAGTGAGTTTACCCCAAATACCGCATACCACACATATCAAGCACATAATGGGCTCCGCCCTATGAGTGTAACGGCACAAGTCTAACTCGTATAACAGGCCCCGTCTACTGAGTATAACGGGCCTTGCCCTAACTCGTATAACGGGCTCTACCCACTAAGTATAACGGGCCTTGCCCTAACTCGCACAATGGGCCCCGGCCAGCATACAAACATATAAGTATAGCAAGTAATAGCATACATAATAACCATTGGGCCCCACCCATTAAGCATACAAACACATACACATGCAAGACTCACGCAAACATTTAACACCCTCACATAATAAACCATGGGTCGGCGTTGGTGCCTTCGACCCGCTAAACATGGTGAGGAATTATGAGTGTAAAATGCACTAATTTTAATCCTACTAATTCAAACATAAATAAACACATGAAAGGCAATTTACATATCGTTTAACAATATAGTTCAAGCAAGCATGGTATCGAACACAGGAACGGTAACAATTATATTAAACACGAGAATTACCTAATTAAAACAAACAATAAAAAGAAGGGGTTTTCTCTAGTTTTGCAAGACTAGAAACTTAACAATTAACTAATGCTTAGAAAAACAACTAACAACTAAGGAAATTGAAGATAACTAGATTCAATAATAAAAGAGACTAATCAATTACTACCTTGAATTCTCTCAACCACAGTACCTAACATGGAGCGCTCAAAAGATTACAACATTTAAGGTATTCAAACCGACTCATGTGGGCTCGTCACCCGAGGATCAGACAGTTCAGTCCATATGATCTCCTTGACCGATCTACCGAACTTGAACCCACATGATTGGATTCTTCTCAACAACATACTACTCTTTGATTAACAACAGTATGAGCCCATTATTGACCATATCAAAAGAATGTTAGCTTCATACATTCATGAAGTTGCGAAGACGGATCAGGAGATTGCAAATGTCTTGAGGAAGAAGCCCACTGTTAAACTGATTGGGAAGACTGGTGATGTGAACAGAATGCGATTGGTCAAAATTGATTCAAAATATCATATCTTCATGTTCTATCGGGACGAAGGTCAAAAGTTTGTGTTCGCTCTCGACGATAAGCACCTGTTCTCCACTTCATGTTCGGAGCATATTATTGATATAATACACAAGTGCAAACAGAACAGTGAAAGTGATAAGAAGAAGTTTACGAATATGCTTCGGTGGTACATCACTTTTCGCCAAACTCTTCTTGCCATCATACTAAAGATATTAAAGACCATGAAGAAATCCACCCTCGCTCAACCAACTTGATCTCTCGCCCAAATTGACGCAAAGGGGGAGATTGTTGAGTCTTAGAGGTTGCGTCATTGGGCTTAGCACTTAGGTCTATTTGTATTCTTGGTCTGGGCCTGTCTAGCTATGTTTTGTTTTAGGGTTTAGTATATATATAGTGCATGCATGCATTATATAAAGTATGCTTTTGATAATTATTTTAAAGATCTAGTATTGTAACCCTAGCATACCTCTACAGTATCAATTCTTATTGAATTCTTCTGAGGTGGAGCATATTAATCATTCGACACTCGTTTGATTCATTGTGGTGTTTATCGTCTTCTATTACTTGTTATTGTTTTATTGATATCTGTTTGAATCTATCGATCTTAAAGAATATTATTCTCAACATAAACAATCTTCAAAAGATGACCCAAAAACCGATAAGTCATCCATGAAAACCTCCATAAAATTCTCGACCATGTCATGGAAGATAGCCATCATACACCTTTAGAAGGCAGTCAATGCATTACATAACCCAAAAGGCATGCTTCTATATGCAAATGTCACACTTGGGCAAGTAAAAATGGTCTTTTCTTGGTCTTGTGGGTCAAATGGAATTTGGAAGTACCCCGAGAAACCATCAAGAAAACAATAGTAAAGATGCCCAGATTGCCTTTCAAGCATTTGATCAATAAATGGTAGCGGAAAATGATCCTCACATGTAGCATCATTAAGCTTCTGATATTCAGTGCAAACGCGCCACCTGGTTATGGTTCTTGCTGGTAGAAGTTCGTTCTTCTCATTTGTCATGACCGTCATTCCACCTTTCTTTGGCACCACTTGAACGGGACTAACCCATGGGCTATCGGAAATGGAGTATATAATTCATGCATCTCAAAGTTTGACAACTTATCTCTTTACCACCTCTTGCATGTTTGTGTTTAAACTCCTTTAGTGTTGAACTACCGGCTTTGCACCTTCTTCAAGAATTATTTTATGAGAACAATAGGAAGGAATTATTCCTTTTATATCAGTAATTTTCCATGAAATGGAGTTTTTTTCTTTTCTTTAGAACTTGTACTAACTCTTCTTTTTCAGCCTTGGTGAGGTCGAAGCAATGATAACTGGTTTTTGATTTCCTTCTTCGAGAAATGTATATTCCAAATGTTCAAGAAAAGTTTCCAGCTCTAATTCCGTGTTTTGTACACTGAACACGTCGAGTCCATAGAGGGGACTCATCGAGTCTAGGCTAAAATCCTCGTCTGATCGCATTTTTTCTGATGGACTCGTCGAGTAAGTGATGTCGACTCTGCGAGTCGACTTTTCAGAGCTCCTGATTATTTCTTCGTATTCAGATTCTTCAAGCGTTCTCTGTATCTCTTTCAGGTCTTGTTCAACATCAAAGCCATCTTCAAGGGCATATGTGGATTCTCTTGACTTGTCTTCTTTCAGTTCTTCCATTAGCTCATCAAAAACGTCCACCGAGAAGGCCGTGTCATCACTATACTTGGGATGTTTAATTGCTCAGTCAACGCCAAATGTGACTGACTCTTCTCCCACCCGAAGGGTAAGCTTGGATTCTCTCATGTTGACTATGGCACTTATGGTATTTAGGAAAGGTCTTCTAAGAATGATTGGTACTTGTGTTGGGTTATCAGCATTCTAACACTCCTAAGTGTACATGCAACCCTAAATACCTTGGATCTATGTTTTCTCTATTATACATGCAAATATGAACTTTCCAAGGTATTCATCCTAACTAGCATAATAACATTGATTCAAATGAATATATCAAGTTAGAATTACATACCTTTTTGATGTAGAATGTCTTCATGAAGCTTGAACGCCTAGTGCCCCAAGTGTGACACCTCAAATGGTTCACACAACACCAAATACACTTGGAATAGATTGAGAGAACATACACACTTCATGAAATCGGCTAGCCCTTCCTATCACTCATAGTGGCCGATTTCTTGAGCCATGGAATTCTTTTATATGGTGGCTATTAGGGTTACACCATGTAACTCATAACTTTACCCATTCCTTATGCTCCATGGATTTTAACCTCCATGGAGTATCCATGGGTCACCCCATGGACTTAGTCCAACATAAGGAATCTTGGATCACAAGCGCACTATATAAGAATGAATGATTTACACAATCAACCCATATATTTAATTAGTCTCCTTTTGATCACTTAATTAATTCCAAATTAATTCTTGATCAATACTAATTAAATAACCATATTAATATATTAGAACCTATAATATATTAAACAACCTTAAGTGTTATTTCTCTCATTATAGTCTATCCAAATGCATGATGCCATGCAACCCAAATGGACCATGTCGGGTTGGGTCAAGTCTTACCAATTATAGTTATGGACTTAGACATTAATCCAACAGTATCCCACTTGGATAAGTCTAAAACTATTATTGTGTATGACTTCAAGAACCGACTGGCAATCATAGTTCTCAAAAGCTTCTGTCGAACTCTGACCTTGTCGAAGAACTCTGACCTTTGTCAATGACTTGTCCATTAGATAAGGGATCGTATATTCCTCCATGCTAGATATCATATGGACTGAGACATGGATTATAATCAATCTCTCTGTCCATTTGTTGTTTCCCGATTTCCAATTTATGATGACTGACTAATTGAACAAATCAAATCAGTCCAGGCCCGGCCGAGCACTTACATTTGTCATCACCAAATCATCGAGGGGGCCACAGATATCGCTTTTATCCTGAAGGTAAAAGTAATGGATAAACTTCGACTAATATGGCTTGTTCTACTACTTGTTGAATCATACACAAAGGAACATTTTATAACATCGAGTTACCAATGCGTTTTCGTGCAATCAATGTACAACCAACTCATAGTAACAACTCATATCTCTAGGTTTGAAGAATATAAGATATTATCATCTCATGATCATTCATGATAAAATCTATGAAGTGATTCCAATGAGCGCGGGTTGAATCCAATACTCAGAACTTATGAGCACTCATGAGTGTTGTAGCCCTTTGTCCAACATCTTAGACCTCTACAAGCCAACCCATGACAGTCTTGATTCATATCTACTTCCAACATATGACCGACTGTGGATGGTTTGAATAACTTAGTCATTCCAGAAGAATAACCCACTTTATTCTGGAAGTCAGAACATGCAAAGTGAAACACTATAATAATTGAATCCAATATGGTATCAAAACCTATGAACATAAATAAAACACCTTTTATTTATCACCATATGATTACACATTATTCATTGTATACTATTTCAACTATCAACTTTATTCTTGAATTTAAAACAATAGTTGTCTCATGCTCCAAGCATGTACACTATGTTTTCTAAGCACTAGTCATGCCATACACCAAGTATATATACTATGTTTGTCTATGATCTTTACTTTGTGAAATAGATCAATTGAACATAACTCCAATGATCCTCTTTTCACAGTCCCAAATCCTTACTGCAAATGCAATAATTCCAAATTCATGCCATTTACCGAAATCTGTTAGATTCTAAACTTATATGCATTGATTCTCTTGTAATGATTATGCACAAAGTCACAAAAACTTGATAACAAACATTACAGAGCATTCCAAAGGAGATCAACTCCTTGGAAACATCCTTTTTTCATTAAGTTTCATAATCCTACACAGATTGAATAATTTCTAACTTTGAAACATTTCCAGATTCCATTTTGACTATCACTTCTGAACAAGAGTTGCCTCCTTACAGATTATGTCAATATGGTCCTTCCAGAATTATCATTATACTTCCAACTGTCCTTGAGCAACCAATCTTTGGTAAACCTTAGATTGTCTTTGACAATTGTTTAATCCTTTTAGTCATATCCAATTCTAGACCTTTTTCCCTTCTTAATACCCCAGGCATTTGGAAAATTTTAGAAAGGATGAATATAGCACATGTAATCGATCCTATATCCGAAGCATATGGGACACGATTCATGATGTCTCACATAAAGATTAAACCAGTCTTTTGCTATCACATTTCCATTTCTATTTGCCAAGTTCTCATAATTCAGATTATGAAAAGGGATGCCGTAATCATAATCGAATTTTAGAACGCAAATAATGGACTCATATATAGAATTTTCTTATGTTGAGCCATTCCAACATATCAATCATATATATACTTGACTAAATTGATTAAAATATCACGATCTAAGCTGATAGATTTGAGATGAAGTATAATTTCCTCTCCCTTAATTATAGCAAAACAACTCTTTCCCAATTGAAACTTTTGTTTTCTATAATTAACATTGCTAACTTGCAACTTTTATCATAATTATCATGCTCCCACTAACATGATGATCATTAGCATAACACTTATGCTCCCACTAGCTTTAACATGTACTCAGAAATCAGCTGGACTTCTAGAAATCAATATTTATTGACTTCATTACCAAAGTTCAGATTTCTTATACTAGATTGCTTTGATAAAACTTTATCAATATTATACACCTTATCTTAGATAGCTCACAGGTGTGTCTAAACAATTTTAAGAACTATGAAAAGGGATGTCATAATCATAGTCTCGATTGTTTAAACCTTTGCCACTTCTCACAAGTCCATGTTAGTGTGCTGATTAACCACACACGCTCCACTAACGACATTGAGAATGCAAATATCACAATTTCTATCTAGCTAAAATCTACTTAGTGAAAGTGTTTCCTCACCATCATTTTCATGAATCGGAGAGAAACCTTATGACACTTAGATTTAATAGTGTATGTGTTCTTATCCATGTGAATTGTCAAGACCATAGTCACAAGACAAGGATAATGACAAATTATGGACTGAACTCAATCTTAATTTCTTGCCACCTGACAGCTCAAGGGCCTGCCATTGCTTCCAAGTTGTTGTTTAACCAATTGAGAACTCTAAGAACTCATATGCAAAGCCAACTTTAATTGGAATGGGCACAAAATATCTCAACACGATAGGTTATGAACCTCAAGTCGTGTGCTAGTGAAGAACTTCAGGTTTTTATTCTTGATTAGTTCTTGAGACTTTCAAGACCTTTAAGAATCCCACTGTCCTCTTGACATATAAGACTTTCTTGTCAGATATTCAAGAGATAGTGTGGATTCTAATCAAGACAAACACTTCACACAATTGGCCTTAGTTGGTCTTTGTTTTATCCAAAACATCACAACTTACCAATTTCAAATGTACAAGAGTAGAAAACTTTTACTCTTATATTTGACAAGTGTTTTAAACCTTCTTTGAGACATGTTACTCAAGTTACAATCTTAGAGTATAACTCTAAGAATTGTTTTAGAACGAAGTATGACTCATCTTCTTGATTGAACAACTTCAAAAATTCATAACTCCTCTTCTTAGCTACCAGAAAACACTTAGAGGATGAATTGTGATAAGGTCTCAAAATCATTAAGATGGTCTTAAAACATGATACTAAAGTACTCTCCCATCTTTTCAGATTTGAGAAACTTTTATCTTTCTTCCTAAGTTGATTCTTCTCGTTCGTTTTGCCATACACTGAAATTTTTCCAATGCTTCAGAATTATATGGTGTAACCCTAATAGCCACCATATAAAAGAATTCCATGGCTCAAGAAATCGGCCACTATGAGTGATAGGAAGGGCTAGCCGATTTCATTAAGTGTGTATGTTCTCTCAATCTATTCCAAGTGTATTTGGTGTTGTGTGAACCATTTGAGGTGTCACACTTGGGGCACTAGGCACTCAAGCTTCATGAAGACATTCTACATCAAAGAGATATGTAATTCTAACTTGATATATTCATTTGAATCAATGTTATTATGCTAGTTAGGATGAATACCTTGGAAAGTTCATATTTGCATGTATAATAGAGAAAACATAGATCCAAGGTATTTAGGGTTGCATGTACACTTAGGAGTGTTAGAATGCTCATAACCTAACACTGGTATAAGAGCCTAGGCTTGTTTTCTTGTTATAATTGCAAAATTGGCTGAAAAATCGAGTTTTATGTTGTCTGCTCAGCAGACTCACCGAGTCCACTGATGGACTCGCCGAGTCCAAGGCAAAATGCATCCAACTCGCCGAGTTTGTTCGTGCACTCGACGAGTTGGACCCCTAGACAACATATATTCGATTGTTTTGGTTGGAATTGGACTAGGAACATTACCCTAAGATGTTTTTGGACTTATAAACTTGTTTTAATGTGGTAATGTTCATGGTAATCCAATTTCAAAGATAATTGTCAATAGATTCATGTTTTGTATTAGTTTAGTGATTAGGCTAATTACATGAAAAAGTTTGATTTGAATTATCTTGTTCTTATGAGTTTCTTACATTAATAGAAAAAGTTAATTGATTATGTGTTTTCAATCCATTTTAATCTAAGAGTTGATTCTAAAATGTGTTTTTGTAACTTGTCCTCAAGTTATATGAAAAGTCACATTTAAGTTTCATAAAACTCATAAAATTTGGCAATGGTTACAAAAATGAAGAGTCTTGTCCTCAAGTTATGGAGGTTCAAGAGTCACTTCATTAAGTAATAAAATGTGTAACCTTAATTAATTTCATAAGTTACAAAATAAAGAAAAGGTACATTCTTTTATTAGTTTGAAGTCTTCCATAACTTGTCCTCAAGTTATGGGACTTGAAGAGTTTTTTTAATTAAAACTACTTTAAACACATAAGTTATAGAATTAATTAGTTTTGAATAGTTTCAAAACTTGCCCTCAAGTTTTGGAATTTGAAAAAGTTTTCACTTATGAATACTTTAATTCCAAGTTAGCCCTTAGAATTTTAAAAGTTAAAATTCAACCCTTATACTTTATAATATTATAAGTTAATAATATATATATATATATATATATATATATATATATATATATATATATATATATATATATGTATAAGAACAAGTCAGTCTTACCGTTAGTAGGCCTCATTCACGAAGCCGGTCTATAAGGGGGTATAAGGTTACTGCCTATAAAATGGCAGTTTAATGGGTGTCCACTCTCACCCACCGCTTCCTTGACTGGTGGAGGGTCGTTAGCCAAACGGGTAGGACAAGGACTATAATTCTCCCTTCATTAAAAGTATTAATGATAAATACTAAGTAACTAAACCTTTTATAAATACCCAATATTAGTTACTTAGGAAAAAGTGAATAAGATGCTAATCCATGAAACTACACTTTGCAATTTGTTTAAGTCGGTTAGTGGAGTGTGTGTGGTTAACCGGCACACTAACCTGGACTTAACAAGGTAGGAAAAGGGTAACTTAATATTTATCATAGTATCGGTGGAGCGTGTGTAGTTAACCGGCACATCGATTAAGGGGTAAATATTAATGGTACCCAGTATATTTGCATGGTTACTTCACACCTTGTTTTGTGATCCTCGGAATCCCAGTCACAAAACCTAAAGGGCACACGCGAGATTGAAACATGCCATTGAAAGTTCAATAAATCTCAAAGATCTAGGAATTTCAAATCCAATTAAAACCTAATTAATTATTTCGTTTTTCATGGTGGAAATTGGTGAATCGTCATTCACCTACCTTCAAATATTCTATAGCTTGGATTACGGAATCCCTCTTCCAAGCTATAAAATAGTTTGTTGGGTCCTAGCCTTAATATTTTATATTGGGTGTTATATTAAGGACTTTAAATCAACTATCTTGAATATCTCCCAAAAAAAATGTCAAGTTCAGACATCTATGATCTTCCCAAATATCTTGGAACCTCACTTCCTCCACCTCCTCCAATTATTCTCCCTAACCCACAAGTTCAAGGTCACTCAAGCCCTATTGGCAAGGCAAGGTCTAGGTGTGATCACATCTTGGAGATGAAGTCACATGCTGACAAGCCGGGAGAGTTGGGTGTCAAAGTCTTGAGAAAGTTAGTGGTTCAATCACTTTCTAAGTCACATAGTGAGTTCCTTTGGGACTCCTATGAAATAGACTATGACAAGACCCTTAATGATCTTATCTATTTGCTTGGTGCTGCTAAATCAGAAATGATTTAGTGTACTAGTAAAGCAAATTTGATTAGGAGATCAACTTCCCAAAACTTTATGGACAGGGACAATATTGACACAGGAAATCCAGAAATTCATTCTCTTCCCAATGGAAAGGGATTGGCCATAGTCAACTTGGTTGACCAAATGGTAAAGAGAAAGGCTAAGTCTGAGATAGTCCCATGTACTATTACCTAAGGGTCCATATGTTTCTATTGCCAAAGGAAGGGGTTTTGGTTATGAAGCTGCAAAACTTACCTAAGGATGGTAAAGTCAATAAGTTTGACTTTATTTCAGGTAAATTCCATTATCTAACTCTATTAAGTTCCTACTTGGAGATTCTTATTACATGATGTGGCTGGGTCACATGTTGATGTTTTAAGAATCAAAGAAAAGTAAAGTAACTTAAAGGAAGTATATGCTGATTCTGATCGCAAAGATGGATCGCATGGTTCGGTGATCAGAATTTTGAGCATGTGCTTAAGAGTTATGATAGATTGCTTAGGAATAGATAACAACAAGTTTTCATATACATTTGCATTGTAAGGATTAGTTTTTCCGCAAATTTTTAAAATAAAAGAAAAGTTTTTAATTTTATTTATTTTAAAAAAATATCCTTACAATTGCATTTGGGAAAAAAGATGTTGTTTATATGATTCCATTTATAGCAATATTGGAAATATGAATTTGAGTCTTTCATTTGTGGTAGTGTCTAAATTTATCAAATAAGGAAAGATTCTCATCACCCAAGTTTCAGTTGGATAGAAACTTGGAATCATGCAAGTTGTATAGTATGATGAATGAGAACTTTCGAGCATTGGAAAATTAAGACTAACTGTTTGTTCACATGGATGTGTGAGTCAAGAGAAGGACTAAGGGATCAAGCACACTTTCTTGTGCACTTGTCAAAGTCCACCACAAAAGATGGATAAGACTATTCGTCATGATTTACTAAGGTTTAGTAAATATGATTATACTTACAAGCTTAAGTATAATTCTGAAGCATTGAAAAAACTTTCAATGTATGACAGAACAAATAAGAAGAATCAAATTAGGCAGAAGGATAAAAGTTTCTCAAATCTGAAAAGATGGGAGAGTCCTTTAGTATCATGTTTTAAGATCATCTTAATGATTTTGAGACCTTATCACAATTCATCCTCTAAGTACATTCTGAGAGTTAAGAAGAGGAGTTATGAATTGTTGAAGTGGTTAAATCAAGAAGATGATTCATACTTCATTCGAAAACAGTTCATAGAGTTATACTCTAAGATTGTAACTTGAGTGACATGTGTTAAAGAAGGTTTAAAACACTTGTCAAATGTAAGAGTAAAAGTTTTCTACTCTTGTACATTTGAAATGGGTAAGTTGTGATGTTTTGGATAAAACAAAGATCAACTAAGGCTAATTGTGTTAAGTGTCTGTCTTGATTAGAATCCACACACTATCTCTTGAATATTTGGCAAGAAAGTCTTATAGGTCAAGGAGACAGTGGGAGTCTAAAAGATCCTGAAAGGGTTTCAAGAAGTAATCAAGAACAAAAAACTGTATTTCATCACTAGCACACAACTAGAGGTTTATAACCTATCGTGTTGACATTTCCGTGCCCATTCCAGTTAAATTGGCTATACATTTGAGTTCTACATGTTCTCAATTGTTTGGATAACTACTTGGAAGCAATGGTAGGCCCTTGAGCTGCCAGGTGGCAAGAAGTTAAGATTGCACAAGTTCAATCCATATGAGTGAGGATTTGTCACTAACCTAGTCATGTGGTTATGGTTTTGAAAAATTCACATGGATAGGAACGCTTACACCATAAAATCTAAGTGTCATAAGGTTTCTCTTCGATTCATGAAAATGATGGTAAGGAAACTCTTTCACTAAGTAGATAGCAATTGTGATATTTGCAGTCCTCAAAGTCGTTAGTGGAGTGTGTGTGGTTAACCGGCACACTAACATTGACTTATGAGAAATGGAAAAAGGTCTAAACAATTTAGACTATGATTACGACATCCCTTTTCATAGTTCTGGAATTGTTTAGACACACTTGTGAGCTATCTAAGAGAGGTGTGTGATTTTGATAAAGTCTTATCAAGGCAATCTAGTATCGGAAATCTAAACTTTTGTAAGAAAGTGAATAAAGTATTGATTTCTAGAAGTCCAGTTGATTTCTGGGTACGTGTCAAAGCTAGTGGGAGAATAAGTGTTATGCTATTAATCATCATGTTAGTGGGAGCATGATAATTACGATAAAGGTTGCAAGTTAGCAATGTTAATTATAGAAAAACAAAAGGTCTCAATTGGGAAAAAGTTGTTCTTCTATAATTAAGGGAGAGGATATTATACTTCATCTCAAATCTAAAATCTTAGCTTGAGGTCTTAATCGTATTTAGTCAAGAATATATATATGAATTTCATGTTGGAATGGTTCAACATAAGGAAATTCTATGTATGGGTTCATTATTTGCATTCTAAAATTCGATTATGATTACGACATCCCTTTTCATAATCTGAATTATGAGAACTTGGCAAATAGAAATGGAAATATTATAGCAAAAGACTGGTTTAGTCTTTATGTGAGACATCATGAATCATGTCCCATATGCTTCGGATATAGGATCGATTACATGTGCTATATTCATCCTTTCTAAAATTTTCCAAATGCCTGGGGCATTAAGAAGGGAAAAGGTCTAGAATTGGATATGACTAAAATGATTAAGCAATTATTGAGGACAATCTATGGTTTACTAAGGATTGGTTGCTCAAGGACAGCTGGAAGTATAGTGTTAATTCTGGAAGGACCATATTGACATAATCTGTAAGGAGACAACTCTTGTTCAGAAGTAATAGTCAAAATGGAATATGGAAATGGTTCAAAGTTAGAAAGTATTGAATCTGTGAGATTAGGAAACTTAATGCAAGAAGGATGTTTCCAAGGAGTTGATCTCCGTTGGAATACTCTGTAATGATTGTTGCCAAGTCTTTGTGAATTTGTGCATAATCATTACAAGAAGATCAATGCATATGAGTTTAGAATCTAACAGATTTCAGTAAATGGCATGAATTTGGAATTCTTGCATTTACAGTAAGGAATTGGGACTGTGAAATGAGAATCATTGAAGTTATGTTCAACCGGTCTATTTCGCAAAGTAAAGATCATAGAAAAACATAGTATGCATACTTGGTGTGTGGCATGACTAGTGTTTAGAAAACATAGTGTATGTTCTTGGAGCATGGTTTAACTATTGTTTTAAATTCAAGAATAAAGTTGATAGCTGAAACAGTATACAATGAATAATGTGTAATCATATGGTGATAAATAGAAGGTGTTTTATTTTTATTCATAAGTTCTGAGACCATATTGGATTCAATTATTCTTGTGTTTCATTTTGCATGTTTTGACTTCCAGAATAAAGTAGGTTATTCTTCCGGAATGACTAAGTTATTCAAACCATCCACAGTCGGTCATATGTTGGATGTAGATATGAATTAAGATTGTCATGGGTTAGTTTGTAGAGGTCTAAGGTGTTGGACAAAGCGCTACAACACTCATGAGTGCTCATAAGTTATGAGTATTAGATTCAACCCGCGCTCATTGGAATCACTTCATGGATTTTATCACGAGTGACCATGAGATGATAATATCTTATATTCTTTAAACCTAGAGATATGAGTTGTTACTATGAGTTGGTTGTACATTGATTGCACGAAAACGCATTCGGTAACTCGGTGTTATAAAACGTGCCTTTGTGTATGATTCAACAAGTAGTAGAACAAGCCATATGAGTCGAAGTTTATCCATTCCTTTTACCTTCGGGATAAAAGCGATATATGTGGGCCCCTTGATGATTTAATGATGACACATGTGAGTGCTTGGCCAAGCCAGGACTGATTTGATTTGTTCAATCAGTCAGTCGTCATGAATTGGAAATCGGGAAACAACAAATGGACAGAGAGAATGATTATAATCCATGTCTCAGTCCATATGATATCTAGAATGGAGGAATATATGATCCCTTATCTATTGGACAAGTTCGTTGACAAGATCAGAGTTCGACAACGGCTTTAAGAGCTACGATTGCCAGTTAGGTTTTGAAGTCATACTCAATAAGAGTTTTAGACTTATCAAAGTGGGAGACTGTTGGATTAATGTCTAAGTCCATAACTATATTTGGTATGTACTTGACCCGACCCGGCATGGTCCATTTGGGTTGCACTTCACCGACACAATTTATATGGATAGTCTTTTGAGAATAGTATATTTATGATTTATATTAATATATTATAAGTTCTAATATATTAATATTTAATCATATTATTTAATTAGTATTGATCAATAATTAATTTATAATTAATTAAGTGATCAAAATGAACTAATTAAATATGGACTCTTATATATATGGAATGGGCCAAGTTCATTTAGGTTTGGCTAAGCTTTCATGGATAGTCCATGGAGTCTTTAACCCATGGATCATATGAAATGAAAGGTCATGGGTTTAACCCTAGTCTCCATACTATATAAAGATGTCCTTGGTTTGTGAAATTGGCACTAGTGTGGGTACACTAAGAGGGTTAGCCAATTTCACTAGGGAGAACCAAGTATCCATATTCTCTAAAGTCTTCCAAGGTGTTTTGGTGATTTGTGCTTCCATTTGAGGCTTCCACACTATTGGGGCTAAGCTCTTAAAGCTTGAAGACATCAAGCTACACCAAAAGGTATGTCATCTAACTAGTCTTTGTAGTATAGTTACCTCATAGTATGCTAGTTAGGATTAAAGCCTTGGAAAGTTCTTATTTTCATGTATAATAGAGAAAACATAGATCCAAGGTTTATAGGGTTGCATGTACACCATAGGAGTGTTAGAATTCTCAAAACCCAATAGGTTTTTCTTTGTGAGTGGTCCTTGGGAATCAAGGAGCTGCCTAATTGTCACGTTGAATCCATCATAGAAAATGGAGACTTCTTGTTGAATGCTAAGATCACTATGGGGGCAACTCCTCAAAAAAAACCTTGTACCTTTCCCATCCGTCATAGAGTGACTCTCCTATTTGTTGTTCAAAATTTGCAATGACTTTCTTCAATCTTGCTATTTTTTAGGGAGGGCAAAATTGATCAATGAACTCTTCATGAAATTAAGCCCATGTGGTGATGGATCCTGGATGGAGTGCTTTTAGCCAATCTTTCGTGGCTCCATAAGTGTAACCAGTAGCATACAAAGCAAAACAGTCTCGTTAGGAACATTAGGGATGTTGAAATAGTCGGCTATGTCGTTGACCTCGTCAATGTGCTTATGCGTGTCTTCGTGATCTTTCCCGTAGAATGGGATGTCCTTGAGTTGGGCTAGTATGTGGCCTTTTAGTTCAAGATTAGCAATTTCTGGAATTATAGGTTGCACGAGGCCCGACTCAGTATCATTACGCATTCTTCTTTTGTACTCGTCCATGGTAATATCCGCAATGTCAGCCATGGTGTTGTCGGGTTCGCTTTCTTTCTCACTTTCTTCTTCGGATTCTGTCTCGTATTCGGTTTCTTTTGGAATGGGATCTTGTTTAAAACTCTCAATCTTGCTTCCCTCGCTCTTTTGATTGCTAGACTCACACACTTTCTTGCTTTTCTTCTTTCTAAAGACCGATTTAAGGTCTTTCAAAAGGTGACTTCTTTGGCGGGTTAGTGTCTTCAATGACTTTATCAATGTTCTTCCTAAGAGTGGACTCCAGGTCTTTGAATGGTGGGACCAAATGTGCATTTGATCCTCGGGTCATATGATACCTGTAAGAAAATAGAAATACCACGTAAAAAGAACAAAAATGAAATAAAATGAAAATGAAAAAAATTGTGATGGACTCGACGAGTTCAACAAAAAATTTTAAAAACTAAATAGATTACTAAATAACTAGAACTATATAACTAATTAAATAAAATGGTAACTTTGTGCAAGATAAATCTTACACAAAGGATCGATAACTCTAGCAATTAAGATAACTAATAAAAACCGTCCCCGACAATGGCACCAAAAACTTGATGTGTGTAAAATGCTCTAGTTTTAATCCTACTACTTTAAACACAAATAAACACATGAAAGTGTAACATCCCGAAATCCAGGTAAAACTATTTAACCCTTCTCTTTTGTCAAGTTGACAAGACTAGCCCTTGAGTGGAAGTTGTAGCAAATGAGTATGCTGCGCGTACTCATCGCTTAATTTGGACGCGGACTCGCCTAGCTATGCTGGGCATACCCAGGGTTAGGCTGGGCGTAGCGGGCCCAGATGAAAAACCTAATATTTGTCTTGTGTACTATTTAAGGAATGCTAAGGCTTTATCCTCAGCCACCATATCAGATAGTGAAACCCTAAGAGATCATTTCCTTCGTCCCAAAGCTTGTGTGTGAGTGTTTTGAGCTAAAAGTGCCTTTGTGTGTTAGTAAACAAGAAGGAGAGGAGCTTGAAGAGGCTAGAGTTTGAGGTTCAAGTTTGGATTTGAGTTCTTTAGAGGGAGAAGCTTCATCTAGAGGTAAAAAGCTCAAAACTTTCCTCTTTATTTTGGTTTGGTGTTTCATGGACCATTTCTAGGGTTAAAGTCCTAAAGGCAGAGACTTTATGAGCATAAGGGACTCCATAGACCTAGATTTGTCCCATTTCAGTGATATATGTGTTGTAGATCCATAAAAATCCCAACTTGCTCGTTGTTATGGAGCCATGCTTGAGTTATGAGCCTTTCTAGGGTTAGAAATGGAATGTTATGGGTGTTGGTGACTATTGCAGCCATGCAAAGGCTTAAAGTCACCAACTTTATGGATTAAGAGGCTTAGGGATGGTCAGATCTAAAAGTTGGACGTTTGTCTTAACTGTTTAAGACCCCAAAAGCAAAGGAGTCTGAAATTGGAAGTTACGCGGGGTGTAATCCTAGTACGCGTGGCATAAGGGGTCGCGTTCCCTGTTTCTGTGAGGTCGCCGAGTACGCCCAGCGTACAGGTTTGGTACATCGAACGTAACCCGAAGAGTTGACTTTTGTTGACTTTTAGGGTTTGGTCAACGTTAGGGTCTTTGAGCCATGAGAGGGGTAAAATGGTCTTTTACCCTTCTGAGAGTGCTAAGAGAGGGAATAGTCTATCCTTGAGAGTTGTATTGATTAGAATGCTTATTCCATGTGATTAAGCGGAGGCTAGACCAGATTTTACCGAGTTCGAGATTACCGAGTTACCGGAAGTGAGTCTTCTCACTATACCTTACCTAGAGTGGTAATTAGAGTATATGAAAGAGTATCTTGTATGTTATTTATGTGATTGTGATGCACTACATTATTTCTATGTGATTCATGTCATGTATGTTCTAGAGTTTACATAGTTAGAACCGTAAGGTTCACAAAGTTAGAACTAGAAGGTTCACAGAGCTAGGACCAGAGGGTCCATAGAGTTAGGACCGGAGGATCACATATTTATAGCCTCGAGTGGCTATTATGTGTTATATGTGGTATTTTGGGGAACTCACTAAGCATTTATGCTTACAGTGTTGTGTTATGTGTTTCAAGTACTAGTGAGGATCGCGGGAAGGCGCCGGCATGATCAGTACACACATGAGGAGTTTTTATATATTATGATCTTGGGATGTGTTACTATGGATTGATATGTGATACAATGACATTTTTATAACATTTATGAATGAAAGTATGTTTTTGAAAATTGAAAAATTGTTTGAAAATTTTGGGTGTTACAAGTTGGTATCAGAGCCTTGGTTTGAGGGATTCGGGTGCACCTTCGGGCGTATCTAAACTCAAACTGGGGATTTGAGAGATTTTAAAAATAAAATCACAAAATTTTTCTCAAAGAGTAAAAAGTTTTTGAAAGAGCAGAGTAGAGCAGTGTGTACCATCAACCAGCACCCGAACAATGATTTCCCAAAATACCCTTACATTATGAGTTATGAGATATGTTATGATATGATATGCATGCTATAGTAGGATAGGTATTCTTATTAGGACTAGAGTGGCCTGATTTGTGATGCCTTAGCCTAGGGGTTTTGCTGCTAGGAGATGCTTGAGAGTGAATAGATAGCAGCGAGGAGCTTATGAGAGATCTGCCAGAGAGTAGACTATGTATAAAGAGAGTAAAGTACATGGGACTTGGGATCCTAGGAGGAGGACTTGGTGTGAATACTGATGCAGTGTGGATGGTAGTATTGGGCCCGTACTACCGAAGGCACTGGATCAGTGCGCAACCCAAGTAAGAATCCTTAAGGTACCAGGGAGCGAGTAGGAATGGGATATTGAGTGTGTGTACACTCGAGCGAGTCTCTGATATTTTGTGTTGTATTTCAGAGAGACATCATGGTTGGGACACACCACACACCTGAGAGCAGTGGTGTTAGCGATGAGGAGATCCGCCGGTTGATTCACGAGGAGGTGGCTGCTGCCAACCGAGCCGAGATACCAGAGATGTTTGGGTCTATCAAGACCACCCTGATCGATACTTTTGACGAGCATTACGCTACTCTTACTGATGCTGTTGTTGCTGTGGCCACCGCAGCCGTCGCTGCTGCGAGGTTACAATGGGGTGACTCGTTGCTATACCGGGAGTTCAGCAACACGAAGCCACCAGAGTTTGATGGGACGCAGCACCCAATCGCTGCGACGAGATGGATTTATGATATTTAGGGATGCTTCTATACGTGTTGTTGTCCAGAGCATCTGAGAGTTCGGTGGAAGTTTGTGACAACGCACTATTCTTGGGAGCGAAGGACTGGTGGAAGTTTGTGACAACGCACTATTCTTCTGCAGAGCTTGCCGCGGTGACCTGGGAGAGGTTCACCACTATGTTTCGTGATGAGTACGTTCCCCCTGTGGAAAGGGAACGTTTGGCCCATGAGTTCTTAACCCTCAAGCAGGGTACCGAGTCTGTTACAGTGATCACCAGGATGTTCCATGAGAGGGCGATGTTCTGCCCTATGCACGTGTCTTCTGAGTAGGCACGCATGACTCGATATTTGAGCATTTTGAGGAGAGATATCCACGAGTTCGTGGCGAACTCGTCGTACCGGACATTTGCCGAGCTTCACGCAAATGCCCGGAAGAGGGAGATTGACCTGGAGACCTAGGCCAGGGAGGAGGTGGAGTCTCAGGGGAGGGATCGGCGACCGGCACAGTCCCAGCCGGCAGCCAAGCGGGCCAAACCCGCCGATTCAAGATCAGGTAATCAGAAGGGCCGCACTTGTGGCAAGTGCGGCAAGAGTCATGAGGGGGTTTGTAGAGCAGGGTCTTGCTACAAGTGTGGCAAGGAGGGGCACATGGCCTAGGATTTCCCCAAGGGGTTTGTAGTCTGTTTTCACTGCAACCAGACCGGACACCGGAAGGCCGAGTGTCCGCAGTTGCGGGGGTCAGCACAGGGAGCATCACAGGTATCTGCCCATGCTACCATACGAGCTATGGAGAGTCGGCCAGTGAAGGCCAAGGCGCCAAAGGCTCGCGGGAGAGCCTTCCAGTTGACAGCAGAGGAGGTTCGCGCAACACCCGATGTTGTGGCTGGTATGTATTCTTTCAACTATTTATTTTGAGTTTGTGGTGTTATGCTTATATTATGATATGCATAGGTACATTTCTTGTGAGTTATGTACCTTCTTTGGTGTTATTTGACTCGGGTGCGAGTCGGTCTTCTGTGTCGTTGGCTTTTAGTCAGCACATTAGTGTCTGTCGAGAGGCGTTGAGTCGAACTTTGCGAGTTTCCATAGCTGACGAGATAGCGATGTATGCCACTGATGTGATTCGAGGATGTGTACTTGAGATCTTCGGCATTGAGTTTCTGATTGATTTGGTCCCGATTTCTATGGGAGATGTCTGTGTCATCGTGGGCATGGACTGGTTAAGCAGATTTGGAGCAGTTATCGACTGCGAGCGACAGGTGGTGACCATACGAGAACCTAGTGGGAGAGTTCTTACGATTTATGGCAAGGGTACCCGTTCTGGGTCAACATTTTGTTTGGCCGTTTGAGTGAGGCAGAGTCTACAACAGGGCTATAGTGGGTTTGTGGCTTATGTGGTGGATACGAGAGTAAGTGCAGAGAGATCGAGGTCGGTCGATGAGGTCCCGATAGTGCGTGAGTTCCTGGATGTTTTCCCCAAGGAGTTGTCGGGTGTGCCTCCCGAGAGGCAAGTGGAGTTCCGTATCGATTTGGTTATGGGGGCAGTGCCTATCGCCAAGGCACCCTATTGCCTTGCGCCTCCAGAGATGCAGGAGTTATCCTCGCAGCTTTAGGAGCTGCTGGGAAAGGGGTTTATACGGACGAGTAGCTGGCCGTGGGGAGCGCCGATCCTTTTTATCAAGAAAAAGGATGGTTCACACTGGATGTGCACTGATTATCGGGAGTTGAACAAGCTGACGGTCAAGAACCGTTACCCCTTACCAAGGATCGAAGATTTGTTCGATCAGTTGCAGGAAGCGTCTTGGTTCTCCAAGATTGATTTGAGGTTTGAATATCATCAGATGAGGGTGCGTGATGAGGATATCCAGAAGACAGCGTTTAGGACTCGTTATGGGCATTACGAGTTCGTGGTGATGCCTTTCGGGCTCACCAATGCACCGGTGGCATTCATAGATCTCATGAACAGGGTGTGCAGGCCGATGTTGGATAGTTCGGTGATCGTGTTCATTGATGATATATTGGTGTATTCGAGATCCAGAGAACAGCATGAGGAGCATTTGAAGGAGATCCTTGGAGTTCTGAGATCAGAGAATCTTTACGCCAAATTCTCCAAGTGCGATTTCTGGTTACGAGAGGTCCAGTTCCTATGACACCTCGTCAACCAGAATGGGATATTGGTCGATCTGGCCAAGATTCAGGTGGTGATGAGTTGGGAGGTGCCGAGATCCCCTTCAGAGATCAGGAGTTTTCTGGGGTTGACCGGTTATTATTAGAGATTTATCAAGGATTTCTCCAGGATTGTTGTTCCTCTCACCAGGCTAACCTGGAAGGGTGTGGCTTTTAGTTGGGGCCCGGAGCAGTACGCCTCATTCGAGACACTTCTCCATAGATTATGTGAAGCCCCAGTGTTAGCCCTTCTGGAGGGGATGGAGGATTTTGTGGTATATTATGACGCGCCGATATCGGGATTGGGTGCGGTGCTGATGCAAAGAGGGCATGTGATACATACACATCGAGGCAGCTGAAGCCTCATGAGACGAGGTATCCTACTCACGATCTGGAGCTGGGGGGCTGTGGTGTTTGCCCTCAAGATTTGGTGTCACTATTTGTATGGGGTTCGGTGCACCATATACACGGACCACAAGAGCTTGAAGTATCTGATGGATCAGCCCAACCTAAACATGCGCCAGAGGAGATGGTTGGACGTGGTAAAGGATTATGAGTGTGAGATCCTTTACCACCCGGGAAAGGCTAACATGGTAGCCGATGCCTTGATTCGTAGGGCAGAGAGTGCCCCGATTAGGGATGTTTGTATGAGGTTGACAGTGACGACTCTAGTGTTGGACACCATTCAGGAGGCCCAGGTAGAGGCCATGAGACCGGAGAACCGCAAGAGAGAGCGGGTGATCGGGCAAGTATCTGAGTTCATTGCCAATAGCCGAGGGCTTATAACCTTCCAGGGCCGGATTTGGGTGCCATTTGAGGGTGGGGCACGTACCTTTTTAATGGAGGAGGTACACAGGTCGAGGTTTTCAATCCATCACAGGGCCACTAAGATGTGTTTGGACCTGAAGAGAAACTATTGGTGGCACTGTATGAAGAGGTATGTGGTGTGGTTTGTAGAGAGGTGCTTGACCTGTCGTAGGGTTAAGTCCGAACACCAGTGTCCGCATGGCAAGTTGCAGCCACTTGAGGTTCCCCAGTGGAAGTGGGAACATATTTCCATGGATTTTATCACCAAATTTCCGAGGACTGCGAGAGGAGTCGATGCAATTTGGCTGATCGTTGACCGGCTGACAAAGAGCGCTCATTTTCTTGCTATGAGTGAGAGCTTTTCCACAGAGAGGCTGCCAGAGGTGTATGTGAGGGAGGTGGTATCGCGGCATGGTGTACCGATCTCGATTGTGTCAGATCGAGATGTGCGTTTCACTTCCAGGTTCTGGAAGAAGTTCCATGAGGAGTTGGGTACTAGGCTGCATTTCAGCACCGCTTACCACCCACAGACGGACGGACAGAGCGAGCGGACGATTCAGACGCTCGAGGAAATGTTTCGGGCATGTGTGTTGGACCTCGGAGGGAGTTGGGACACGTATTTTCCATTGGCTGAGTTTTCCTATAACAACAGTCGCCATTCGAGCATTGGTATGCCTCCCTTCGAGTTGTTGTATGGGAGGAGGTGTCGGACTCCCATCTGGTGGGGAGAGGTAGGGCAACGAGTGATGGGCAACACTGAGATAGTGCTTCAGATGACAGAGCAGATTCAGTAGGTTAGACAAAGGTTGTTGACGACTCAAAGTTGCCAGAAGAGTTATGCAGATAGGCGACGATCCGAGCTTGAGTTCAAGGTGGGAGACCTCGTGCTCCTAAAAGTGTCTCCTTGGAAGGGAGTGATTCGATTCAGAAAGAGGGGAAAGTTGGGGCCCCGGTATATTGGACCGTTTAGAGTGATCGCGAGGGTGGGTAGGGTAGCATATCGTTTGGAGCTACCTGCGGAGTTGAGCCACATTCATGATACCTTCCACGTGTCTCAACTGAGGAAGTGTATAGCCGATGAGTCGGCAGTGGTGTCGTTGGAGGATATCCAGGTGGACGCGATTCTGAATTATGTTGAGAAACCGATCGCGATCTTGGACCGGAAGGTCAAGGTTATGAGAAACAAGGAGATGCCTCTGGTTCAGGTCCAGTGGCAACATCGGAGGGGGTCCGAACTGACTTGGGAGCTGGAGTCAGAGATGCGGGAGCAGCATCCGGAGTTGTTTTCGGCATGAGACTTCGAGGGCGAAGTCTGGTTCTAATGGGGGAGAATTCTAACATCCCGAAATTCAGGTAAAGCTATTTAACCCTTCTCTTTTGTCAAGTTGTCAAGACTATCCCTTGAGTGGAAGTTGTAGAAAATGAGTACGTTGGGTGTACTGGAGAGTACGTTGCGTGTACTCATGCGCTTAATTTGGACGCGGACTCACCTAGGTACGATGGGCGTACCCAGGGTTACGTTGGGCGTAGCGAGCCCAGATGCAAACCCTAATATTTGGCTTGTGCACTATTTAAGGAATGCTAAGGCTTTATCCTCAGCCACCATATCAGAGAGTGAAACCCTAAGAGATCATTTCCTTCGTCCCAAAGCTTGTGTGTGAGTGTTTTGAGCTAAAAGTACCTTTGTGTGTTAGTAAAGAAGAAGGAGAGGAGCTTGAAGAGACTAGATTTTGAGGTTCAAGTTTGGATCTAAGTTCTTTAGAGTGAGAAGCTTCATCTAGAGGTAAAAGGCTCAAAACTTTCCTCTTTATTTTGGTTTGGTGTTGCATGGACCATTTCTAGGGTTAAAGTCTCAAAGGTGGAGACTTTATGAGCATACGGGACTCCATGGACCTAGATATGTCCCATTTCAGTGATATATGTGTTGTAGATCCATAAAAATCCCAACTTGGTCGTTGTTATGGGGTCATGCTTGAGTTATGAGCCTTTCTAGGGTTGGAAATGGAATGTTATGGGTGTTGGTGACTATTGCAGCCATGCAAAGGCTTAAAGTCACCAACTTTATGGATTAAGAGGCTTAGGGATGGTTAGATCTGAAAGTTGGACGTTTGTCTTAACTGTTTAAGACCCCAAAAGCAAAGGAGTCTAAAACTGGGAGCTATGTGGGGCGTAATCCTAGTACGCGCAGTGTAGGGGGTCGTGTTCCCTGTTTCTGTGAGGTCATCAGGTACGCCCAACGTACAGGTTTGGTACGCGCAACGTAACCCAGAGAGTTGACTTTTGTTTACTTTTAGGGTTTGGTCAACGTTAGGGTCTTTGAGCCATGAAAGGGGTAAAATGGTCTTTTACCCTTCTGAGAGTGCTAAGAGAGGGAATTGTCTAGCCTTGAGAGTTGTATTGATTAGAGTGCTTATTTCAGGTGATTAGGTGGAGGCTAGACCAGATTTTACCGAGTTTGAGATTACCGAGTTACCCGAGGTGAGTCTTCTCACTATACCTTACCTAGAGTGGTAATTAGAGTATATGATAGATTATCTTGTATGTTATTTATGTGATTATGATGCACTTCATTATTTCTATGTGATTCATGCCATGTATGTTCCAGAGTTTACAGAGTTAGAACCGGAAGGTTCACAGAGCTAGGACCAGAGGGTCCACAGAGTTAGGACCGAAGGGTCACAGAGTTATAGCCTCGAGTGGCTATTATGTGTTATATGTGGTATTTTGGGGAACTCACTAAGCATTTATGCTTACAGTATTGTGTTATGTGTTTCAGGTACTAGTGAGGATCGCGGGAAGGCATTGGTATGATCAGTACACACATGAGGAGTTTTTATATATTATGATATTGGGATGTGTTACTATGGATTTATATGTGATACAATGACATTTTTATAACATTTATGAATGAAAGTATGTTTTTGAAAATTGAAAAATTGTTTGAAAATTTTTGGTGTTACAGAAAGGCAGTGTACCTATCGTTTAACAATATAGTTCAAGCAAGCAGGGTATCGAACACAGGAACGGTAATAATTATATTAAACACAAGAATTACCTAATTAAAACAAACAATAAAAAGAATGGGTTTTCTGTAGTTTTGCAAGACTAGAAACTTAATAATTAACTAATGCTTACACAAAAAAAACAACAACTAACAGTTAAGGAAATTGAAGATAACTAGATTCAATAATAAAAGAGACTTTTGTTTAGGTTCGACTCACTTGTTTCTATAGTTGATTTTATGGCAAGTGCAATGGATTATTTTGTCATTGGCTACCGATAAATGTGATTAGGCTCATGTTCACTATTACTAATCCTTAAAAAAGAAATTAATTTAAACAATTGCCAATTGGTTAAACTAATGAATTTCCTAGTATTTTGATTCGGGTTAAGTAAGACTCATAGTTGTAGCTAATTAAATGACTAATTTAATCAACATATTGTATGGTTGTTCATCATGCAAGCTTACACATTGACTTACCTACTTTCTATTAATCCTAGGTTCATATTCACTAATTCTTGGCATATAATGTTGTTTTCACATAAATCATATGAAAGTAAGTAATTAAGAGGATGTTCATGCAACTTAATAGACTTGATAATTAACAGAAAAAGAGTTATTGTCAACACATAAGGATCGATTACAAGCTTAGCAAAACAATTTTCACCAAATCAAATCATCCATACCGTAAAATCAATGCATATTAACAAGCTAATCTACCCTAAACAGAAGTTATGAGTTTTAGCTCATGTTTACAAAAAATAATAACTCAAAAACGAAATCTATAAGTAAAAACATAGTTTTGTGCAATAGATTAAGAAGAAGATAGTATATGTTGCCTTTAATCACTTTAGAATTGAAATCTAAGGTAGAATCTTTGAACTCCATAGCTTTAATAACCCTTCAATCACAGCTAAGTCGCCAAGGGACCCAGAAGAAGTATTTGTCTCGGGCTATTATGTCATATTTATAAATTTCTAGAAATAGAGGCGACTCGTTGAGTCCTATAGGCTGACTCGGTGAGTTCGTCACTTAAATCCCGTGGGCGACAAGTCTTCAAAGGTCCGCGTATATTTGTACCTACTCGGCGAGTGGATGGCCAACTCGCCGAGTTATTCATTATTTTAGCTTCATTTTCTTCTTTTTTTTTGTTTCCGGAGCTTCTGTTTGCTAATCCTGCTTCCTTTTTAACTCGAGCATGTCTTTTAGGCAAAAAGTATTAAGATTTTAGACAAAATATGTAACTAAATATGCACATATCAAGGAAGACTCACCTCAAAGTGCTGAATCACACTGATAAATCTCTGGCTGCTAGTCCGACAATCCCCATGCTATCAATACTAATAACATCCAATTAATAATTGGATCCTGACTCATAACTAAGAGTCTAAAATAGGGTAAAAGGCCATTTTATACTTTACCAAACTTGGCCCAAGGCAAAGGCCCAAACCAACTACTCAAAAAGGTCCAATTCCAAAAATAGACACCCAAGGCCCAATTATGGCCCAATCTTCCAAAGTAGGCCCAAACCCCTTTGTGGGTATTTAACCAAAAAAAACCAACATAATGACATCAACCTAAAAATAGAAAATTGATGGCCCAATAAATCCCTAATCTCCTAATGTCCAAATATGGGCCTAAAACCGTTAATCCCAAAATCTGAAGCCCACCTGCTGAGCACGCGGGTGGTACTTAGCTCGTACGCTTAGAGTACTCCCTCTGGGCTAGTAGGAACAACGTACCATCTTGGTATACCCAGCGTACTCCCCAGTTGACCACCCTACTTCATTAAGCACTTAACCCATTGAGACTTCAAGCCAAACTCACATATCTGATTCTATAAGACCATTAATCACGTAAAGTTGGCAACTTTACACACATACATGGCTTAAGGGGCTCATGAGCTCAAAAAGAGCTTAACAAAGGTCTTAACACATGCATGGTACAAGATACACCATAAAGCTTGCATTTTTATGAATAAAGGGACTAAAAGAAGCCTAGATCTAACACAAAAACTTTTGGAGTGAATCAAGAAGCTCATCAATCACTCCAAGGACTCAAAAAGCATAAAATAACAACATAACTAGATCTAGCATCATGAATCATCAAGATATGAGCTTTTTACCTAAAAAGGCTTTCAAATGATAAGTTATCCCTGGATCCTCAAGCTCAAGACACTACTCCAAAAGTTCCTCTTCTTCTTCTCCTTCACAAACCACCAACAAACACTCTTTAAGGATCAAAACACACAAAAACACACTAGGGTTTTGATTTCTTGACAAAGGAAGGTGAAGGCTGGCTAAACATGACCAAATGGGTCTATCATAAGGTTTAAATAGGGTGCAAACCCTAAAAATTAGGGTTTCATTAAAGCCCATGTATGCCATACATACTCCACGTATGCCCAGTGTACGTAGATGGGATCGATGATCAATTTTGGGCTAGTACGTTAAGCATACCACCTAGTACGCCCCGCATACTAGCTTAAGGACTAAATTGCAAACTTTTTTTTATTAACGAGGGTTAAATGCGAAACTTACCAAATTCAAGTGCTACAATTCTCCCCTACTTGAATCAGACTTCATCCTCGAAGTCCACTGCTCCAAATAACTCCGGGTAGTGCTCCCTCATCTCATCCTCTAGCTCCCACATCCATCCAGAACCTTTGCAGTGTTGCCACTGGACTTTCACCAACTTAAAAACCTTGTTCCTCATGGTTTTGTCTTCGGGTAAAGAATAGCCACCGGTCTCTCAATATAACTCAAGCGGTCATCTACCTGAATATCCTCAAATGAAAACCAGTACGGAATCATCCACCAAACACTTCCGTAGCTAAGAGACATGGAACGTGCTATGGATCTGACTGAGCTCATCTGGAAGATCCAAGCGATATGTAACCTGGCCCACCTGGGCCAAAACCATAAAAGGACCGATGTGCCTGGGGCCCAACTTGCCCCTCTTCCTGAATCGAATGACACCTTTCCAAGGTGACACCTTCAAAAGAACCATATCCCCCACCTAAAACTCTAGATCTGATTGGCATCTATCGGTATAGCTCTTCTGCTAACTCTGATCTGTCTGGATCCTACTTTGAACTTGCTATATCAAATTAGTGGTCTCGACTACCACCTCGGTACTCCCCATAACCCGCTAACTGACCTCACCCCAACAAATCGGGGTCCTGCATTTCCTCCCATAGAGCATCTCAAAAGGATATCGATCGATGATGAGGTGATAGCTATTATTATATGAAAATTTCTCTAACAGAATATACGTATCCCAACTACCACCGAAATCCAAAACACACGCCCAAAGCATATCATCTAAAGTCTAAATGTCTGCTAACTCTAACTGTAACACCCGGTTTAGAAAGTGCTTGGTCGTGGTCTCGGAGGCCAAGGGTAGGGGCGATATCGTCTTGTATGGGTCTTAGGTTTTATCTGGAAGATGTGAGGCTTAGGCATGTAGCTAGGAGTGTAGGGCGTCTCGCCACCTTTTCGTGGATATAAAGTTCATCGAAAACGGACTTAGAACGAAGAAGTTATAGTACTTTAAAGTTGTTGACAGAATTGGTACATGGATGGAAAAACTTTCATTTCATCCCTTGCATGCAAGGTGGTAAAAGCGTGAGTACTCCCAACGTAAGCTGGGGTACGCCCAATGTAGAGATGGAAAGTGGACACGAGATGCTCGGAGCAGTACGCCCAACATAGTGCCCAGGACCTTCAAACCCTAATTGTGCACTATTTAAGCAACTTAAGACCCACTGCTCTTCATCCTTTCAGCCTCCACTGTACCTTAAGCCCCTTTTCAAAACCCTAGCCCATATTGGTGTGTTCTTATGAGTTGGTAACCCTTTTGAGAGCATTTTGGTGTTGTTCTGGTGTTTTGGAAGAGGAAGAAGTTTGAAGAAGGAGCAAGGATTCAAAGGGAGCTTGTAGATCCAGGAGCTTAGCACCATTTCTGACTCATTTGAGGTATCAAGCTTCAAACTTGACCATTTCATGCTTATTTAGAATGTTGGGGTGTTTTATGGGTTATTTTGACTCCATTGCTGGGGTTTCTTGTATCTGGAAAGTTTCAGAGCAAAAGAGTCGTCCTTTTGAGCTCTTAGAAGCACTTAGAGCCATAAAAATGCAACCTTTATGGTTTAAATGGACTCATGCAATTGTTAAGACCTTTCATTAATCTCTTTTGAGCTCTAAAGTCCCATTAAGTTATTGAGTAAAGTTGCCAACTTTACGTTTTGAATCATCCATGGGAATCAGATCTAGGGATTTGAACCATTGACTTGAAGCATTAAGTGCTTAATAGAAGAAAGAGGTTAGCAGGGGAGTATGTTGGGCGTACAAGTTGGTACGCGCAATGTACAAGTCACAAACCCAGTACGCCCTGCGTACATCTGAGTACGCCCCCGCGTACTCAGTTAGAGTGGGTTTCGCAATAATGAGCCTCAGTTTGGGCCATTCTTTAGACTTGACTACTTTGGGCCTTAGTGGGCCATTTGGAATTAATCATTTGGAACAAAGAAGCATTATTGGGCCTTTGGTTATGGCCCATGAGAAGGGATTGGCCCTCACTTGAAATTAGGCCACTAATGGGCTTTTATGGATTTTATGGTTTGGGTCTTTTTGTATTTTGGACTTGGGCCCTAGTTATGAACCAAATTAGACTAGGGATAAAATGGGCATTTTACCCTAAGGAGGATTAGTGATTTGGACTAATTGTCATTTTGGGTAATGGTAGCTCGGGGAGTCGAGAGACCAACAGTTCAGGGATCTCCCAGCTAGCAGCAAGAGGCTTATTCGCAGGGGTTCTACAGTCAGCTTGTGAGGTCAGTCTCCTCACTCTTTATATGGGTCTAAGGCAACAATGCTGACTCATTTAGTTTATGTATGATAGGAAGACTCGATGGATTAGCCCTAAGCATTATGCATGAAAGACCAGGAGGCGGCTCCTGGCATACAATATGTTATTATGTATGGTAGGAAGACCTGGGGGTTAGCCCTAGGCAATATGTATGAAAGACAAGGAGGTGGCTCCTGGCACACTGTATGATATTATGTATGAAAGACCAGGATGTGGCTCTTGGCATACTATATGCTGACTAGCTAAGTAGAGTAGTATGTATGCTTGTTGTCTTTGTGATGCTTGCATGAAAGACCAGGAGGTGGCTCTTGGCTCTTGTCTGTAAGACTAAGGGGGTGGCTTGAGGTTTGGCAAGAAAGACAACGTGCGGCCCGTGGCATAATGGCAAGACTATGTTTGGCACATAACACCTTACTTGATATTGGAGATGTTTAATATGTATGGCCCAGTTGATATGTATGGCTCAATTGATATGTATGGCTCAGTTGATATGTATGGTATGTGGTATCTGGGGAACTCACTAAGCTTCGTGCTTACGGTTTACAGTTTTGGTTTCAGGTATCTTCAGTTTTCAAGAAAAAGGATCTCGAGATGGTCGCAACGCATTCACCCATGTTATTCCGCATTATGTGATCTTTGGGATTAGACTACGATATTTGTTTAAAAGAAATGTTTTCAATGTCTAGAACAAAGTTAATAAAGGTTTTCTTATATTAAAAATGAAATTTTTTGCTTTAAATTTTAGGATGTTACACTAACCCTATGTGATAACTTAAATTTAAGATATAAAAATATATATGTAATTAGATTACATCATTATAATAATATGATTAAATCAAGGAATAATGAGGTAATTAGTAGAGAATTATGCGGATTAATGGCAAAAACCGTCATTCTTCAATATGGCTGTAAATTCGAGCAAACGAGAGTACTCCTTCAGTTTTTGAGTTAGGCACTATATAAAGCTTGAGAAATCAAGTGAAAACCCCACTGGAATTACAAGAAACAACTGAGAATCGAAGGAGAAGTACGAGCTAGAAGTTCTTCGGGATTTTCGAAGTTTTCTAGCAATTAAGGTATGATTCCTTGATTTTAGCTTGGTAAAGTTTTTGATTATATATATATATATATATATATATATATATATATATATATATATATATATATATATATATATATATATATATATATATATATATATATATATATATATATATATATATATATATATATATATATATCTCCATTTCGTGTTCTGGTTCCATCAGTTCAGGCCAATTGTTATCTAATAGATGGAAAATTGAAATAATATAATTTTAAAAAAGAAAGTTTGAATATATCTTGATTTCAGTCGTTTTTCTGAAAATTGTTTATGGTTACATGTTTAGTGGGAGGTGGAGAAGATTAATGGTGATTTTATATAATTATTCAAAAAAAAAATTGATAATATATGAAGCTGTAGCAGCTTAATAATAGCAGAAAAATATATGTATACGGGTTAAGAAGGCATTTCAGGTTCTTTTGTTGGGTGGGTCAGAAAACAACTGCCTTCAAAAATATTAAATCATATTTTATTACAATAAATAATTTGTGGTGGCAGATTGAAACTCACGATCTGAGCCTTTGTTTTTTTAATTTGTTAGTTGCAATTTTAGCCCTTATAGTTTCAACAATTTACTGATTCCATTTTGCAACAAAATTCAAGAACTACGTGACATCCTTCCTTTTTGGAGGTTAAAACGAAAATTACGTGACTAGTGGTAATATGTTAGCCCTTATGTTTTTTTTACTAAGGTCATCGCTCTAAAAGTCCACATTTCAGCCCTCATTATTTTATTTTCTTAATTTAAACCATAACAAAAAAAAGTATGTGAAATCATTATATTTACGTCTTGATACTTTGAAGTAACGATTTTGGTTATCAAGAAAAGAATTATTTTGTTAATTATTTTGGAATATTAGTTTTATTAATATTTTGGGAATATTAGCATATCTATGCCGAAAATATATATATATATATATATATATATATATATATATATATATATGTATGTATCACGTGTGATGGAACCGAAACGGATGTTGATGATATTATCTAGGGATGTTTCCTTAGGAAAATTTATTGTTGGAATGTAGGGTACGAGTAGCGTGACAAAATTCGATTAAGACCTACGCCAACAAGGTGAATTTCGTGTGAATTTTGTGGTTGCTTGCATGAAAAGTTGATTCCAAATTATTTGCAATTACATGTTACTGTTGTTATTGCTATGATTATTTGTGTGAATTTTATGAATTATTTCATATAAAATGGTGAAAATGGTGGGTGTCATATATATAGGGAATAGGTGTATTTACACGGTCTTATTATTAGTCGTCGTACAGGGTGTTAGTACGCATCGGAGAGCTTACACTTCGTTTATATAGCCGTAAGCATATTTGTTGTACCCGACGGAGAGACTTGTTCCCTGAAAATGACAGTAGTTCCCTAGTGTGTCACCGAGGTTGGAAAGAAATGAAAAGAAATATATTTGACAAATTATTGCATTATTTTTTTATTGACGTCAATATGCATGAAAACCACGAACTCACTAGGCCCTAGGCTTACCGATTAGAATCTTTAAATGCACGCAACCCAAGAAATAACGTAGCAAGTGGCAACGAGAATGGCAAGGATATAGTTCAGACTTGAAAAAGGCGACAAGTTTTGAGGAATACGTAGCGCACCAAGTGTTTACTTAAATTTCTATTTGCTCCCGCTATTATTATTAATAATTACATTAGTATTTGAATCTTGATATTTGGAAGTTTTGGGACTATGTTAAGTTATATTGGTATTTGAAATTTGGCGCGTTACAAGTTGGTATCAGAGCCGTTGTTTAAGTGGATTAGTCGTTGTTTAAACGCCTAAGCTTAAACGGGAGGAGCGGTACATCGCCTAATCTGGAATGCGTCTCGTTTGTAGGTACTATAGATCATGGAAAGGCAGTTGTCGATGGTGGGGTGTCAGTTGAGGGTACTAGTGGGCTACTTCCTCACGAGAAGTTGAAGGCCAAGTTAGAGCTCTCTGATTCGGAAGACAGTTTGGAACCAACGACCCCACTCAACCTCTCTGAACGGGATGAAGAAGAAGAGGACGTGGAATCTGAGGTGGAGCCCGAAGAAGATCCTGAGGAGGAGCCCGAAGAAGACCCTGACGAGGAACCCGAAGAAGACCCCGAGGAGGAACTCGAGGGAAATCACGTGGAGTACCATGTGGAACAAAGATACGAAACGTTCCATATGCCCTATGTGGAGTACACGCCAACTAGTCTTGGTACCTATTGGGAGAGACTTTATAAAGATGAAATGCCACAGGCACAGCTCGAGATTCATAGTTTGAAAAGAAAGATTGAAGAGATAGATGAGCATAGGTCAAGGCTCGTACAGGAGAACCAAATACGGGTTGAGGTTGTTGAGAAAAGTAAGCGCAAGATACGAAGGTTGGAACAGGAGGTGTTGGAGCTAAGGAAACCCACTATCACTAAGTTGTGGGAAGGGTTTGTGGCCCGGGCAAAACAAGCCAAGGCCACAACTTATGGATTCCTAGATAAGGTGGTTGGAAGAGACCCACCTCAGGCCGAGGTGCTGGTCATTCAAAGTGGTCCCGGAGATCGAAAATCTAAAAAGATAAGGAGGTACTTGAAGGAGGGAAAGAGAATATTGAAATATGATGACATCGTTTTTAAAAAGTAGAAAGTAGGAGTGCAATGATTTGTCTTTTTTTTATTTCTCTTGGTTGTTGGCTTAAGTGACTTGATGTGAACAAGACATATGTCGATTTTTGAAGTTTTAATAATTTGGAATAAAATTTATGTTTGTTATACTTATTGTGTTATAAACATAAATATGTAGTTAATACGTCTTCACGAAAATCTGGGAGGTTCACTAGGGTCACTCCGGAGGAAGAACGCATCCCAATTGGAGCTTATGTTAGAGCACCAGGAGATGTACCAGAAACCCCACTAATCCCAAACGCTAGTCGTGGACGAGGCCAAGGAAGAGGTAGAGGTAGAGGAAGAGGTCGAGGAGTTGTTACAACACTGATACCTGTACAATTGGCCCATGGCAGCTCTGGATCCCACTGCGGTCGAGGTCGAGGTCGCGGAAGGGGTCGTGCGGCAAACACGATCACTAGAGAAGAGTTAGCTGATGAGATTGCTCGAGCAATTCGAGACACCTTACCAGATGTAGTTGCTCAAGAACGGGAAGCAATAATAGGTGAGTATGAAGGTAACTTGGGTGGAGGTGAAGAGTACTACGAGTACAGTACACCAAATATGAGTCGTGAACCAAGTATTGCACAACCCACAAGGCATCATGGCAACCACAATCGGCGGGGTTGTAGTTACAAGACATTCATGAACTGCAAGCCACCCATTTTTAATGGAGAAATTGATCCCGTTTTATCATCAACATGGATCATGGAGATTGAGGGAACGTTCGATACTAGCAAGTGTGCGAATGAGGACAAGATAATTTATGTTGCGACAATGCTAAAAGGGGAGGCAATACATTGGTGGGGCATGGTGAAGGATGTTAGGGGGCGTGAGGCGGCCAAGAACATGTCATGGGATGAGTTCCTAAGAATTTTTAAAGAAAATTTTTGCCCTCGTACAACAGTTAAAAAGTTGGAGGAAGAATTCTTGAGGTTGGAAAGGGGGAATATGACTGTGCGAGAGTACACCACTAAGCTCACGGAGAAAGCTACGTTTGCAGAATTTTACGTTTCTACAAAAGAAAGAAGGGTGGAACTCTATATATGGGGATTGAGAACAGCTATTCGTGAATTTGTGCAAATTAAAAAACCGGGTACTTTCCAGTCTCCTGTTGATGCTGCAGAAGGTCGCGCACGTGAGAAGAATCATCAAGGTGAAGACAGGGCTTTAGGGAAAAGAAAATGGGATTGTACGAATAATGATTCGAAGAAAGGCAAGACTTCAGGGAAAGAACGTAAGGTTGATCAAAGCTCTGGAGTAAAGCAATGTCCGAAATGCAACCGTTATCATAAGGGGGAGTGTAACATGAATCAGAAAGTTTGCTACAAGTGTGGGAAGCCAGGGCACATAGCCATAGAATGTAAGATAGGAAGGGTATGTTATGGGTGTGGATCCCCTAACCACATTAAGTCGGAATGTCCCCAGAGTAAAGATAACAACAATCAAGGCAGAATAACAGGAATCAGGCGGCGGATAAAAAGGCTGACACTGGTAGACCAAAAGCTAGAGCTTTTCTCATGACGGCTCAGGAGGCTTAGGAGACCCCGGATGTAGTAACAGGTACTTTCCTAGTAAACTCAATTCATGCCAGGATGTTGTTTGATTATGGTGCAAATAGATCTTTTACCCTTATGTGAGTGTATGGGAGGGTTATTCTAGCCTTGAGAGAAAAGGGAAGAGAGTCGTTATTAATTAAAGATGATCATTGTATGTGATAGGCGGAGGCTAGACCGATGATTTGAGTACGAGATTATTCTGAGCTAGTTCAAGATAAGTCTTCTCACTATACCTTACCAAGAGTGGTAATTATGTGTGACCTGAAGATCATATGTGCTTACATGAGTTATGTGATAGTATGATGATTTTGCTTATGTGATATGCATATGTTATACTCTGAGCTTGCAAAGTTGGGACCGGAAGGTCAAAATGGTTGGGACCGGAAGGTCAACATGAGTTGTGGGACCGGAAGGTCCCACTGAGACACATTAACCGGAAGGTCTTATAGAGTTATGGCCTCAAGTAGCTTATGTGTTGTATGTGGTATTTTGGAGAACTCACTAAGCATGCGTGCTTACCGTGTTATGTGTTTATGTGTTTCAGGTACTTCCGAGGATCGCGGGAAGGCACCGTGTAACGACCCAATTTTTCACAGCCAAAAATTTCATTTTTGAATCAACACTTGGAAAACATTTGTGAATAAACATCATCATTTCATAAACAAATTTCATTTCCGAAACCAAAACATAAAAACAACCATAATGTTAGAGTACAAATCCCAGAATATCTCGTAGTGCGGAAAACAAGAGCGTGTGTGTGATATGCCGCTACCGCGCCAGCTCCTTCCCCTTCGCTGAAGAGGTACCTGAAAACAAAACTATAAACCGTAAGCACGAAGCTTCGTGAGTTCCCCCACCGTACCACGTACCACATAACATACATATATTGCCAGGCATATCTGGGTGCCCGACCTACCCCTTCGGTCCTTTCGATCGGATACTGACTAGCATATCTGGGTGCTGGTCTCCCCTTCGGTCCTCTTGACCGGATTCTGACTAGCATACCTGGGTGCTGGTCTCCCTTTCGGCCCTCTCAACCGGATACTGAGGACTATTTCACCCCTACCACTACCACATAATACGTATCACATAATCTATCTAGCATGGCTGGGCATGAGTGCCCCTTCGGTCCTATCGACCGGTAACCTGGGGACTATCTCCCCTACTATCACTAGCACATAGCATCATATCATACTAGCACATAAACATAACACATGTAGTAGCAACCCTGGATGAATATCACAGGGACAATCATCTAATCATACAACTCCTACTAGTGGGCCGACATTGTGGCCTTAGACCCACTGCTACTGGAAGGTAACTCACCTCGAAAAGTAGTTGCTGAAAGTCTGCTTGCTAAGCGCCTGACTGCTGAGTCGGTAATCCTCTGGCTATAAATCATAAACATAGATTAGCCACTCATAAACACCCTTAGGTCAGGTGACTGACCCACCCCTGGTCCAAGGTCAACTCCTTGGTCAAAGTCAACTTCCAGTTGACTGGACTCGCCGAGTCATGGCACCGACTCACCGAGTCCTTCTCCCACTAACTCGCTCCCTACTCTATGAGTCCCTCTTCCCACTCACTAAGTCACCCTCAACTCACCACTTAGGACGATAGATACGGCTCGCGATCCGACTCGCCGAGTCCAAGAACAACTTGTCGAGTCCATATGAGCAGATCTCCTACTCGCTTCCAAATCCTCACCAAAGCATCCTTTATGAGGATTTGGGTTACTGTTACTATTGCTACACGATAAATTGCTAATTCCGCATGCGGATATGAAGGGTTGGATTGTCAACACCTAAACCCCTCTTACTCAGTAACAGTGCATACGACTCGCCGAGTTTGAAGAACAACTCGTCGAGTTCCAGGAAATCTTCATAGGACTCGCCGAGTTCCACTTTGGGACTCGCCAAGTCCCTTCGACCCATTTCCCATACGGACCAAATCTGAGACATGCAACGCTTCGAAACCATAGATCTATGTTCCTAGGGCATGTTTATCACGTAAAGTTGCAAACTTTACGTGCATGCATGGCCCTATAAGCTCCAAAAGGCAAATCCAAGCTCTTTATGAGGTCATACACTAAATGGGGACCTCAATCACTTCATCCACAAAAACTTTATGCTTCTAATATGTCCCCAAGGTCTAGATCTGAAGTCCTTTCTGATCATTAAGCAAAAACACATGGAGTTTGGTGTTTTAGGGCTTGAAAACCACCAATTAGGGACAAAAATGGTATCTAATGAACTAGTGATCAAGATAGGAACTTTTCTACCTGAATGGAAGCCTCTTGTAGGGTAGATATCGGATCTACTTCTCTACCTTGCACTCTTCTACCTCCTTCTTCTTCTCTTGAGCTTCAAACTTCCTTCACAAGGCCAAAATCACTCACAAGAACAAAAAGGGGCTAGGTTTTCGTTCTACAGCTCTTCTGGAAGTGTTAGGGACAAGGTAGGCCGAGTTAGTGTGTTTAAATAGGGTGTAAACACCCGGGTTAGGGTTTTTTCCCAAACAGGGCCTACTCGCCGAGTCCGAGGCTCAGACCCCGCGTCTCATCCCGCTCCTACTCGGCGAGTTGGTCCTTCAACTCGCCGAGTCCAAGGCAAAATGCATGAACTAAGAATTATTAATTACAAGAAATACGTACCGAGAACCAAGTGCTACGAATCTCCCCCACTTATTTTAGACTTCATCCTCAAATTCTGTTGCTCGATCCAGAAGTAGCTCAGGGTAGTGCTCCATCATCTCTTCCACTGGCTCCCAAGTCCACTCCGATCCCTTCCGATGTTGCCATTGCACCTTTACGAGTTCCACCCTCTTGTTCCTCAGATCCTTTGACTTCCTGTCGAGGAATGCCACAGGCTGCTCGATGTAATTCAGGCTGTCGTCGACCTGAATATCCTCTAAAGGCACCATTGCCGAGTCTTCCACTAAAAACTTCCGCAACTGAGAGACGTGGAAAGTGTTGTGGATCTGGCTGAGTTCGGCTGGCAGATCCAACCTATACGCCACCTTGCCCACCCGGGCTACAACCCTGAATGGCCCGATGTACCTTGGGCCCAACTTGCCTTGTTTTCTGAATCGGATGACGCCTTTCCATGGAGACACCTTCAGAAGAACCATATCCCCTACTTGGAATTCCAAGTCTGAACGACGCTTGTCGGCATAACTTTTCTGTCGACTCTGTGCAGTCTGAAGACTGCTCCGAACTTGCTGAATCTTCTCAATCGTCTTGAGCACCACTTTGGTGCTCCCGATGACCCTCTGGCCAACCTCACCCCAACATACCGGGGTCCGACACCTCCTCCCGTACAACATCTCGAAGGGAGGACGGTCAATACTCGCGTGGTAGCTGTTGTTATATGAGAACTCAGCTAGAGGAAGATAGGTATCCCAGCTACCACCGAAGTCTAGCACGCATGCCCGCAACATATCCTCAAGAGTCTGGATGGTTCGCTCGCTTTGACCATCTGACTGCGGGTGAAAGGCGGTACTAAAATGCAGACGAGTGCCCAACTCGTCATGAAATTTCTTCCAAAACCTGGAAGTAAAACGCACATACCTATATGAAATCACGGATACTGGCACCCCGTGTCGCGCCACTATCTCCCTGATATAGATGCCGGCCAATTTTTCGGCCTATATGCTCTCCTGAATTAGAATAAAATGGGCGCTCTTTGTCAATCGATCCACAATGACCCATATCGAATCCACTCCTCGCGTGGTCCTGGGAAGCTTCGTGATAGAATCCATCGTAATGTCTTCCCATTTCCACAACAGGATATCCAACGGCTGCATCTTGTCGTGCGGTCTCTGATGCTCAGTCTTGACCTTCCTGCAGGTCAAACACCGCTCAACGTACCAAGCCACATCCCACTTCATGGAGGGCCACCAATAGTCTACACGAAGATCCCTATGCATCTTCATCGCCCCGGGATGAATAGAGAACCGGGATTTGTGCGCCTCCTCCATCAGAACCTGACGCACACCTCCATGATAAGGGACCCACACCCTATGGTGAAGAGTCAATAACCCTCGGCTATCATAGTCGAAGGAGGAAACTTGCCCCACAATCCGCTCACTCTTCCGATGTTCCTCCTTCATAGCCTCCTCCTGAGCCTCCCGAATCCGCTCCAACAGCGGAGTCACTACTGTCATCTGAAGGCAGATATCTTGAATCAGCACTGCCTTACGGCTAAGTGCGTCGGCCACTACATTGGCCTTCCCTGGGTGATAAAGGATCTCGCAATCATAATCCTTTACCACATCCAACCACTGACGCTGCCTCATGTTTAGATTCGGCTGATCCATGAGGTACCTCAAACTCTTATGGTCCGTGTAAATGGTACAGCGAACCCCATAGAGGTAATTCCGCCAAATCTTGAGGGCGAACACAACAGCACCCAGCTCCAAGTCATGCGTCGGGTAATTCGCCTCATGAGGCTTCAGCTGCCTCGACGCGTAGGCGATGACATGCCCTATCTGCATCAATATTGCGCCCAAACCTGAGATGGACGCATCACAGTACATAACAAAATCCTCTATGCCTTATGGTAGGGCTAAGATTGGCGCCTCGCATAATCTCTATCTCAGTGTCTCGAACGCTGCCTACTGCTCAGGCCCCCAACGAAAGACCACGACCTTCCTTGTTAGCCTGGTCAATGGTACGGGTATCTTGGAAAAATCCTGGATGAATCTCAGATAATAACCCACTAAACCCAGGAAACTCCGAATCTCGGATGGAGACTTCGGAACCTCCCATCTCATCACGACCTCTACCTTGGCCGGGTCTACTGAAATCCCGTCCTGGTTGACAAGGTGCCCAAGAAACTGCACCTCGCACAACCAGAACTCACACTTGGAGAACTTAGCGTATAAGCTCTCTCTCCTCAAGGTCTCCAACACCTCTCGGAGATGCCCCTCGTGCTCCTCCTGCATCTAGGAATAGACCAAGATGTCATCAATGAAAACTATCACAGACCGATCCAGCATCGGTCTGTACACGCGGTTCATGAGGCCCATGAACGCGGCAGGAGCATTGGTGAGCCCAAACGGCATCACCACAAACTCATAATGGCCATAGCGTGTTCGAAACGCGGTCTTCTGCACATCCTCCTCTCTGACCCTCATCTGATGATAACCTGAATGCAAATCGATCTTGGAGAACCAAGATGCTCCATGTAACTGGTCAAAGAGATCATCAATCCTCGGGAGTGGGTAATGATTCTTCACTGTTACCTTGTTCAGCTCCCGGTAGTCTATACACATCCGATGCGACCCATCCTTCTTCTTCATGAACAGAATCGGGGCTCCCCATGGTGAACCGCTCGGTCTAATGAATCCCTTGTCTAATAGCTCCTGTAGCTGTGCATACAACTCCTGCATCTCGGAAGGAGCCAACCGATACGTGCCTTGGCTATCGGAGCTGCACCAGGGACTAGGTCGCTTCCTGAACTCCACCTGCCTCTCCGGAGGTATCCCAGGCAACTCCTCGGGAAATATGTCCGCAAACTCTCGAACCACGAGCACATCGCCACTGTCGCCTTACCCGCCTCTCGGGAGTCTATGACGTAAGCGACATATCCAGCGCAACCCTGCTGAAGGTAACGCCTTGCCCTCGCCGTCGAGCATAAGGCTGGCCCTCGTTGTGGTCTCTCAGCCTGAATCACCAACTCTCCCCCACTTGGGGCTCTGACTCGTACTAGCTGCTGCGCGCAATCTATCACTGCTCCATTGGGGCTCAGCCAATCCATACCAATAATGACCTTGTTTCCCCGCAACAGAATGGGAACCAGGTCAACCAGATACTACTCCTCAAACAATCTCAATACACAATCCCAGAAAACCTCTAATGCTCGAACCGTCTGGTCATCCTCAATCTCCACCTCTAACGGGAAATCGAACCTGCCCGAAGACTCAGGAAACTTCTTACTAAGCGCAAGAGAAACAAATGATCGGCTAGCCCCGAATCGAACAACACCTGAACTGGGATACTAACGATCCTAAGCAGAGCACATATATATAACATATCAAAATTACAGCAACATAACATAAAAGCATAAATAAAGAATCATACCCGTCACCACATCGGGTGTGGCATGTGCCTCCTCTATAGTCAGCTGAAAGGCCCGACTCCTCACTACTGGAGCCTCCGACTTGCCCTGCCAGCCATCTGTGATCCGCAGGGTCGCTGGAGCTGGCGCCTTCACTGGCGCTGATGCTGCTGTCAACTGGGGGCAATTGGCCTTCTTGTGGCTCCTCTGGTTGCAGTGGAAGCACAACAACTCAGACGTCGAGAAGACAGGTGCAGGGGCGGTACAATCCCTACTAAAATGCCCTAACTTTCCGCACTTAGAGCAACCTGACGATCCTAACTTGCACGCTCCCTCGTGCGTCTTGCTGCATTTCCTGCAGCGGCCTCGCCCCTGTTGGCCTTTTGGCCCAGCATCTGATCTCTTGGGCTTCTTCCCTGAAGCCCCTGTGACCTGTCCCTGCTCTGCCTTCCTCTTTCGGATATGCTCCAGATCAATCTCCCTTTTTACCACTTCCGATCACTGCTATCTTTATCCTAGGCTTACTCTAGGAAAATCTTTGACTCCACTTAAACCAATCCTCAGCTGCTGAAGGCCTCCTTGTAATGCCAATTAGCCATCACCTGAATACCATCACATGTGACGAGACTCGGATAATCCTTTGAGTAAAAGACTCGTCCCTACAATGGTTGGACTCAAACGAGAGTTGCGCAGCAGGGCCAAATCCAACACTCTGAGATTATCCAACCATGATCCTATGTGATGTGACGTATTCACCTAATGGCTAACTCCCATCACTTGGAGTCCCACAAAGCACAAAGCAAGCAGCATTCGGATACATGAACTACTCAAGAAAATCTATTCCCATAACGAGAAACTACACTAGCCTACAATGCTGAACTCATATTATCAGGCATAACCTAAACAGGCTATCCTACTGCTATGTAATCAATTTCTAGCATGCAATTCTCATAAGGCTGGAACACATAAAGTAGGCATGTAAGGCATCCTCCTAGATCGTTAGTCCTATTCTAGAATGTTGCTATACTGAAACTGATAAACATAGCATAACATTGTATGGGTACTTTGGGGAATACCTACTTGAGCTCGGCCGGTCGCACACATCATACACTTCGTTCTTCCTTAAAACTCTTTACTTAGTCTTTTAGAAAACTTTTTCTTTTTCAAAATCCTTTAATCCCTCGATTTGAGTTCAAACACTCCCGAAGGTGTGTCCGAATCCCTCAAACCAGGGCTCTGATACCAACTTGTAACGACCCAATTTTTCACAGCCAAAAATTTCATTTTTGAATCAACACTTGGAAAACATTTGTGAATAAACATCATCATTTCATAAACATATTTCGTGTCCGAAACCAAATCATAAAAACAACCATAATGTCAGAGTACAAATCCCAGAATATCTCTTAGTGCGGAAAACAAGAGCGTGTGTATGATATGCCGCTACCGCGCCAGCTCCTTCCCCTTCGCTGAAGAGGTACCTGAAAACAAAACTATAAACCATAAGCACGAAGCTTAGTGAGTTCCCCCACCGTACCACATACCACATAACTTTTGGATTAGTGTGTAAGTCCATAACTATTTTGGTATGTACTTGACCCGATGGTGCATGGTCCTTTTGGGTTGCCTTCACCAAAGCAACTTGATAGGATGAATTATGGAGAGAAAGGATTAAATATGATTTATTAATATATTATGAGAATAATATATTAAAGGAGAAATCATATTGTTTAATTAACATTAGTCATGAATTAATAAGAATTAAGTTTGTGGCTAAAAGAGATTAATTAAACTTAAAGTGACTGAAATTGTAATTATAAGATAATTGCAATTGGGCTATGGATTACGTTATTACTTAAGGTTGGATGAATTTTATGGGGAAACCCATTAGAAATCGTCCAAGGCTTATTAATAAAGGGTCCATGGGTTGCTTAGGGCCTAAGCATCCAAATTAGGGTTTCCTAGTTCTAAACCCTAATAGCCTACATGTATAAATAAGACCCTTAAGCCTCAAAAATGTGGTGAACTAATCCTCTAGGGTTTCCACACGTTTTTGGGCAGCCTCCTTCTCTTCTCCTCTTCATCCTCTTATTCTTGGTGTTTGTAAGCCATTAGAGGAGTGACATTTGTGACTCTAAGCTTTCTAAGGTCAATACAAGAAGGATTTGAGATTGTTATTGCTACATAACAATCAAGGTATGATCTAAACCCTTATTCATATGTTATATTGATTAGATCTAGGGTTTTAAGTCTTGGATTAAAAGCGTGTACAATAGAGAAACCTAGATCCAAGCTTTAGGGTTTGCATGAGCACATAGGATGTCTTTTGGCTAAATCCCATCAGTGGTATCAGAGCCTAGATTGGTTTCTATTGTATTGATGCATATTTGATCGAAATCAGCATTGAAAATCGAAAATGTTGGATTCTGAGTGTTTGAATCGCCGAGTCACTTGGTTCACTCGCCGAGTTAGGTGTACTCGACGAGTCCAAGTCCAGACTCGACGAGTCAAAGCGCCTGACAGCTAATTTTCGCGATTTTCTTCCTGTTTTGGGTTTGGATAATTACCTTAAATATGTTTTTGTTATAAAATCCGAATTTTATCCATATTTGGTGATTATCCTTACCTAAATAGAAGATAATTGTCAAAATTTAGATAATCACTTGTTTTATTAGATAAAATTTGATTATTTGTAATTTAGATTTGAATTATCTTGTGAAAAGTTTCATTTTTTTTACCCTTTAGGTTTGATAGTTTAAATTTGAACTTAAAAGTTTTGTTTTTGAAATTTAAATATTTGAAACCCTAATGTTTTGAATAGTTTCAAAACTTGCCCTCAAGTTTTGGAATTTAAATTTTGATTAAAAGGTTTGATTTTGAAATATTTAAATTCTAAACCCCTAATGTTTTGAAATGGTTCAAAACTTGCCCTCAAGTTTTGGAATTTAAAAGTTGATTAAAAGTTTAATTTAGAAATGTTAAATTCTAAAACCCTAATATAGTTTTGAAAAGTTCAAATCACACCCTTATGGTTTTATTAATTAATTAAAGTGTATAATTAAAAGAGATTTAATAAATCAATAAGTTTTGGTTCACAATTTAATTAGATTAAAAGTATAATTATTAAATTTGACCACCTAGTATTTTAAAAGTGTAAAATACACCCTATACTATATATAACATTAAAAGTCTAACATTATATATATGTATGAGTAAAAGTCAATCTTACCGTTAGTAGGCCTCATTCACGAAGCTGGTCTATAAGGGGTGTTTAACAAAATTGCCTATAAAATGACGATTGAATGGGTATCCACTCTTACCCACCGCACTCTTGACTAGTGGAGGGTCGTTAGCCGAACGGGTAGGATAGGATAGAAACCTTCCATTATAAGTATAATGAAGTATAAAAGTAACTAAATGCTTTCATAAAATTCTCAATCTTAGTTACTTTAGGCAAAAGTGAATTGATGCAATTCCATGGAATTACACTTTGTGTCATGCTAAGATGTTAGTGGAGCGCGTGTGGTTAACCGGCACACTAAATGGTTCTAAGCAAAGGTAGAAAAGGGTGACTCAATGTTTGTCATAGTTCGGTGGAGCGTGTGTGGTTAACCGGCACATCGAATAGGTGACTGTAACATGTGGGGGCACCATGTAGATTTGCATGGTTATTCACACCCGCTTTGTGATCCTCGACATCCCAGTCACAAACTAGAGGGGCATATCGAGATTTAATACATTTAAAACTTAATCTATTTTTCGTTTTTAATGGTGGAAAATTAGTGAATCGTCATTCACTTACCTTCAAATGTTCTGCAATTAGGGTTACGACATCCCTCTCCTGAGTTGTAGAATATTGTGTTGGGTCCTAGCCTTAGTATATCGTTTGGGTGATTTACTAAGGACTCAATCAATTAACTAACTTGAATTTGTTTTCTCCCATTTTGTAGATGTCAAAGTACGACAACTATGGTCTTCCCAAATCCCGTAGAACAAGCATTCCACATGAAGATGATATTCCACGATTCAATCGAGGAACAAGAAATCATGCTTCACTTCCTCCTTCTCCTCCCGTTATTCTCCCTAACCCACAAGATCGAAGAATTGAAAGGTTCAATGTCACTAAAGCCCTATTGGCAATGAAACATGAAGATGGTAAGCCCGTGTGTACCCATGTTCTGGGAATGAAATCACACATCGATAGGTTGATAATGTTGGGTGCATCATTCTCTGATGAGTTGGCTATAGGCTGGGTTCTACAGTCACTCCCTGAATCATATAATGAGTTCAAAAGAAAGTATTATATGATGGATCATGACGCAAACCTCATTGACCTAACTTACATGCTCATTGCTGCAGAATCAGAAATGATTTGGCAAAGAAATGGAGCATATTTGTTGGGAAAATCAACCAACCGTGCTTCCGAGGACGTTCTAGGAGAACCGACCTGCGTTTGCTGCCAAGAGAAAGGGCATTGGATATAAGTCTGCCCTAAGAGCCTGAAGAGTCCAGAAGATGGGAGAGTCAAAGAGTATGGCTGCACTTCAGGTAAAATCCACTACCTAACTCCATTAAGTTCCTATTCATTGATTCTTAATACATAATGTGATAAGATTGCACTTGAATGTTTTGTAGGATCAATAAAAAGAGAGGAAGCTTGATGAAAGAGAAAGATGAGTCTAATCACAAAGAAATGGATCTCGATCGCATGGATTCGAAGATTAGATTTTGAGCTTAGAAAGTTATGATAGAGTTGTTAGGAATATTTAATTACATAGTTTTTCATTTAATTTTTGCATTGTAAGGACAAATGTTTTCTGCTGCTTTTATAAATAAAATAAATTTTGGTTTGACTCACTTATTTGTCTATTTATTTATTTCCTTGCAATGAAATCGTTATGAAAAAAATTGATGTTTGCATATTTCTACAACGAATGGATGTGATTCTTAATTATGTTAATTGTGGAAATGTCAAGAATTTACCAAATAGGGAGAGTTTCTCATCGCCCAAGTTTCAGGTGGACAGAAACTTGGAATCATGCAACAAGTATTGTATGATGAATGAAAAAATTTTCACATTTGGGAAAATTAGACTAATTCGTTGACAAAGTGTCGAATGAAGGACTAGAAGATCAATTACACAAAGTTGTGTGTTGATCAAGTCCACCACAAGAGTAAAAAGATATTCGTCATGATTTACTAAGGTTAAGTAAATATGATTACACTTATGAGATTAAGTGTAATTCTTAGTTGATTGAAAAAGTTTATATCAATAGCAGAACGAATAAGAAGAATCAAGTAGGCAGAAAGATAAAAGTTTCTTCATTCTATGAAGAAGGGAGAATACCTTTTATTATGTTTTATGATAGGTCTTAATGATTAAGAACCATATATCAATTGATCATCTAAGTGAGTCTTAGTGTAATTGTATGTCTAAGAAGAGGAATCAAGAATTGAAGAAATGGTTAAATCAAGAAGTCAATCATACTTCATTCCAAAAACAAGTCTTAAAGTTAAGATTGTGACATTGAGTAACAAGTCTTAAGAAGGTTTATAACACTCATCAAATGTAAAATAGGGAAAGAGTTTTCCTATTCTTGCACATTTGAAATTGGAAAGTTGTGATGTCTTGGATAAGACAAAGACCAACTAGGACCAAATTTTATGAAGTGTTTTGTCTTGATAAAAACTACATTAACTCTTGAATATTGGTTTGTCAAGAAATGTTTTATTAACAAGAGAATCTTATATGTCAAAGAGTAAGTGGGAGTCTTAATGGTCTTGAAAGGTTTCAAGAACTTACCAAGAATAAACCTTATCTAACATCACTAGCACACGACTTGAGGTTTACAACCTATTGTGTTGACATTATCTTGTTTCTTTGCGTTTCCAATCGAGTTAATTATGCATATGAGTCCTATGAGTTCTCATTGAATGCATAAAAGGCAAGCACCTTAATCAATGAAGAGTACATTGATAAGATAGGGTGGGTTGTTTAACTACTTGGAAGACATGGTGGGCAGCCATGTTACCATAAGGCAAGAGATCAAGATTAAGAAAGTTCGGTCCATAAGAGTTTGAATTTGTCGTAAACTTTGTTTTGACAAATTCACATGGATAGGAACACATACACCATTAAAATCTAAGTGTCATAAGATTTTCTCCTTCATGAAAATGAATGTGAGAAAATGCTTTCACTAAGAGAGATTTTAAGAAGATAGAAATTGTAAAATTGCTTTCTCAAATTTGATTATGGTTACGGTATCCCTCTCCATAATTCGAATTGTGAGATTTGGCAATTAGTCTGAATTGTTTAAGACACACATATGAGCTATCTTGGATAAAGGTGTATGAGATTAAGAAGCATTGATAAAGGATTATCGAAGCATTAGGTATTAGAAACATGAACTTAAGAAATTCAATAAGTATTGTTTTTCTGTAAGTTGAGCTGTTTTCTAAATACATGTCAAAGCTAGTGGGAGCATAAGTGTTATGTTTATAATAATCATCATGATAGTGGGAGCATAAATGTTATGATTGTTTGATTATTAAGGCAAGTATTGCAAGTTAGCAATATTAATTATAGAATACAAGAGTTACACTTTGCAAAGTAGTAAGGGTGTAAAGTTGTTTTGCTATAATTAAGGGAGAGAATATTGTACTTCGTTTCAAAATCTAAAGTTTAGATTGATAAATTTTAATAAATATAGTCAAAGGATACATAGTGTGTTCTTAAATTTCGATTATGATTACGGCATTCCTCTTCATATTTCGAATTATAAGAACGTAGCACATAAAATATTATGGCAAAAGATTGATAAAGTATTAAATCTTCATGTAAGACATTATGCACCGTGTCCAATACGATTCGGGTATAGGATCGATTGCGAATGCTGTAATATTTGACCATTCTAAAATTTTCCAAATGTCTAGCGCATTTAGAGGGAAAAAGGACTATAATTGGTTTTGACTAAGATAATTAAACAACTATCAAATGACAATCCAAAGTTAGTCGAGGATTGGTCGCTTGTGGTAGTTGGAAGTATGATATTGGATGGAGCATATCGACATTAATATGAATAGATAAGATTCTATTGAGAATGAGTTGTCATATGGTAAGTATGGAAAGTTTTCCATATTGGGAGTTAGATATTGAGAATCAATGTCTAAGATTAGAAACTTTTATGCAAAAGGATGTTCAAAGGAATGTACTTTGAGTGAGAGACATCACATCTATGGAATTGCCTTGTAACAATTTCCGATAGAGAGATTTGTAATTCATTGGCAATAGTCATTGTGACTTTAGTGCAGTGATATTACGAAAGGATTATTGCATAAAATGTTAGAATCTAGCATATTCTATAAGTGGCAAGAATTTTATATTCTTTCACTTGTAGATAGGATTGGGAGTTGTGAAATGAGTATGATTGGTAATGTGTTCATTTGATCTATTTCACAAAGTAAGAACCATAGGAAAACATTGTGTGCATGCTAAGAGCATGGGACAAGTGTGGTAATAATTCAAGTAAGAAGTTGATTACCCGAAACACCAAATAATGAGTAATCGATATGGTGATAAATAAAAGATGTTTTATTTATACTCAAAGGTTTGAGACCATATGAGATTAGTATTATTCTTGTGTTTCACTTTGCATGTTTTGACTTCCTGAATAATTTAATTGGTTAAGAACAGTCAAGTTATTCAAACGGGCCACAGTCGATCATATGTTGGAAGTAGATATGAATGAAGATTGTCATGAATTGGTGTGTGGATTGTCTAAAGTGTATTAGACATAAGCAATTGTTTGCTGCAACGTTCATGAGTGCTTATGAATATGATTTGAGCATTGGATTAAACCCACGCTCACTTGGATCACTTCATGGATTTCATCACGAGTGATTGGTGAGACGATAACATCTTATATTCTTGAAACCGAGATGTGTGAGTTGTATCTTGCGAGTCGGTTGCACATTGATAATATGCAAATGCACCAGTAACTTGGTGTTATAAAACATATTGTTGTGTGTGATTTGGTGAGTGAGTGCAAGCGAGCATTGAGTCAAAGTTTATCCATTCCTTTTATCCAAAGTAGGATAAAAGTGATATCTGTGGGCCCCTCGATGATTTAGTAATGGCACTTAAGCGCTTGGCCAAGCCGGGACTAAATTGATGTGTTCAATTGTAGTCTGTTGTCAGTCGTCATAAATCTGAATTCGGGAAACAACACATAGACAGAGAGAATGATTTAGATCCATGTCTCATTTTACAAGACAATATCTAAAATGGAGGAATGTATGATCCCTTATCTAAAGGACACGCGTATCTGATAAGATCAGAGTTGACAGCGGCTTTAGAAAGCTACAATTGCAAATCAGGATCTGAAGTCATCAGCGGAATAGTTATTAGAATTATCCAAGTGGGAGACTGTTGGATTAGTGTCTAAGTCCATAACTATTTTGGTATGTACTTGACCCGATGGTGCATGGTCCTTTTGGGTTGTCTTCACCAAAGCAACTTGATAGGATGAATTATAGAGAGAAAGGATTAAATATGATTTATTAATATATTATGAGAATAATATATTAAAGGAGAAATCATATTGTTTAATTAATATTAGTCAAGAATTAATAAGAATTAAGTTTGTGGCTAAAAGAGATTAATTAAACTTAAAGGGACTGGAATTGTAACTATAAGATAATTGCAATTGGGCTATGGATTACCTTAGTACTTAAGGTTGGATGAATTCTATGGGGAAACCCATTAGAAATCGTCCAAGGCTTATTAATAAAGGGTCAATGGGTTGCTTAGGGCCTAAGCATCCAAATTAGGGTTTCCTAGTTCTAAACCCTAATAGCCTACATGTATAAATAAGACCTTTAAGCCTCAAAAACATGGTGAACTAATCCTCTAGGGTTTCCACACGTTTTTGGGCAGCCTCCTTCTCTTCTCCTCTTCATCCTCTTATTCTTGGTGTTTGTAAGCCATTAGAGGAGTGACATTTGTGACTCTAAGCTTTTTAAGGTCAATACAAGAAGGATTTGAGATTGTTATTGCTACATAACAATCAAGGTATGATTTAAACCCTTATTCATATGTTATATTGATTAGATCTAGGGTTTTAAGTCTTGGATTAAAAGCATGTACAATAGAGAAACCTAGATCCAAGCTTTAGGGTTTGCATGAGCACATAGGATGTCTTTTGGCTAAACCCATCAATAACATACATATATTGTCAGGCATATCTGGATGCCCGACCTACCCCTTCAGTCCTTTCGATCGGATACTGACTAGCATATCTGGGTGCTAGTCTCCCATTCGGTCCTGTTGACCGGATGCTGACTAGCATACCTGGGTGCTGGTCTCCCTTTCGGCCCTCTCGACCGGATACTGGGGACTATTTCACCCCTACCACTACCACATAATACATATCACATAATCTATCTAGCATGGCTGGGCATGACTGCCCCTTCGGTCCTATCGACCGGTAACCTGGGGACTATCTCCCCTACTATCACTAGCACATAGCATCATATCATACTAGCACATAAACATAACATAGGTAGTAGCAACCCTGGATGAATATCACAGGGACAATCATCTAATCATACAACTCCTACTAGTGGGCCGACATTGTGGCCTTAGACCCACTGCTACTGGAAGGTAACTCACCTCGAAAAGTAGTTGCTGAAAGTCTGCTTGCTAAGCGCCTGACTGCTGAGTCGGTAATCCTCTGGCTATAAATCATAAACATAGATTAGCCACTCATAAACACCCTTAGGTCAGGTGACTGACCCACCCCTGGTCCAAGGTCAACTCCTTGGTCAAAGTCAACTTCCAGTTGACTGGACTCGCCGAGTCATGGCACCGACTCACCGAGTCCTTCTCCCACTAACCCGGTCCTACTCTACGAGTCCCTCTTCCCACTCACCGAGTCACCCTCAACTCACCACTTGGGACGATAGAACCGACTCGCGATCCGACTCGCCGAGTCAAAGAACAACTCGCCGAGTCCATATGAGCAGATCTCCTACTCGCTTCCAAATCCTCACCAGAGCATCCTTTATGAGGATTTGGGTTACTGGGACTATTGTTACACAATAAATTGCTAATTCCGCGTGTTACAATACCCCTAACTAAATTAATTAATATACCCCTCTTTTTTTGTCTACTGATGTACAAAAACGCCATCTTGCATCTTGTCCTTCCTTTTTTTTGATTAAACGTTCCACCTTTAGTTTTCGGGTTCTCAGAAAACTTTGAGTTCTTAAATGATCATTCATATATATATATATATATATATATATATATATATATATATATATATATAGAGAGAGAGAGAGAGAGAGAGGTGGGTTCAATTGAGAAAATAAAAAAGGTTGAGAATGGGGGAAACATTCTCAGCCACTCATTTAATATAAGCATAAAAAGACACGGTGGCAAACTTGTAAATATCATAACAACCTTCAATCTCAAATACGTATCTGTAGATAATTATATTACAGTTCAAACACATTCATCGTTCATCATCCAAATTTCTTCTCCAACCTTCAACAATCATCCAGATTTCTTCAATTAAACTATCATCAACATCATCCAGTGCTAATCAATCATCGATCTTCGTCAATAACATTTTATCAACACGATTCAACAGTTAACAACAAAAATTCAGTTTTGGTTCTTTTAATCTAACCTTCAATTCTGCTTGAATACAATCAGATCTTCAGCATCTACGATTAATTATACTCCCAGCGTCATTAGATCAACATCATCGATAATCAACAAAAAATCCACTTCATATCATTCATTCAACATCGATTATCAAATAAAACTTCAAAATTGAGGTTAGAAAAAGATCAAATCGTTTTTTTTGAAAATTTTAATATAATTCTCTATCAATCTACTATTTTGTAAGATTTAAATAGTCAAAGTATCATGTTTTTAACATTTTTAAAAAAGTTAAATTGTATGCACTCCAACTGTTTGATGAAATGCTTAAACTAAATTATCACGTTATATTCATATATGAATATGTTTTCTCACCTGAAACAGTATATGATTATTAAAACAAAAAAACAAATACAAGTTTGTATGTTATTCATATGTGAATAAAATATAAAAATTATATATATATTTGTGAAAATATCTTGTAATATTCATATGTGAATATACTGTGTAATATTCATCAGTGAATATATCATCTAATATTCACAAGTGAATATACTATGTAATATTCACATGTGATATATCATGTAATACTACGTAATATTCAGATATGAAAATATTATATAATATTCATAAGTGAATATATCATCTAATATTCACAAGTGAATAAACTATGTAATATTTACAAGTGAATGTATCGTCTAATATTTAAATATGAATATATTATGTTTATTATATACTATATTCATATATGAATGATACTTAAATTGTAAAAAAAATTAATCATAGTTTTTATTCATAAGTGAATAACGAATGTACTGTAGTAAAAACTTGATTCATTTTTATTCACTTATAAATTACGATAACTGAAAATATATAAAAAAAAAATTATTTTATCTTAAAACTATATCAATATGGATGTCTATTTGTAGAGAATAAAAAATCATGAATTTTGGTATATTTAAAATCATTTTTCGATAAAAATAGCTTCTTAAAAATAAAAAAAAAAACGAAAAAACTATGTTTTTGTATATATTAAGGTAATGTTTAGCATAGTTTAAGGAAACATGTTTTATTGGAAAACACATGTGCATTCCTTTCCTATTTCCACCGGTACGTTGGAGTCTTTTGCAGCAAATATACATTTTTGGCTGAGAATGATTCCCCCATTCTCAACCTTTTTTTTTCTCAATTGAACCCTCCTCTCTCTTTCTCTCTGTATATATATATATATATATATATATATATATATATATATATATATATATATATATATATATATATATATATATATATATATAGGGTTAGGATTAAATGTGAAACTTAAATATAGTGTGAATGTATGACTTAATGAGGACTCTTGGATTAAAAAAATCTAAAGGCTAAGAATGTTATGGCATTATTGTAATTAATAAGAATATCTTTAATTTTTTTTTATAGAAGTAACCGTTTATATGATATTATTGATTTTCTGCAAATATTCAAATAAGGAAATGTCGACTAAATTGAGATACCTGATTATCTTCAACAATCTATAATCTTGGAATCAAAATACTAATTCACCTTCATTTTACAACCATTGCTAAAGAATCGTGAAGGATTATAAGTTGCAAGATTGTCAGTCAATTCTCACACTAAAGAACAGGAGCACATTTCTGAAAACCAAAATCAAGAATTCCTAGGTGTAGAAAAAAAAAGAATGAAGAGTAGGAGATTGGGTTCGAGGTTAAAAAAGAACTTTCAATTAAAGTTTAAGAATATTGTTCATTTTCCGTAAGCACCAGACGATGATGACTTTGTTTTTTCGACATTAGCTTTGTTGTTCGTATTATTCATCAAGAATGAAGCACTATAACACATGTAATCGATTAAGGTTTTCACCATTACTAAATGTATTTTAACTTTATTGAATAAAATTGAAGAATAACGCAGTAGTACATGCCATGATCATAAGTAATAGAACATCATTCTTGAAGAATTAGAAAAGTTTAGTACATATGTTTCTTTAGTTAACAGTCACTTTAGCCAAGAATAAAGTTGGTGGTAATTATTGGGGGTTTTTCTTTTCGTTTGTTAAAATCATGGATTAAAAACAAAAAATCCTAAATGTTTTTCATATTCTTTTAGAATAAAAATTATGCATTCATTAAAATTAATTACGCATTCTTTTAGAATAAAGCTATTGTATTCTTTAAGATTAAGCACAACATATTCTATAAGAATTAATCTGAATAATTCTTTAAGAATACAACACTTTATATCCCATTATGTTTTTTTAATGAATTAGTACTGAGTAGACATGTAACCTATTTTCTAACACATAAATGTAGCATGTGAAATCTCAATCTTTGTGTCTGGTATTGATAGCCTTTAATATGGACGATAACATAGTTGTTAAAAAAAAGAATATGAACGATAACTTCAAAGGAATGAGCCACATGTTGACGAGGTTCTACAATGGTGAAAGTAGGGATTTATATCGATTAACCGTAAACATTACATATTCGTTAAGAATATATTAGATTATATTGTCGCATACTTAAAGAATTCAATACTTAAGTTACTTCCAACATACAAAATTTATTATGCTATATTCTTAAAAGAATACACAAACAATAATCAGCTTTAAAAAAAACCAATCTTCAAGCTTTATTAATCATATTAAAATGCAGTAATTAACTAAAACCATGAAAGCCACCGTTAATCACCTCATGCACCAACCATCGACCACCCCCTAGCCTTGCATAACCATTGGTTTTTATTTCTGCTCTATGGCTGCAATACAAAAAATAAAACAAGGGGAATATATATTGACCTAAATTATATTTTGTGAGCAAAATGTTTAAGTGGGCTAAGCTTAAGCATTGATGTGGGCTAATTCCTTTTTTTTAGGGCTAAATTTTCATTTAGCTGTATTCTTATTGTCTACATACATCTAACCAGAAATCAGAAATCAAGAACTGTAACAAAACAAAGGGCGAAGAGGAAACCAGCTCGTCGACGGCAGGCAGGCGGAGGCGACGTGCTGTGAAGGCCGCAGGGCGACGTGGGTTACGACTGAAGTCTCAAGTCAATAATTGAAAGCCTTGCTTATATCTCTTCATCTACTTCCTTTAAAGGTAGTTTTCATCCCCTGTTCTTCTTCAGTTCGTTTACGGTTTATGTGGGTTTATGCAAATCCGAAATTTCTCTTTCAGTTATAGAGTTCATATGAGTTTTGAGCTGTGATACCATTCCTAGATCCATCTCCAAGCTCCAATTAGCTAATAGTTGTGAGATTTGTGAATTTGGATGATGTTTGAGGGGTTTTCAAAACCCTAGATATTCAGATCTGAATTTCATGTTCTAAATAGAGGATTCATGGTGTTTTGTGCTCATCTAATGTATTTAATTCATCATCCATCCATTGTTTGAATTGTAATTCTTATTCTCATTTGGGTTTAATTATTTTTTGGTCACAATTTGGGGTTTTCTAACCCTACGGGTTCCAGATCTAAAATCCATGAATCATGCTGTTTCAGGAAGTTGTTCTTATGTTACTCACGAGGTTTAATCATCAACTTTGAGGTCCTGTTAATAATCCATGATCTGAATGTTGTTTATTGAGTTTTTGATGAAGTTTAGTTAATCTCTTTTGGAGTTCTAACCTTGAATGAATTTCATTTGTTTTAAGTCTTCATATTGGTATTAGTTCTTTTGGTTGCAATTTACTTTTCACTCAATAGTGACTTGGTGCAATTTGTCTGATAATGAAAAAATCTGGAGGGAGGAGTTCAAAGCCTTGTAACAATATGCAAAAAAAGAATCAAACCCCCCCTGCAGCTCCCGTGCCTAAACCTATGGAGCCTGCTGAACTGATTCATTGGCTTGGTTCTGGGCATGGGCATCTTGCGGTTTACACTGTTGATGTCAGGAGAAATACAGTGAAGATCAAGTCCGATCTAAAAGACCCCGAGAAATACAGTTTGATGTTCATTTATGATGCCTATAGAGCTGGCAGGTAAAGTTTTTATTTTTGCATATATAATTATTTATAACCATTTTGTCAACATCTATGCATCTTGTAGATATATGTTGTATGAAGTTATGGTAAGCGGTTATTATATATATATATATATATATATATATATATATATATATATATATATATATATATTATATTTTTTCTCCTGATAGGATTACCCTTCGCTTATTGCAATTGGTGGGTCCCAATATACAAGAGATGGTTACAATCACAAAGGATTTCAAAAAGGGGCCAGGCCAGCAATTCATACATGATGGACTTAGCTTTCCCTTATATAAGTCTAGCTACACAAAGGTCTATCATTTAGTAATAGAGGCACAAGTAACAGAAGATGGAATTGAGAATAATATTTTGGAAACAACTTTAGCATCGGTTGAGAAGGTGAGCGGTGAAATCATTATTACGGTTAATAACCAGATCCTATCGGCGAATGGAAGGAAGTCTGTCTGTCATGATATGGATGGAGTTAAATATTCCACGCAATCGGATGAGGATGATCCTTATAATGGTTGTAACATCTGTTATAATAAAGCGAATCCTGGTATACTTTTTCCAATCGGGAAGTTGAAACTTTTTGAAGAAGTAATTGCAGAGGAGAGTAATGGGAATCGTGTATACAAGGGAACTTATGATAAATCATCGGTTACTGTGGAAAGGATTCCCAAGGTGCATGGTCATGTTACAGACCAAGTGATTCAAATTCTCAAGAAATCTGGACAGCATGCTAATATTGTAGGGTTTATTGCTAAGGAGGAGACTAAAAATTTTGTTTTTTTTTATTTATGAGAGTTGTGAATGCACCTTACATGATTTTATATCATCAGTTTTTCATGATAAAAAATCGAATGAATACAAAGTGAGAATTCCAAGTTTCATGCATCTGAAACTGTGGAAGCCCGATAATAATTCTCCTTCAGAGTGCTTGTTGAAACTTTTGAGGTTAGACCATGTTATTATTATTATTATTATTATCATCTTTTTTCTTCGTTAAGTGTCATGTGGATAGAAGGCAATTAAATGATATTTGAGAAAATCATGACAAAAGTGGTAAAATTGGAAATGCACCTTTATGTATTTGTTTATTTTGGTCTAAAATTAGTAATCCAGTTTTCTTCATTTTTTTGGGTGAGACTAAAATCTAAAAATATAGTCCAATTTGATCAAGTCTTTGTCCCGTTTTGTTCAATTCTGTTTTGTCCCCATGTATTATCACCTTATTCCTATCTCGAGTTCTTCTTCATATGTTTTTTTTCATAACTTTATTTTTTGAAACTCATAATATCTATTGGCAAATATAAATCACAGGGGCATAGTTGAAGGAATTGCCCATTTCGACGAACATGGAATTATTCCGAACTTAAACCCTCGAAGGATCTTTATATGCAAAGCTCCTTCCGGTATCACTGCAAAAGTCTTGGGAATGGGCATTAGCACAACAGGCAAATCTTCTTTTATAATTTCATGTAACATATGATAGATTACTTCACTCATATTTGAATGGGCAAAATGCAGGAAAAAGAAAAATAGTTTCTAATTGTTCCTTATTATAGCATTGTACTTTTTTTTTCCTAAATAAAGCATTGGTCTTCAGAAAGTTTACCCACCTTAGCAACGAGATTGAAATTATGACGGAATGACACAAGTTAACATGTTTTTATCCAATGTCATCGTCCATACACATGTGATGTTATGCTGACGTGGCTTAAAAGTTTTAATCTTATTGCTATAATTGATGATGCTGTGATGAGGAGTAATCTAAGACTAGTATAATGCTTTAATATGGAAAGGAAAAGGAAAATGTACTATGCTCTAATAAGGAAAAAATTAGAAACTACTTAATATCTTGTATGTTTTTAGTTTTTAATTTTCATAACATCTGTGTAGGACAAACGACTGTTGGGGATTCATTCAATTTAGGGCATCTGTTTTGTTTTTGTATCACTGCTGGTTACCTCCCGTTTAATAACAAGAAAGTGCAAGATTAATTAAAATGGATCCCTGAAGCCTCTCATCTTATCTCTCGCCTCCAGAATACCAATCCGGATTCCAGGTATAATTCTATAAACTTATCTGAAATTCTTTCCATTATGATAAATTGTGGTGAAATCAACTAGTTAAAACTACCATGGGGCTGTATAAATTACACTTGCTTGAGTTGATTAGCATATTGATTGATTTCATGTTTTAATAATTTGAATCTGCATTTATTTTTCTACGGGAAAACATATAGGACAACATTTGTATCTTTACCATTTCATCTATATTGCCCACTTAATTATCTCCTATATCGACTAAAACATTATACCGTTGTTATTATTATTATTATTATGACAAAATTGCAAAAATGGTCCCTGTGTTTGGCAAAATTATGCGACTTTGGTCCAAAACAATAGTTTGATGCACCACTGGTCTAAAATTGGATTTTTCCATTGTTTTTGGTCCCTCCCATTCACTTCCGTCCATATACTCCGTTACATACAATAAAGACCGGGGTATTTTCATCTTTCCACCTCCATATCATCGATTACCGCCATATTGAATGATATACACAGTTAATGACCCTTCACTCTACTCTACGCACTAAACCCAACTTGTTGATCGAAAACCCTAATCGTTCATTAAAATCTTGCATTTGATCATCAACCGCAATCGTAAGTTTGAATCCACGAGGATGGTCCAAATGTGGGAAATCAGGCCAAGAAATCAGTGTTTTGATGCAATCCGAATTTACGGTAACGTACTCTGTTTCTTACATATTTCTTTGAAACAAAAAAAAATCTTTTACAATCCATATAAAGTAATGTTTCCACAATGTTCACTATTGAGCTCCATCATGGAGGGAGGTTCACAAAATTCCCAGGGATAAGCTACATTGAAGGAAAATTAGACCACATTGACTTGGTAGACATGGATGAGTTCTCTGTGCATGAGTTGGACGAGGTGATGCTGAAGCTTGGTTATGATGTACCACCAGTCATTTACTACCACTATCAATTGCCAAATGGAGATTTGGAGTTTGGTCTTAGAGCTCTAGGGAATGATATTGATGTACTTAGTCTTGCACAGTACATTGAACATCATAAGATCATCAAGGTATACACTGAACATAATGAAACTAAGTTACTTACATACTTTATGTCTCCAAGAGTTAAACCTAGGGTCATAATTGAGGAAATAGCAGATGATGTGCCCACTGCAACTGTTGGTGATCAAGATGTCCCAAATCTTGAATTGTGTTTAGTAAGATACGAGACACCCGAATACAATTCAAATAAGAGATTGAGGTTAGTTGATGGGATTCAATCATGTAGTAAGAAATTGTGTTTCAACTTGGAACACACTGCAACTGTTGGTGATCAAGATGCACATGTTGAAATTGGTAATGAAGGTGCAAATATTAGTGAGCAAGGTGCAACTGTTAGTGGTCAAGATACACATGTTGAAATTGGTAATGAAGGAGCAAATGTTAGTGATCAATGTGCAGCTGTTGGTAATCAAGATACAGAAGTTCATGATCAAGGTGCAGCTGTTGGTAATCAAGATACAGAAGTTCATGATCAAGGTGCAGCTGTTGGTAATCAAGATACAGAAGTTCATGATCAAGGTGCAGCTGTTGGTAATCAAGATACAGAAGTTCATGATCAAGGTGCAAATGTTGGTGACCAAGAAGTAAATACAAGAGAGTTTGATACCTTTGATGACCAACCATTTCAATTTGAATACTTTGATCCTTTCTTTGATCAATATACTTTTAATGATGGTAATGATCAGAGTATGGGTGTTGGTGCAGAACTTGGCACAGGACTAGGGGAAGTTCAATTTGAAAGTGAGGGAGTTTGTGAAGGACTTGGTGAAGGAGGTAGTGAAGGGGGTAGTGAAGGGGGTAGTGAAGGGAGTGAGGAAGACAGTGATTTTCTTGAAGATGAAGAAAACTATGTAAGTGATATTGAGGTGGACATGAGTGATTTCTATATGAATGTTGATCTAGATGTTGAATATGTTGACAGAGGAAAAGGTGTTGAGACTGAAAATGAAATTGTTGATACAGAAGATGTTGAAGATGTTGAAGTAATTGATAATGATGAATGGGACTCATTAGGTGAAGATAGTGATGATGAAAGAAGGAAAGCAATATTAAAACAGATGGTGAAGGAGAAGAAGTGCTCTCTTGGTGAAGTCCATACAGTTACTTTTCAAGTGGGTCAAAAGTATAAAAGTAAAAAGGAAATTAAGGACAAAGTCAACAAACTTGCCATTGAGACTAGAAGGAATCTTGGCTTCAAGAAAAACGACAAAACAAGGCTTAGGGTTGTGTGTAAAGGTAATGTACCTAATGTAAATGCAAGTGGGGTAGGTAAGGGCAATAAATTAAATTGTTCTTGGTCAATGCAGACTTCACGGTCAAAAGATAGTGATTATTGGTATGTGAAAACTTTACTGGACAAACATACTTGTGTTCAAACTAGAAAACTTAGGGCTTGCACTGCGAAGTATATATCTGCAGAAATCTTAGACATGGTCGAGTCTAACCCTACAGTACCCCTTCGAAGCATTCAAGAGCAAGTTCAGAAGAGGCTTCAAGTTGGTGTGTCCATACACAAAGTACAGAGAGCAAAAGCAACAGCTACAAAGCAAGTGAGTGGTGACTACACAAAGCAATACGAGGTGTTAAGAGATTATCTTATGGAACTACAAGCAACTAATGTGGGTACAACTGTGAAGCTTGAGGTTGTTAATGAGCCTAACAGTACTAGAGAAACAAGGCAGTTTAAAAGGGTGTATATTTGCTTAGGGGCATTAAAGAAAGGGTTTAAAGCAGGTTTAAGAGATATTCTGGGACTAGATGGTGCTTTTATGAAAGGACCCTTTCCAGGCCAAGTACTCACAGCAGTTGGATTGGATTCAAACAACGGCATATACCCACTTGCATATGCCATTGTTGAGACTGAAAATATGAGTAGCTGGAAATGGTTTCTAGAATGCTTGGGAGATGACTTAGAGTTGTGCTCAAATTCTAACTTTACTTTCATAAGTGATAGACAAAAGGTACTATTTTCTTCTTTTTGTATTACTAATAGTTTATTTGTATATGATTGTTGCAATGATTATGTGAAATAATCCTTTACAGGGACTCTTACCTGCTATAGCACAACTATACCCACAGGCTGAGCATTGATTCTGTCTAAGACATATTTATGAGAACATGAGGAAAAAATGGAAAACAAAAGAGTATAAAGATCACTTATGGCAGTGTGCAATAGCAACCACAGTACCAGAATTTGAACACTACATGAATGAACTTAACAAGTTTGATAAGGATGCTTTTGAGTGGTTGAAGAAAATCCCCCCTCACCATTGGGCCAGAAGCCACTTTTCAGGTTACATTCCCTAACTTAGGTGAAGCTTTACTAGTGCTCATTGTATATGGTTTAGTTCATATAATTTTCTTGTTTAATACAGGCAGAGCAGGATCAGATATATTGCTCAACAATTTATGTGAGGTTTTCAACAGTAAGCTTATTCATGGTAGGAATAAGCCCATCATAAGTTGTCTTGAGTACATTAGGCAGTACCTTATGAAGAGGATTTGCAATGTGAAGAAAGTGATGTCCAAAGCTCCAGGTCCACTCACTCCAACAGCATCAAAGTTACTTGAGAGAAATAGGGAAGCTTCAGTCCAATATAGAGCTAGATGGAATGGGACTGCAAAGTATGAAGTTTATGGTCCTTGGCATGACCAGCATGTGGTTGACATGAAAAATATGTCATGTACATGTAGAAGGTGGGAATTGAATGGGATTCCATGCAGGCATGCCATAGCTACAATACATGAAATGGTTGATAGTGGAGACAAAGTTGGGGAGCTTTACACTTATGTTAACAAAGTGTATTGGCTTCAAACATGGAATGAAGCTTACTCTTACACTGTGGACCCTATAAAGGGTAGAGCCATGTGGCCAAAAAGTACCTGTCCATTTCAATTAACACCACCACCACATCACAATCAACCTGGGAGACCTAAGACCAAGAGAAAGAGAAGTGCAGATGAAAAATATGATAAACATATGCAAAATCATGGTGCAGGTGAACCTGAAAAACTTACCAGAAAGTTTGTTAGTGTTAGGTGTGGGAAATGCAACAATAGGGGTCATAACTCAAGGACGTGCAAGGGTCAAGGTGGGAATGCAGGAAGAAATGAAGGAGGGCATGCAGGAAGCAGTCAAGGAGGGAATGCATGATGCAGTCAAGGAGGGAATGGAGGTAGCAGTCAATGCAGGAATTAGTGTATTTTGTTTAAAAACTTATCTTTTGGTTTAGCACAACTTTTGTGCATTTGGATGTAATGGTTTAAAACTAGTTTGTTGTAATGGTTTTATTTTGGTCTTTTAGCCCTTTTGGTCATGAAACTAATGTCAACCTTTTGTCATTGTTGAAGAATGATTTTTATGGTTTATACCAACTGTTGGTTGTCATGTTTATGGAACACATTTTTGGTTGTAAGAACTGTTTTCTGAAACAACAAATATACATTAACATTCGGTGATAACTGCAATACATTGTCATTATATCCTTGAAAAGGTTACAAATTTCTGAAGTTGTCCAAAATAACCCTAAACTGATATTACATTATCAAATACCAAAAACTACCACATTCCCTAGTTACAATTTCATAAGACAAAAAACACCCAAAAATTACATGCAACTACAGGGGTCCCTAATTGCTTATTACTAAATGAAAAGCACCCAAACCACCACAAATAGTAACCAACTTGCAAACAAACACATCTTCAATCTTGCCACTTGATAGTTTACATTGTTGATATTCCTCAATAATCCGGGTATTATCAACATAGATCGTGCACACATGGGAGGATCAATCCATCCTAAGAATCGGCATCTGGAACCCTTCACATAAAAAAATAAACCCTAAACATGAGGGTGATTTTCCAAAATGAGGGTAAAATAGCAAAATCGAACACTTACCTTTTGAGGGCAGGAAAGAAACCTCCGACCAGGGTTTGCTGATGTCCAGGAGGTGCGAACCACCGCTTCCCTACCACAGAAACACATCACCATTTTAATTTTTGATCTCTAAGAAATTGTGAACATAGAGTAGGAAGAGTATGAAGCTCGTGAAGTTGAAGAAGGAAGAGTGATGTAGCTCTGCTTTTATTTTGAATAAGGTTGCAAAAAAGGTCCCTGTATGTGGAAAGACGAAAATACCCCGGTCTTTATTGTATGTAACGGAGTATATGGACGGAAGTGAATGGGAGGGACCAAAAACAATGGAAAAATCCAATTTTGGACCAGTGGTGCATCAAACTATCGTTTTGGACCAAAGTCGCATAATTTTGCCAAACACAGGGACCATTTTTGCAATTTTGTCTATTATTATTATTATTATTATTATTATTATTTTCTTCTAAATACCAGCATCTGCAGTTACTCTATCATGATATGGCAAAGGGGAAAATACAAAAAAGCTTTCATCTTTTTATCCACTCGACTATTTTCTAAAGTTGTGAATAAACCATTCTATTTTTAGACCGTTATGAAAACCATTTTTCCTTGTTACCCAGTTTTTCTTTCATATGACAAAGGGCAAGTTTTGACGAAAGCAAAATGTTGTTTAATCCTTTTTTTAGGCATTGAATTACTATCATGGTTATCATAAAGAAATAATAGTTCAGTGGCTAAATTTGTAAAATGGTGACAGCACATTCTGCTTTTCTGTTTTTTGCTTTTTTACAAAACCTGTAACCAAGATATATATATATATATATATATATATATATATATATATATAAATTTTTAGTTACTACAGAATAGTCGGTTCACCAAATCGATTCAGCCTTTCTTTGTTTCCCTCTTTTCTAAGACCAGGAAAAATGGACTGTTTGTTAAATGGCCAAATCATTTAAATGGTGAATGTAATGCTTTTCTGTAATATTCCTTTCTTCAAGTCAAGGTGCCCACGGAAAGTACTTCTTTGAATGATGAGATGAAGTATAATGGCTCAATTACTAAATTGATGAAATAGTGAAAGTAGATTGTGTTTTTCTGTATTTTACATTTTTCATTCACCTATACATTAAGATATCATACATTTATTCTTATCCAGACCAACAGCTAGAGATGTATGCAACGACATTCTATTCTGGGACTCCGAGTTCATTCTCTCCTTCTATCAAGAAACAAGCGCCATCATTAAATCAAAAAAATGCGATCCTGGTCTCCGAAAGGCACTGCTACAAATCAAAGATTACGATAATTGGGACCAAGTGTTAGACAAAGCACTCGTAGAAGACATAAAGCATCACGCAAAAAACATAACTGCAGACCTCTGTGGTTTAATACAAGGCATTAGAAACAAATATACTCACCGTGATGAATTCACGAAACCGCTGAAAAGTTTGTTTGGGGAGGACACCACAGGATTGGAGGCATATTTTAGGTACAAGTTTCCGAGACTTTTAATGGATGTGTATAAGGTTATGAAAGAGCATTGTGTGAGAGGACCGTTTCATCAAAAGTATTTTGGAGAATAACAGTTTTTAAGTTATAAGCTGCTTCTGATGGTTTATGGCTTGGTTTAGAAAAATGCGCTCGGATACGTGATGGTTTCCAAAAACGCATCCTGTACGTGATGCGATGCATGCGATTCCCATGATGATGTGTATGCTTTTATGGATGCGATGTGAGGCGTGATGCATAAGCCTTCTACACCTGATGTGCTGTGTGGGTTTTTATTTATTAAGATAACGCTTTTAATGGGTTTTATTGACACACGGACTTCCAAGACTTTTAAGCCCTAAAACATCGATCTATCTACTCAATTTCAAGACCCCTGTTTCAGCATTGATCCTGTCAACTGTAGTTACATACAGAATAAATCTCTAAGAACCCTGTTTAAGCATCGACCCCCAATCAATTTCAAACAATTTTAGTATCCAGAGTGAGTTATTTCTTTATTTATTCGCGATTAGCTGAGTACTTTTTGTTATCAATCAGCTTCAGATATTTGGTATAACCAAGTAGATTGTTATCACTCTGAATTGTAAATCAGCTTCTGAATTCTTGCTGATTGTTTCTGTCTTTCTGAAATCTGAATTGTTATTAGACTTTCATAATCTAAATCAGTCTTAGTTGATGAAGTAATATAGCTGTAAACATATATGGTTTATTGTTCTGTTTGTGTATATAACCAATTTTGGTTATAATTAAAAGTAATATAACCACATTTGGTTACAAGTATTGACTTATGGGATGCCTCTTGATTTCTCGAACTAAGGTTTATTGTCAGGAAATGTAACAAGTATATAGATTGTGAAACCCAATAAAAATTCAAATATATGATACTTAAGCGGTTTTATAATTTGATTACATTTTATCTCGGTACTAAAAACATATAGCTGTAAACAGATACGGTTTAGTTTTTACCCATAAATATACTATATATGTCGATGTATTTTATTTCTTACCCTTATACTAAGTGCAGTTAATAGCAATGTGCTTTTTATTAATTTGTGCATTATTACATTATAGTTATCATTTCTTTCTATTAAATCATTGTTACTTTATTTATTTATTAAGGTTTTGTAGTTGACATCTACCAAATTATAGCATTCTACTTTCATTTTTTTTTACTAGAACATATTCTGAATAATCTAACCTAATGGTGGCGGTAATGAAATTTATTTTATAGTTGAATCGCATTTCTACATTTGGGTAAATTTATAGAATACGATATTAAAATAGGATGAAATGGAACTAGCATATCATAATAAACAAATTAACAGATGTAGGTTAATTTCATGCCTCTACACTTAAATATATTTTTACCTATGATAGTAGTGTATCTATGTTTCGTAACAAATATAAATGATGTACTTTATTTGTTGTATATTACTGTTGCCAACAAATTTGAGGTACATTGCTATAATGGATTAAGAGTGTAGGGTAAGTTGGTTGGTATAACGAATATAGGAATGTAAGTATGTAGCAATTTTGAGTTATATATGATTAATCCGGAAAGAAAAGAGTAATTGTGTTGCTATTATTAGTAAAAAGTGTAAGTATGTTGCTATTTCATGCATTAAAAAAATTATATTATGTAAATCATAATTGCAAGAAAAACTAAATAAGTACAGGAATTTGTTTATGCCCAACCTAAAAAACCCAATTACTTTTCCTCGTTCTTAATATTTGTTTTAAATACATATTATTACCACTACTCTACTCTTAAATCTAACACTTTTCATTGCAAGCAGGAGTTGAACCCTCAACATTTTGATGAGGGGCACATTTCTGTCAACTCCTAATACCATTAAGACATAAGAGCACCCACAATGAATAAAACTTTATAGATTTGAATAGATTCCCACTCCATCCATTAAATACATATCTAAATTTACTTTTAACACCCATTGATCATTGAACAATATGCAGTATGCAGTATGTGTGTTCATATTATATGCTATTATTATGTTATGTTATGTTCAGTTAGTTCGGGACCTCGATCCAATGCAGTTGTTAGAGTGCTTAATGTCTTTGTGATTCAAGCATGTTTTGTGTTATGTGTTTCGGACTCTGGTCCAATGCAGTATGCAGTATATGTGTTCATGCTAGTTGATATGTTTATGCTATGTTCAGTCAGTTTCCGGACTTCGGTCTGATGCAGGGGACGGGGTCTCAGTCAGTTCTGGACTTCGGTCCGATGCAGTTAGTTCCGGAGTTCGGTCCGATGCAGTTAGTTCCGGACTTCGGTCCAATGCAGGGGACGGGGTCCCAGTTAGTTCCAAACTTTGGTCCGATGCAGTGGGCAATGCCCAATATGTGTTTATATGTTATTGTATGGTATGTGGTAGTTTGGGGGAGCTCACTAAGCTTCGTGCTTACAGTTTCAGTTTTGGTTTCTGGTACTCGGTTTTCAAAAGAGGAGCTCGGGAAGATTGCAATGCATACACCATTTGTTCAGCCTGGGGTGTTTATACTCTGATATATTTGACAGTTGTTATGATATTTTGATATGATTGATACAGTTACTATGACTTTTGAGTTACTCGTTCCATGGTTTTATTATATATGACATTAGATGTTGTGATTTTTAGTAATATTAAAACAAAAAATTTTTGGTGGTATTTTTGGGTTGTTACAAGTTGGTATCAGAGCCTTTTTGAGGGATTCGGGCGCACTCCCGAGTATGTCTGAACTCAAACTAAGGAAGTGATATAAAGTTTTCATGAGAAAAACCATGGTTACAAAAGAATTTAGAGAAAAGAAAACAATTTTAGAAAAAGTATAAAGAAAAGAGTTTTAGAAAAAGCGAAAAGCGTTTTGAAAAGAGAAAAGGGTGTGGTGCATGTAATCAGCCGAGCTCAAGTAAGTACTCCCAAATTACCCATACAAGTTTATGTTATGATTGTCAGTTTCAGTTACAGTAGAACAGCATGCTAGAATAGGACTAAGGATCTAGGAGGATGCCTTATGTGCCTGCTATATGTGTTTCAGCTTTATGAGAATCGCATGCTAGTATTGAGTAGACAGTAGTAGGATAGCATGTTCAGGTTATGCCTGATAGTATGAGCTTAGCATTGTATGCTAGTACAGTTTCTCGTTATGAGAATAGATTTTCTTGAGTAGTTTCCTATGTCTGAATGCTGCTTGCTTTGTGCTTTGTAGGACTCTGAGTGATGGGAGTTAGCCGTTAGGTGAATACATCATGTCACATGTGATCAGGATTGAATAATCTCATAGTGCTGGATTGGGCCCTATTGCGCAGCTCTTGTTTTAGTCTAACCGTTGTAGGGACGAGTCTTTTACTCGAAGGATTATCTGATCCTCGTCACATGTGATGGTATTCATGTGATCGCTAATTAGCATTACAGGGAGGCCTTCAGCAGTCGAGTATTGGATTGGGTAGAGTCAGAGATTACCCTAGGGCAAGCCTAGGATGAGAGTAGCAGAGATCAGTAGTAGTAGAAGTGACTTGGTGGAGAGTGTTGTAAGTCTGCGGGCGTAGGGAATCAGGTTAGGGATACCAGTCAGGACATGAGTTCAGCTGAGTGCAGGTCAAGCGCGTGATTGATCTAGTATGGAGAGTGTTGTAAGTCTGCGGGTGTAGCCATAGTATTCACTAGAAGCCGGATAGTGTTAGAGTGTTGTAAGTCTGCGGGTGTAGCCATAGCACTCACTAGCATCCATATAATGTTAAAGTGTTGTAAGTTTGTGGGTGTAGCCGTAGCATTCACTAGCAGCCTGGTAGTGTTAGAGTGTTGTAAGTCTACGGGTGCAGCCGTAGCATTCACTAGCAGCCAGATAATACTAGAATGTCGTAAGTCTACGGGTGTAGCCATAACATTCACTAGGTTGGTAGATAGCGTGAGTGCGCTGTTAGGACGCGGAAAGAATAGTAGTACCCCCCAGTTCGGGTGTAGAAGTGAGGATATAGAAATCCATGGATTGGATTTCGCAATTTCCCAGATGGATTAAACTTGGTTAAGATATTGATAAGACTGTAGGAGCTCCATTACAGCTATGAGAGCAAGGTAACAGTGGACTGCTTAAGGTCATTCAAAACATAAGGCTACCAATGGTCATGTAGCAATCACTTTTAGCCTTGGGGTTTGGTGATGTCAGGATTCGACGCATGGAACCAATCAGTTAGATCAGAAAGTTGTTCGAGTTACAGTGGTATGATAACTAGTTGCAACTAATTCTAGAGAAGGATTTCATTCAAAAGTCATGTGGGGCGACTAAGTGGGAGTCCTTTGGTTTTGTAGCCGGACCGGAACCCAGTATTTTAGATGATTGGCGGACAAATTGAGACCAGGTAGGTCTCGGTAGATGTTGGAAAGCAGCCATGTGGCAACATGCTGCTTCAGGCAGTTTAGTGTTTCAGGCAGTTGAGTGTCTCAGACAGTTCAGTTTTCAGGCAGTTAGTGTTTCAGGCAGTTCAGTGTTTTCAGGCAAGTTAGTGTTCCAGACAATTTTGGGTCTCCAACAGTAATGGTATTTGAGGATCTCATGTATGGTAGGCGTAACAGATTGCTGAGTAATGCTAAGTCACCCACTGCGGGGTTCAGCTATAATGATTCAGTATGAGGGGCTTGTCAGGGATTCAGACCACCTCGAGACTGCAGGTTTCAGATTTGGTTGTTGTGATTGTCGCAAAGGGTTCGTTAGTATGGGTTTTAGAACCCTGCGAGGGATGATTTGGATTGCCTTGGAAGGGCTAGGATGTAGCCATAATTGTGGTCATGTTACCGGAGTGGTTTGGCGCGTAAGGAATGGTAAGGATTGATTTTGAGGACGAAATCTAATTTAAGTGGGGGAGAGTTGTAACACCCCATTTATTTAGACAAATTAATAAATGTAAGTCACGGACTAAATTGTGAAGAATTTTAGAAGTTGGGGGTTAAAAGTGTATGTTCCAGATTAGTTTTGTAGATTAGTTTTGTAAGTATTTATGAAGGCATGGACTAAATGGTAATTTATGGGACTTCTTTTGAAAAGATTTTAGAGGTTAAGGGAGTAATTGATAAATTCTGGATTTTATTTGTAAGGAAATTCCGAAACTGGGGTAGAAAAGGTAAATTAAGGCCTTGGTTTGAAAAGATGTTAATGGGGAGGGACCGTTCTTGCCAATATGGAATGAATATTGTTGGTAGCAGGTATATAACTGTTGCATCGCTCAATACCCTAACCCTAGAGAGTGTTATACTCAACCGCCGACTTCACTACTCTCGTACCCTCCTCCAGCCGTCACCCGCCTCCTTCACATTTTTCCGGCCAGACGAAGACCCGACGGCCAACAACGTCATGTCGTCGTTCAGAGCCACACTCCATCATGTCGCCATCCCGCTGCCGACGCAAACCAAGAGCGGATGTCATCTCCTTCTTCCTCCTGTTGCCGCCACTCTCAACAACTGGTGGAGTCGCATCGAGCCTCTCCATCTCCTCCTACCGCTGCTCAGTCGCTGTTGATCATCCTGAGCGGCTGTTGCGGCTGGTGCTCCTTTCTGGCTGCCTTGCGCCATTTCGAGCGGTGGATGTGGTCGGAGTACACCTCTAGATCGAACTCGCGACGTTTTGGGTTTGGTGGATGTTGTTGCTGAGTTAGGACTCAAGGAAACTCGCCACCACCGTAAGGTGGTGGCTGTCATCGAAAATCCTCCGGTAATCGCAGCTGTTGTAGTCGCCTCGTGTCACCGCCACCACTGTACGCCACCAAGTAGGTTGCTGGTTTCGTTTGCAACAGAAAACGTGCGTGTGTGAGTGTCTATTGCATTTAAGTGGTGTTTGGGTGTTGTTTAGCCGGAATTCTCGAAGAACAGCCACCACCACCACCTTAGGGTGGTGGCTGCTGCCTAGCGCCACCGCAGGCCGCCACGGTGTGGTTGTGTGGGTGTGTGTTAGTTAGTGCGTGTGTTTATCCTTGAGTAAAGCATTGTAAATTGTAACAAGAATGGTATAATGGAAAGAAAGTCATAACCACCACCGGCCGCCGTGTCGGGTGGCGGTGTGCCTTGTCTCGCTGTGTGATTCGTTTGGAGTGCTTGAAAACCTAATGTGCCCAAAGAAGCCCTAATGGGCCTAATGAAGAGTAATGGACTTAGTGAAAAACCCTAAAGGGCTTAATAATATTCTAGTGGGCTTAATAGGCCTAATAAAACCCTAATTGATGCAAAGGTCCAACAAATTGATAAATGGGCTAGTAATTGGGTTGGGAAACCCTAATGCCAATAAAACCCTAATTTTGAGAATTAATCGGGCCCACGCGGAAATTATTTAATAGTTTGAAGTATTAAATAATAAGCATTGACAAGATTAACCTAAGTGATATTTGACTTAATGAATTAAGTCCTTAATGGGTTAAGTAAGAAACACTTAACCCTTGTTATCATTTTATGTGAAACCCTAATTTCTCTTGGGCAATGTATTGGGCCATCCAAGAACAAGAAAATGGACTAGAATAATTTAATGGGCTTTAGGGTAAGGCCCATAGGAGGGTGTGGGCCCAATTTGGAAAATTAGGCCATAGATGGGCCATAGTTGGGGCCTAGATGGTTGTGTGATATTGGGCCCTTAGAATGAGACATGTTGGACTGGACTGATCAATTGGGCCTTATGGGAAGTCCATGTAGAGGCTTGGGCCCAATTTGGAAAATTGGGCCATATGTTGGGCTTTGATCCCTAGTTGACTTTGGGCCTATGGATTGGGCCTTGGGCTTGTAGTAATTACCCAAAGTATGTATTTATAGTTATGTGTTAGAACCCAATTATTAATTAGGTGTTATTTTGGTGTTGACAGTTCGGGAATCTGTCATCCAACAACTAAGGTTGAGTCTGCGGGACTTTAGCAATGTGGGATTGTGTCTACGGGACTTCAACAGTGTGAGGTGAGTTTTCCTTCTAGTAGGAATGGGTCTACAGCCACAATGCCGGCCCGTTTAGTTAGCAGTAGTTCCGGACTACAGTCCAATGCAGTAGTTCAGTATGCTTGGTGTCTTTGTGATACATACATGGTATGAGTTATGTGTTCCGGACTATGGTCCGATGCAGTATGCAGTATGTGTGTTCATATTATATGCTATTATTATGTTATGCTATGTTCAGTTAGTTCGGGACCTCGGTCCGATGCAGTTGTTAGAGTGCTTAATGTCTTTGTGATTCAAGCATGTTTTGTGTTATGTGTTCCGGACTTTGGTCCGATGCAATATGCAGTATATGTGTTCATGCTAGTTGATATGTTTATGCTATGTTCAGTCAGTTTCCGGACTTCGGTCCGATGCAGGGGACGGGGTCCCAGTCAGTTCTGGACTTTGGTCCGATGCAGTCAGTTCCGGAGTTCCCTCCGATGCAGTTAGTTCCGGACTTCGGTCCGATGCAAGGGACGGGGTCCCAGTTACTTCCAGACTTCGGTCCGATGCAGTTTTCGAACTTCGGTCAGATGCAGTGGGCAAGGCCCAATATGTGTTTATATGTTATTGTATGGTATGTGGTAGTTTGGTGGAGCTCACTAAGCTTCGTGCTTACAGTTTCAGGTACTCAGTTTTCAAAAGAGGAGCTCGGGAAGATTGCAGTGCACACACTATTTGTTCAGCGTGGGGTGTTTATACTCTGATATATTTGACAATTATTATGATATTTTGATATGATTGATACAGTTTTTGTTTTGATACAGTTACTATGACTTTTGAGTTACTCGTTCCATGGTTTTATTATATATGACATTTGATGTTGTGATTTTTAGTAATATTAAAACAAAAATTTTTGGGTGGTATTTTTGGGTTGTTACATTGGTTGTCGGGGTTGTTGGGTTTTTATTAAAAATAGTCTTACTTTAGTGACAAATTCAATGTAATGAGAAACGGAAGCATTTTCACAGTTGAATAAACTAAAATCATTTTACCCACTAAGGATCATTTTGCAAAGCATAGAAAGATTAAAACGCCTATATAAAAGGAAAAGATAAGTTTACAACCTTTGAAGATTTGACTTCCTTTTGACAATTAGGATGATGATGAAGACGACAAAGACTCAAAGGAGGGATTCTCTAGAAGTATCCATCCAAGCAAGGATAAACTACTTCAAAAAGCTAGTCTTTACTTGTATATAACTTGTTCTTAAGTTTTAAGATATATATTAAAATATTCTTAAAGACTACTGTGCACTTGTCAATTTATTGTTAATTAATTTTATGGTGTATATATCTCTTTTATAATTAATTTATGATTTATATATTAAAATTTTGAAATAAAATAATTTTTCATAAAACCTAAGCCAGGTTACAAGCTTCTTTAGCCCCTTCTTCTTCAACTCTCCTCATCCACTTGTTAGATTAAGGTGTTTAAGCTTATAACTAAATTGGTATATACTTATAATTTAAAGCAAATTCCTTTTTGGGTTACCCTCGTATTTCGAATTCACAATATGATTACGACATCCCTATTTATATTTCGAATGGTGAGGAATGGCAAAGAACGGTTTGAACTTTCGAAAGATATATCTATCAATCTTGAAGGGTTTAAACACACACACACACACTATCTAAATAAGGTGTATAATATTAAAAAGTCTAATTGGAGACTTACTGAAGTATCGTGTAACATAAATATGTACTTCTGTAGGGAAGGAAAAGGGTATTGATTTCTAGAAGTCCAGTTGATTTCTAGGTACATGTTAATGGGAGCGTAACTGTTATGCTAGTATTGCATGTTGACAATATTGTTCATAGAAAACAATGTTTATGTTTTTTGCATATTGTAAAGTTCGGAAAGTGTTTCGCTATAGTGGACTTCTGGGAGAGGGCACTCATACTTCATTTGGAATCTAAAGGTTTAGGTCATATGGTTTAATGGAACCAAGTCAAAGACATATACGAATAGCACGTTGAAATCTTTTAACATCGGGGATTCTATTTATGGAAATATTATATCAAGGAATCGAACATATATCAAATCCTTATGTAAGACATAATGAGTCGAGTCCCATATGCTTTGAATATAGGATCGATTGTATATGCTATAATACTCTCTTATTCTAATTTTTCAAATGCCTTTAGCATTGTGTGAAAAGGATTAAAATTTAATGTGATTAAAGTTGTTAAACAACTGTCAAGAACATTCTAAGGTTTACCGAAGATTGGTTGCTTGTGGACAGTTGAAAGTATGATATTGATATGATGGACCATAGTGACAGGTTTTCGATTGAGAGGATTCTTGTTCATAATTGATGGTCATATGAGAATACGGAAATGTTTCCATAATGAGAAATGCTTGTAGAATCTAATCAATCTATATGTCGTATAGAATGGGTGGTTATTGTGTTTATTTTAGAGATGCAATGATATTTTTGAAGAGCAAGAAACATGAATCCGCTTATAAGTTATAAATATAGGGTCCGTTTGTTGATTCTAAAGGTCATGTGGGGAAGAATAGCATGTTTTTTTATATATAAGTAAATCAATAGGTGTGAATTGTCACGACAAAAACTAAAAAGTAAATTAAAATAATAAAAAAGGACAATTGCAAATTTATAAAGCGAGGGAGGTAAATATGTAACTTCCTGTATCAAAGCAAAACAAAGGAGCAACATCATATGAAGCAATGCAAGTGTAATTTTTTTTGATATACGCGGGATTCAAACCTAGGTATACACCCGACCCAAGTGACGCTTTAACCGGTTGTTCCACGTATCTTTTATGTTCTGGTTTTAATAAAATCGTATATATTAATTACCTAACTGGATAATTGGATAATTAAAACTTGAGCCCTATTTTTTTCAAGCCTTATGCAACTGCACCCCCTCATGGGGCGTGTATATGTATTCCACCGAGTTAAACTATAATTTTGTTATTTCTGTAACCTATGGGATTGTGTGTATTTTAAAAGTTGTTTTTTGACTTTGGAGTGAAATGTTTAATACTAGTAAATGTTTATTGTGACAATGAATCGGCTATAAAGCTTGCTTTAAATTACTTTTTTCCATAAAAAAACAAAACATTTTGAAGTTGAAGTACAATTTGTATGTAAAAAGGTATCAAAAAAGGCTTTTTTAAAATAATTAAAATTGATACAGAAAAACAACTGATACTTTAAACGCATCGTTCTTTTCTTACATCCCGCTCCCGAGTTGTAGCAAAGAAAAGAAGAGAAGAGAAAAGAAAGTAACGAGAGAAAAAAAGAGAAAAGAAAGGAAAAAGAAATTGTCATTTGTGCTCCTGAGTTGGAGAGAAATGGAAGGAAAGTTAAACATTTTGTTCTTTTTTTTCAAATCCTCCCAAATCGGGAGGAAAGGTAGGAGGGAAAGTTTTCCTTCCATTTCCTTCCACTTACTTCCTTTAATGAAACTCGGGAGCACCATTCTCTCTTGCTTTCCTCTCATTTCCTCTCATTTCCTTTCTTTTCTCTCTTTAAGTTGAACTCGGGAGCGGGGTGTTAATGTTGATCTTAAGAGGGGTATTGAGAACAATGACTTAATAAGAAGATTAGCATTGAGCTTAATGGAATATTAACTTACATTAAGGGTATAATATGTAAAAGCTGTGAAAGTATGAAGAATGAAAGAATTTCAGATTAGACAGAGTAAAGTGTAGACGAAGGACTGCGACTCGTTTCTCTTGAATTTGAAAAACACGCTGACCCCACCTGTGTTGGATTCCACCGGTTTTACCAACCGGTTTATGACCCGGAGCTTAAATACGAGACATAGAGACAGAATTCGTCATTCGCTCATTCTCTACACACAGACACACAAGCTGTTCTTAGACCTCATACTCTCTCGTATGTGTTAGGTTTCCTTGTAGGGTTTGTTCTTGTTCACGTACTTTGTAATTGCTATGTTAGTTTCTTAGGTCATATGAGTGTGGGTATAATCTGTAACGAGCTTTGGTTGTATCTGTATTCCATTTTTCAATAAAAAGAGTTCGTTTTTTTAACAATAGTCTTGTTAACATATACTTCTTTACAAAGCAGCGGCAGCAACAAGCATACGCTTTCGAATAACCTGTTCACAACTTCAAGTACACTTCTCTAAGAAGCAGCGGTAGCAGCAAGCAGAGTCGAATAGAGGACAGCCAGGTACGTTTTTTGTTAAAATTTTCCCCTGTTTATGTGAATTTTTGACTCGGTTTTGTTGTTTTTTCGTTTTAAATCATTTGCTCCTTGACCAAAGTATGTGGGAATTATGTTTGTTTTGCTACTCGTTGTAGATTGTTTCCTTGGTTTGATTACTGAAGAATGTTATGGACTCTTTGAACTAGAGACCAGTTATTGGGGCTTAGAGGACCATGCCCCCCAACTTTTTCCATAAATTACTATAGATTTTGGCTCCATAGGCAAAAACTAAAGCTTCTCATATTATATAAGTTATGTATAGCCTCATAATTAAAACTAATAACATGTATTGACATTTTCTTTTAAAAAATTATAATAGGTTATAAATGTAAAAGAAAGTCAATGGTTTTATGCTGCAATAGTTAGTTTGGAGGCTATTGTACATGAACTAGAAAACATAAAAATTGTCTAGATCTACTTTGATGAACGATGTAAAAATATTATATATTAATAGTCTTGTCTGGATTTTTTGATATATTGTACTGTATTGAAGTTTTGGTTTCGGCACCCTTAATTGTGTTGTGATGGTCGACTGGTTGTGTTCCGCCTTGTAGGGTAGGGCTCTGTTTCAAACAGTATTTAAAGAAGGTTGCTCAGGCGGTATAAAAGATTTAACTTAGCAGGTGTAGCTCGTGTTTACCCTACTTTGCTAGAATGGTGCATATGTAAATTATCTTTTTCTCCTCTTCCTGTACTATTGCTGGCCTTTTGTTAGTTTTCCTTTTTTCCTATATAATTATTTCCATCCAACAAAAAAGCAAATCATTAAAATTCCTTCTTGTTTTTGACCCTTCTAGTTTACTCTGTCTTCTATTTTTGTCTCAGATCCTAAATTTCTTCTTGATCAAGGTCTTAATCTTGGTCTGATAACAGGCAAGAGTAAAAACAACCATCAAAAGAAAATGACCAACAATCAAAATAAGAAGTCAAATTGCCCGGGGGACACAACGGAGAGTAGAGCAGACACACCGCCGGTCCCAGCGGTGCTAGAGATCGATGCTAATAGATCTGTAGCGCAGACGTTGGTCGATAATACGTATCCATGTGGGCATAAAAGGGTTGGGGTTTTAGAGTACACTGTTGATATCATGAGATATAGCTTGAAGATCAAGCCCGATCAAAATGACATGGAAAAATACCGTATTGAGTTCACTTATGATGCCCATGTTGATGGCAGGTAAAGTTTTTACTCTTACGTATATAAACATAGCCGTTGCGAACATTTTATGTTTGAACATTTCATCAAAAAATTTCTAGTCATGTATCTTGTAGATATATACTGTGTTTTATGCCGTATGAACTTATGATAATCGGTTTTATATTGTTCTCCTGGCAGCATCACTCTTTATTTCTTTGAAATAGGGGGAGAAGACTTAGCTAAAAAGCTGCTTCAAACCATTACAGTAGAAGTCAAAAAAGGATTGTGCAAGAAATTTATACATACAGGAGATCTATTTGACCTTCCCTTACATAAGAGAGGTTTAACAGAGGTTTATCATTTAGCAATAAAGACACATGCAACTTCATGCAACTCAAAACATGGAAGTTCTTCGGACCCAAAAGATGAAAGTACAGACTGTGTTACCCAATCAACTCTAGCAGTGTTTGAGAAGGTGAAGGGTGAAAACCAGGTTAGGGTTACAAACCAGATCATATGGGTGAATGGACAGATGCATGTGTGTCATGATTTTGTTGGATTATGTAAGCCCATGGGTATTGATCGGAAAGATCTTGGTAACAATTGTCTTCTATGTTTATCAAAAAGCTACCCTGGTATACATCGTCCAATTGGGAACATATCACTTTCTAAAAAAGAAATTGGGCAGGGGAGGGATGGAACTCTTGTATTCGAGGGAACTTATGCTGGTAGAGAGGCTGCTGTGAAAAGGACTCGTATTATGCATCGTGATGTTGCAAACAACGAGATTCAAATTTTGAAGGAAATTGATCATCCTAATATTGTTCGGTTTTATGGTAAGGAGGATGATGGACGTTTTGTTTATACTGCTCTTGAGAGGTGTCAATGCAATTTACGTGAGTTGATATCGTCATGTGATGAATCGGATGGATTCAAGCTGAAACTGGACGGTTTCAGGGATTTGGAACTATGGAAGGTCAATGTATATCCTTCAGAGCACTTGTTGGAAATTTTAAGGTTACATCATGTTCCTTTTTATTTTTATTTTTTATTTTTAAGTGTTGTGTGGATGAATGATGATTAAATGATATTTTAGAAAATCACGACGTACAAACATGAGAAAATTGGAAGGCCAATGTATATCCTTCATTTATTTGTTTATTTTTGTCTAAATTCACTAAAACAGTTTTGTTCCATCTTTTTGGGTGAGACTAAAATCTAAAAATTTAGTCGTAAGTCTTTGTCCCATCTTGTTATGTTATGTTTTGTTCCTTTGTATCACCTTATTTCTATCTCCAGTTCCTATGCATATGTTTTCTTTTAATAACATTATTTATTGAAACTCATAATATTCTTTGGTATATATGAATTACAGGGATATAGTTAAAGGAACTGCCCATTTACATGAACTTGGAATTTTTCACATGAACTTGAACTCTCAAAACATCTTAATACACAGAGATACTTCCATTACGACAAAAGTCTCCGGAATGGGCAGAAGCAAGCGCTGCCTATCTGACAATAAATCTTCTTTAACCGAAAGCACAACAAGCAAGTCTTCTTTTATTGTTTCATTTATGATTTATGATATGATAGATTACTTTACTGATATTTGAATGGGCAAGAAAAAGAAAAATAGTTTCTAATTGTTCCTTATTATAGCATTCTATTTTTGTTTTTTTTCTTATTACAACACTGTGCTTTCAAGGTTCTACATTATTAAAGCATTGCTCTTTAGAAAATTTACCCACGTTAGCATTGAGACTGGACTTGATCATATCTTCGACAGACTTGGCAGCCCAGATAGCTGCCTCTAGAGTAGGTGCTTGACGCACTGGCACCGCGTACTCCCATGGAAGTCCTTTTGCGTACTTGTCGATTTTCGTCAGCTCATCCGGAACAAGACGCAAGGCGAACTCCATCTTCTCTGTGAAGTTGTTGGTGTATTCATCGATTGACATGCTTCCCTTCTTCAGGGTTAGAAACTGGTTCTCTAGCTCAAGCAGGTTTTGAGCTGAGCAGTACTTTCGTTTGAATTGCACCAGAAATTCTGCCCATGTCAGTTGCAGAGGCTCATTAGGGCTCAGAGTCTTCCCCAAGGTATTCCACCAACGTACAACGCCTCCTCGAAACTGACGCACTGCAAATGTGGTCTGTAGCTTCCCTCTACAACCGCATGTCATGAAGGCTAACTCCATCTCCGAGATCCAATCCATGACCCCGATCGAATCCTCCTTTCCAGTGAAAGTCGATGGCTTGCAAGTCAGAAAATCCTTGTACTTGCATCCATTCCTCTCGACCTCGTCATCTTGGTTGTTTTGTCGAACTATTGGTGGGTTGACTTGACTAACAGTCCCACTGTAGTTTCCTTCCTCAGTCTGCCCTTCGTTCAACTCGGGCTGTTCGATCTGAATAGTGGCTTCCTCACGATTTTGCTGGAGCAAACGTCTAGTTCCTCCATTTGACGATCCAACATCGCTTGCACTCCGTCCATTGTGACTGGCTCAGCAGCGGCTTCCATCACCGGTATTTGCTCAATCACTGGGGGTTGGTTTCTGTTCCCATTTGCATTCACGTTTCCGCTACGGGTTCTTGCCATCTTGATCTATACACCAAATAAGGTGAATCTAGATCTTTACTTAGGATTGACGGTTAAATCATCCTTATCACTCCGAAACGTTTATATGCTAGTTCTAATATCGTAGTCGTACGTTTAGAATCCTAAACACATAAGGTTTCCAGATCCGGTCGGCAACAGACCATAGATCCGAACAAGTAACAACATATCAGGCACAAGTATTTAGCACATAAAAGCATTTTAGGCATAATTCCTAAAATAAGCTAGTGCTCACACCTCACAATCATCGCTTAGCATTCTAAGTTTAAGTCTAGAAATAAATTCATATTCCTAGTTCGCTTAAACTAATGCTCTGATACCAACTGTGACATCCCCAAAATCACGGCCAGAAAAGACCGATTTTGTTTATGCTTTATAAAAATCAGAGTACTTCATTTTATAAAAAGGTTGCGGAATTTGTTCCCAGAAAAACATGGTAAATACGTTATTAAAACATTTTCGAAGAAACATATTTATTTCATTTTAAAACGTTTGGGATGTCATCGTTAATACAGGAACATAAGCATAAACAGAACTTACAATTATTCACACTAGTGGTCTACATCTCTTTAAATCTCTCAGTGTAATGTCACTTCATATCAACACCTGTGATATAAATAAACTGAGTGGGTCAGGTTGGGAAACCTGGTGAGCACACAGGGATTTCAATCCCACAATGTTATACCATATATATAGTTTAAAATTCACAAAATATACAATTTCACCATACATATATATAAACAATTCTTATCCCACCCCGTCGATCCTCGCAACGAGGCTATCCATACTCTCGGACCTAAGATTAGTCGTTTTACCTACTCCATACTCTCGGATCAGAAATGAACGAATTTACCAAATCCATACTCTCGGACTAGGGACGAATGATTAATCCATACTCTCGGATTAAAGACGAATGATTATGCCTAATCCATACTCTCGGACTAGGGACAATAGCTAATCCATACTCTCGGATTAACGACGAATGATTATGCCTAATCCATATTCTCGGACTAGGGACAATGACTATGTCTAATCCATACTCCCGGATAAGTGACATATACTAACTTCTATTCTCTGAGTTTAACTCACTTGTACTCGTAAGAATATACTACCCAATATTCCTCATATTTAATTTAGGTCTACTCTTTATCCTAAATTATCAAATATAATCAGGTATGTTCTTTAACACGAATTTCAAGCAACATCAATTAACTCGCACATAAACATATAATTAATACTTCAATCAATACTTGTATTAAAATCATGTTCATGAAAGGGACTATGCACTCACATGAGAAGGTGGTGACTCGGTACTCGGACAGCGCTTCGTTTACTTTAAAATAATTTCCTTCGACGAAACCTAGTATTATCACCAATAGATTTTAGTCTATTATTCGTCGAGACTAATTAATAGTCTAGCTATTATTACTATTATATAAGCGTTAAAAAAAATACTTATATAACCCGTAATAATAGCCCAAGTATTTATTATATGTTCTTAATAACGTTAATATAATTAAATAAAAACTATATTAAAAATAACGTAGGCGTAGCTCACTTACAGCGGGTTTTATAGAAAACCAGGCTTTGCTTGGAGCAGCGTTTCCGAGCCGAAAAGCTCTTCTTCTCGGAGCCGTCGAGCACTCCAGGGCTTCCGCCTCGTGCTAGGGAGGTTCCCTAGGCTTTTCGGGGGATTTCGGGGCTAGAGAGAGGTTCTAGAGAGAGAGTAAAGAGAAGAAAGAATGGGAAAGGTGTGAAGAAAATGAGGGTGGGAGAGGTGGTATTTATAGGGTGAAAATGGCTGAACTTGGTGCCACATGTCACCATCTAGTGGCAAGACTTGGGGAGAAAGCAATGGCCAAAATTGTGCCACATCACCCATTTTCGCACAACACACTTCCGACTTCTAAAATCCGTAACTTTCACATACGACCTCCGTTTTTGACGTTCTTTATATCCACGCATAGGTAAAAATAATATCTACAACTTTCATTTTGACTCCGTCAGCTAATTCTCGACCGATCTTAAATTTAACAGTACGAGGCGTTTAGACTGTTAAATGACCGCGAAGAATTCGTAACTCCTTCATACAGACTACGTTTTCGTATGTCTTTTTACCGTTGAGTTCCTATTAATGAGATCTTCAACTCTCATTTATTTCACGTAAGCCAAAAACCGCTCGAACTAAAATTCGAGTTTCGGGCTGTACACTGCTAAGCCGAATCTTAGAAAAATCATAACTTCCTCATACGAAGTCAGATTTGGGCGTTCTTTTTATCGACGCTCTTCGTTTAACATATTCTACGACTTTTGTTTAGATTGCTAAGGCTAAAAAGTCTTCTATCGTAAATTCACTATTTACGTCTTCCGGTGCCGTGCCGGTTTTGCCGTAAAACTTCGGCGGGCCATAACTTCTTCGTTATAACTCGGATTTCGGCGTTCTTTATATGTATGGAAACCTTGTGGCATATTCTAAAACTTGGTTAAGACTATTCATTCTAAATAATCTTTTGTCGAAAAGTCATTTTTGACCCCTATTGCCCCTAAATTGACTAGCCCGGATCTGCGGGCGTTACATGCATCCTTGCTAAGAAGTTAGTGGAGCATGTGTGGTTTACCAGCACACTAATTGGTTCTAAGAAAAGGTGGCAAATGGTGATTCATTGTTTATCATAGTTCGGTGGAGCGTGTGTGGTTTACCGGCACATCGAATAGGTGATCGTTACAATGAAGGCACCGTGTAGATTTGCGTGGTTATTCACACCCACTTTGTGATCCTCGGCATCCCAGTTACAAACGAGAGGGGCATATCGAGATTTAAACATGTCATTGAAAAGTTCAATGAATCTCATCGAAATCTAGGACTTCTCAATGCGTTTAAAACTTATAGGTAATGTTATCATGGTGGAGAATTAGTGAATCGTCATTCACTTACTTTCAAATTGTTTGCATGTTGGATTACGACATCCCTTTTCTAATATGTAAATAATGTTGTTGGATCCTAGCCCTAATTTTTCTTATTGGGTGATAATTAGGGATTCAAAGCAACTCGAGAGAGAAGAACTTGGGAGGTGTAGGAAGAGAATGAGCCATTGGAGACTATTTATAGGCGATTTTTGGGGTGCTCTTGGGGTGCACATTATGCATTTTAAGGCGACGTCTCCCCAGCCGCTTTGTATCACGTGTCGGCCTCTCTGTGGTCTGCGTTTTCACTTTCAAGAGACGTACGTCGTGCACCTAGCGCGCACCGCGCGCAACACAAAATGCATATTTTGTAAATTCCATAAATTCTTCATACAAACTCCGTTTTTGATGTTCTTTATATCCTCAGAAAGCTCTCAACGAGATCTACAACTTTCCTTTAGATTCCATTGGCTAATCTGACTTTATTTTCGTCCCTATTTTTATATGATTAAATGATTTTGCTAAAATCATAATATTTGCGTATGGACTCCGTTTTTGGCATTCTTTTTTTCTCAAAATTCCTATCTTAAAGAGTACTACGATTTTCCTTTTGGTGACTTTAGCTAAAAGTCAACCATTTTTTTTTTGTAGCTTTTTATGTCACATATTCCTTATGCACGACTGACTTTTATATCTTATAAAAATCATATCTAATTCATACAGAGTCAGATTTCTATGAGATTTATATTTTCGAAATCGGAACGACATGTACTTTCTAAATATATAATAATATATATATGTTTTGGCGCACTTATTTTTTACGGTTTACAAATGATTCAACTTATTTTTTCCTAATTTTCTTAATATGAAACTTATATTATATAGTGTATAGCGCGCACAACTACAGATTATCCTATTCAAGGATTTAGTTTTAATAATTATTACTTATTATGTGTAACCCGAATTTGTGGTTATTACAATAGTCTCACAAAGATGCAAATGTGCATAAACCAAATCAATAAACTAGTGATAATTTTCATGAGTCATCACAAGAATTATCAGGTCCATTCATAAACTTTTAAAGTTACTTTAAAAACACGTATGGACATTTTCTTACCAAAACAAAAGTCATCAATGTTTTTCAAAAACCAATATTATCTAAATAATATAATAATTAAAACATGCAAGCAAAATGGCTCTAATACCATTTGTTGGGTTTTATTTACAATTTTAGTTCTAAAAAACGAAAAAAATTAGCAATGAAAGCATTATAAAAATTAAATAACATAAAACTATTTTATACTCACCAAATATCATTTTGAATTAACATGAAATACCAATCACACCCATAGGAGGTTCAAGAATAACAATATTTGAAGACTTTAAATCCTATTAGGAGGAGTTTCCAAGTTGATGGAGATGGTAATAATACAAATAAGAGCTCATCTAGAGGTATTGACCAACAAGTAATTAAGACATTGTATGTTCGTTTATAACTTGCAATATGAAAACTCTTAATCTTTTAAGCACAAAACCAATTTTGTCTTAAAAGAGAGTGTATGTATCAAACTTATTCTTTATGTTATACCGCTTTAGAGAGTAGAAGAGAAGAAAAGAGAGGTTGGAGGTTTCACTAGTAAAGAAAAGTCGCACGAAAGCCTTTATTAATCGACTATTGTCCTTTGTGTCTTAACACTTTAAGACATACCGTACCTTCAATTCCACATGCTTAATGATTATAATAAAGCATGTATTGCTTAATAAAATAAGAAAATGTGATAAAAGTGTGTCCTCTTAGAAGGATATTGGTTTTGGCAAGTAAAAGGGGAGGGAAAGATACTCATTTTTTTTAGTATATTATGTATATTTTTAATACCACGACCATTTAAGTTAAAAAATATATACATGACATCATAAATCACACGTTATGATATTATTTTGATACTAACATTCAAAATTATTTTTTTCCATAAAATATTAATTTCTAATCAAATTTACTCTTGTTAATGTTTATCAAAAATCAAATTCTTATAAATATTTAATTTATGTCTACTTGTTATCGGTGACTATATAAAATCATATGTTATTGAAAATATTATTTTAAAATGATTCTTAAGCATTTAATTCCTTCAAATAATCTGATTAAAATCCAAGCCTTATTTTTTTCAGATCTTGTGTGGCAGCCTACCCTATAACGGTAAAAGTTTATTGTGATAATGAATCAACTATAAATGTTGCTTTAAATTTTGCTTTCCATGATAAAAAAACCATTTTGAATTTGATGTACATTTTATATTGAAAATTTTTCAAAAGAGATTTTAAAAATAGTTAAAATTGTTTCATAAAACAAATTTTTTACAAAGTTGTTGACCTCTAATCAAAATAATTTTTTAAGTACTAAACTGGGTCTTATATATCTATTTAAAAAAAGTTATTTCAAAACGGTCTCGTTTCTTGATGTTGATCATGAGATGGGTTTTGAGAATAATGACTTAATCACAAGATTAACATTTAGCTTAATGGAATATTAACTTAAAAAGTTTTATGCTGGTTATTGAAGATAAGGGTATAATATGTAAAAACTGTGAAAATATGAAGAATGAAAGAGTTTCAGCTTAGAGGAAGTAAAGTGTAGATTTGCAGAAGACGAGGGACTGCGGCTCGTTTCTCTTGAGGTTGGAAAACACGCGGACCCAACTCGGGTCGAACCTCACCGGGTTTTAACTGTACTTGAACCGCTTCATGACCCGGAGCTTAAATACAGAGACATACAGAGGATTCGTCATTTGTTCATTCTCTCTACACACACTTTTCTCAGACGTCATATTCTTTTGTTTATGTTTAGGGTTTTGTTCTAGGGTTTGTTACTGTTATTTACGGACTTCTGTAATTGTTGAGTGTAATCTGTACTGAGCTTTGGTTGTATTTGTATTCCGTTTATAATAAAAGGAGTTCGTTAATTTTTTAACACTATCCTTTTAATTTCTTTTGTTTCATAATAAGAATCACTTGTGCACATATACTTCTTTACAAAGCATCGGAAGCAACGAGCGGAAGCTTTTGAATAATTTGTTCACAACTTCACGTAATAACTTGTATACTTCTTTATAAAGCAGCGGTATCAGCAATCATACACAGATTCACATAGAGGACAGCCATGTACGTTTTTTTGTTAGAATTATCCTTGTTTATACGAATTTATCACTTTGTTTTGTGGTTTTTTGTTTTAAATCATTTGATCCTTGACCAAAGTATATGGCAGTTTTGATTGCTTTGCTAATCGTAGATTGTATCCCACGTTTGATTACTAAAGAATGTTATGGAGGAATTATTTTCTTTTGATAGGAAGCTTTGAACTAGAGACCAGTTCCAGCCCAAAAAAGTATTCTAATTGTATGACTACTATTGGGGCTTACAGGATCCCCCTCCCCTTCAGTTTTTTTTTTCCATAAATTACTATAGAATCTGGCTTTATAGGCTAAACCTAAAGCTTCCCATTTTATGTGTATCCTCATTTTATATATATATATATATATATATATATATATATATATATATATATATATATATATATATATATTCATTTTTAAAATTTTAATAGATAGTGAACAAAGAATGAAAAATAATATTTTCAACGTAACACTGTTTCATTGGCTATGTGCCTCAACAATTAGTTTATTGGCAGTTGTATTGAAATAAAAAAAAAAAACATAAAAATCGATGAGTTCTACTTTGATAAACAAAGAAAATTTATTTATTAATAGTCCTCTGTAGATTTTTGATATATGAATCAAATTAAACTTGTTTATATTGTGTAGAAATTTTGGTTTCAGCCCCCTTAATTGTTAATTGTGATGGGCGTGTTCCACCGTTTAGGGCTCTGTTTCCAACCATACCAATATCAACAACATATTGACATTATACCTCCTGAAATATTACAAAATCAAAGAGTTTGTGGGCTAAGTATGTAGGAATAACGTTGAGGAGAAGTAGGCATGCGATTTTAAAGATACAAGGTATGTGTGGGGTTTTAGAAAATTATTTGAGTTGGAAAATTGTGGAAAACAATATTTATTGTTTTTTCAAAGTTTTTCAATCTTTGTAATGTTAGAAGATGGAAAATTCTCATTTTCTTGGCATTTTTTTTCATAAAAATGTTGACCAAACAAGCTCTTAAAGTTCTAATTTTTCTTAGAACAGCTTTCCGGACACCTCATTTTCCGTAACTAAAAGGAGCCTAAAGGGTTTTATGTGGTCTTCACAAATCCCAATTAAAAATGTTGAAACATCATAAAACAGTTGATTTCAAATCTTCAATGGAGTTAGCTTAACAAAATATACTGCAGGTTAGGGCTGGCATAGGCATAGGTGCGACCTGGGCCATTGATATCAGGGGAGCTTCTCTTGTTCTTCCATTCAAGACTAATGTTGTTCACTCGATGTCTACTACTTTGGCTATATATATATATATATATATATATATATATATATATATATATATATATATATATATTATGCTGCCCAACAATAAAAACAAAGCATGAACATTGCAAAATCCTTTTTGCGTTAAATAGTACTGGATTTCAATTTACTACAGCAAATAATACAATAATTTAAAGTAACATGTATTTGTAGTTGGCGGTTTGTTTATTTATTTTTTGAAGATAAGCACTGAAACTAAGGGCATAAGTAAGTCGATCTCTTTGCCCAGGTGGTCTGTGTTTACCTGTTTGTTTCGTAGATTATAGATTCTTTCCTGTAAACACTAATTAGTGTAAGTTCATAAGTCTTTTCGTTCACCGATGTGTGCTCTAAAGTGATTTGTGCTTGAAAACCTGTTTAGATTTGTTTGTGTAAACATTGGTGTTATTTTGATAAAACTATCTTTGGTTCCTCTTCATGTGCATTTTTGTTGATGATTTTATTATATTTCTCTGACCACTGATTTACTTATGACTATTTTGTTGTAACAACAGAGCCCGGACATAATCTGCTGGCCTTCCATTTTGGTTTGAAACCCTAAATTTCTTCGTCTGATAATGAATAATTCAGCAGCTTCCGTGCCTGTAACTATGGAGCCTGTTGATCCGGTTCATCGGTATGGTTGTGGGCATGGACGTCTTAAGGCAGGGCACACAATTGATGTCAAGAGAAATACTGTGAAGATCGAGCCCGATCTCAATGACACCGAAAAATACCATGTGACGTTCAGTTATGACGCTCAGGTTGATGGCTGGTAAACTTTTTTTTTATTTTTATTTTTGTGTATATAATTATAACAGTTTTGTCAACATCTTTCCATTCATGCATCTTTTAGATACATCAAGTTATATATTGTTTCCCTGGCAGTATAACCGTTTGTATCTATTATTGGGTGGGTCAAGAAAAAAAAGAGGTGTTCAAAACCTCTAAGAATGCCGAAAAGAGGCCAGGGCTAGTCCAGAAATTCAATGAGAAAGGAGATGGAGTCAAATTTCCCTTACATAAGAAGGGCTTAAAAGATGTCTATAAATTAGAAATAGTGGCACAGGCAGATGAAGATGGAAGTAAGAATTGTATTTTGGAAAAAACGGAAGCAGTGGTTCAGAACAAGAGTGGTATAACCAAGGTTAAGGTAAAAAATCAGATTTTATCGGTGAATGGGAGGATGTCTGTGTTTGTTGATTTGAATGGACGTAGTTATTCCACGCAAACGGATGCGGATGATCCTTATAATGGTTGTCGCATCTGTTTTGATGAAAAGAATCCTGGCATTGTTTTTCCCATTGGGGGGTTACTACTTATTGAGAAACCAATTGCAGAGGAGAGTAATGGGACTTGTCTATACAAGGGAACTTATGATGAATCACCAGTTATTGCGGGAAGGATTCCCAAGGGGAATGGTACAACAGACGAAATGATTCAAATTCTCAAGAGATCTAATCTGCATCATTCTAATGTTCTTTGGCATTTTGTTGAAGAGGAGAATGAAGATTTTGTTTTTTATGTTTATGAGAGGTGTGAATGCAGCTTACATGATTTGATATCATCAGTTGTTCATGATAAAAAATCGAATGAATACAGAGTGACACTTCCAGGTTTCAACAATCTGAAGCTGTGGAAGCCTGATGGTGTTTCTCCTTCAGAGTGCTTGTTGAAACTTTTGAGGTAGACCATTTTATTGTTATTATTATTATTATTATTATCTTTTTTCTTCGTTAATTGTCATGTGAGGCAATTAAATGATATTTGAGAAAATCATGACAAAATCGGTAAAATTGGACATGCACCTTATTTCTATCTCGAGTTCTTCTTCATATGTTTTTTTTCATGACTTTATTTTTTGAAACTCATAATGTCTATTGGCAAATAAAAATCACAGTGGCATAGTTGAAGGAATTGCCCATGTCGAGGAACATGGAATTATTCCAAACTTAAACCCTCAATGGATCTTTATATGCAAAACTCCTTCCGGTATCACTGCAAAAGTCTTGGGAATGGGCATTAGCACATCAGGCAAATCTTCTTTTATAATTTCATGTAACATATGATAGATTACTTCACTCATATTTGAATGGGCAAAATGCAGGAAAAAGAAAAATAGTTTCTAATTGTTCCTTATTATAGCATTGTACTTTTTTTTTTCCTAAATAAAGCATTGGTCTTCAGAAAGTTTACCCACCTTAGCAACGAGATTGAAATTATGACGGAATGACACAAGTTAACATGTTTTTATCCAATGTCATCGTCCATACACATGTGATGTTATGCTGACGTGGCTTAAAAGTTATAATCTTATTGCTATAATTGATGATGCTGTGATGAGGAGTAATCTAAGACTAGTATAATGCTTTAATATGGAAAGGAAAAGGAAAATGTACTATGCTCTAATAAGGAAAAAATTAGAAACTACTTAATATCTTGTATGTTTTTAGTTTTTAATTTTCATGGCATCTGTGTAGGACAAACGACTGTTGGGGATTCATTCAATTTAGGGCATCTGTTTTGTTTTTGTATCACTGCTGGTTACCTCCCGTTTGATGACGAGACAGTGCAAGAACAATTAAAATGGATCCCTGAAGCCTCTCATCTTATCTCTCGCCTCCAGAATACCAATCCGGATTCCAGGTATAATTCTATAAACTTATCTGAAATTCTTTCCATTATGATAAATTGTGGTGAAATCAACTAGTTAAAACTACCATGGGGCTGTATAAATTACACTTGCTTGAGTTGATAAGCATATTGATTGATTTCATGTTTTAATAATTTGAATCTGCATTTATTTTTCTACGGGAAAACATACAGGACAACATTTGTATCTTTACCATTTCATCTATATTGCCCACTTAATTATCTCCTATATCGACTAAAACATTATACCGTTGTTATTATTATTATTATTATTATTATTATTATTATTATTTTCTTCTAAATACCAGCATCTGCAGTTACTCTATCATGATATGGCAAAGGGGAAAATACAAAAAAGCTTTCATCTTTTTATCCACTCAACTATTTCCTATAGTTGTGAATAAACCATTCTATTTTTAGACCGTTATATATGAAAACCATTTTTCCTTGTTACCCAGTTTTTCTTTCATATGACAAAGGGCAAGTTTTGACGAAAGCAAAATGTTGTTTAATCCTTTTTTTTAGGTATTGAATTACTATCATGGTTATCATAAAGAAATAATAGTTCAGTGGCTAAATCTACAAAATGGTAAACATACTTTTTGTTTTTTTTATACTTAGCTTTTTCAAGACCCATAACTGGGAGAAATGGTTTTTTATGAATGATTGAAAAAAGTATAATGTCATAATATGTATTTTTATGACCAGCCTGCCATGGGATTTGAACTTGGAGTGTTTTATATCAAGTGATTAATTACCACAGAAAATAGTTCTGTGGCTAAATCTGTAAAATGGTGATAGTACATTCTGCTTTTCTGTCTTTTGCCTATTTACAAAACCGGTAATTGAGATAAATGTTTTCTTTAATGTTCAAAAACTTCATAATTTTTTAACTAGTACAGAAAATTGTTAATCCACCAAATTGGCTCAGCTTTACTTTGTTTCCCCCTTTCCTATAACCAGGTAAACATGAAATCTGGACTTTTTAAACAGTCAAAAAAAAAAAAAAAGTACTGTATAATGATTTGATTAGTGTATGATTTATTAAATGGCCAAATCAGTTAGATGGTGAAAGTATGTTATGCTTTTCTGTATTTAAAGTCCACATACCCACAAAAACTACTCTTTTGAATTGTTAGATGAAGTATTAATGGTTTAATTATTACAGAAAACGACCTAACCAATAAAACAGCGGAACTCCATATTGTGTATTTTTTTGTATATTATAACCTATACATTTGATACGTCTACATTTGTTCTTATCCAGACCAACAGCCAAAGAAGTATGCGACGACATTTTTTTCTGGGACGCCAAGCAACATCTTTCCTTCATCAAAGATGTGAGCGACTGTGTGGATCCAGACGTCTGCAATGCCAAAGCCAAAATCCTACAGTTACTCAATATCACAGATCCACAAGCCTTACGTGGAAAATGGGTTAAATCTCAAAAGTTGGACAATGTGACCAATTCCAAAATCCTAAAATCACTTGAAAGCCTTCAGGGTTACAGCAATTGGAACACTTTAATACACCCCACACTCATAAATAACTTAGAGCGACACAGATATTACGATTACAACAGCGTATGTGATTTATTACGATTCATAAGAAACTGTTCAAATCACTATAAAACACTCTGGAACGATTCAAAACATTTGTTGGGGGGAGTGGAGGGACTCTCGACATATTTTAGCAGCAAGTTTCCTAAACTGGTAATGGACGTATATAAAGTTTTGGAAAATCATTTAGCGAATGAAGAGCTTCTTAATAAGTATTGTTAGAATGAGCAGTTTTAAGTTATCAAGTCTTTTCGACGCTTCTCGTTCTCTTATAGAATTTGGGGACTTGTCTCGAGCATGCCTAGTTTTGCAGTCTACTCTAGCAAAAAATGGCATTCTTTCACTGTGTGCAAGAAACGGGGATGATGAGGTTGGCTTTGCAGCGTTTTGTCAGAAATTACAGATGAAGAGGCACATAAAGACAAACAAATCTCAGTTGGATGTTGCCACTCCTGGTTAATGGGGAAAGGGCTATGGGCTATCTTCTCTGCAGGACTCACTCTCTCATAATCATGATCAGAAGGTTCCGATTAGTTGCTACATATTTAGTATGGCCTGGTATCATTCTGAAAGTAAGATTGTCATTCTGTTCTATTTGCTTTTTGCAAGACTTTAGCTCCCAGGTGACCCTTAATTTCAAGTGCTTGAGCTTTCGTGGGAAACAGACCCATTATTACTCTTCTCACTTGGACTTGGTTGGTGCTGCTCGTTGGTTGTCCCTTTCAATAGCTGGTGCTGCTGCTGTACTATGCTTCTTCAAGTGTTGGTGTGGTGTCATCTCCCATTTTGGTTGTGTTTAGTTTGTACTTCAGTATTTTCTTTTTTCCTTGTGCTGTATTCTGTATTTTCCAGCTTCTTGCTGGTTTTCACATATTTATATTATTTTAGCGGTTGAAAAAGAGTCTTTTTATTCAGTTTTGATGATTGTTTTTTTTTTTGGGAAATGTGACATGCTGTATGTAGTTTGTGGGATGGAAGAAAAGTTGAATAGATGATATTCAACTACTAAAAAGATAGTAGTTTGTGCATTTTACCCAAAACATACGATGAAAATGGTTTTGTATTTTATTTCCTACCATTAAGCAAAATGCAGTTATGAGGCTAGTCGATAAAATTTTGAAAGTACGCTTTTGGTTTTCTAATTTTGCGTCTTTCGAGTACCCTTGTAACAAAAATGGTTTTTAGTTTAATTACTAAAATATAGTTAATTCAGATAGATGTTGAAAGAATGTTCTTTTTGTATTCTCTCTTTCTAAAAGTTGGTAACTATCAATGTGACCATTTAAAGACATTATTTTAATTCATACAAAAATCTATATATGAAATGTTCTAATTAGGGATGTTATTCGGGTCAGGATCGATCCGAACCCGAATAAACCGAAAACCGAATAAGGATATTTGTATGAACCAAAAACCAAACCAAATAAGTAATACGCGTTCGGTTCGGTTTCGGCCCGAATAACCCAAATAACATATATGATTAAAGAGCCGAATAACCCAAATAATATTTGCAATGTGAGTATAAATATTATATTTTGTATGATTTTTTTAGCTTATGATAAACACGAATAAAACGGACAACATGGATTAACTATTTTTGATATATAAAATGTAAAATCTAACCATCACAATCTTAAGATATAGTTATTAAGCAACATATTAAACACTAAACATTAAACATCCAAAACACCAAAAAATCTATCTATAAGTATATAAGTTAAACATTAAACATTACATATGTATTTTGGGTAATGATTGATAGAACACAAGACTGAATAAGCAATCGTGCAAGGAGAAAAAAAATATGATTTTTCATATTTGGTTCGGTCATTTTGGACTGAATAAGCCCTTATTCGAATAACCCGGACCGAATAAGCCTTATATAGATACCCGAAAACCAAATCAAATTGCTTATTCGGGTCTAATTCGGTTCGGTTTGAGTTTTCGGACCAAATTCTCATCCATAATTCTAATACCATAAAATTATATTTTATAAACATCTTTGTGAAAAAGCACAATTTCTTAGACATCTTGTCAAAAAAAAACTTTATATTTTTCATGTTTGGTCCTATCTTTTGTATTGTATTCGGATCCATCTTAACATTTGACTATAATTCCCTTATTATTTTTCATGTTTGTTACGTTGTAAGTCCATGTCTAATAAAAAATTGAGCCCTTATTATTTTTTTTTTCAGTTTCTTATTATTTTTAAAAAAAATAATCAATTAATTGATTTGTTAACAATTGGAACCCACTCCCACCTCCGGTCACCTGCCACCCTCAGCCACCGGTTACTACCACCACACACACGCAACCACCAACAACCACTACCGGTCATGATAACCACCGCTAAACACCGAAACCCACCACCAGACACTACCTTTCCTACCCTCTCTGCATATATTTCGCTCTGAAGCATCCTCTTATACTCTGATCTGAAATAAATGTTGGTGAGAACTTAACTCTCTCCCTGAAGACGAGATCTAGGTTACCAGAGATAATGATAGTAGTTTCAACGATGACGGCTTTCGGCGAGACCTGCAGCTAGAACCAAGTTTCAGCTTGAATCTTGGTTTTGGTTTTAGTGGGGATTTAGCATGGATTAATGTTGAAATGTACAAAAAATAAATAATTTCCTGGAATTAAAGTTCAAAATCAGCCAATTTAACATCCAGATCAGACAACAAGCATAGGCACACAGATTGATTGAGATGTCCGTCATGGAATTGAAGTTAAAAAAAAAAAACTTCCTGGAACTTTGCTTTGAATCACCAAGCCTGCTTTCTGCACTCCCAATCGAATAAATCCTATGAATTTCTAGGTTAAACCCGATGTAAAAAATCATATGCTTTCTCTCAAAGCCCACTACCACCGACTACAAACATAAATGAAACCCAGATGCACAAAGCGTAAACTACCCAAGTCAAATGAACCCAGATGCAAAAAGCGAGCCTCTTTAGGGGTCGACTTCTAAGGTTGATGCAATCCCATTCAAACCTATGGCTATTTAGGTCACAAATGGGCAAGTCTGAGTCGGGGTTTCATCAGCGATGATGCAAGTGGGTGGTGGAGAGGGAAACAAAAAGAGATGCGGGTCAATGGTGAATAAGGAGGGATGAGATGCAATTGTCGGTCAAGAGGGAGTATGGAAGAGATGCCGTCGAAATCGTGACTTTGAACGAGAGGATATAACGGGATTGAGAAAGGAACATGAGGTAGCGGGTTTGGGCCTTTGGTTGATATATTTTTTTTATTAACTTTTTTTAATAAGATAATAATAGAAAAATGTAAAAAGAGTATAAATGTCATTTCAAGACTGATAGAGACTATACATGAAACAAAACAAAAGATAGAGACTAAACATAAAATTTTGGTAAAACATAGGACGTAATTTCATAATTTGTTCTAGGTACTCCTAAATACACGAATTATTCGTGTATTGTATAAAATTCTGTGAAAAAACGTCATGTACGTCCAATCCATTTTAATTGTCAATTTTTCATTAAGACCCTAGAACTTAGAATAATAATATATATAGCCCCTTTAACTTTGAAATCTTGTCATCTTATTTTTATTTATAATAATAAATTTAAAACATGTAAACTTTAAAACATTATATATATATATATATATATATATATATATATATATATATATATATATATATATATATATATATATATATATATATATATAAGATGAGTGTCGTTATTGAATTTCCGATTTGATTCCGACTGTCGTCAAATAACAAAATCATTAACACCGACCCAGGATAAAGATGGTTTTTTTGGGTCTTTGGCTAAAAGAGAACCATCTTGGTGAGGTGTAGTAAATGTTATCTTAGAATTTATGGATAGAACCCCCTCATGGGGAATCCCTGGCATTGTGGACATATTTTATCCATTGATAAGTTTTAGAAAGATTCTTTTCATCTCTCGTTTAAAATCATACAAAAATTTAACATAATTGGTTTCTAATTACGGCCAAACCATGTGATTAAATGACTATCCGGTTAAATGGTCAACCGTTTGAATTATCAATTTATAATGGTTAATAATTAAATAATGAATTATCAAAATCTTTTTTAGTAACTAATCCATTGGTTTAAATATAAAATATTTATTTATAGATATAAATTATAAAAAATATATATTAACTAAATAGTTTATTCAATTTTATCAGTTTATCCGAATAAGGTATCTTTATTTGGTTAATCAAACCGAATGAATCAAATATCCGAGTAACCCGAGCCAAATCAACCAACCATCATTTGGTTTGGTTCAGTTATTCGATTTAAGTTTTTTTTTATCATACCCTTATACTTTAACGACCGATTAATTTAATAATTTTTAACTCGTTTCTAGAAACATATATTTAACCACCCTTACGTCAACTGTTATATATAATAAATTAACGTCTTATGTCACGTCTTAAAATACGTCATAGCTCGCTTATAACTTGTCAATTATTTTTACGCCCTACAACTTATAATCATAAAACACCACAACTTATCGATTATTTTTAGTAAATTGTAAATTATTTTTACACCCTACAACTTATAACAATAAAACACCACATATTATAATAATTATTTTTAGTAACCCGCCGAGTAAGAACTGATTTATGAACTATTATTATCGTCAAATGTTGATAAGAGTTCTATTATAATGTATTAGTAACTTGTCAATTATTTTTAAGCCATATAACTGTTATACCTTCAGTCGAGGCAGCGGAATATAAGATTTGATTTGAAAATTAAATATAAATGTAAGGATATTTAATGAAAATAATATATTTTATTATTTTCAATATATATATATATATATATATATATATATATATATATATATATATATATATATATATATATATATATATATATATATATATATATATATATATATATATCTTAGAAAATAAAAGGTTTGATTTAAAAATCAATATAAATAGGAGGATGTTTAAGGTAAAATGAAAAATGACATTAATAATTTTGAATAAATATTTTTTATTAAAAAATAAATTTAATATTTTAAAATTGATAACTGACATCTATCATTTCAATCTAATTTTCGTGCATTTAGATTTAGATTCGTGTAGATAGAATTACCCTTTCTTCTAATATATAAGTTAAAAAGAGATTTTATATAAAATTAAATCTAAACTGAAAAAGGAAAAATGAAAGTTTACACCCATTTGTGGTCATGCATCTACTTTATTCCACCAGCCAATCAAAAACCCACCTAATCTTCCATCAAGATATCCACTCTACAACACATTTACTAGCCTTGGGAGCAGTGTACACGTTGTGATGTATGCCACTTAGGCTTCGACTCCTAAGAACATCCCCATACCCCTTAATCATATGTACATCCAACACATAAACACATTTCTTACAACTACCACAAAAAATAAAAAACCTAGCAACACATCTTCAAGATGTTACACTTTTACCCCCTTGTTTATAAACCAAGACATATATATACTACCACATAACTTCGATATAACTTTCAATATTGACTTTAAAAATATATATACAACTTATACTCATTAGCAGTTTAGCATTCTAAATTTCAATTAATTTCATAAAATTTAGTTACACGTTCAAAAAATACCCATAAACCGCGTATTCGAATCAGTTTATCTTCGTTCTGAATCCTGCCCAATCTCACAATCTCTACTCTCATTCGATATCGACCTCTCAACTTTCTGCCTCTTCTTATCTCTCGGATCTTTCTTTTCATCAATAAGCGATAACAATGTCTGAAGCCGCCTCGACCCGGCCCCACCGGAATCCGGTGCCGCCCGGGCAATGTTACGAAACCGCCGGAAAACTTGACAAAAGTAAATAAAAAGGGCAACGAAACACGCGATACCACAGATAAGAAAGAGACCCCAGAAACTTTTAAGGTGTAATCTGTCTGATTCAAGCTCTGAATTATCGGTGCTACATCCGCTTCTTATTAGCCATTTGTCATGGATCCGTTGAAGGTCTCCGTTTTCTGATAGTGTGAGGATTGCGGTTGATAAGTCGACTGCTAATGGAGAGTCACGGGGGAATGCCTGTAATGTGATTTGACCGTATTAGCCTCGGTTATTATTCTCAATTTGTAAACTAATTCGAGTTTTGTGGTTAAATGAAATGCAAAGATATAACGTGTTTTATTGGTTTGTTAATCAAAGCATCCTACTTTTGTTTTCTCGCGTTACATAGATTGTACTTTGAAAAATCTACACTTGAAAGTATAATCTTGTAATAAGAAGAAATGAAAGCATAAATATAGGATAAGCTAATAAATGAATGCATATTGATATTTTATGCATTTAGCCTTTTGATGAAGTCAAATTCAAGAGATAGGTTAAATACAAGATCTAGCAATGTATTTTCACTGATTTGTTTATTTTAAAACATCCTACTTTCATTTCTGCATGTTACAACAATGTACTTTGAAAAACCTACCCAATTATAGCAATATCATCGAAATACAAAGCTAATTGGATAGATTTTTTAAGGTATAATCACCTAATAAGAAAAACAATAAAATTATGACACTAAAATTGGGTTGATGTTTCGACTTACACAGCCTTAAAAAACATGAAAGTATAATGTTTAATCAAAAGAAATGAAAGCAGGATGCTATTATAAACAAATATGTGAACATACAATGTTGTTTCTTGCATTCAGCCCTAGAAATAAATAATGTCCTATTATTTCTTGAATCTGGATTCACCAAGGGTTAAATGCATAAAATAGCAACACACTTTTATTTACTTGTTTATTGTAGCATGTATTTCCATTTTTTATTACAGCATTGTAATCTTTTAAAGGCACTGGACTTTGAATAATGAACCTAATTACAGCATTGTACTTTCAACATGTTTTAATAGAAAAAGTATACTCCAAAAAATCTATCCAATTATAGGTTAATATAATGAGGTAGATTATGAAAAGTAGAATGATGTAATAGGAAGAATTGAAAGTATGACCCTATAAAAACATATAACTGAATATACGTTGCCATTTCTTGCACTTAATACGTCTATGATTTAAAGTTTTAAACATATGTTTTATATTTAGAAGTACTTCTATGAGATAACAAAGTACCCACATATCAATCAATTAGAAATTTCAAATCTTGAAAATAAACACGAAAAACAAAGAAATTAAATAAGGAACTTACAAATCCCCATCCGCTCTTGGTGAACTCGCGCCCAACAACCCTAAATTTGCACTGATTCGATAAGAAAAGCTCAACGTATGGTCGTTCATCAACAATGGCCGCCACCCCACCCTTGTCGGAGCCTTTTAGGAGTGCATCAGCGTAAGCATCAGGCGTTCCAAGAGGAACAAGTCTGGATTCAGAAATTCCGATCTCATCAACCAAATATCGTTCTGCAAAAGACCCCACTTGGTATCCAATTCGATCGTTAGTTTTTTTCAAGGTATCGATGCCTTTGATTGGAGAAGATAACTGTTGGACTGTGAGAATCGAAGTCAAACTTGCGGTGTAACTCGAATTGATTATTAGAACTACAAACAGCCATATGAGTAAAACTATACGTCCGAGAGTACTTGCGGTGTTCTCCCCTGCATAAAAGAAAACGCGTCACTCAATTGGAAAGAATTGCAATTTGATAGAGAGAGGCTAGAGCCGTTTGTGAAATTCTAGGGTTAAAAAGGGTATTTTAGTACTTTTTGTGAATTCCAAGTTTCAAATTCATTTGCAACCAAAGGCTTGACTGGATCACTGGAATGGAATGGAATCGAATTCCAATTCCAGCCAACCATTGCACTTTGACTTTTCAAGTCAAACGTTTCTCTCAATCTTCAAATATGGGTATTGTAACTGATTTGGTACCAAATTTCGTCCCAGATGTAATATATTTATGAAATTTCTCAAAAATCAATACGAATTTCAAAATTCAAGCATTGTTCAGTTTGACTTCAAAAATCAAACAGAGTCACTACAGTTTGACTTTTGAGGTCAAACATGTTGCTGTTGAAAAATAAGCAATCTCACTTACTATGTGCAAAAAAGAGAGTAGAAAGGCTAAACCTGCAAGGAAAGAAACCAAGAAAACAAGATATCATTAAGCTATGCCAAACTACACTTAGGTGGTGTTTCTTTTTGACTTTAACTGAATTAAAAGATAACAAGACTTAAAAACCAAATATGCATATATGTGTATATGAAAGAAGAAGAAAACTAACCATAGAATGGTTATGATCTGTCTTTTAGGTGTCCCTCTAAACTCATCATTTATCCGATGCTCTAAAATCCAAACCACAGTGCCAACCACAAGAAAGAAAAAAGCAGTGACAGCCCACAATGTCGGAGAAAACGGGCGCAAAAAAGCCCAAGCACCCGTGTTCATTTTCTTGAATGGAGCCACTACAACAAGCCCTGATGCAGCATATGGTTGTGTGAAATCCACAATTCTTGTTCGGTTTGTGACTATTGCAATATCACCAACCGCACCATCAAATACCTACACCAAAAGTTTGATTTTTAAAGCTTCTGTGTGCTATGAATTATTTAGGCATTGTTTAGGCCACTTTAGTTATGCATGATATGTTGTCACTGTACTGTGTTTGACATGCATTGGACTTAGACTGTGATGGATGTCAATGGGACAAAAACTGTAATTTTTTGTCACACCAAAAAAGTGGGACAAAGATTCGCTCTCGATGCCCTCCTCATCCTCATCTCGAAAACAGCCCTAGAAAGCCTGTCTAGCTCCATCTACTTGTTTATTATAACATCCTACTTTCATTTCCTTCTGATTGCACCATCGTACCATCATTTTTTTCTCTTATTAAGGCATTGTACTTTCAAAACGCTACCTAATTATAGCATGTACTTTGAAAAATCTATCGAATTATATCGACGAAAAATGCTTTGTATTTGGATGACATTGCTATAAGTACGTAACTCTTTCAGAGCACAACGTTTTAATATGAAGAAATGGAAGTAAGATGCTCTAATAAAGGAAAAAAAAACAAAAGTATGTTTCTATTTCTTGCATTTAAACCAATTAAAAACATTAATATTTAAAGTCAAACTCACCCCTGCTGCGATCAATCTCACAAGCTCGGTATAACTTGGATTTTCTTTCCCATTCCCAAATGGCACAAATTGATATGGAACTGCATACGGTAACAAATTAACCGCAGAAACAAACACGTCGATACAAAAACCTTTCGAAGAATTACTCCCCGGCAATTGTGAAACAAATTCCTTATAACTAACCCTAATCGGAACTGCAATTTTCAACAACTTTCCATTATTCGGGAAAACCCACCCCCGTGGTTTTGTCACTATCTCCCCAGGCCAAATCACACTATGAAGTTCTTGATTATGTGATCCATTGACTTTTTTCAAGTCAAGATTCTCGGGAGTCAAAGTTGACAAACCGGAACTATTTGACCAATATCCAACTGTTCGAAATCCGGTTCCGATTATGTTAAGAATATCGTATGCGGGGTTGACAAGACTTCGATCCGAATCAAACTTTATATGTCCGGTTAAACCAATAAAATCACTATTCAATATATTATCCAAAAGTAATTTTCCTCCATTAAAGATGCTCATCGCATCAAGATGAAGATCCGCAAGACCCGCGTTACTTAATCTTGAATCATTTGAAAAAGAAATAACACCGCCTTGATCAAAGAACGCATCAAGAGCATGAGCTATAATCCAAACGGAATCATACGCGTATAAACCATAAGAATTTAGCCCAAAAGAACCACCCGATAATTTTTTAAAATTTTCCGTAAAAGATTTAGAACCGGGGGTGTGTTGGCGTAGAGCAAGAACCCCTTGCATGTCGTCCATTTTATCTGATAAATTTGGAAAATTTGAATCTAAAGCAGACGAAAGCCAATCGGTAGCAATCCAAACGTACCCATCTTCCATCATTCCAAGATAACGCGCAACCGAAAAAATCAAGAATCCAATATCCGGATACACGTGAAGAACAATCACTCGCGATTCCATTAATGCAATTTTCACAAGAATATCCATGATTTCACTCCGCCCGTATCCCAATTCCGATTCCGACCCTGGTGGGATTCCGGCTTTGTATGATATTCTACAACGTCTTGCAGCTAAGGCATCATCTAATGCTAACACTCCGTTCCTTCCATAATCATCGTCTATGTAAATTGCAATGACTTCTCTCCAAGTGTAGTAGTCTATGATTTCGGATACAGCTGTCATTTGGTGTAAGTCACTTTGTGTTGATCTTATGAAATATGGGAATTGGAGGTTGGATAGTGTGGGGTCCGTGGCGGCGAATGATAAAAGAGGGACTTGTAATTCATTTGCTACGTGTGATATAATGTGGGCTACTACGGATGATTGTGGCCCCACGATTGCAACCGTATCGCTTTCCATAAATTGCAATGCTGTAAATGGTAAAAAGATAATTGTTCACAATACAAAATTCTATAAGAAATAGCAACATACTTTCAAAGATTTGTTTATTACAACATCCTATTGTCACTTCTTTATACAACATTGTACTTTGAAAAATCTACCCAATTATATCAATGTGATCCAAATATTCAAATTTTTTATCTGTTATATTTGGATAGACTTTTCAAAATATAGTGTCCTAATAAGAAAAAAACTGAAAGTATAATGCTATAAGTGGGTAGATTAACAAAGTAAAATGTTTTAATAAGATTAAAAAAATTACAAGTCTGTTATAGAAAGAAATGAAAGTAGTTACTCTATTTAGCCCTAGAGATAAAATAAAGGTATATAAATGCACATTAATCTACCTTCTGATAATCAGTTTTGTTACAACTAGTATAAAAATTAATTATTTGACATAAGTAAACACACACGAGCAGAAACTAGAAACAATCAGATAATCACTTTCAAAAAGCACCTCCAAACACCACATGAATCAAATTACCTATTTGCCCCTATAGATAATATGCAACATTAGCTAGGATTCATCAAGGTCCACAAGATCTACTCTTATTCTGCTATAAGAGGTAAAAGAGAAAGCATCTTTTGAACACCCATAAGTATTGCAACATTTCACTTTTCTGGATGTCCCACAAAAAACTTTTTATTTCAAGTTACCTCTTAAAACATTAAAGTGTGAGAGGGATTGATAGAGTAATATATGGTCTTTTTGAAGGAAATGAGATCATAATTTTCTTAAAGAACATAAATAAATCTAAATTATTTGATATAAATTCATGATTTACCTCCAACCATGCCAAGAAACCCACTACAATTTGAACTCCGCATTTCAATTCTAAGTTCTGATCCACGAAGAACAGTTGAATTGGCATTAACATCTTTAACAGCTTCTTCAATTGCAACTTTAGCAACTCTTCCAATTGTTGAATCAAAAGTGAAAATTGCTCCAATATTCACAACAGCTGGTCTTGTAGATGCATTATGTGATGTCAAACCATTTGTAAGGAAAACCCCCAAATTTAGTAACAGTGTAACAACAAGATTCCAAACAAGAACACTCATCATATCATATCAAATTTGATCCACCTGAAATCATGGGTTTCTGGGAATTTTAATTTGACTGTGGATTTAGGGATTTGGAAACTGAATTCTTCACAAAATAAAAAATAATAATAATAATAACAATCGAATGTGAACAGAGTGGTTACTTACCAAGATCATGTCAGAGCTTTAAAACCCTAATCTTGAAGAAATTAATCAAGAAAAATAAAACAAAGTGGAATTATGAAGGAACATCAAAAGGTAACCCACGAGAAAGGGTTCTTTCGTACACCCCACAAAGAAAAAGTTGAAAACAGAAACAGGGAATCAGATGCAATGCCCTAAACACAATTTTTTAAGAAAAACCCATGTCATAAAGATTCTTAAAAGCTTAACTGATTGATCAAAAACCCCAAAATAGAGGGACAGACAGAAAGCAAACTCAACTACAAATTTACTATTTTAAGAAAGAAAAGGTAGAAAACTAAAAAACCCTTCAGTTTTATATTCTGATCAGCTAACGTAATACATTTGGTGAAATTAAGTTTTAAAAACAGTAGAAATACCTGGGGTGGGTGTCTAATGTCGAATTAAAAGTCTAGAAACATCGTAAAACAGTCGACTTCAAATCTTCAATGGAGTTAGCTTCATAAAATAACACAGCAGGTCAAAGTTGGGAATCGAAAAAGGCTCTGATAAACATGGAAACCTGAATGTGGAAATCAAGACACAATGAGAATCTATCTGCGGGCAAGTTGAAGGGTCAATTTCTTAAAAAAAAAAAAAAAATCATTCGTTTTTATAATAATACTAATTACATGAACAAGGGAGTTTCTTTTCGTTTTGGCTGAAGGGTTTTTCTGGATGGGGGTAAATGAGGTAGGTGTGTATATAAGTACAACAACAAGATGACGAAGATTGAGATAAAATGGGGATAAGACTTCTTGGAAAAGAAAGAGATGCATGGATTTTATGTGGAAGAAAAGAATAAAAGTAGATTAGGATATAGAACGTGACAACATGTAACACACCCTATGTTTTGTTTAAAGTTAGATGAATATAATATTACATGCATAATTAAATATGAGATTAATCTAGCATTTAAGATACCCTTTGATGATTAAAAGTAAAAAAATATCGAGCCTCGGAAATCTTTGGTAGTGTTTTTATGAAGTGCGATTTCACATATGAGTTACAACACCTGGAGTCCTCTTTTATTTTTTTTCTATTAAAAAAAAAAAGAAAGATAGAGGCAGACTGCTAGCAAATGTAAATTGAATTAGTTTTGTTGGCATTTTCTATCCAATATACGAAAGAGTCCACATGTTCATCACTTGTATGGTTTTAATCAATTTCATGAACGGATTCACAAAATAAAATAAAATAAATAAATAAATAATAAAATATATTGAAGGGTTGTCCAATTATTTTTTAGAAAATTTGAATAATCTAACTTTTATAAACGTACAATTTTTTTTTGGTAAAAAATAACCACATTTTCCGGAATATATTGTTCCGTAGATATCTTCGGAATTTCGGAGTATGATTCCGTATCATGGGTCCGGAATAGATTTGACTTTTTTTTTGTATATAAGTTTTGCTTTTATAAAATTTATAAGTTTTTCTTTTATAAAATGAATAATTTTTTGTTTTTATTAAATATAAAAAGCAATTAAAATGAACAAGCAACTAATAAATACATAAACTAAATAAATGATGTGTATGTAGGTCATATTATAAATACGATGTTCAAATTATCTTTGTTTTTGTACCCCAAAATATATCCTCTAGTCGTTTTATATAACTCATGGCCCATGGACCGATGGTTTTACCCTCTATAGAAATCGATTTCTTGATGATCAACATCTCTAGGAATCAATACAAAAACACCCCACAATCCCCTCTACTGTTAGTATGTTGTAGTATGTCTGGGGGGTTGAATGTCTTCAAATCCAAAGAACCCAAAAACCAATGAGATTGTGGTATGTTGATTGGGATGTAAAGCTACAAAAAAAAAGGTTAAAAATAATTAATTAGTATATAAATACTCAGGTTATGTAATCCAAACAAAATTATATCGTATCACACTCTGCCCAAGCTGGGTAAACGGATTTGTCAGCCATGTCACTCCAATCATATGTATCAGTGTCGAAAGCTGACGGCACAACCGACCACCGAGCATCATCCGCTCTACGCTCTAAGAGCAATGAGATCCACATCATGATGTGTTGCCATTTTTTTTGCAGTAAAGTAAATATTAATATTAGAAGCGTAGTATGTAATAAGCAAAGAATTATATTACTTACATCACATGACAACCATCCTTCATGACTATCTGCATATAACTGTGTCCAAAATTCAAGTGTAACAAAACTGGTCAAATAATTGTGAGCAAACAACAGCAAACCATCTCGTTCTTTATATACAATGTGTACAGTAGGATCTACAAGATTGTCCAATGGTGTTGGTTGTTGTCGTGTAACACTTTTCCTCTTCATGTGTATCCATGATGACTTATACCATATGTACATAACTTTTTGGCATTTAGAAGGCCTAATAGGTGTTTACGTCGATGTTTTGTAATCATCCCGCAAAATCTCTATTACACCCGACGAGGGGATGACCAGAGACGGCTGCTTAGGGCCGACATTCAGTGGCTGTTCAGGGCCGACATTCAACGACTTTTCAGGGTTGATTACGACATAATCATCCTCCCATAACTCATTGTCATTGTAGTGTCCATGTACAGTTCGATAATGTATACTTGTAAACGATGCAAGAACATAATGACCATAAACAATGAAATAATTAAAAATGTACTTCCATCCCCTTTGAGGTATAAATATCGTCTCCGGGAGTCTTATTGATAAGTTTTAGAACAATGGCTAAAGTAGCCTCATGCTCTACTAAATGCTCCTCATGAGACCGCAACTGCTCGCGACATTCATGAACCTCATTTTTCAATTGACCGATCTCGTTCTGCAAGTCACTAATATATTTGGTCCTTGTCAATTGATGGGTCAGCAGCCGGTGGTGGTGGTAGTGGTGGGTGAGATGGATCATCTATCTGTGCCTTTTTTCTCGATGCTCATGGGTAGGAGACTTTTTGGGTGATGATGTTAGCGATGGGTTTTGTGCACTATTACAACCCTATGGTGCACATACAACCCTAATGCTTTTGATCTAAGTTTTCTCTAGTTATATATGCAATTTTCATTTTTTCAAAGCATGAAGCCTAACTAGCATACAATTTGATATTTGAACCATAAAAACTAGTTAGAAGATTACCTCTTGTTGTAGTTTGTTGAGTTTGGCCTTTCAAGAGCTTAGCACCCCAAGTGTGATGCCTCAAATGGTTCACAAAACACCAAGAGCAAATGGAGGAACTTGAGAGAGAAGTTAGAGAGCACAAATTCGGTTATATGCTACTTATAACACTTATGTCAATCGATTTTGGCTAACGGGTTACATATATATAGTGTAGAATTCATCCAATGACTCATATAGACTAACTCTTCATGGACTCTCACATAAGCTTAGCCCACCATAATTCAATCAAGGATCATTAGCCCAAACTATATGTATCACTGATTTACATAATCAGTCCCCGTATATTTAATTAGTCTCTTTTGATTACTAAATTAATTCCAAATTAATTTTTGATCAATACCAATTAAATAATATGATTTCTCAATTAATATATTATACTTATAATATATTAATAAATCACAAATAACATCTTTCTCAAAATCCATCCTATCAAATTACTTTGGAGAATGCAACCCATAATGGACCATGCTACTATCGGGTCAAGTGCATACAAATTATAGTTATGGGCTTAGACACCTAATCCAACAGGCTCCCACTTGGATAAGTCTAATAACTATAATTGCAAGCACGACTTCAAAATCAGATTAGCAATCGTGAAACATCCCAAAAATCATGACCAAAAATTTCATTTAAAAATCATTAATGAACCATACTTATCAAAACCCTTTCAACTAAAACACAAGTCATTGTATTAAATCAGAGTATCATTTAAAAACACATGTTCATTAGATCAGAGCAAAACATCCCAGGCTAAAATTTATTGGTGTGTGCAATGCAGTCGTCCCGAGCTCTTCCCTCTGCTACCGGAAGTACCTGAAACCAAAACTAAAAAGCGTATGTACGAAGCTTAGTGAGTTCCCCAACCGAACACATACCATACGCATAACCACATACTGGGCCCCCGCTCCTACCTCGGGACATGCCCGACATCAGACTTGCTCCGGTATCGGGCCTCGCTCGACATTAGGCCCCGCCTGGCATCGAGCCCCGCTCGGTATACATATTTGTTTCTCTTAGGCACCGCCTGTCTCTGGGCCCCGCCTACAATACACATACAATCATATAACATGCTAGTACATAAAGAAAACATACTCTAGTATATTCCTGTTCTAAGGCCTCGACTAACTTGGGCCCCGCCCCTGTCCTGCTACTGATGAGTCATGGAACCCCGTCCATGCTCCTGCTGATAGTGAGATACGGGCCCCCGCCCACACTCACTTTTCTCCTATCCTGGGCCCCGCCCCTACTCTGCTATTGATGATGTAACACTATAACATACACGTTTTGAAATCGTGTTTTAAGTAAATATTATTATGAAATATTAAGTGAATTTGAATGTTGAGTTCTAACAGATAGTTTTTACTAGAAATGAAGTAAAACTATGTTTAAAATCACTCATAAAATGTTGGAAGTCTTATGAGATTCCAATTAAAAAAAACCAAATAGTAAAATATAGCGAAAATATACTATTTGGAGTAAGTAAAATTTTATTATTGAAAGTTGTAGATAATCTCGTTAGAAACATTTCGGCGAAAACCTCATCGAAATCCGAATTATAACGAAGAAGTTATGACCAAACGAAGATCCGTGATAAATCCGGAAAATACCTTGTCGCGTAAAAATTTAGTTTTCGATAAACTAATTTATAGCCTTAATCATGCAAATGAAAGTTGTAGAGCTCGTGAAAACAATCAACTTTCATATAAAGACCGTTTGAATCTGACTTCGTATGAGGAAGTTATAATTTTTCGAAGTTTCAGCTTAGCAGTAGATAGCTAAAAACTCGAATTTTAGATCGAGTGATTTTTAGCCGACATAACCTAAACGAGAATTGAAGGTCTCGTCATTAATAGTGCAACGGTAAAAAGTCTGACGAAAACGGACGTCGGATGAAAAGTTATGAATTTTTAACGGATTTTCGTGTCCCGTTCTGTTAAAAATAATAATATTAAAATTAAAGTCAAAATTAGCCGACAAAGTCTAAACGAAAGTTGTAGAGCATAATTTTAGCTTCGCGTGCATATAAAGAACGTCAAAAACGGAGCTCGTATGCAAAAGTTATGGATTTTACAAGATTTGGCACATTTTTCATTTAATTTTCGTATGAATAGTGAAATGCCACGTCACCCTCGCTCGGAGTTGGCCACGTGTCCGAAGCTGTTGCGTGGCAATGCCCGAGAAGTGACGCGTGTCACACAGATGTCCGGAAGGCCACGTGATCCTCGCATGCCACACGTGATCTGACCCTCGTGTCATCCTCCCATTGGACCGAAGTTGGGTCCAATCCGAGGCTACCATTTGCGAGCCAGTTGTTCCGACCCTCGCACCCGAAGCCTCGCGTTGCTGCTAGCTGGTCCGAGCCTCGCAGCCACCTGCCTCCCTCGCATGCGCAACCCACGTGCGAGCCACCTGCGCACCGTCAGCGTCCGAACCGAAGACCCAGCCGATGACGCGCCTGAAGCTGATGACTCCTCGCATCCGAGCCTTGCCGAAGCTGCCATCTGGTCCGAGCCTCGCAGCCACCTGTCTCCTTCCCTTCGCTTCGGATCCGAAGCTCGACCCTATATAAGGGGTGCGAGCCCTCTCGGCTAGTTTTAGAAAATTTCCATTTTCACCCCCTCTTTCAATATTTTTACTATCCCGACATCCCCCGAAGCCCCGGTACTGATTTTAAAGCCCGAAACACGCCCCGAGACTCCCGAGAAGCCCGAAAAATTTATCTTTTCGGTTTCAAAGCTCTACCTTCGCAGAGCCCGGTTTTCAAGAAAACTCCCGGTTTTCAACGACGAAAGTCATATTTAGAACCGAAGTACTGCCCAAATTAATATTTTAGCCCCCGGTTATTTCACGGTGAGTTTAATATATAGAAATAATTGTATGTTATGTGTTATATGTGCTACATGCTTTTCAGTGTTATTATTCCGGGTTATTTTATTTGCTATTTTTATATAGCAAAGAAATACCTTTGACCATGTGATCAGTGAAAGGACTTAGATTCACGTTGATACTGGTATGTAGCCTCTGGCCATGTGGAACATGTCTCCGTAAGAGAATGAATTCTATTCTATGGTAGTGGCAGAAGGTTAGATAGGGCTACAAGCCTGAAATCTACCGAAATGCTAATCCGAAGTTGTATATCTTCTGTGCCGTTTGGGCCAAAGCTTTATTGATGTATATCAAGCATGGAAATTGTTATGTCTCATTGATTGTACATCTTTAAATCAAATCAATGATTGATATGGAATGTTTGTCACATGATTCACATATTCCCTTGTTGTTCCTTGTTCCTCTTTGCTTCTGCCCTATTAAAGTATATATATGGCATAACGTTATGTTGTATCTATTATTGAACTCACTAAGCGTCACCGCTTACCCTCTCGATGTTTAACAAATTGCAGGAGATAGACATCCAATATAGTTATATACTGGTAGAAGATTTTTGAATAGTTTGAAACTATTGTATCGATAGAAGCTTAAGAATAGTATGAAACTATTGTATTTTGCACTCCCATATGTATAAAACTATAGAATCCTGGGAAGTTATGTAATATATAACACTTTAAAATAGTCGGTTTGTATCCAGCAGTTTGTAATCTCTTTATCAATGTAAAATATTGTTTTTATGAATATGTAATTCGAGTAACTATATTGTCGAGTATGAAAGTTTGGGTCTTTCATAAATACGAAAGTTAGGGTCTTTCAATCATGGTATCAGAGCAGTAGTTTGAGTGAACGAAATTCCACGGATTGGTATTTAGACTTAAACTATTGGAAGTTCAATATATGAACTTAATCATTGTAAGTATAGGGATACAAACCATAGGAAATATATAAGTAAAAGTATTAGGTAATAATAAACCCTAATATTCTAAAATACAATGTTACTCCGTATTGCAGAGCAATGGCTGAACAGGTTAGTAGCCATACCCCTGAGGTTGGTGGAGGTCCTCAACCCGAGGAAGTGAATACTCCAGTATCTCCTCGCGAGGAGCGACTATTGGGTAAACTTACCGGTGTTATTCGACAGACTCTCGAAGAACACAAAAAGAATGATGATAAGGGAAAAGAGAAAGCCACTGGAGAATTTTCAAAAGGAGAGGTGACGCGTCCCTCGTTCAAAGATTTCAAGAGTAGTGGTGCTACAGAGTTTTCCGGTGTTCTCAATCCCATTATGTTCTTACTTGGATCCAGAACACAGAGAAAGTGTTTCGTATTTCTCATGTGGATAATGAAGACAAGGCTAACTATGCTTCCGCAATGCTCATCGGAGAAGCCTTAGTCTGGTGGGAAGCAACATATGAAGCTCTCAACGAGTTTGACCAGGAGAATTTAGCCTGGGAAATGTTTAAAACTCGTTTGCTAGAGAAGTATTGTCCTCTAGACATGAGGAAGAGATTGGAGAAGGAATTCCTCGAGCTTAAACAAGGAGGAATGACTGTGAATGAGTATGAAACTCAGTTTAATCAAAGATCAAGGTTTGCTACAAAGTATATTCCAACTGAAGACGAGAAAATTCAGTTATTCATGGAGGGACTACGACATGAGATCCACGATTTCGTTGCCAATCGAGAAGTTCTGTCATTCGATAAAGCCGTTGAATATGCTCGAAGACGTGAGCATGACTTAGAAATACGTGGTGCCACTGTTACTGCTCCGAAGCATCCACGTACTGAAAGAACTGTTCCTTCTTTTCTACCAGCTCGATCCGTTCGGACTGAGCCTGGTAATCAAGTTCAAGCTCAAAGTGTCTCTCGTGGACGCGGTAGATCACAATATTTTTCTATGCAATCGCCTTCATGTCGTATTTGTGGAAGGAATCATCCTGGCCAATGCAAAATAGACAAAGAATCCATTGTCTGTTATGGATGCGGAGAAAAGGGTCATATAAAGCCATCTTACCCAAGAAAGGATGTTACTTGCTATGCATGTGGTATTACTGGCCACAAGAAGCGTTTTTGCCCTACTCTTACTAGTCAGATGACGGGAAGTCAAGCTTCTGTTCAACAACCGGCGAGAAGCCAAGTCCCTGTTCAACAATCAAAGGGTACTCCAACTAAAAAGGAGGAGGTGCCGAAAGCTAGGGGTCGTGCATTCCAGATTACCTCAGAGGAGGCACGCGAGGACCCGAATGTTGTGACGGGTACATTTCTTGTTAACTCTAGACCTGCTCACATCTTATTTGATTCTGGTGCCTCAGATTCTTTTGTGTCTTACGAATTTGCGCATTCCTTTCAAATTTCTTGCTTTGTACTTGCGCAACCATTTCACGTAGATACTGCGCGAAGTATATCATTACTTGCTGATAAAGTCTATAGAGACTGTGTTATAGAAATTGAAGACTATACTTTTCTTGCTAACCTGATCCCTATCTCCTTGCCCAACTTTGATATTATTCTCGGCATGGATTGGTTATCAAAGAACCACGCAGAACTCTTGTGCTATGAAAAGATAGTACGCATTCCTATTGAAGGGGAGAATCCTATCTATGTCTACGGTGAACAAAGACTCTTAAAAATAATCTCTTTCCTTAATGCTCGTAAATTCATATCGAAAGGATGTTCTATCTATCTGGCCTAGCCACACAGTTGATGTCTGAAAAGTGGAGAAGAAAACTGTAAATGATGTTCTCATTGTTAACGAATATCCTGATATTTTCCCCGATGACTTGCCTGGCCTTCCTCCGGATAGGCAAGTGGAATTCCGAATTGACCTTGTGCCTGGTGCTGCTCCAATTGCAAAGACTCCTTATCGTCTTGCGCCAGCTGAGATGAAAGAAATGATGATCCAACTGCAAGAACTACTTGACAAGGGTTTCATTCGACCGAGTACCTCTCCCTGGGGTGCTCCGGTACTATTTGTCAAGAATAAAGATGGATCGATGCGGATGTGCATTGATTATCGTGAGCTGAATAAGGTGACTATCAAGAACAAGTACCCACTACCTCGCATCGATGATTTGTTCGATCAACTTCAAGGTGTTAGCTATTTCTCAAAAATTGATTTAAGATCTGGTTATCATCAATTGAAAGTTCACGAGCAAGATGTACCGAAGACTGCTTTTCGTAATCGATATGGGCATTATGAATTCCTTGTTATGCCGTTTGGTTTAACAAACGCTCCGGCTGTATTCATGGATATGATGAATCGGGTATGTCGCCCAATGCTCGATAAATCAGTCATCGTATTCATTGATGATATTCTAATCTATTCCAAGTCTGAAGCTAATCATGTCATTCATATTCGTGCGGTATTGGAACTTCTTCGAAAGGAGAAACTATATGCTAAATTCTCGAAATGTGAATTTTGACTTCGCCAAGTTCAATTTCTCGGCCATGTTATTTCTAGTGATGGTGTATCCGTAGATCCTATCAAAATCGAAGCCATTCAAAATTGGGAAGTGACCCGTAATGCTTCCGAAATTCGTAGTTTCTTAGGTCTCGCGGGATATTACCGGAGATTCATTAAAGACTTTTCTCATATAGCCGTACCTCTCACGAGTCTTACACGGAAAGAAGTGAAGTTCGAATGGGGTGAAACCCAAGAATTGAAAGAGCTTTCTCAACTCTAAAAGATCTTTTGACTCATGCTTCAATCTTATCACTCCCAGAAGGTGATGATGACTTCTCCGTATATAGCGATGCTTCAAGATTGGGACTCGGTTGTGTGTTGATGCAACGTGGCAAAGTGATAGCCTATGCCTCAAGACAACTGAAAGATTATGAAAAGAATTATCCCACTCATGATCTCGAACTCGCTGCAGTGGTATTTGCCCTAAAACTTTGGAGGCATTATCTTTTTGGTACAAAGTGCCAATTATTTACCGACCACAAAAGTCTCAAGTACATATTCAGTCAGCAAACTTTGAATATGAGACAACAACGAGCTATGGAGCTGATCAAAGATTATGATTGTGAAATCTTATATCATCCTGGAAAAGCTAATGTGGTTGCTGATGCACTTAGCAGAAAAGTTTATCGCAATAGTATGTGTTATGCCATTACTCATACTACAGTAAAATTCACTATTTTAGATGAATTAGAGAAATGGCAAGAAGAGGCCCTAAAGCCAGAAAATGTGAAGAAAGAAGGGATGATACATTATAATGATGCTCTACTTGATGATCCGCGAGGATTAAAAGTATTCAAGAATCGGTTGTGGATTCCAAAGATCAGTGGATTGAGACAGAAGATTTTAGATGAAGCCCATAAATCTAAACTGTCAATCCATCCTGGTACAAGTAAAATGTACTATGATGTAAGAGCTGATTATTGGTGTCCTGGATTAAAGAGAGACATTGGAAGATATGCACAAGAATGCTTAGTATGCTTACAAGTCAAAGCAGGGCACCAAAAGCCTTATGGAACCCCAGAAAGTCTTAGTGTTCCTGTATGGAAATGGGAGGAATTGTCCATGGATTTCATTACCAAATTGCCAAAGACTGCTAGACAACATGATAGCATTTGGGTAATCATCGACCGCCTGACTAAAAGCGCTCATTTTCTTGGCATGTGTGAAACGGCACCAATGGAGAAATACGCACAAGTATACTTGGATGAAATTGTGGCAAGACATGGTGTGCCACTAAAGATCATCTCCGATCGTGATACTCGCTTCACTTCTCATTTTTGGGCGAGTATGCAACATGAATTAGGATCTCGAGTTGCTCTCAGCACAACATATCATCCCCAGACAGATGGTCAAACAGAGAGAACAATCCAAACAGTAGAAGATATGCTTCGTGCATGTGTCTTGGAGTTCGGTGGTAACTGGGATAAATACTTACCTCTTGTCGAATTCTCGTATAATAATAATTACCACGCTTCAATCAAAATGCCACCATACGAAGCATTATATGGTCGCAAGTGTCGTACTCCATTATGTTGGCGAGACATAGGACAGAAGATCCTTGGAGGCCCTGAAATGATTCAAGACACCACCGACAAAATTCAAATCGTACGAGAAAGAATGAAAGCGGCCCAGGATCGATAGAAGTCCTATACAGAAAAGAGAAGACGACCCATAGAATTCCAAGTGGTTGATTTCGTGATGCTGAAGGTATCTCCATGGAAAGGCCTTATGAGATTTGGGAAGAAAGGAAAGTTAAGTCCTAGATTTGTTGGTCCTTTTAAAATCATCCAGAGAATTGGAAAGCAAGCATACCGCTTAGAATTACCTGAAGATTTGGCAGGTATTCATGATGTGTTTCATGTGAGCTATCTGCGCAAATGCTTGAGCATCAATGATGAGACAGTTCCATTATCCGAAGTGAAATTGGATGATAAGTTAAGATATGTAGAAGAACCGGAAGAGATCGTGAATGAAAGAACAACTAATCTACGTAATAAAGAAGTGGAGTTGGTGCTTGTCAAGTGGAAACACCATCGAGGCCTAAATTATACTTGGTAAAATAAGAATAAGATAAGAGCCAGATATCCCCATTTATTTTAATCGATGTAATTTCGGGGACGAAATCCTCAAAAGGAGGAGGTATTTATAACATACACGTTTTGAAATCGTGTTTTAAGTAAATATTATTATGAAATATTAAGTGAATTTGAATGTTGAGTTCTAACAGATAGTTTTTACTAGAAATGAAGTAAAACTATGTTTAAAATCACTCATAAAATGTTGGAAGTCTTATGAGATTCCAATTAAAAGAAACCAAATAGTAAAATATAGCGAAAATATAAAATTTGGAGTAAGTAAAATTTTATTATTGAAAGTTGTAGATAATCTCGTTAGAAACATTTCGGCGAAAACCTCATCGAAATCCGAATTATAACGAAGAAGTTATGACCAAACGAAGATCCGTGATAAATCCGGAAAATACCTTGTCGCATAAAAATTTAGTTTTCGATAAACTAATTTATAGCCTTAATCATGCAAATGAAAGTTGTAGAGCTCGTGAAAACAATCAACTTTCATATAAAGACCGTTTGAATCTGACTTCGTATGAGGAAGTTATAATTTTTCGAAGTTTCAGCTTAGCAGTAGACAGCTAAAAACTCGAATTTTAGATCGAGTGATTTTTAGCCGACATAACCTAAACGAGAATTGAAGGTCTCGTCATTAATAGTGCAACGGTAAAAAGTCTGACGAAAACGGACGTCGGATGAAAAGTTATGAATTTTTAACGGATTTTCGTGTCCCGGTCTGTTAAAAATAATAATATTAAAATTAAAGTCAAAATTAGCCGACAAAGTCTAAACGAAAGTTGTAGAGCATAATTTTAGCTTCGCGTGCATATAAAGAACGTCAAAAACGGAGCTCGTATGCAAAAGTTATGGATTTTACAAGATTTGGCACATTTTTCATTTAATTTTCGTATGAATAGTGAAATGCCACGTCACCCTCGCTCGGAGTTGGCCACGTGTCCGAAGCTGTTGCGTGGCAATGCCCGAGAAGTGACGCGTGTCACACAGATGTCCGGAAGGCCACGTGATCCTCGCATGCCACACGTGATCTGACCCTCGTGTCATCCTCCCATTGGACCGAAGTTGGGTCCAATCCGAGGCTACCATTTGCGAGCCAGTTGTTCCGACCCTCGCACCCGAAGCCTCGCGCTGCTGCTAGCTGGTCCGAGCCTCGCAGCCACCTGCCTCCCTCGCATGCGCAACCCACGTGCGAGCCACCTGCGCACCGTCAGCGTCCGAGCCGAAGACCCAGCCGATGACGCGCCTGAAGCTGATGACTCCTCGCATCCGAGCCTTGCCGAAGCTGCCATCTGGTCCGAGCCTCGCAGCCACCTGTCTCCTTCCCTTCGCTTCGGATCCGAAGCTCGACCCTATATAAGGGGTGCGAGCCCTCTCGGCTAGTTTTAGAAAATTTCCATTTTCACCCCCTCTTTCAATATTTTTACTATCCCGACATCCCCCGAAGCCCCGGTACTGATTTTAAAGCCCGAAACACGCCCCGAGACTCCCGAGAAGCCCGAAAAATTTATCTTTTCGGTTTCAAAGCTCTACCTTCGCAGAGCCCGGTTTTCAAGAAAACTCCCGGTTTTCAACGACGAAAGTCATATTTAGAACCGAAGTACTGCCCAAATTAATATTTTAGCCCCCGGTTATTTCACGGTGAGTTTAATATATAGAAATAATTGTATGTTATGTGTTATATGTGCTACATGCTTTTCAGTGTTATTATTCCGGGTTATTTTATTTGCTATTTTTATATAGCAAAGAAATACCTTTGACCATGTGATCAGTGAAAGGACTTAGATTCACGTTGATACTGGTATGTAGCCTCTGGCCATGTGGAACATGTCTCCGTAAGAGAATGAATTCTATTCTATGGTAGTGGCAGAAGGTTAGATAGGGCTACAAGCCTGAAATCTACCGAAATGCTAATCCGAAGTTGTATATCTTCTGTGCCGTTTGGGCCAAAGCTTTATTGATGTATATCAAGCATGGAAATTGTTATGTCTCATTGATTGTACATCTTTAAATCAAATCAATGATTGATATGGAATGTTTGTCACATGATTCACATATTCCCTTGTTGTTCCTTGTTCCTCTTTGCTTCTGCCCTATTAAAGTATATATATGGCATAACGTTATGTTGTATCTATTATTGAACTCACTAAGCGTCACCGCTTACCCTCTCGATGTTTAACAAATTGCAGGAGATAGACATCCAATATAGTTATATACTGGTAGAAGATTTTTGAATAGTTTGAAACTATTGTATCGATAGAAGCTTAAGAATAGTATGAAACTATTGTATTTTGCACTCCCATATGTATAAAACTATAGAATCCTGGGAAGTTATGTAATATATAACACTTTAAAATAGTCGGTTTGTATCCAGCAGTTTGTAATCTCTTTATCAATGTAAAATATTGTTTTTATGAATATGTAATTCGAGTAACTATATTGTCGAGTATGAAAGTTTGGGTCTTTCATAAATACGAAAGTTAGGGTCTTTCAATCATGGTATCAGAGCAGTAGTTTGAGTGAACAAAATTCCACGGATTGGTATTTAGACTTAAACTATTGGAAGTTCAATATATGAACTTAATCATTGTAAGTATAGGGATACAAACCATAGGAAATATATAAGTAAAAGTATTAGGTAATAATAAACCCTAATATTCTAAAATACAATGTTACTCCGTATTGCAGAGCAATGGCTGAACAGGTTAGTAGCCATACCCCTGAGGTTGGTGGAGGTCCTCAACCCGAGGAAGTGAATACTCCAGTATCTCCTCGCGAGGAGCGACTATTGGGTAAACTTACCGGTGTTATTCGACAGACTCTCGAAGAACACAAAAAGAATGATGATAAGGGAAAAGAGAAAGCCACTGGAGAATTTTCAAAAGGAGAGGTGACGCGTCCCTCGTTCAAAGATTTCAAGAGTAGTGGTGCTACAGAGTTTTCCGGTGTTCTCAATCCCATTATGTGCTTACTTGGATCCAGAACACAGAGAAAGTGTTTCGTATTTCTCATGTGGATAATGAAGACAAGGCTAACTATGCTTCCGCAATGCTCATCGGAGAAGCCTTAGTCTGGTGGGAAGCAACATATGAAGCTCTCAACGAGTTTGACCAGGAGAATTTAGCCTGGGAAATGTTTAAAACTCGTTTGCTAGAGAAGTATTGTCCTCTAGACATGAGGAAGAGATTGGAGAAGGAATTCCTCGAGCTTAAACAAGGAGGAATGACTGTGAATGAGTATGAAACTCAGTTTAATCAAAGATCAAGGTTTGCTACAAAGTATATTCCAACTGAAGACGAGAAAATTCAGTTATTCATGGAGGGACTACGACATGAGATCCACGATTTCGTTGCCAATCGAGAAGTTCTGTCATTCGATAAAGCCGTTGAATATGCTCGAAGACGTGAGCATGACTTAGAAATACGTGGTGCCACTGTTACTGCTCCGAAGCATCCACGTACTGAAAGAACTGTTCCTTCTTTTCTACCAGCTCGATCCGTTCGGACTGAGCCTGGTAATCAAGTTCAAGCTCAAAGTGTCTCTCGTGGACGCGGTAGATCACAATATTTTTCTATGCAATCGCCTTCATGTCGTATTTGTGGAAGGAATCATCCTGGCCAATGCAAAATAGACAAGGAATCCATTGTCTGTTATGGATGCGGAGAAAAGGGTCATATAAAGCCATCTTACCCAAGAAAGGATGTTACTTGCTATGCATGTGGTATTACTGGCCACAAGAAGCGTTTTTGCCCTACTCTTACTAGTCAGATGACGGGAAGTCAAGCTTCTGTTCAACAACCGGCGAGAAGCCAAGTCCCTGTTCAACAATCAAAGGGTACTCCAACTAAAAAGGAGGAGGTGCCGAAAGCTAGGGGTCGTGCATTCCAGATTACCTCAGAGGAGGCACGCGAGGACCCGAATGTTGTGACGGGTACATTTCTTGTTAACTCTAGACCTGCTCACATCTTATTTGATTCTGGTGCCTCAGATTCTTTTGTGTCTTACGAATTTGCGCATTCCTTTCAAATTTCTTGCTTTGTACTTGCGCAACCATTTCACGTAGATACTGCGCGAAGTATATCATTACTTGCTGATAAAGTCTATAGAGACTGTGTTATAGAAATTGAAGACTATACTTTTCTTGCTAACCTGATCCCTATCTCCTTGCCCAACTTTGATATTATTCTCGGCATGGATTGGTTATCAAAGAACCACGCAGAACTCTTGTGCTATGAAAAGATAGTACGCATTCCTATTGAAGGGGAGAATCCTATCTATGTCTACGGTGAACAAAGACTCTTAAAAATAATCTCTTTCCTTAATGCTCGTAAATTCATATCGAAAGGATGTTCTATCTATCTGGCCTAGCCACACAGTTGATGTCTGAAAAGTGGAGAAGAAAACTGTAAATGATGTTCTCGTTGTTAACGAATATCCTGATATTTTCCCCGATGACTTGCCTGGCCTTCCTCCGGATAGGCAAGTGGAATTCCGAATTGACCTTGTGCCTGGTGCTGCTCCAATTGCAAAGACTCCTTATCGTCTTGCGCCAGCTGAGATGAAAGAAATGATGATCCAACTGCAAGAACTACTTGACAAGGGTTTCATTCGACCGAGTACCTCTCCCTGGGGTGCTCCGGTACTATTTGTCAAGAATAAAGATGGATCGATGCGGATGTGCATTGATTATCGTGAGCTGAATAAGGTGACTATCAAGAACAAGTACCCACTACCTCGCATCGATGATTTGTTCGATCAACTTCAGGGTGTTAGCTATTTCTCAAAAATTGATTTAAGATCTGGTTATCATCAATTGAAAGTTCACGAGCAAGATGTACCGAAGACTGCTTTTCGTAATCGATATGGGCATTATTAATTCCTTGTTATGCCGTTTGGTTTAACAAACGCTCCGGCTGTATTCATGGATATGATGAATCGGGTATGTCGCCCAATGCTCGATAAATCAGTCATCGTATTCATTGATGATATTCTAATCTATTCCAATCTGAAGCTAATCATGTCATTCATATTCGTGCGGTATTGGAACTTCTTCGAAAGGAGAAACTATATGCTAAATTCTCGAAATGTGAATTTTGACTTCGCCAAGTTCAATTTCTCGGCCATGTTATTTCTAGTGATGGTGTATCCGTAGATCCTATCAAAATCGAAGCCATTCAAAATTGGGAAGTGACCCGTAATGCTTCCGAAATTCGTAGTTTCTTAGGTCTCGCGGGATATTACTGGAGATTCATTAAAGACTTTTCTCATATAGCCGTACCTCTCACGAGTCTTACACGGAAAGAAGTGACGTTCGAATGGGGTGAAACCCAAGAATTGAAAGAGCTTTCTCAACTCTAAAAGATCTTTTGACTCATGCTTCAATCTTATCACTCCCAGAAGGTGATGATGACTTCTCCGTATATAGCGATGCTTCAAGATTGGGACTCGGTTGTGTGTTGATGCAACGTGGCAAAGTGATAGCCTATACCTCAAGACAACTGAAAGATTATGAAAAGAATTATCCCACTCATGATCTCGAACTCGCTGCAGTGGTATTTGCCCTAAAACTTTGGAGGCATTATCTTTTTGGTACAAAGTGCCAATTATTTACCGACCACAAAAGTCTCAAGTACATATTCAGTCAGCAAACTTTGAATATGAGACAACAACGAGCTATGGAGCTGATCAAAGATTATGATTGTGAAATCTTATATCATCCTGGAAAAGCTAATGTGGTTGCTGATGCACTTAGCAGAAAAGTTTATCGCAATAGTATGTGTTATGCCATTACTCATACTACAGTAAAATTCACTATTTTAGATGAATTAGAGAAATGGCAAGAAGAGGCCCTAAAGCCAGAAAATGTGAAGAAAGAAGGGATGATACATTATAATGATGCTCTACTTGATGATCCGCGAGGATTAAAAGTATTCAAGAATCGGTTGTGGATTCCAAAGATCAGTGGATTGAGACAGAAGATTTTAGATGAAGCCCATAAATCTAAACTGTCAATCCATCCTGGTACAAGTAAAATGTACTATGATGTAAGAGCTGATTATTGGTGTCCTGGATTAAAGAGAGACATTGGAAGATATGTACAAGAATGCTTAGTATGCTTACAAGTCAAAGCAGGGCACCAAAAGCCTTATGGAACCCCAGAAAGTCTTAGTGTTCCTGTATGGAAATGGGAGGAATTGTCCATGGATTTCATTACCAAATTGCCAAAGACTGCTAGACAACATGATAGCATTTGGGTAATCATCGACCGCCTGACTAAAAGCGCTCATTTTCTTGGCATGCGTGAAACGGCACCAATGGAGAAATACGCACAAGTATACTTGGATGAAATTGTGGCAAGACATGGTGTGCCACTAAAGATCATCTCCGATCGTGATACTCGCTTCACTTCTCACTTTTGGGCGAGTATGCAACATGAATTAGGATCTCGAGTTGCTCTCAGCACAACATATCATCCCCAGACAGATGGTCAAACAGAGAGAACAATCCAAACAGTAGAAGATATGCTTCGTGCATGTGTCTTGGAGTTCGGTGGTAACTGGGATAAATACTTACCTCTTGTCGAATTCTCGTATAATAATAATTACCACGCTTCAATCAAAATGCCACCATACGAAGCATTATATGGTCGCAAGTGTCGTACTCCATTATGTTGGCGAGACATAGGACAGAAGATCCTTGGAGGCCCTGAAATGATTCAAGACACCACCGACAAAATTCAAATCGTACGAGAAAGAATGAAAGCGGCCCAGGATCGATAGAAGTCCTATATAGAAAAGAGAAGACGACCCATAGAATTCCAAGTGGTTGATTTCGTGATGCTGAAGGTATCTCCATGGAAAGGCCTTATGAGATTTGGGAAGAAAGGAAAGTTAAGTCCTAGATTTGTTGGTCCTTTTAAAATCATCCAGAGAATTGGAAAGCAAGCATACCGCTTAGAATTACCTGAAGATTTGGCAGGTATTCATGATGTGTTTCATGTGAGCTATCTGCGCAAATGCTTGAGCATCAATGATGAGACAGTTCCATTATCCGAAGTGAAATTGGATGATAAGTTAAGATATGTAGAAGAACCGGAAGAGATCGTGAATGAAAGAACAACTAATCTACGTAATAAAGAAGTGGAGTTGGTGCTTGTCAAGTGGAAACACCATCGAGGCCTAAATTATACTTGGTAAAATAAGAATAAGATAAGAGCCAGATATCCCCATTTATTTTAATCGATGTAATTTCGGGGACGAAATCCTCAAAAGGAGGAGGTATTTATAACATACACGTTTTGAAATCGTGTTTTAAGTAAATATTATTATGAAATATTAAGTGAATTTGAATGTTGAGTTCTAACAGATAGTTTTTACTAGAAATGAAGTAAAACTATGTTTAAAATCACTCATAAAATGTTGGAAGTCTTATGAGATTCCAATTAAAAGAAACCAAATAGTAAAATATAGCGAAAATATAAAATTTGGAGTAAGTAAAATTTTATTATTGAAAGTTGTAGATAATCTCGTTAGAAACATTTCGGCGAAAACCTCATCGAAATCCGAATTATAACGAAGAAGTTATGACCAAACGAAGATCCGTGATAAATCCGGAAAATACCTTGTCGCATAAAAATTTAGTTTTCGATAAACTAATTTATAGCCTTAATCATGCAAATGAAAGTTGTAGAGCTCGTGAAAACAATCAACTTTCATATAAAGACCGTTTGAATCTGACTTCGTATGAGGAAGTTATAATTTTTCGAAGTTTCAGCTTAGCAGTAGACAGCTAAAAACTCGAATTTTAGATCGAGTGATTTTTAGCCGACATAACCTAAACGAGAATTGAAGGTCTCGTCATTAATAGTGCAACGGTAAAAAGTCTGACGAAAACGGACGTCGGATGAAAAGTTATGAATTTTTAACGGATTTTCGTGTCCCGGTCTGTTAAAAATAATAATATTAAAATTAAAGTCAAAATTAGCCGACAAAGTCTAAACGAAAGTTGTAGAGCATAATTTTAGCTTCGCGTGCATATAAAGAACGTCAAAAACGGAGCTCGTATGCAAAAGTTATGGATTTTACAAGATTTGGCACATTTTTCATTTAATTTTCGTATGAATAGTGAAATGCCACGTCACCCTCGCTCGGAGTTGGCCACGTGTCCGAAGCTGTTGCGTGGCAATGCCCGAGAAGTGACGCGTGTCACACAGATGTCCGGAAGGCCACGTGATCCTCGCATGCCACACGTGATCTGACCCTCGTGTCATCCTCCCATTGGACCGAAGTTGGGTCCAATCCGAGGCTACCATTTGCGAGCCAGTTGTTCCGACCCTCGCACCCGAAGCCTCGCGCTGCTGCTAGCTGGTCCGAGCCTCGCAGCCACCTGCCTCCCTCGCATGCGCAACCCACGTGCGAGCCACCTGCGCACCGTCAGCGTCCGAGCCGAAGACCCAGCCGATGACGCGCCTGAAGCTGATGACTCCTCGCATCCGAGCCTTGCCGAAGCTGCCATCTGGTCCGAGCCTCGCAGCCACCTGTCTCCTTCCCTTCGCTTCGGATCCGAAGCTCGACCCTATATAAGGGGTGCGAGCCCTCTCGGCTAGTTTTAGAAAATTTCCATTTTCACCCCCTCTTTCAATATTTTTACTATCCCGACATCCCCCGAAGCCCCGGTACTGATTTTAAAGCCCGAAACACGCCCCGAGACTCCCGAGAAGCCCGAAAAATTTATCTTTTCGGTTTCAAAGCTCTACCTTCGCAGAGCCCGGTTTTCAAGAAAACTCCCGGTTTTCAACGACGAAAGTCATATTTAGAACCGAAGTACTGCCCAAATTAATATTTTAGCCCCCGGTTATTTCACGGTGAGTTTAATATATAGAAATAATTGTATGTTATGTGTTATATGTGCTACATGCTTTTCAGTGTTATTATTCCGGGTTATTTTATTTGCTATTTTTATATAGCAAAGAAATACCTTTGACCATGTGATCAGTGAAAGGACTTAGATTCACGTTGATACTGGTATGTAGCCTCTGGCCATGTGGAACATGTCTCCGTAAGAGAATGAATTCTATTCTATGGTAGTGGCAGAAGGTTAGATAGGGCTACAAGCCTGAAATCTACCGAAATGCTAATCCGAAGTTGTATATCTTCTGTGCCGTTTGGGCCAAAGCTTTATTGATGTATATCAAGCATGGAAATTGTTATGTCTCATTGATTGTACATCTTTAAATCAAATCAATGATTGATATGGAATGTTTGTCACATGATTCACATATTCCCTTGTTGTTCCTTGTTCCTCTTTGCTTCTGCCCTATTAAAGTATATATATGGCATAACGTTATGTTGTATCTATTATTGAACTCACTAAGCGTCACCGCTTACCCTCTCGATGTTTAACAAATTGCAGGAGATAGACATCCAATATAGTTATATACTGGTAGAAGATTTTTGAATAGTTTGAAACTATTGTATCGATAGAAGCTTAAGAATAGTATGAAACTATTGTATTTTGCACTCCCATATGTATAAAACTATAGAATCCTGGGAAGTTATGTAATATATAACACTTTAAAATAGTCGGTTTGTATCCAGCAGTTTGTAATCTCTTTATCAATGTAAAATATTGTTTTTATGAATATGTAATTCGAGTAACTATATTGTCGAGTATGAAAGTTTGGGTCTTTCATAAATACGAAAGTTAGGGTCTTTCAATCATGGTATCAGAGCAGTAGTTTGAGTGAACAAAATTCCACGGATTGGTATTTAGACTTAAACTATTGGAAGTTCAATATATGAACTTAATCATTGTAAGTATAGGGATACAAACCATAGGAAATATATAAGTAAAAGTATTAGGTAATAATAAACCCTAATATTCTAAAATACAATGTTACTCCGTATTGCAGAGCAATGGCTGAACAGGTTAGTAGCCATACCCCTGAGGTTGGTGGAGGTCCTCAACCCGAGGAAGTGAATACTCCAGTATCTCCTCGCGAGGAGCGACTATTGGGTAAACTTACCGGTGTTATTCGACAGACTCTCGAAGAACACAAAAAGAATGATGATAAGGGAAAAGAGAAAGCCACTGGAGAATTTTCAAAAGGAGAGGTGACGCGTCCCTCGTTCAAAGATTTCAAGAGTAGTGGTGCTACAGAGTTTTCCGGTGTTCTCAATCCCATTATGTTCTTACTTGGATCCAGAACACAGAGAAAGTGTTTCGTATTTCTCATGTGGATAATGAAGACAAGGCTAACTATGCTTCCGCAATGCTCATCGGAGAAGCCTTAGTCTGGTGGGAAGCAACATATGAAGCTCTCAACGAGTTTGACCAGGAGAATTTAGCCTGGGAAATGTTTAAAACTCGTTTGCTAGAGAAGTATTGTCCTCTAGACATGAGGAAGAGATTGGAGAAGGAATTCCTCGAGCTTAAACAAGGAGGAATGACTGTGAATGAGTATGAAACTCAGTTTAATCAAAGATCAAGGTTTGCTACAAAGTATATTCCAACTGAAGACGAGAAAATTCAGTTATTCATGGAGGGACTACGACATGAGATCCACGATTTCGTTGCCAATCGAGAAGTTCTGTCATTCGATAAAGCCGTTGAATATGCTCGAAGACGTGAGCATGACTTAGAAATACGTGGTGCCACTGTTACTGCTCCGAAGCATCCACGTACTGAAAGAACTGTTCCTTCTTTTCTACCAGCTCGATCCGTTCGGACTGAGCCTGGTAATCAAGTTCAAGCTCAAAGTGTCTCTCGTGGACGCGGTAGATCACAATATTTTTCTATGCAATCGCCTTCATGTCGTATTTGTGGAAGGAATCATCCTGGCCAATGCAAAATAGACAAGGAATCCATTGTCTGTTATGGATGCGGAGAAAAGGGTCATATAAAGCCATCTTACCCAAGAAAGGATGTTACTTGCTATGCATGTGGTATTACTGGCCACAAGAAGCGTTTTTGCCCTACTCTTACTAGTCAGATGACGGGAAGTCAAGCTTCTGTTCAACAACCGGCGAGAAGCCAAGTCCCTGTTCAACAATCAAAGGGTACTCCAACTAAAAAGGAGGAGGTGCCGAAAGCTAGGGGTCGTGCATTCCAGATTACCTCAGAGGAGGCACGCGAGGACCCGAATGTTGTGACGGGTACATTTCTTGTTAACTCTAGACCTGCTCACATCTTATTTGATTCTGGTGCCTCAGATTCTTTTGTGTCTTACGAATTTGCGCATTCCTTTCAAATTGCTTGCTTTGTACTTGCGCAACCATTTCACGTAGATACTGCGCGAAGTATATCATTACTTGCTGATAAAGTCTATAGAGACTGTGTTATAGAAATTGAAGACTATACTTTTCTCGCTAACCTGATCCCTATCTCCTTGCCCAACTTTGATATTATTCTCGGCATGGATTGGTTATCAAAGAACCACGCAGAACTCTTGTGCTATGAAAAGATAGTACGCATTCCTATTGAAGGGGAGAATCCTATCTATGTCTACGGTGAACAAAGACTCTTAAAAATAATCTCTTTCCTTAATGCTCGTAAATTCATATCGAAAGGATGTTCTATCTATCTGGCCTAGCCACACAGTTGATGTCTGAAAAGTGGAGAAGAAAACTGTAAATGATGTTCTCGTTGTTAACGAATATCCTGATATTTTCCCCGATGACTTGCCTGGCCTTCCTCCGGATAGGCAAGTGGAATTCCGAATTGACCTTGTGCCTGGTGCTGCTCCAATTGCAAAGACTCCTTATCGTCTTGCGCCAGCTGAGATGAAAGAAATGATGATCCAACTGCAAGAACTACTTGACAAGGGTTTCATTCGACCGAGTACCTCTCCCTGGGGTGCTCCGGTACTATTTGTCAAGAATAAAGATGGATCGATGCGGATGTGCATTGATTATCGTGAGCTGAATAAGGTGACTATCAAGAACAAGTACCCACTACCTCGCATCGATGATTTGTTCGATCAACTTCAGGGTGTTAGCTATTTCTCAAAAATTGATTTAAGATCTGGTTATCATCAATTGAAAGTTCACGAGCAAGATGTACCGAAGACTGCTTTTCGTAATCGATATGGGCATTATGAATTCCTTGTTATGCCGTTTGGTTTAACAAACGCTCCGGCTGTATTCATGGATATGATGAATCGGGTATGTCGCCCAATGCTCGATAAATCAGTCATCGTATTCATTGATGATATTCTAATCTATTCTAAGTCTGAAGCTAATCATGTCATTCATATTCGTGCGGTATTGGAACTTCTTCGAAAGGAGAAACTATATGCTAAATTCTCGAAATGTGAATTTTGACTTCGCCAAGTTCAATTTCTCGGCCATGTTATTTCTAGTGATGGTGTATCCGTAGATCCTATCAAAATCGAAGCCATTCAAAATTGGGAAGTGACCCGTAATGCTTCCGAAATTCGTAGTTTCTTAGGTCTCGCGGGATATTACCGGAGATTCATTAAAGACTTTTCTCATATAGCCGTACCTCTCACGAGTCTTACACGGAAAGAAGTGAAGTTCGAATGGGGTGAAACCCAAGAATTGAAAGAGCTTTCTCAACTCTAAAAGATCTTTTGACTCATGCTTCAATCTTGTCACTCCCAGAAGGTGATGATGACTTCTCCGTATATAGCGATGCTTCAAGATTGGGACTCGGTTGTGTGTTGATGCAACGTGGCAAAGTGATAGCCTATGCCTCAAGACAACTGAAAGATTATGAAAAGAATTATCCCACTCATGATCTCGAACTCGCTGCAGTGGTATTTGCCCTAAAACTTTGGAGGCATTATCTTTTTGGTACAAAGTGCCAATTATTTACCGACCACAAAAGTCTCAAGTACATATTCAGTCAGCAAACTTTGAATATGAGACAACAACGAGCTATGGAGCTGATCAAAGATTATGATTGTGAAATCTTATATCATCCTGGAAAAGCTAATGTGGTTGCTGATGCACTTAGCAGAAAAGTTTATCTTAATAGTATGTGTTATGCCATTACTCATACTACAGTAAAATTCACTATTTTAGATGAATTAGAGAAATGGCAAGAAGAGGCCCTAAAGCCAGAAAATGTGAAGAAAGAAGGGATGATACATTATAATGATGCTCTACTTGATGATCCGCGAGGATTAAAAGTATTCAAGAATCGGTTGTGGATTCCAAAGATCAGTGGATTGAGACAGAAGATTTTAGATGAAGCCCATAAATCTAAACTGTCAATCCATCCTGGTACAAGTAAAATGTACTATGATGTAAGAGCTGATTATTGGTGTCCTGGATTAAAGAGAGACATTGGAAGATATGTACAAGAATGCTTAGTATGCTTACAAGTCAAAGCAGGGCACCAAAAGCCTTATGGAACCCCAGAAAGTCTTAGTGTTCCTGTATGGAAATGGGAGGAATTGTCCATGGATTTCATTACCAAATTGCCAAAGACTGCTAGACAACATGATAGCATTTGGGTAATCATCGACCGCCTGACTAAAAGCGCTCATTTTCTTGGCATGCGTGAAACGGCACCAATGGAGAAATACGCACAAGTATACTTGGATGAAATTGTGGCAAGACATGGTGTGCCACTAAAGATCATCTCCGATCGTGATACTCGCTTCACTTCTCACTTTTGGGCGAGTATGCAACATGAATTAGGATCTCGAGTTGCTCTCAGCACAACATATCATCCCCAGACAGATGGTCAAACAGAGAGAACAATCCAAACAGTAGAAGATATGCTTCGTGCATGTGTCTTGGAGTTCGGTGGTAACTGGGATAAATACTTACCTCTTGTCGAATTCTCGTATAATAATAATTACCACGCTTCAATCAAAATGCCACCATACGAAGCATTATATGGTCGCAAGTGTCGTACTCCATTATGTTGGCGAGACATAGGACAGAATATCCTTGGAGGCCCTGAAATGATTCAAGACACCACCGACAAAATTCAAATCGTACGAGAAAGAATGAAAGCGGCCCAGGATCGATAGAAGTCCTATACAGAAAAGAGAAGACGACCCATAGAATTCCAAGTGGTTGATTTCGTGATGCTGAAGGTATCTCCATGGAAAGGCCTTATGAGATTTGGGAAGAAAGGAAAGTTAAGTCCTAGATTTGTTGGTCCTTTTAAAATCATCCAGAGAATTGGAAAGCAAGCATACCGCTTAGAATTACCTGAAGATTTGGCAGGTATTCATGATGTGTTTCATGTGAGCTATCTGCGCAAATGCTTGAGCATCAATGATGAGACAGTTCCATTATCCGAAGTGAAATTGGATGATAAGTTAAGATATGTAGAAGAACCGGAAGAGATCGTGAATGAAAGAACAACTAATCTACGTAATAAAGAAGTGGAGTTGGTGCTTGTCAAGTGGAAACACCATCGAGGCCTAAATTATACTTGGTAAAATAAGAATAAGATAAGAGCCAGATATCCCCATTTATTTTAATCGATGTAATTTCGGGGACGAAATCCTCAAAAGGAGGAGGTATTTATAACATACACGTTTTGAAATCGTGTTTTAAGTAAATATTATTATGAAATATTAAGTGAATTTGAATGTTGAGTTCTAACAGATAGTTTTTACTAGAAATGAAGTAAAACTATGTTTAAAATCACTCATAAAATGTTGGAAGTCTTATGAGATTCCAATTAAAAGAAACCAAATAGTAAAATATAGCGAAAATATAAAATTTGGAGTAAGTAAAATTTTATTATTGAAAGTTGTAGATAATCTCGTTAGAAACATTTCGGCGAAAACCTCATCGAAATCCGAATTATAACGAAGAAGTTATGACCAAACGAAGATCCGTGATAAATCCGGAAAATACCTTGTCGCGTAAAAATTTAGTTTTCGATAAACTAATTTATAGCCTTAATCATGCAAATGAAAGTTGTAGAGCTCGTGAAAACAATCAACTTTCATATAAAGACCGTTTGAATCTGACTTCGTATGAGGAAGTTATAATTTTTCGAAGTTTCAGCTTAGCAGTAGACAGCTAAAAACTCGAATTTTAGATCGAGTGATTTTTAGCCGACATAACCTAAACGAGAATTGAAGGTCTCGTCATTAATAGTGCAACGGTAAAAAGTCTGACGAAAACGGACGTCGGATGAAAAGTTATGAATTTTTAATGGATTTTCGTGTCCCGGTCTGTTAAAAATAATAATATTAAAATTAAAGTCAAAATTAGCCGACAAAGTCTAAACGAAAGTTGTAGAGCATAATTTTAGCTTCGCGTGCATATAAAGAACGTCAAAAACGGAGCTCTTATGCAAAAGTTATGGATTTTACAAGATTAGACACATTTTTCATTTAATTTTCGTATGAATAGTGAAATGCCACGTCACCCTCGCTCGGAGTTGGCCACGTGTCCGAAGCTGCTGCGTGGCAATGCCCGAGAAGTGACGCGTGTCGCACAGATGTCCGGAAGGCCACGTGATCCTCGCATGCCACACACCGGGACAGGCCACGGATTTTCCGAGAAGTGACGCGTGTCGCACGGACGTCCGGAAGGCCTAAGAGAAACAGATATGTATCCAAGTGGGGTCGAAGCTAGGCGGGGCATGGAGTGGCGGGGCCGTTGTAGCGGGCGAGGCCCATAGTAGTGGGCATGACCCAGTATGTGCAGTATGTGTTTATGTAGGGTATGTGGTAGGTTGGGAACTCACTAAGCTTCGTGCTTACAGTTTTCAGTTTTGGTTTCAGGTACTTCCGGTAGCGGAGGGAAGATCTCGGGATGAGCGCATGACACACACACCATTGATTAGATAGCCTGGGATGTGTTACTCTGATAATAAGAATATGTTTTTAAGTAGTACTCTGAATTTATGTTATGACTTGTGATATGGCTTTTATAAATATGGTTTTAGTAATGTTAAAGAAAATTTTTAGTCGTTATTTTTAGGTCGTTACAAGTTTGTATCAGAGCCTTGGTTTGAGGGATTTGGACATACTTTCGGGTGTGTCTGGACTCAAACTAAGGAATTGGTATAGAAATTCTCATAATGAAAAGACGGTTTTGTGAAAAGAGTATTGAGAAAGGAAAACAGTTTTAGAAAAGCAAAAAGAATTCAGAAAGAAAAGAACTTTGATAGAAGAAAAGGGTGTGGTGCATGCAATCAGCCGAGTTCAAGTAAGTACCCCAAAATACCCATACAAGTTTATGTTATGATTGTCAGTTAGTAGAACAGCATGCTAGATTAGGACTAAGGATCTAAGGAGGATGCCTTATGTGCCTGTTATATGTGTTTTTGAGCTGAATGATAGTACTGGTTAGACAGTAGTAGGGTAGCCTGTTTAGGTTATGCCTGAGTATATGAGATTATGTCGCATGCTAGTACAGATTCTTGATATGGGATCATGATTACTTGAGTATATTAAGGTTAGATTTTCCCTTGTTTGAATGTTGGTTGCTTTGTGCATTGTGGGATTTTGAGTGATGGGAGTTAGCCATTAGGTGAATACGTCACGTCACATGTGATCAGGATTGAATAATCTCAGAGTGCTGGATTTGGCCCTATTGCACAGCTCTTGTCTGAGTCTAACTGTAACAGCCCAAAATCTCAAGTATTGTTAAATTGCATTTTGGGGTGTTTTAAAGGGGAGACTCGGCGAGTTGGAGCCAGACTCGCCGAGTAGGGTCGCAGATTTGGTCGCGGGTTCGCGACTGGACTCGACGAGTCCAGGTATGGACTCGGCGAGTCGACGCTGTTCAGCGGAAACCCTAGCCGTTTCGTATTGGGTCGTATATAAGGGTTGTTATGTCGTCATTTCACGTCTTTTGGCCGATGGTGGAGAACCCTAAACGACTGTGGCATCTAGAGCAAGCTTGAAGGCCATTATTGACTTTGAAGGAATTGTGGTGCAAGAAGAGGAAGGATTTTGGCCAAAGGAAGAGCAAGGGGATCGAGCTCTGAGGTTTGGGGACACAGAAAGTATGTTTTCAGGTAATGTTTCGGATCATTCCTGTTATTTTGATGTGTACACGAATTTAGGGTTTATGAAACCCATTTGGTGATTTGATGGATTATTATGTTGTTATACAAAAGTTTATACCCTGGTAATAGGATGATTAGAGGTCCAGAAGTCCCATGAGTGTGTATTTCGGGAAATATGTATCTCAGGAAGCAGTTTGATCGACTGCATGGCGTGGACTCGCCGAGTCGGATGATCAGACTCGGCGAGTAGCTTGAAGATTCACTGGGACTCGCCGAGTTGTTCTTCAGACTCGGCGAGTGGAGTCGGGGTGGCCCCGCGATTCTTCCAGGAGTGACTCGTCGAGTCAAAGAGGATACTCGACGAGTAGAAGGGGAATCTTAGAGGATTGAAGGACGACCAGACTCGCCGAGTCGTCAGGGAACTCGCCGAGTCCAGTCGAGCTGACAATGGTCTGTTGACCAGAGTTGACTGGTGTGATTTCTTAGGGTCAGTTAACGTGGAAGATAGAAGTATTAAATAAGGGATATATGATGTTACAGGGAGCTTGTAGCTCGGAGGATCAAGTGCAAGGGATTTTAGGAGTTGCTATCTTCCAGCGTCCGCGAGGTGAGTCTTCTCACTATACTTCACCCGGAAGGGTTTGATTGTGTGACCGGAAGGTCAAGTATGCTATGTGTTATGTTTATATGCTATAAATGGAAAGTTAGCTGCTACGCGTGATATACATGCTTATATATGGGCCGGAAGGCAAGGTATTATGTGACGGAAAGGTCAGGTATGATATATGATATATGTGCTTTATGTGTTAGAGTATTTGTAGTATGTGTTATATATGTGTATGGGCCGGAAGGCAATTATCTTATGGGCCGGAAGGCGATATATATTATGGGCCGGAAGGCGATACTATTACGGGCCGGAAGGCAATGTTGTGTGGACCGAAGGGTCCGGGCCGGAAGGCGTATGTGCGTAAGGTATATTGGGGAACTCACTAAGCTTCGTGCTTACGTTGTTTATGTTATGTGGTTTCAGGTTCTTACAGTAACGCGGGATGGCAACGGTTCGATTGTACACACCGAAGAAAGAGTTGTGTTTTGGAGGATCCTGGTCTTCTATTATTAAGAAAATGAAACTACGTTTTGTAATTCGAATGTGAATAAGATTTTAAACAAGTGTTTTTAATATTAAATTGATTAATTAAATGAAAATTTTGTTTTTGGAAATCTTGGTGTTACAAATTGGTATCAGAGCCTTGGTTTGAGGGATTCGGACGCGCTTACGGGTAAATCTGGACTCAAACTGAGGAAGTAAGAAAAGTTTTCCAAATAAATGGTTTTCTAAAAGTGAATAAGAGTTCAAAGAGAAAGCAAGAAAGAGCAGTGTGTACAATCAGCCAGGGCCAAACGGTGATTTCCCAAAATACCCTTACTTTTGTATTATGAAATATCTATTATGCACTTTATGAGACATTATTGCATGCTAGAGACAGGCTAGGTATTTCACATCTTAGGACTAGAGTGGCCTGATTTGTGATGCCTTAGTCTAGGGTTTGCTGTTATATGTGCGTTATGCTTTTGTGTGTATGTGATGAGTAAGAGTATCTAGTTAGAACGCACAAGGGGTAAAGCTACGGGGTACAGAGGTACTCCCGAGGGTGAGCCGAGAAGGTGGAGCTACCACAGATGGGGAGTCCTATGTATGCTTCAATGCTCGAATGCTGCTTGCTTTGTGCTTTGTGGAGTTATCGATGATGGGAGTCAGCTACTAAGTGAGTATGACGATACTCAGGAGGTAGAGGGCTGGCATCATTAGGAACTCTTCAGCAGCTGATAGCAAAGAAGTGGGAGGACAGCGGAAGGGACTAGGGAGTAAACCTAGCCAGGTGAGTGCGCGAGTAGAGTAGAAGATTTCGCTGGAAAGCGAGCACGCGCGATGAGATGGGTGAAAGAGCAGGTTTATCAGCTACTTAGGAACTCTGGGATGGTCCGTGTGGAAAGTATGGGTAGATGTGGCAGGTAGTATGGGCCCGTACTACTGAAAGCAGAGGACCCATACTTGATACAGGGGGCATTCTGAAGGTCCTAAGGAACAGATTGAGGAGTGATGTTATGGTTCGAATACCATACATCGGAGCGGATACAGAGTGATGTTATGGTCAGGGCACAATACATCGGAACAGTTTGAGATAGATATTGTGGTTCGAGTGCTATACATTGGAGCAGATTGAGGAGTGGTGCTATGGTTTAGGTACCATACACGGAAGCATGTTGAGGAAGGATGTCATGGGATGAGTACCATGGTTCGTAGTGGATGATGCTTGTGACTATCTTGTTATCCGGTTATCGATCGGACGAGCACAAGCGAGCGGGATGAGAGGATTCGCGAGATCCGGCGTGATGAGGTTGCTGCATTGTTGCGGGCTGAGTCGCCAGAATTGTTTGGGTCGATCAGGACCACTATGATTGAAGTAGTTTGATGAGCGATATGTGGCTTCGCAGAGACGGCTGCCGCGGCGGTTACAGCGGCTGTAGCAACGGCAAAGAAAGGGGCTAGTCGGGGTTTCAGTATCGGGACTTCTATTATGCGAAGTCTCCCACATTCGATGGAGTTCAGGACTCGATTGTTGCTATGAGATGGTTATCAGACATAGAGGGGTGTTTCTCCACGAGTTATGCCCTGCTGATCAGAGGGTGGGGTGTGCTCTGAATCTATTGAGGCTCGGGGCGAAGGATTGGTGGAGATTGACCACGAGGTCATTTTCCGATGCGCAGGGGGCTGCGGTTTCATGGGATCAATTCATAAAGATGTTCAGTACTCGCTATGTTCCGCGAGATGAAAAGGAGAGATTGGCTCGGGAATTCCTTGAGCTGGAGCAGGATTTGGAGTCGGTGACTGAGATCACCAGGATGTTTATTAGGAGGGCGATGTTTCGCCCTGAGTTCGCTTCGGAGCAGGCTCAGATGCCCCGATATCCGAGTATGCTCAAGGGGGTATCAGACAGTTCGTGTCTGCGCAGAGGCGCGAGACCGTGTTGGTATCGCAGGAGGCCGCCATGTGGCGTGAGTTAGAGATTGAGTTGCAGTTGCGTGAGATGAGGCAGGCCCCGATGCAGTCGCAGTCGGCGCCGAAACGGTCCATGACCGTAGACGTTAGAATGGGGGATCGGAGCGGTCACACTTGTGGGAAGTGTGAGAGAGATGGCACCGGAGCTTGTTGGCCCAGTGGTGCATGCCGCAAGTGCGGTAAGGAGGGGCATGGTGCACGGGATTGTCGGCAGTCAGTGCCAATTCAGGATTTGTTATCAGTGTCGGCAGGTTGGACATTTGAGGGTCAACCGTCCACAGTTTCCTGCAGGACCGGTGTAGGCTCTAGCATCGGCCACCTTGAGGAGTTCAGGAGGAGGACAGGATGGAGCAGAGCCCAAGGGCTCAGGGTCGTGCTTATCGGCTTGCGGCAGAGGGAGACGGAGCAGTGCCGGAGACAGCTGCGGGTATGATGCTCTCTTGATGTCTTGAGTAGCTTGCGCTGATTGTGACATATTGTTTGTGCTGGTGTCTGGTGTGGATTTCGATGCGGTATTCGTTGTTTCGCGGGTTTGGCATGGTTATGAATTGGTGCTTCAGGTTTTCGCTTGGCATTCGTTGTTCCCTGATGGTTTAGTATGATTATAGTTTGGTGTTTTGGTACCGGTAGCCTTGTGCGGTTTTCGATGCGATATTCAACCTTTGGCAGGTTGTGGGTTTGGTTATGGGTTATTGCTTGGGAATTCCGTTGGTCATCGTTCGTGAGGGCTGATAGTGGAGATGCAGCACTGGGTTGAATGACGGGAAGCATCTGCAGTTGTGAAGTGGATAATTGAAAGATCGGATTCTTTTGAGCGGATTGATCAGGGAGGGGATGTGTTTTGCGGAGGGTTGCTTACGCTTGTGGGAAGCAGTCAGTGGGTAAATGTTCTCTTTGTGCAGGATGGTTCTGAAAGGTCGTTAATGACGATCGGTGGCAGTTAGTCAGTGCTTTAGTGGGGGAGAATTGTAAAATTCTCCGGGAGATCGATGAGTATGTAAGGGTGCTTAGCTGTTGGGATTCAGCAGTGGTTGTCAGCGCAGAGTATAGGCCGACGAGAGCGAGTGTCGGGTATGCGGGGCGGGATACAGACCTAGGGCAGTTTATTGTGGAGGCCTGAGAGAAGGTCGGGATCAAGCTTGAGTAAGTAACCGGGGTTATGCGATCATAGTATTGGTATGTTTGAGGTACGTGATGGGTTGTACTGCATTAATCCCACGGGATTATGTTGTGCATGTTTCTAGAGCTGGAACCGGAAGGTTCCCAGAGTTAGAACCTGAGGGTTCGCAGAGTTTGGGTGTACGGACCCATAGAGATATAGCCTCGAGTGGCTAGTATGTTTTATGAGAGTCGGTCCAGTCATGCTGGAGACTCTGTTGGTATTGCTGGATCAGTTTGAGATTGCGGATCGTGTATGTTGCAGTGTGATTGCATTGGAAGGTCTGGCCCCGGGTTATTGATCTTGTTTAGCGGAGGCAGTGATTTTGATGAGTGGAGAGAGTGCATGGGATTGAGAGTCCCTGCAATGAGAACCAGAGTATGTGAATAGCAGTTACGCAAAAAGGGTGGTGTCGCTTGGGGCGAGCACCGTGGCACCGGTTGGAGTGGCATTATGATCAAGAGAGTTCCGTGGAAAAGGAAAAGAGGAGGGTATGTAGCTCCGAAGGGGGTGCAAGTTCACGAAAGTGAAAGCTGCAGAGCAGAGTTATGGTTAGAGTATTTTGAATATGGTTTTGAGCGTCGTGTTCGCGGCAGTGGAGTAGGAACCCATCCGGTTGGGATGTCTGTTGAGGCTCAGAAGGGATGCATGGAGAGAGAAAATTTTAAATTCTCAGTGTGAATCTGATCAGAGTGTAGGGTAGATGTAGTGGTCCGTCTTGGGAGATGTGCGAGGATATCATCAGTGTATCGGGTCTTTCCACCTGCGGGTGTTGGGACTAGTTCAGTAGGTGTATGTGATGGCAAGAGGGAACTTGTGAGAGTTGATCTGAGAGGGAGGACGGATCTCTCAGTCGGTCCGGAAAGGGGGCAAAGTGGGCTTTGGATCGGGGATCCGGTGGTTCAGAGTTTCCTAACCCTTATGGGTTGAGTGATCGTTGAGATTTGGACCAGAGTGCATCGTGGGTAATTTCCGATTACAAAGAGTGATGGGCAGTTCAGAGTTCGTATTTAGTTGACAAAGCAGACTCAACAGGTTAAAGAGAGTTAGTGATCGTTTGGAGTTAACAGGAAAGTTATGCAGGCAGACGCCGTTACGAGTATGTGATTCAGGTTAGTGACTTCGTATTTCTGACGGGGTGCTTCGATTTAGGAAGAGGGGTAAATGGGGGGCCCCGGTATGTTGGGTCTTTTCGTGATGGTGCGAAGGTAGGAAGGGTGGCCTATCGTTTGGAGCTGTCAAACGGAATTGGGACGGATCCATGACCCTAGTATGTGTCGCAGTTGAAGAGGTGTATAGCGGATGGGTCAGCAGTGGTTCTGCTAGAGAACGATTAGGTGGATGCGAGCCTGTGTTACGTCGAGAGGCCAGTGGCCGTCGGAGATCGGAAGATCAAGGTTCTGTGGAACAAGGAGGTACCTCTGGTATTGGTTCAGTAGCGACCTCGGAAGATATCGGAAGTGTTTAGGGAAGCCGAAACGTGTGATGCGGGAGCAGCATCCAGAACTATTTTCAGAGTGAGACTTCGAGGGCGAAGTCTAATTCTAGTGGGGGAGAGTTGTAACAGCCCAAAATCTCAAGTATTGTTAAATTGCATTTTGGGGTGTTTTAAAGGGGAGACTCGGCGAGTTGGAGCCAGACTCGCCGAGTAGGGTCGCAGATTTGGTCGCGGGTTCGCGACTGGACTCGACGAGTCCAGGTATGGACTCGGCGAGTCGACGCTGTTCAGCGGAAACCCTAGCCGTTTCGTATTGGGTCGTATATAAGGGTTGTTATGTCGTCATTTCACGTCTTTTGGCCGATGGTGGAGAACCCTAAACGACTGTGGCATCTAGAGCAAGCTTGAAGGCCATTATTGACTTTGAAGGAATTGTGGTGCAAGAAGAGGAAGGATTTTGGCCAAAGGAAGAGCAAGGGGATCGAGCTCTGAGGTTTGGGGACACAGAAAGTATGTTTTCAGGTAATGTTTCGGATCATTCCTGTTATTTTGATGTGTACACGAATTTAGGGTTTATGAAACCCATTTGGTGATTTGATGGATTATTATGTTGTTATACAAAAGTTTATACCCTGGTAATAGGATGATTAGAGGTCCAGAAGTCCCATGAGTGTGTATTTCGGGAAATATGTATCTCAGGAAGCAGTTTGATCGACTGCATGGCGTGGACTCGCCGAGTCGGATGATCAGACTCGGCGAGTAGCTTGAAGATTCACTGGGACTCGCCGAGTTGTTCTTCAGACTCGGCGAGTGGAGTCGGGGTGGCCCCGCGATTCTTCCAGGAGTGACTCGTCGAGTCAAAGAGGATACTCGACGAGTAGAAGGGGAATCTTAGAGGATTGAAGGACGACCAGACTCGCCGAGTCGTCAGGGAACTCGCCGAGTCCAGTCGAGCTGACAATGGTCTGTTGACCAGAGTTGACTGGTGTGATTTCTTAGGGTCAGTTAACGTGGAAGATAGAAGTATTAAATAAGGGATATATGATGTTACAGGGAGCTTGTAGCTCGGAGGATCAAGTGCAAGGGATTTTAGGAGTTGCTATCTTCCAGCGTCCGCGAGGTGAGTCTTCTCACTATACTTCACCCGGAAGGGTTTGATTGTGTGACCGGAAGGTCAAGTATGCTATGTGTTATGTTTATATGCTATAAATGGAAAGTTAGCTGCTACGCGTGATATACATGCTTATATATGGGCCGGAAGGCAAGGTATTATGTGACGGAAAGGTCAGGTATGATATATGATATATGTGCTTTATGTGTTAGAGTATTTGTAGTATGTGTTATATATGTGTATGGGCCGGAAGGCAATTATCTTATGGGCCGGAAGGCGATATATATTATGGGCTGGAAGGCGATACTATTACGGGCCGGAAGGCAATGTTGTGTGGACCGAAGGGTCCGGGCCGGAAGGCGTATGTGCGTAAGGTATATTGGGGAACTCACTAAGCTTCGTGCTTACGTTGTTTATGTTATGTGGTTTCAGGTTCTTACAGTAACGCGGGATGGCAACGGTTCGATTGTACACACCGAAGAAAGAGTTGTGTTTTGGAGGATCCTGGTCTTCTATTATTAAGAAAATGAAACTACGTTTTGTAATTCGAATGTGAATAAGATTTTAAACAAGTGTTTTTAATATTAAATTGATTAATTAAATGAAAATTTTGTTTTTGGAAATCTTGGTGTTACACTAACCGTTGTAGGGCCGAGTCTTTTACTCGAAGGATTATCTGAGCCTCGTCACATGTGATGGTATTCAGGTGATGACTAATTGGCATTACAAGGAGGCCTTCAGCAGCTGAGGACTGGTTTGGGTGGAGTCAGAGAGTTTCCCTAGGGTAAGCCTAGGATGAGATAGTGCTGAGAATAGTAGTAGTAGAAAAAGGGACCTGGTGGAGTCTAAGCAGTTCTTGAGGAATGTACGGATAGATGTGGAGGGTAGTATTGGCCCGTACTACTGAAAGCAGAGGATCCGTACTCGATTCGGGAAAGGTTGAGATGAGACCAGGAAACTTGTAGTGTGTGTATGTGATCCCTCAGTAGTGATGAGTATTCTGATAGTTATTGTGTTATGTTTTCAGCATGGTGACATTGCGTGAGAGACCAGTGGCCGGGTCAGGCGCCAGAGAGGGATCAGGCTCAGGTTCAGTGACCGAGCAGCTCGAGGAGCGTATGAGAGAGTTTTGTATCAACGGAGATTACGCACAACATACTAGATCAGACTCCTGTGATCTTTGGCACGGTCAAGGAGGGTATACTGGAGATCTTGGATGAAAGGCTGGGAGCCTTCCATACCGAGATGATGGCCTTGATGGGAGCACGTACTTTGACATTCCGAGATTTTAGAGCTTGCAGAGCACCAGATTATCATGGGGCTAGGGACCCCATCGCTAGCAGCAGGTGGTTGGCTGATGTCGCCAATGTATTCTGTATGAGCTGGTGTCCCGAGGGGGACAAGGTCAGACTCGCCTCCTGTCTTCTAAAGGACAGCGTGAGGGATTGGTGGGAGGAGGTTGGACATTCCATTGGTGATGATGCCGCGTTGGACGCGATGACATGGAGTGATTTCTCGGCTAGGTTCAGGGCTGAGTTTTCACCGATTATTGAGGTGCAGCAATTGGCACAGGAGTTTCAGGATTTGACACAGACTACTGAGACTATGGCGGAGATTACTATGACAACCCGAAATTTCCATTCTGTACGAACTTTATCAGGTCAATAGAAGTTATAACAGTCACAGTAAATTTTCAGACTTTTCTGTATAAGTTTGAGTATTTCGGGATTTACACTTAAGGAGATATCAGGAGAGTGGATGCACTAGGGTTTTGTGCAACACTGCTATTCCAAATCTCTATTACATTAGAGTTCATTACGGGAATAAAATATTTTCTGCCAAAAATCTCAGGACTATATATAGAATTTTGAGCCATATTCATTCATTATTGACAATTCCAACTAGAGAAAAGCCATTTCTCTCTCACGGATCTTCGGGTTTTCATCCCAAATCGTGTGTACCTTTCTCTAGTTGTATTATATGGCTTATAACATGTTTAATAACATAGATTACATAGCAAAACTGCAAGATTCGGGAGTTTACCGCCCAAGAACATCTTGGGGAGTAAACTCTTATATAAGGCTTATATGATGCCTAGTCCCTTCCACTTGTTAAACAACGAACTTAGGCTTGTATGTAAGTGTATTTAAGACAAGAAAAAATCAAAGAAACACCAAAGTTTAGGTGTTCACAGCCCAAGAAGTTCTTGGACCGTGAACTCCAAAAACAAGGACCAAAGAGTGTTTTTAACACTCCTAAAGCTTTGGACAATTACCTAGATTTACTCCTAGTTATTTGAGGGACCTTAAAACATCATAAACCCCTCCCAAAGAGAGATTACAACCGTAATCTCTAAGGGAAAAGGCTCTTGGGCCGTAAACATGAAAGAAGGGCACAAATGTGTGCCTAAGGCCTTCATTAGCCTTAGATAAATGTATAGAACTTATCCTACATGAGTTTGGGACTTGAAAGCACAAAAATATCCACTGCCATATGAGTTTACGACAGTAAACTCAAAAGGAAATGGCCTTTGGGCCGAAAACTCCTAAAAAGAGTGTTTTGATGCCCTAAACCCTTCCAAGGATTAAACCACCAAGTCAAATTGCTTCTAGAAATCATTTAGGACTTCAAAACACAAAATGACACTAAGTCTAGGAGTTCACGGCCGTAAACACAAGGGTTTACGACCGTAAACTCCGTGTGTGGGGTTATATGGAGAGTAAACTCAAGTATGAGGTCCCTTGGAACCCTAAACTCACTAGCCTTGTCCCACAACAACTTAGATGCAATCCTTAGGGCTTATAACACTTATATAAAGTGTTTATTATGTTCTAGGATGTCTTAACATTATCAATTAGTAGTTTAAGGCTAATTGGATACATATATGTGGTATTATATGTTAACTAGGGTTATAAAGTGTGTTCAAGACTTCACTTGTCACCTAGCGAACCTACATATTTAGTTCATCCGTACCACTCACTACAGGTGAGTTCATACCCCTTAATCAATGATTTAAATGTTTATAAATGCTTTATGGGTGGGGATACAAGTTAAATACTTATAGTTATTACATCAATCACATGTGATTAATAACTACAAAACCAGTGATTTCTTACCGTTCAAACTGTTTACCAAACCGTATTGTTTCAAACTGTTTTACAAATTCTTTTACTTATCAAATACTTTTACTTAAACTCCTTTATAATTATTATCAATTGCATGTCTATGTATGTATAGTTATATAAGAAATGTTTAAAAGGATTAGGAAGGCCTGCCCGCCCAATTTCCTTTTCGCGCTTGAGATGTGGTCTGGTGGGATATCGGGTATCCGTCCGAATGTCACAACTAGAAATTTTGTGTCTTGTAATCACTAAACTCAAGTAAAGGTTGAATAAAAAACTTAAGAGCATGTGTGATACCTATTATTATGACATCAAAAAAAAAACTTCAAACAAATACATCGTACGAGTACTACAAATGGTCATCAAGAAATTGGAAACCCTAGAAGTTCTCGTTTAAGTCCATTTTGGACTGGGACTTCCTTATTGGACCCAAATGGACCAATAAGCCTCCAATTTGACTATCATGGGCTTAGAACCCTTATATGGGCTCTAATTTGGACCCACATTTATTTATTTCAATATTTTGGGCCATGTTGGGCCTAGAATGAAATGAATTAAAAGCTTTGATCCATGATTAACCTAAACTAGCCCAACAAAGTATAAAAATCATATTATATTTTTTTTAGGTTAAAAACTCATCTAACTCAACCTTTACATGGGCTTGAGGGCATTGAAGCCTAAATTTTCTTTTTCCTTTCACATTCTCGGCCCAAGGCCCAAGTCCAAGAAGAAATGGAGAAGTGTTGACTATTTGCATGCCACCTCACAATTAACCAAAGGATCTCTATGCAAAATGTTCCATGTTTCCATGCATATCACCTTAAGGGTCTATTTCTCTCCTCTCTCACTCACTCTCGGCCGAAACACACTCACACATACACAAATATCTCACAAATTCTCTCTAGAATACTCAAGAACACATCCTTCCTCTCCACTCAAAAATCTCGAAAATTAGGAGGCTTTCAAGAGGATATTTCCACAAACTCTTCATCTAAGGTAAGTTAATGCTTGGATCCATGCTTTGGACTCTTCCTTATTTTCAAAAATCTCTTCTTAACTCTCATGAAATCATAAACTTGTGTCTTAGAACTCCATAAACTTGAATTCATCATCAAAGGGTGCTAGGGTCAAAAATCACCAAGCTTTCTTCCATCCTTTCTTCAAAAACCGAATCAACATCCAAAGGTGAGCTTCATACCCCCTTATTTTCGGTTTTTATAAGTTTTTGTGGGGGAGAATACAAGCAAAGGTGTAGATCTATCATTATGTGTATGCTTTGTATGATTTCTATGCTTATATGTGTGTTTGGTATGATTATGATGTTGGATCTAGTCATAAATCACTAAAAACCGAGATATACTTTATGTTAAATGATACTAACATAAAAAATACTACTACATACAAAGTATACCAAGAAAAATAGCTAAGTAGCTTAACAATACATACTTTGGGCTAAAAACTCATTTTTTTGACATAAATGTTAAAAATACAAAGTTGAAGGACCCAAAATGAAATATTTCGAAATCTGATGGGTGAGATGAGTCAAAACAGTTTCCATAATGTATTTTCTGAAAATATACTCTTTTGAAGGATTAAAAACATAAATTTCAAGCTTAATGGGCTAAAAATGACAATTTCGGCCCAATAGGGCCCATTATGCGAAATTTTCTGTTTTGGAGGGCCAAAACTGTGTTTTTCTGTAAAACAGTGGACTACTAGTGTTACAAGTACTTTTCAAAGGTTTAAAATGCTTTTCAAATTTAAAAAGGACCAAAGTTGCAAAAATTTTCCAATTGGGGCCAAAATTGTAAAAAACTGCGAAAAAGAGGGGTTATAACCGAGAAAACTGCAATTTCAGGGACTTAAACTGTTTTCAATGAAAAATATGCTGAAAAATATTAATTTCAATAATTTTTGGGTGTTAAAATGTCAAGAAAAATGATTTAAGGACCAAACCGGAAAGTTACTTAATTAGAGGGTTGAAAAAGTAAATTTTACAAACAATGAGGGGCTGAAAACAGAAAACTTTCAAGGCTAATTCAATACACGCAACTTGATCGAATATTGGCACCGCGACTACCGACACAATACACAACAATACCAAAAATCGTTGTTAAACGAATTGATTCGGTCTCGAATCAATAACAAATCCAAAACTACTAACACTACGATGCTCAATACACATATGGAACTCTCGGAACTCTATACTCTCGTGGAATTACTCAATACGTCGACGTACATTCCTTAGGCCCAAAAGTTGCAAATCATGCTTGTTGAGCCTAGCTAGCCCGATGACATGATCTTTAGGCCCAAAGGATACTTGCTTACATGTAGTTGGGTCTAATACGACTTAACCGCGTGTAAAAGGACTTTCAATGGCAAACGTGCTGCTGGTCCCCAAGGGTCCTTCGGTGCTGCTAGTAAAGTCGGGAACTCACGATTGCGGGTTGGGCTTCGGGCCCTTCGCAATTGCAATGGTCTTGAACGACGTAGGGAAATACCGAGGGTTTCGCACCTTCCCTTTTTCTCTTCGGTCGTGGGACTACACAAGTCCGGGAGGATTGAGTTGTGTGAATAAGTGCGAGTGGCGTCTAAGGGATCGCTAGTACGGTTGTCGACTGGACGTTTTCATTAACGGACATTACAACAATTCACCACTCACTGTATACTCAATGCCTCCGGAGCTCAACGAATATCTCTAACGTAACGAAACAATAACACATAAACTAACTAAAGCAAAGTGATAGGAAAACGTCGGGTTTTCCTAGGGTTTTCAACTAGTACACTTATGAACTACATGCCGAATTTCACAACTCGTACGCTTACATCTATAGAAAACAAACAAGCATACTCACGGATCTTCACGTATATTTTTTTTACACTATACTATTTTAAGAAAATATCGGATTTTCTGGCGGTTTTCAAAACAATACAAACATTGGATTTCAAACATTACTTATGAACTCACCAACATTTCATATGTTGACGTTTTTCCAAAATACTTGTATTCTCAGGTAACAGATAAGTGAAGAAAGGTCTGTACTCTATGATTGTTTTGCGGTTGATTAAGTAACAATGAACAATTTATTTTGGGGATGTAATATTTTGAGACAATGTAATGGATGTAAACGTTACCAGTTGTATTATTCCAATGCTTGGTGATGTATGATGTTATGTTTCATGTATATTCATTGTAATGGTATTCAATTGAGTCACGACAGGCCCCGGACGTTTCCGCCGTCTGGTTCGGGGGTGTGACAGGTTGGTATCAGAGCTTTGTTTATAGTGAACTAGCATATCTAGCCACACATTGATATGCAACTATAAACCAAAAGAGGGACTAACATAACTCTGAACAAAACAAGTAAATAAAACACCCTTGCTTGCATTAGGAAGAGGAACGTAACGCCGAACCAAACAAAAATAATACTAGTATCTCGGTTAAATTCAGGACTGTTCTTAGTGGTACCAAGGAGTGGATGTAGCCTGATCAACTACACTCTCTCCAAAGTATAACTGACACACGTCCTGATGAGATCGGGATAGCTAGGGAACCTAAAACTATACCCTTCTACCACTAAAAAGAGAACGCCTACTTGGTCTATGCGATAATTGTAGCATCCTAGGAATAACGTTAGCATAATTACACACTCTTGCAGACCGCATGGCTGGTTTTCATCACCCCGGAGATCCTTACTTCCCTAACCAAGGGAACAACGGATGGCTAGAGGAGGAGCCCGAGGAAGAGCCTGAGGAAGACCCCGAAGAGGAATCTGACGGGGAACCGGAGGCCGAAGTTGAGGGCGAGCCTGCCGAATCAGAGGAGGATGAAGGAAGCCTCGAGGAGGATACTGATGATAGTGAAGGGGGTGATTCGGATGCGGAGTCCGAAGTCATCAACCCCCCTTACCCGATCAGGGTGCCTGCCTATCGTGTAGGCCCCACTGGTCCTACACCTCCCTGGGGTATTGATCTTTGGAGATGGAGCAGACAGCAGGGACAACGACCCCCGTACGGCATGTCACGCGAGTTCTTTGACCCGAGAGACGGAGGACCGGCTGATTGAGCCCTTCCAGTCATGGTGCAACGGTTACGGAATACGGGCGACCTTGCCCAGGACACTGCTGATCAGATGCGCCAGTTGAGGACTAGGGTCGAGCGTGCGGAGCAGGAGACGCGTGACGTCCTTCGAGAGTTTCACATGAGGCAGGTTCGGTGGGAGTCTCGACTTCAGGACGCAGAACGCTTGGTGGCTCGTCTTCAGGGAGCATCCACATCCTCGGCACCACCCCCGGATGCAGCTCATCGCGGTTAGGGATAGACTTATCTTAGTAGGTCGTTAGGAACTATGCTATGTACCTCGACTCTATGTTTAAGTGACTACACTACTCATAGAGTCGTTATGCTGTCAAACTAGTATCACTCATGTATGCTCTACGAGCAAAATTTTCATGTATCAAATGCGGATAATATTAATAAAGTTTTACGTGTTTTGTTACGATATTACAAATTGCTATGTGTTGAAAAATTATGATTGATTGGTCAATAGTAGTAGTGTTTAAGTTCGTACCATGCACCTAGTCAGTAGGGTCGCGACCTCACAGAAACCACATACCCTCAACATCTTTCCGTTTTGTGACAGAAAGATGCCTCTCCGACCTACTCGCAGAAACCCAGGACCAACCCCACCTGAAGTTGACTCAGCCGCGTTCTAGGCAGCTGTATCTGCAGCAGTCACTGCAGCGATTGCGCAAATTCATCAAGGGAACAATGGAGGAGTCAATGGACAAGGAGCCGGAAGTTCGAACAACGGAATGAATCAAGGACCCACCAAGACATGTACCTACAAGGACTTCACAAACGCCAAACCACGAACTTTTAACGGCACTGGAGGGGTGATCACTCTGAAGCGATGGATCGAGAAGGTGGAATCGGTATTCGAGATATGCGATTGTCCTGAGCAGATGAAAGTAAAGTTCGCGGCCTGCACTCTTGTCGATCAAGCGCTCACCTGGTGGAACGGACATGTAGAATCCATGACGCTCCCTGTAGCCAACTCTATGCCGTGGGCAGAGATGAAAGAAATGTTAATGGCTGAGTACTGCCCACGAGGCGAAATACAAAAGATGGAGCAAGAGCTATGGAACCTCACTGTGCAGAATGCGAATATCGATGCCTACATATCGAGATTTAGCGAACTATCTCCACTGTGCCCGGGTATGATCACCTCGGAAGGAAAGAAGATTGAGCGATTCATCTGGGGACTAACATCACCAATTCAAGGGAATGTGATAGCTGCAAACCCCGAAACATTTGACAGTGCGAAAAGATTGGCAAAGAAGTTGTATGACCATAACAACAAGAAGGGAGAGAAGCCAGTGGAGACTGAGAAGACGAAGGAAGGTGATGGCAAGAAGGGAAAGAACAATAAGAGGAAGGGGCGCCAGGGCCCCGACACCTCCAAGAAGCAGCAGACAGTGGCGGTTAATGCCGTCACCGCACCGGTTCCAGCCACACCACATGCTCCAGCCTCAGCTACTTCAAATGCTTCCAGACCCTATTCCGGTAATCTTCCCAAATGCAACAAGTGCGGTTTACATCACAATGGAGAATGCAAGGATTTTCAGTGCACCAAATGCAAATCGAAGGGGACACACTGCAAGGTACTGCAGGACTTACCCTCCCCATAACCAAAATCAGGGAACCAACAACAACAACCATCGCAGCAACAACAACATCAATGCCGGCGGCAATAACACAGGGCCTAGCCACACCTGCTTCGGGTGTGGGAGGACTGGACACATCCGCCGAGACTGCCCTAACAACAACAATTTAAGAAATGGAGGAACAGGAAGGATGTTGACCATGGGTTAGGGTGAGGCTATTCAGGACCCCTCTGTTGTTACCGGTACGTTTCCCTTAAACCACACTTATGCATGCATCTTATTTGACACCGGAGCGGAGCGAAGTTTCGTAAGCAATAAGTTTAAGCATTTATTAAAACAACTGCCCCAAAAGCTAAATGAAACCTATACGGTGGAAATGGCCAATGGGAAAACCGAATCCACTGGGGAAATCTACACCGGATGTACCCTAACTCTTAATCAACACGTCTTTTGAATAGATCTAATGCCAGTATCAATTAGGAGTTTCGATGTGATCATCGGCATGGACTGGTTAAGCCCCCACCATGCTGAAATTATGTGCCACGAGAAGGCCGTTCATCTTCGTCTCCCAAATCACGAAACCCTAGTAATTTACGGAGACAAATCTAGCACGAACCTTCGCCTCGTTTCGTGCATCAAGGCACAAAAATATCTACGAAGGAACAATCTGGCGTTCCTGGCTCACGTGGTGGATAAAACCAAGGAGGAAATTAACGTTCGAGACATTCCCGTAGCGTGTGAATTTCCGGACGTGTTTCCTGAAGATCTTCCGGGAGTACCCCCAGAGAGACAGGTTGAATTTCGAATCGACCTCATTCCAGGAGCAACTCCTCTCGCTAAATCACCCTACCGGCTAGCTCCTGCCGAGATGCAGGATTTATCCAGCCAACTCAGCGAACTTTTGGACAAGGGATTTATTCGACCTAGTTACTCGCCATGGGGAGCTCCGGTGCTCTTTGTCAAAAAGAAGGACGGATCTTTTAGAATGTGCATCGATTACAGAGAGTTAAATAAACTCACAATCAAGAACCGCTACCCACTCCCACGAATCGATGACCTATTTGACCAGCTCCAAGGAGCTAGTTATTTTTCTAAGATAGATCTACGGTCCGGATACCACCAACTCAAAGTCCGGGAAGAGGATATTCCAAAAACCGCTTTCCGAACTCGCTACGGACATTATGAATTTGTCGTAATGCCCTTCGGTCTAACGAATGCCCCTGCCGCATTTATGGACCTAATGAATCGAATCTGCCGACCGTTCCTTGACAACTTTGTCATTGTTTTTATCGATGACATCCTCGTCTATTCTCGAAGCAAGGAAGAGCATGACCAACACCTCCGACAAGTCCTAGAAACTCTGCGATCAGAAAAGCTTTACGCCAAACTCTCCAAGTGTGAGTTCTAGCTACGGAGTGTGAACTTCCTAGGTCATGTAGTCAGCCAAGATGGAATCCATGTGGATCCCTCTAAGGTCAAAGCTGTAGAAGGATGGGCAATCCCGACAACGCCCACAGAATTTTGTCAATTCTTGGGTCTAGCAGGCTACTATAGGAGATTCATTCAAAACTTCTCTAAGATCGCCAAGCCACTTACCTCGCTTACGCAAAAGGGAGTACCATTCAAATGGACAGACAAACAAGAGATTGCGTTTCGGACCTTGAAACAAGCTCTCTGTAGCGCACCTGTACTATCTCTGCCTGAAGGAACGGAAGATTTTGTAGTCTACTGCGACGCTTCAAATCAGGGCTTAGGTTGCGTTCTCATGCAACGTGAGAGAGTGATAGCCTACGCATCCCGCCAACTAAAGACGCATGAAGTGAACTATACGACCCATGACCTAGAGTTGGGAGCTGTAGTCTTCGCCCTAAAGATTTGGAGGCATTACCTTTACGGTACGAAGTGCACCGTCTTCACGGATCACAAGAGTCTCCAGCACATCTTGAACCAGAAGGAGCTGAACATGAGACAACGAAGATGGATTGAATTGCTAAACGACTACGAATGTGAGATCAAGTACCACCCAGGCAAGGCCAACGTGGTAGCTGACGCATTAAGTCAGAAGGAGTACTCTAATCGTCGTACGAAAACTCTCTCCATAACCATTCAATCTCACCTGGTCACTCAGATTGCAGTAGTTCAGTCAGAGGCCATGGAGACGGAAAATAGAGCAAGCGAAGCATTGCACGGAATGGAAAAGAACCTGGAGGCAAAGGAGAATGGAGTATACTATTTCATGAACCGTATCTGGGTCCCTAAACTTGGAGGGTTTAGAGATGTTGTTATGAAGGAAGCCCACAAGACGCGCTACTCCATTCATCCCGGTTCAGACAAGATGTACTTGGATATTAAACAACACTATTGGTGGCCTAACATGAAGGCGGAAATTGCGACCTACGTTAGTAAGTGCCTTACGTGCGCCAAGGTAAAGGTGGAGTACCAGAAACCCTCAGGATTGTTACAGCAACCGGAAATTCCGGAGTGGAAATGGGAGGGGATTTCTATGGATTTCGTGACCAAGCTACCCAAAACGTCGGATGGATTAGACACCATATGGGTAATAATCGACCGACTGACGAAATCTGCCCATTTCCTGCCAATTAAAGAATCGTACAAGATGGAGAGATTGACGCGTTTATACATTCGAGAGATCGTGAGACTCCACGGAATACCAATATCTATCATCTCGGATAGGGACAGTAGGTTCACGTCACAATTTTGGCAATCACTCCATAAGGCGATGGGAACAAACCTCGACATGAGCACCGCTTATCATCCACAAACGGATGGTCAAAGCGAGCGAACCATCCAAATGCTCGAAGACATGCTCCGCGCATGCGTGATAGACTTTGGGAAGTCTTGGGATACCCACCTACCCTTAATCGAGTTCTCATACAATAATAGTTATCATTCGAGCATCAAGGTGGCTCCTTTCGAAGCACTGTACGGGCGTAAATGTAGATCACCGTTATGTTGGGCTGAAGTAGGTGACACCCAGCTAGCAAAAACGCATACGTCAGACAAAGCACTAATGGGACCGGAGATCATTCGCGAAACCACGGAAAAGATCGTTCAAATCAAAGCTCGATTGCAAGCATCGCGTGACCGACAAAAGAGCTACGCCGATAAGCGGCGAAAGCCCTTAGAATTTCAGGTCGGTGATCGAGTACTATTAAAAGTCTCGCCCTGGAAAGGAGTTATTCGTTATGGGAAGCGGGGAAAACTAAACCCACGGTACATTGGACCTTTCGAAATCGTCGCCCGAATAGGTCCGGTAGCATACAGACTGCAACTACCTGCAGAGCTAAACGGTGTACACCCCGTGTTTCATGTCTCTAATCTGAAGAAGTGTCTATCAGATGAAACACTCATCATTCCCCTTGACAAAATCGAAATCAAGGAGAATCTCCTGTTCGTTGAAGAACCAATTGAAATCATGGACAGGGAGGTGAAGCGTACTAAGCAAAGTCGCATCCCGATCGTGAAAGTACGGTGGAACGCAAAGTGTGGGCCAGAATTCACGTGGGAACGCGAAGACCAAATGAAGCAAAAGTACCCTCACCTATTCTAGCATTCTCAAATCTAGCTTTCAAACAGAATTTCGGGACGAAATTCCCTCTAACGGGGGGATGATGTCACAACTAGAAATTTTGTGTCTTGTAATCACTAAACTCAAGTAAAGGTTGAATCAAAAACTTAAGAGCATGTGTGATACCTATTATTATGACATCAAAAAAAAAAAAAAACTTCAAACAAATACATCGTACGAGTACTACAAATGGTCATCAAGAAATTGGAAACCCTAGAAGTTCTCGTTTAAGTCCATTTTGGACTGGGACTTCCTTATTGGACCCAAATGGACCAATAAGCCTCCAATTTGACTATCATGGGCTTAGAACCCTTATATGGGCTCTAATTTGGACCCACATTTATTTATTTCAATATTTTGGGCCATGTTGGGCCTAGAATGAAATGAATTAAAAGCTTTGATCCATGATTAATCTAAACTAGCCCAACAAAGTATAAAAATCATATTATATTTTTTTTAGGTTAAAAACTCATCTAACTCAACCTTTACATGGGCTTGAGGGCATTTAAGCCCAAATTTTATTTTTCCTTTCACATTCTCGGCCCAAGGCCCAAGTCCAAGAAGAAATGGAGAAGTGTTGACTATTTGCATGCCACCTCACAATTAACCAAAGGATCTCTATGCAAAATGTTCCATGTTTCCATGCATATCACCTCAAGGGTCTATTTCTCTCCTCTCTCACTCACTCTCGGCCGAAACACACTCACACATACACAAATATCTCACAAATTCTCTCTAGAATACTCAAGAACACATCCTTCCTCTCCACTCAAAAATCTCGAAAATTAGGAGGCTTTCAAGAGGATATTTCCACAAACTCTTCATCTAAGGTAAGTTAATGCTTGGATCCATGCTTTGGACTCTTCCTTATTTTCAAAAATCTCTTCTTAACTCTCATGAAATCATAAACTTGTGTCTTAGAACTCCATAAACTCGAATTCATCATCAAAGGGTGCTAGGGTCAAAAATCACCAAGCTTTCTTCCATCCTTTCTTCAAAAACCGAATCAACATCCAAAGGTGAGCTTCATACCCCCTTATTTTCGGTTTTTATAAGTTTTTGTGGGGGAGAATACAAGCAAAGGTGTAGATCTATCATTATGTGTATGCTTTGTATGATTTCTATGCTTATATGTGTGTTTGGTATGATTATGATGTTGGATCTAGTCATAAATCACTAAAAACCGAGATATACTTTATGTTAAATGATACTAACATAAAACATACTACTACATACAAAGTATACCAAGAAAAATAGCTAAGTAGCTTAACAATACATACTTTGGGCTAAAAACTCATTTTTTTGACATAAATGTTAAAAATACAAAGTTGAAGGACCCAAAATGAAATATTTCGAAATCTGATGGGTGAGATGAGTCAAAACAGTTTCCATAATGTATTTTCTGAAAATATACTCTTTTGAAGGATTAAAAACATAAATTTCAAGCTTAATGGGCTAAAAATGACAATTTCGGCCCAATAGGGCCCATTATGCGAAATTTTCTGTTTTGGAGGGCCAAAACTGTGTTTTTCTGTAAAACAGTGGACTACTAGTGTTACAAGTACTTTTCAAAGGTTTAAAATGCTTTTCAAATTTAAAAAGGACCAAAGTTGCAAAAATTTTCCAATTGGGGCCAAAATTGTAAAAAACTGCGAAAAAGAGGGGTTATAACCGAGAAAACTGCAATTTCAGGGACTTAAACTGTTTTCAATGAAAAATATGCTGAAAAATATTAATTTCAATAATTTTTGGGTGTTAAAATGTCAAGAAAAATGATTTAAGGACCAAACCGGAAAGTTACTTAATTAGAGGGTTGAAAAAGTAAATTTTACAAACAATGAGGGGCTGAAAACAGAAAACTTTCAAGGCTAATTCAATACACGCAACTTGATCGAATATTGGCACCGCGACTACCGACACAATACACAACAATACCAAAAATCGTTGTTAAACGAATTGATTCGGTCTCGAATCAATAACAAATCCAAAACTACTAACACTACGATGCTCAATACACATATGGAACTCTCGGAACTCTATACTCTTGTGGAATTACTCAATACGTCGACGTACATTCCTTAGGCCCAAAAGTTGCAAATCATGCTTGTTGAGCCTAGCTAGCCCGATGACATGATCTTTAGGCCCAAAGGATACTTGCTTACATGTAGTTGGGTCTAATACGACTTAACCGCGTGTAAAAGGACTTTCAATGGCAAACGTGCTGCTGGTCCCCAAGGGTCCTTCGGTGCTGCTAGTAAAGTCGGGAACTCACGATTGCGGGTTGGGCTTCGGGCCCTTCGCAATTGCAATGGTCTTGAACGACGTAGGGAAATACCGAGGGTTTCGCACCTTCCCTTTTTCTCTTCGGTCGTGGGACTACACAAGTCCGGGAGGATTGAGTTGTGTGAATAAGTGCGAGTGGCGTCTAAGGGATCGCTAGTACGGTTGTCGACTGGACGTTTTCATTAACGGACATTACAACAATTCACCACTCACTGTATACTCAATGCCTCCAGAGCTCAACGAATATCTCTAACGTAACGAAACAATAACACATAAACTAACTAAAGCAAAGTGATAGGAAAACGTCGGGTTTTCCTAGGGTTTTCAACTAGTACACTTACGAACTACATGCCAAATTTCACAACTCGTACGCTTACATCTATAGAAAACAAACAAGCATACTCACGGATCTTCACGTATATTTTTTTTACGCTATACTATTTTCAGAAAATATCGGATTTTCTGGCGGTTTTCAAAACAATACAAACATTGGATTTCAAACATTACTTATGAACTCACCAACATTTCATATGTTGACGTTTTTCCAAAATACTTGTATTCTCAGGTAACAGATAAGTGAAGAAAGGTCTGTACTCTATGATTGTTTTGCGGTTGATTAAGTAACAATGAACAATTTATTTTGGGGATGTAATATTTTGAGACAATGTAATGGATGTAAACGTTACCAGTTGTATTATTCCAATGCTTGGTGATGTATGATGTTATGTTTCATGTATATTCAATGTAATGGTATTCAATTGAGTCACGACAGCCCCCGGACGTTTCCGCCGTCTGGTTCGGGGGTGTGACACCGAAGGTCATTTAAATATTAATTGTATGTCATGTGTACATATATAGTCATAAAGGTCCTTCCAGTTCATTCAGTTCCCTTGGGTAGCAAGGGTATACTTCCAGGTTCATACATACCAGTTACATCATTAGTAAGTTACCATAGGGGTAGCACAGGAGAATACTAATACTATAACTAGAACAATGAAACATACAATGAGTCAGTTCATTCATGAGTCAGTTCGAGTGGTACACACAATACATTACTATACATGCTAGATAGAGAGAACATACATTACAACTAGCACACACAGAACATTTCAGTACACACAGACTAGACAGAGAAAGATTACACTTTCAGTTAGTACATTCATTACATATACATTTATGCAGTTATGTGAACCATTGAGCGGGTCATGGCACTTCCTGCCACGACCGTTCTTGTATCCCGAATCTCCTTAATTGGAGAGCGTATGAGTTTGCGTATATATCTATACTGGATTGACTATCCTACACCTTGTTGCTCGCTACAGTGGGACTTGCAAGTCTACGGGTGCCAAATGTCATTTCTTGCAGCGTCTTACATCGTCGTTTTACTAGAGTCGGTAGCAGGATACAGGTCGATCACATGTTATTTGGAACACCTTTTTGTATTAAGGTAGTTAGTACCACGGTAGTCACTTATTACAATTACTACGGTACGATAATATTTTCCCATTACATTCACTTCGTGAATATTCACACGATGCACGGTAATGTAGTAACTATATTTTTGGTTAATGATAGTCAGAATTGGGAAACACACACTCTAACAAGAGACATACACACGAACACGAGATGCCTTGGTAGAAGGCTACAGTTAGTAGAAAACATAGGGTTTCCTAGGAGAGTTCAAACATTATACAAAACATTATACAAAACATCTTACAGAAACAACTTTCAAACGTTTTCATACAAACTCATACATTAATATACTTATGATCTCACCAGCATTAAGCTGATACTCGCTTTCAAAATAACTTGTATTCTCAGGTCACCACTAGACAGGTACAGGTGCCAGGCTTTTGAGAAGATGGAGTTCGTTCAAGACTCATCTTTTATTTTTGATATGTATATTTTTGGTGTCTATAACTTTAACAGAACACACATGTATGAAATTATATTATTAATGCAATGGATGATGTTGTTGCTTGTTTACTACTATTCATTGTTGTGATACTGTACATGATGTCCTCCACCCCAGAATGTTTCCGCCATTCATGGTTTTGGGGTGTGACAATTACCGCCAAGTTCAGATAAAGGGCTCTTCTTGTTCCGCAGTATGTTGCGGATGAGGAGATGAAAAAGGCTGGATATCACGAAATGTTGAGGGCTGACATCAGGGAGTTCGTGAGCAGGTCCGACTATAAGATGCTGGAAGACATGATTTCTCGGGCTAGGGAAAGAGAGATCGATTTGGAGCAGATCCGGAAAAGGAAGCCGGATGAAGTTCAGATAGCTACAAGTTCGGGCAAAAGGCCTAAGGGGTCAGATTCGAGATTGAGGGATTTCCAGGGCCGCGACCGATGCGGGAGGTGCGGCAGGATGCACGAGGGTGCATGTAGGAGTGGTAGTGGTGGAGATTTGGGTTGCTTTACGTGCGGCTGGACTGGTCATTTTAGCAGAGATTGTACTACTACCACCACACAAGGGTCAGACCTGATATATTTCCGCTGCAGTCAGCGGGGCCACAAGAAGGCCCAGTGTCCCAGTTTGCTTTCGGCACGACGGGTGATAGCACCTGCTCTTGCAACTTTGAGGATCATGGACGGCCGTCAGGTCCGAGCAGAGGCGCCTGCGGTAGGAGGCAGGGCTTTTCAGATGACTACCATGGAGACGCGAGCAGCGCTGGACGTTGCGGGTGTGTGTCTTTCGTTCCTCTGTTAACTTTCATTCATGATTATATTGTTATGGTTCTGCATCACTATTGGTATAAGTATTTCCGAATTGTGTGGCTTGCTTGTGAATTAGTTATATGCCATCTGCATGCCTTGGATATTAAAATAGTAGTTAGGGGTTGTGTTCTTTTGGAGCAGGTTTCTTAGGATTCAGTAACTATAACATGCTTAGGTGGAACTCAGTAGTGTTCCACTAGATTCATGGAGGCGTTATTGAGTGATGGATCGGTTAAATCTCTAGATGTGGCAAGCCTCGGTTTTTCAACGGATTGATTGCGGAATGGTAGAAAAGATTGGGAATTCCTCTTAAGCATTGAGCAGTGGGATATAAGCAGGATCAAAGTGGGGGAGAACCCTTCGAGTGTACAAGGGTAAGTGCACACAGATCTAGAATAAGACGCGAACTCCGAGAAGGAAAGGAAGTAGCACAACGATTGTTTGATTGAGGAGTTTAGGGGTGGGAGTTTGAGAAACTTCCCAACAATTAGTTCATGTAATCGAGATGGTTAGTAACTGGTTGGAAATTCAGGTTGGAGCATCGCCTGTAGGACTCGAGAATGAGGATCTTGAGAACGGTTAGCATGGGATGCTTTCGTGTTAGTAGTCAGTGGCAGAGGCAGAATGTAGAGTATGGTAGAACGGCGGGAGAGCCGCAACATTTTTCCATCAGCAAGCCAGTCGTGGAAGGTTTTGTAAGACTACGGGGTAGCCGTAGCATTCCCTAGCAGCTTAGTTAGCGGAGAGTGGGCGGAGGCCCGTATCTCCTAGTTAGCAGGGTTTAGGCGAGGCCCTTACCTCCTAGTGATCAAGGTAGGGATCAGGAATGGGTAGTTAATGAGAATAGTATGGAGCTAGCCTGCATAGCCCTAGATAGGTGAGACCTTGGGAGAGGCCGCTCCAGGATGTAGTTGGGTGAGACCCGTGGGTGAGGCCCATATGTGAGTAGCAGTATAGGTGAGACCTGATGTGACAACCTGAAATTTCTATTCTGAACAAACCATATCAAGCCAATAGAAGTTAGAATAGTTACAGTGAAATTCCAGACTTTGGGTATAAGTTTGAGTATTTCAGGTTTAGCACTTAAGGAGATATCAGAAGAGTGGATGCACTAGGGATTTGTGCAACACTTTATTCCAATACTCTATGATATTAGAGTTCATTCCGGGAATAAAATATTTTCTGCCAAAAATCTCAGGACTATATATAGAAATCTAAATCATATTCATTCATTAGTTGCATTTCCAACTAGAGAAAAAGCCGAATTCTCTCTCACGGATCTTCGGGTTTTTATCCCAAATCGTGACTACTTCTATCTAGTTATATTATATAGCTTAGATTTTAGTTTATAACATCAAAATTAGATCAAAACCCCAAGATTCGGGAGTTTACCGCCCAAGAACACTTGGAGAGTAAACTCTTTTTTAAGGGCCAAAAGAGTGACCAATGTCCCACAAATCCTTGGAACTCAACCTAGGAACTACCAGGACATGTTTAGACCACAAAATCATTAAAAATCAAAGGTTGAAAGTGAGTTCATGGCCAAGGAAGTTCTTGGGTCGTGAACTCCATTTTAGGTTGCCAAAATGCCCTAAATGCCTTCATTGAGCCAAGAGACTAGCATAGCACATTACCTTGACGTGTATAGGACCCAAAACAGTCAAAATACCAACACCTATGGGTGTTCACGGCCGCAAACTCATGACCAAATGGTTCATGGGCCGAAAACTCAAGTTAGGGGTGTTTTGATGCCACAAACACTTCCTAAGGCTTAGGCTTGAATTTAGACATGTACCCTAATGAGTTTAGGACTAGCAAACACCATTAGAACACCAAGAGTAAGGTGTTCACGGCCCAAGAAGTTCCAGGGCCGTGAACTCCAAATAATAGGGCCAAATGGTGCTATAAACTCTCCTAAAGCCTTGGACAATTTCCTTGCTTCATTCTTAGATAAATTAGGGACTTGAAAACACCACAACCACCCTCCCAAGGGAGATTACGGCCGTAATCTCCATGGGATATGGTCCATGGGCCGTGAACTCCTAAATGGAGTTAAAAAGAAGCCCAAACACTCGTTTAAGCCTAGAAGCACTTCACCACTTAAGTTGTAATAATTCTAAGCTTCATTTAGGGACCCTATTGAGAGTTTACGGCCAAGAGTTTACTCCCCTGGGCTGTAAACTCCAACACATATGGTCTTTTGACCATAAACTCCCATAAGAGGTCTTACACTCCTTTGTCGCAACCCATTAGCCTCCTAGCACTTGACCAAAAGTGTTTTCCTCGCATTAGGATGTTTTTACATGTTTAATTAGTGTTATAATCACTAATTGTTTATATACATATGTCTTCATATGTAATTAGGACCATTGCGTGTGTCTAAAGTCTTCACTTGACACCTAGCAGTCCTACCTCATCAGTTCATCCGTATCCCCCACAACAGGTGAGTTTATACCCCTTAATCAATGTTTTAACTATTTTGAAATGTTTTATGGGGGGATACAAGTAGAACTATGCTAATTATTATATCAATCACATGTGATTAATAAGCAGCATTCAACTGATTGGCTACTCATTAGCCGTTTTACCAAACAGTTTACTTCAAATGTTTTTCATAAACACTTTATGTGTTTAAAACTCCTTATTACACTGTACATTTTACTCTGTATGTTTCATTTCAAACTCATTTACAATTGTGTTTCAAACAAAGGTTTCTTTATACTAAACTGTTTTATCAAACCCATGCCTTCAAAATCACTTTATAGATTGACATCAAGTCGATCTTTTCTTAGATAATAATTATGTACAAAGGTTTTCCTTATACTTATATCTGTTCCTATATACTGCTTTCAAACCATTTTACAAACTGACATCAAGTCATCTTTCTTAGTAGTTTAAAACACTTTAAAGATTTTACCAAAACTTATTTTATGCTTTTGTATTATCTATCTCATGCCTATATATGTATAGATATATATGAAATGTTTAAAAGACTTAGGAAGGCTATCCACCCTATTTCCTTTTCGCGCTTGAGATGTGGTCTGGTGGGATATCGGGTATCCGTCCGAAGGTCGTTTAAATATTAGTTATATACCATATGTACATATATAGTCATAAAGGCCCATTCAGTTCATCCAATGCCCTTGGGTAGCAAGGGTATACATCAATGTCCATACGTACTAGTTAGATTACTAGTAAACTACCATAGGGGTAGTTTACGAAGATACTAGAACTATTACTAGAACGCGATATCATACAATGAGTCAGTTCATTCATGAGTCAATACTTGCTAGATAGAGAGCACATAGATTAAAACTAGAACATTACAATACATTACTATACTTGCTAGATAGAGAGCACGTACATTACAGCTAGAACAGTTCAGTACATTACATATACATGAATACGTTGACAAATTGTGATCCACTGTGTCAGAGCATGACTTCAATGTCATGACCCGAATTGTAGCCAGAGTCTCTTGAAGGGAGAGCGTGAGTTTGCGTATAGATCTATATTGGATTGACTATCCTACACCTTGCTGCTAGCTACAGCCGGACCTGCAGGTCTGCGGGTGCCAAACATCATTTCTTTTTACGACCATACCTTTGTCGTTGTTACCAGTCGATAGTATGGTACAATTAATCACATGATGCCTTAATATAAATCCGGTTTAAGGTAGTTAGTATAGCAGTAGTTCTTATAGCACTACACTACAGTACTACATAAATTTTCCCTTTACATATATTTAGTGATCTTTCACTTAAAGAATAAATGTAAAAACTATAGTTTGTTAATGATAGTTACACTTGGGAAAATTACACACTTTTACAAGAAACGAACATTCAGAGCAGTTAGGTCTTGGTAGAAGGCTACATTCAGAGCAGTTAGGTCTTGGTAGAAGACTCTCTTTTATAATAGTAGAAATCATAGGGATTTCTAGGGTTTTTCAAACGTTACAGTTGTTTTACAAACATTTTCATACTTACAGTTCATTTACATTTTCAATACTTACAATTCGTATGCATACAAATACTTATAATTCATTCGTACAAATACTTACATTTCAAATACATACAAGTATTTACACACAAAATAAGACACTAAAATACTTATGATCTCACCAGCTTTAAAGCTGATACTCTCTTTCAAAATTACTTGTATCCTCAGGTCATCCATAGACAGGTACCGATGCAAGATTTAGAAAAGATGGAGCTCGTTCAAGATTCATCTTTCATTTTGTTTATACTTTAGTGTCTATTATAATTTGACAGAACACACTTGTATAATAATTATATTATTAATGAAATGGATGATGTTGTTGCTTGTTTACTACCTTACATTGTTGTGATACTGTACATGACGTCCGCCACCCCAGAACATTTCCGTCGTTCTTGGTTTTGGGGTGTGACAGATTGGTATCAGAGCATTGTTTATAGTGAATTAAGTATGTCAACCCATAAAAGATATACTACCTATAAATACAATGGGATTAAAAATACTCTGACCAAGAGTTTATACTTTAAATAATAAAATATTTAATTAAGTATACATGGCTGCATTCATACTAAAATCAGTGTCACTAGGACAATACAAAAGAATTACGATTGTTGGGCAACACAGGTGGACTTAGAGACATATAGTCAAAACTGGGAAGATATAGCCGGATCACCTATATTATCCGAGGGTTGACTAGCATGTGCCTAAGTGTAGTTGTGTGGTTGCAACAAGTCTAAAATCTTACCAACCCTACCACAATGAGAACAATAGAACATAACATTAAACTTAAAATACTATAGGAGTATTTGGTGTTACTATAAGTACTTTATACTTGAGAACTAAAACGGGATTCTTCATTACTAAGTTGATAGTTGCTAAGTGGATACACTAAGGCTATATGTAATTAGGATGCTATAGACTTAGAATCTGTGAAATTTTTTACTTTACCCTTATTCTGTGTGAATTTGGAGTTAATATCACTTATTCGAAGGCCTATCCTGTTTCGATTACATATAACTGGTATGCACTTCATAAATAGTAATGTAACTAATGAAGATTTTCTAAATAATTATCTAGATAGTTTCGTCTAATAATTATTTTAATACCCCATTTCTCGCGTACATAACATGTCTGGACTCCATCCCCACGGCAACAGTACCTTCCAAACGAAGTCATTGCTGGATGGTTTGGAGAAGAACCAGAGAATGATCATCCGATTCCTTTGAATGATCACCATGATGAAGACCTTTCAGATGGTGCTAACTCCGAACCCGAGGTTGAGAACCTACCCCAGGCAGCTCCCGTTCCAATTCCTAACCCTCGTCCGGCTTTTCATGGCCCAACGCCTCCATGGGTTGAATGTTTGGAAGCATGGAGCAAAGATCAAGACCAACCTATGCCGTTTAATGGAGACCGAAGCTTCTACAACGTAAATGAAGGGAGCACAGGAGATAGAGTTCTACAAATCCTGATCCGTAGAGTTGCCCGAAATGAAATTCAGGGCATGACAGCTCTACGTCGGATCACAGAAGTTGACACCAATGGAGGGATGCATATCCTTCGCACCAACAACCTTGAACATGCTCGCGAGAGATCTGAGCGAAACCATGAAACCCTGCTACAAGCACTAGCTGAAACCCGAGCCAAAGTCATAGAGCTCTGAGTACGTCAGAGAGTATACAAAAGATACCTGCTTGATATGGAACGTCAACTGGCTGAGCTGAGAGTTCACCAGAGGGATGATCGTCGCCGGTAGTAGACGCTTTACTTTATTTTTCCTTGTTAAAAAGAAATCATTTTTCTGTCTATGCCCGATGTGGCATTTTCTATGAAATTACCTTGTACTGTAAGTACTTTTGGTTAGGTCTTTATGCTGTCAAGAACTATCTTCTCTGGATATGATGTAAGACCTTTACAAGGTCATTTTCCCGAACTTTTACGTCATGAATATCAAAGATTTTGAAAGTCGGCTAACTTCCGTGTCGTTCTTCATTCAAGTACTTTTAACATACTTTCATTGGAGTCTATCTGAATTCATGCTTTAGTCAAGTCATTGGACTATAGTAATTTAGCTCCGGAGACATCTCCAAGTCTCTTTTAATGGTTGGATCATGTTATTCACCAACCAAAAATATCTTGGCTTGAACGACAAACGTCTTGAGACCAATCTACAGATTCACTTCCATTCCATTACTAGGACTGCATCATAGGGATGTAGGTCAACCCTTCATGAACACACTTCCATTTCGTACTAGGACTGCATCATAAGGATGTAGGTCAAACCTCCGCAAATATACTTCCATTCCGTGCTAGGACTGCATCATAAGGATGTAGGTCAAACTTTCGAGAAATATAGTCTTGCTCTTTACTTAGACAATCGAAGTACATCTAGGGTCAACCAGAATCGCTCACAAAACCCTTATGTTTCATGTTACAGAATCATGTCGTCATCCGGAAACAATAAGTCGAACAACGAAACCCCTATCCTCTATATCGACGCCGCTACATTACAAGCTGTAGTAGCAGCTGCTGTGACAACTTTCCTTACGCACATCGACTCAGGCAACACAAGCAAGACTGACAAAGGAGTCGAGAGTCCTGATGGTAATACCAAACCGGGAAACCAACAAATGGCAACAATCATGGACTTGCGAAGCCATAAGACCGAAAGGAAGAGACGATATCGTAAAGCCCTGAAGGAGCGCAAGAGAGCCCAAAGACTTGCCATGCCACAACCACAAGTGGAAATTCCTGCAGAACGCTTTAAAAAGCAATTTCCATGATGGAGTAATGAGGAAGGAACTCGTGTCCACATAACACTGGCTAAACACCGCACTCTTGCCAACAATGCCAGTACTAGCCAGTCATGCCACCAATGCGGTGAGATAGGGCACTTCCAGAAGGATTGCCCTATAACAAAGAACTTTGACGTAGATGGGAAGATTCTTAGGATCACAGCTACAGGAGAACCTGCTCCAGAACCCACGTTAATGTAATTTAGGCGTTTCGTTGTAACAGACCTATAAACTATCCAGAACTAGTGCAACTAGAGTCTTACCTTTTGCGAGATCCTATCTGTATAGGAATGCTCGTGTTGCGTATACTTGTCTTTTGTAGTATACCATATTCACAGTAATAGTCTTGTAGTAAATCTAAAGTACTGTAACTCTGTTCATGGTTGCACGGTTGTTTTTGTCTGTAAACATCTTATGTTCAAATCTAATGTCTTTAAGTTTCCGTATGATTCTGATATTATCATACAACTAGATTCAATTTGATCCACACCATACTAGCTTCATATGTACATCTCTTTCTTCGAAATCACCTTTCCAGCGAAGCCGTCATATCAGAACACCGAAGTACTCATGCGTAGAGTACCTCATAGTTCTTTTCCTTTTCCGAAGAAATCCCCGAAGTACCACTCGTACAGTACGTCAAGTTCAATCCAAAGATTCATGCGGTTGATTTATCACTGGGGAATGTATACATAAGGGTAATATATAATAAAGGTTCTACAGGTATAGAATTGATGATTCCACTTTAACTTCTTTTTCCCTGATGGGATATGAGCATAAAGAAGAATCGGTTATTCGACTACCTTTTCAATCTTAATTATATACGAATCGTATACACGAGATAGTGATTGTGAAACCATGTATGAATCCTAAATATGAACTTCAGGACGGAGACTGCCCAAGACTACGAGTAATCACATCGGCTTGTGAACAAACTTAGAACCCAGTACGACTCCTGTAAACCGATCGCCCTACAGTCTAAACATCTACAGGGATACAAGAACAGCCCGGACAAATTAGCGAACTACACAAAAGTTGAATTAGAAGACTAGGCTTCTCACCCTAGAGAACTCCGGTCTTATTCTTCCAGAGATCGACGGATTGCATCGTATGTACGTCAGACATCGAGGACTCCGTCAAGATTTTTCCATTAGAAATCGTTATCTCTGCCTCGCATAAATGATTTGGTTGAGCAAACGCACGGAAAGAATTACATTCAGAAATGGATCTGATATCTGAATATCACCAGTTCAAGTGTTAGGGAAGGATGTCCGGAAGACTACCTTCCGAACTCGATGCGGACACTTCGAGTCTGTAGTGATACCCTTCGGATAGGACCAATACGACCATAGTTTTCATGAGCTAAATGAGTAGGGTACGTCTTTCTTACTTGGATCTGTTCATCATTTCTCCATGTAATGACCTACTTATCTACCCTCGTAGTAAGAAGAAACCCATGGAAACATTACCTTCAGAGGTACTTTTCATGAAGTTCTCTAAGCACGAGTTTTGAAATTGAAGAGTCAAATTTCTATGACACCCTGTTAGTGATGTGATAAATTTTGAGTACTCTTACAATTTGTCAAAACCGTTGAGAATTTGTCGACACCAGAGACGCCGACAATCATTCGCCAAATTCTAGGTCTTACAGACCTACTATCATAGTTCATCCATAACCCCTCACAAATCACAGGAAACCGTATGACCTTCACCCAGCAAGGAGTGGCCCTTGAAAGGGAAGTTAAACAAGAAAAGGAAACCTTGGAGATTCCAAGTTAGAGACCAAGTTATTTAGGAAGTCTCACTCTGGGAACGGCTTAATACGCTTCGTAAAGCATGGAAAGCTAAATCCAAGATAGATAGGACCTCCGAGATTCTTACCAGAATCGGTCATGTATCTCACAGGCTAGATCTACTCCGCGAACTCAGTAACGTACTTTCTACTGTTCGCGTCTCGATCGTGAAAGCATACCTTTCTGTTAGGACTCTTGTAAGTCCACTCGTCGAGATCCTCGCCTTTGTATTAGAACCGTAGTGACCCTCGACCGAGAGGTCAAGCGCACGAAGCAACGCCGTTGCCAGTTAGTGAAGGTTCATTGGGATACCAACCGAGAACCCGATTTCACTTAGGAGCACTAGAACCAATCGCTTAGGAAGTTTCCTCCTCGTGACTCGATCATTCATACCTACTTCCTTATCTAAATTCTAATTTCAGGACGAAATTCCCTTTAACAGGGGTATGATGTGACAACCCGAAATTTCCATTCTAAACAAACCATATCAAGCCAATAGAAGTTAGAACAGTTACAGTGAAATTCCAGACTTTGGGTATAAGTTTCAGTATTTCAGGTTTAGCACTTAAGGAGATATCAGGAGAGTGGATGCACTAGGGATTTGTGCAACACTGTTATTCCAATACTCTATGATATTAGAGTTCATTTCGGGAATAAAATATTTCCTGCCAACAATCTCAGGACTATATATAGAAATCTAAATCATATTCATTCATTAGTTGCATTTCCAACTAGAGAAAAGCCGAATTCTCTCTCACGGATCTTCAGGTTTTTATCCCAAATCATGAGTACTTCTATCTAGTTATATTATATAGCTTAGATTGTAGTTTATAACATCAAAATCGGATCAAAACCACAAGATTCGGGAGTTTACCGCCCAAGAACACTTGGAGAGTAAACTCCATTTTAAGGGCCAAAAGAGTGACCAATGTCCCACAAAGCCTTGGAACTCAACCTAGGAACTACCAGGACATGTTTAGACCACAAAATCATTAAAAATCAAAGGTTGAAAGTGATTTCACGGCCAAGGAAGTTCTTGGGTCGTGAACTCCATTTTAGGTTGCCAAAATGCCTAGATGCCTTCATTGAGCCAAGAGACTAGCATAGCACATTACCTTGATGTGTCTAGGACCCAAAACAATCAAAATACCAACACCTATGCGTGTTCACGGCCGCAAACTCATGACCAAATAGTTCATGGGCCGAAAACTCAAGTTAGGGGTGTTTTGATGCCACAAACACTTCCTAAGGCTTAGGCTTGAATTTAGACATGTACCCTAATGAGTTTAGGACTAGCAAACACCACTAGAACACCAAGAGTAAGGTGTTCACGGCCCAAGGAGTTCCAGGGCTGTGAACTCCAAATAATAGGGCCAAATGGTGCTATAAACTCTCCTAAAGCCTTGGACAATTTCCTTGCTTCATTCTTAGATAAATTAGGGACTTGAAAACACCACAACCACCCTCCCAAGGGAGATTACAGCTGTAATCTCCATGGGATATGGTCCATTGGCCGTGAACTCCTAAATGGAGTTAAAAAGAAGCCCAAACACTCGTTTAAGCCTAGAAGCACTTCACCGCTTAAGTTGTAATAATTCTAAGCTTCATTTAGGGACCCTATTGAAAGTTTACGGCTTGGAGTTTACTCCCCTGGGCCGTAAACTCCAACACATATGGTCTTTTGACCATAAACTCCCATAAGAGGTCTTACACTCCTTTGTCGCACCCCATTAGCCTCCTAGCAATGACCATAAGAGGTCTTAAACTCCAACACATATGGTCTTTTGACCATAAACTTTATGTGTTTAAAACTCCTTATTACACTGTACATTTTACTCTGTATGTTTCATTTCAAACTCATTTACAATTGTGTTTCAAACAAAGGTTTCTTTATACTAAACTGTTTTGTCAAACCCATGCCTTCAAAAGCACTTTATAGATTGACATCAAGTCGATCTTTTCTTAGATAATAATTATGTACAAAGGTTTTCCTTATACTTATATATGTTCCTATATACTGCTTTCAAACCATTTTACAAACTGACATCAAGTCATCTTTCTTAGTAGTTTAAAACTCTTTAAAGATTTTACCAAAACTTATTTTATGCTTTTGTATTATCGATTGCATGCCTATATATGTATAGATATATATGAAATGTTTAAAAGACTTAGGAAGGCTATCCACCCTATTTCCTTTTCGCGCTTGAGATGTGGTCTGGTGGGATATTGGGTATCCGTCCGAAGGTCGTTTAAATATTAATTATATACCATATGTACATATATAGTCATAAAGGCCCATTCAGTTCATCCAATGTGTGACAACCCGATATTTCGAGACAATGTAATGTAAAACCAATCAAATTTAGGTCAAAATATAACTTTCCTAAAATCTTATTTGGGTTAAATAAAGTAGTAGGAATCGTATCAAGGTTTTCGTACATATAAAGAACCCTAAAATCCGAGTTATAACGAAGAAGTTATGACCAACCGAAGATTCTTGGCAAAACCGGCAACACCGATTAAACGAAAAACACGAAGTTTCAATACAATAGTTTTTAGCCTTAAGTATCTAAATGAAATTTATAGATAACCTCAAACCGTGAGCGTACATAAAAAGAACGTCCAAATCTGACTTCGTATGAGAAAGTTATGATTTTTCCAAGATTCGGGTATAGCAGTAGACAACTAAAAACTCGAAATAGAGCTCGAGATACTTTTGACCAAAACAACCTAAATGAGAATCTAAGGTCTCAGCATTATTAGCACAACGGCGAAAAGTCTGACGAAAACGGACACCGGATGAAGAAGTTATGGATTTTTAACGAAATTTTCGTGTCCCGGCCCGTTAAAAATAAATAATTAAAAATAAAGTCAAAATTAGCCAATGAAGTCTAAAAGAGAGTTGTAGATCATGTTTTTAGCTACGCGTGCATATAAAGAACGTCGAAAACGGAGGTTGTACGCGAAAGTTATGGATTTTACAAGTTCGGGGTCCAAAATCCGAGGCTGTCAGGCCTCTCCACGACGTGGCACTGTTTTGCCGCGACCCGGAAAGTGACTGAGGGCGTCCAATCATTGGAAGAGGATAGACTTGCTCCCCACGACATGGCTAACCCTAGCCACGATGTGGCACTCAAAAATACCCCCTATAAATAGGACTCTTGGGGTGCCGGGTTTAGGTGCTCCATTCTTCTCTTTCTCGCGCCGAAACTCTGCGTTTAAGCCCCCGAGACCCTCCCAAAGCCCCGGTTTTCACCTTCAAGTCCCGAAGGAAGGTTTTGTGTTCCCGAGACTCCTGAGATTCCCGATAATCCCGAGATTTCCCGCGTTTTCAACTCTTCCTGTCGAAGTTCTGCTCAATTCTTCTCTCGACTACTTCAAATCGACCACTTCAATCAAGTGAGTTCATACCCCTTAATTAATGTTTTAAACTACTTTTTTAATGGGGGGGGGAATACAAGTAGAATCATGCTAGTATTATATCAATCACATGCGATTAATAAGTAGAATTACGCTAGTTATTACATCAATCACATGTGATTAATATACAACATTCAAAAGATTTGGCTACTCATTAGCCGTTTTACCAAACAGTTTCCTTCAAATGACTTTTTATAAACATTTTATATGTTTTAAACTCCTTTTTACACTGTACAGCTTACTCCGTACATTACCTTTCAAACTTATTTACAACTGTGTTTCAATCAAATGTTTCCTTATACTCAAAACTGTTTTATGATACTTATGCCTTCAAATTGTTTTATAAATCGACATCAAGTCGATATTTTCTTAAAATAATATTTATGTTTCAAATGTCTTACAAAATTTATTTATGCTTTTATATTATAAATTGCATGCCTCTATATGTATAGTTATATAAGAAATGTTTAAAAAACTTAGGAAGGCTATCCACCCTATTTCATTTTCGCGCCTTGAGATGTGGTCTGGTGGGATATTGGGTATTCGCCCGAAAGTCGTTTAAATATTAGTTATATATCATGTGTACATATATAGTCATAAAAGGTCTTTCCAGTTCATCCCATGCCCTTAGTTAGTAAGGGTATACATCCATGACCATACGTACCAGTTAGACTGCTAGTAAACTACCATATGGGTAGTTTAGGAAGATACTAGAACCGTTACTAGAACGCGATATCATACAATGAGTCAGTTCATTCATGAGTCAATACTTTCTAGAACATTACATATACAACTATACTAGAACGAGAAACATTACCCTTACATTAATACGTTAACAATTATGATCCACTGTATCGGAGCATGCCTTAAATGTCATGGCCCGAGTTGTAGCCAGAATTCTCTTGGAGGGAGAGCGTTGAGTTTGCGTATAGATCTATACTAGATTGACAATCCTACACCTTGCTGCTAGCTACAGCCGGACCTGCAGGTCTGCGGGTGCCAAACGTCATTCTGTTATTACGACCGTTCTTTATGTCGTTGTTATCAGTCGATAGTATGGTGCAATTATCACATTATACCTTAATATAAATCCGGTTTAAGGTAGTTAGTACAACAGTAGTTCCTATAATACAAAACTACAGTACTACAATGAGTTACCCATTACATTTTTAGCGATAACCTCACTTAAACTTTAAATGTACAAACTATATTTTTGGATGATGATAGTTACACTTGGGAAATTACACACTTTTACATCAAACAAGCATACAAAACAGTTAAGCCTTGGTAGAAGGCTACTTTAATAGAAAATATAGGTTTTTATGAGAGATTCAAACTTTTTCAAATTCTTACAATACATAGACTTACAAATTCTTACATACAAATTAAGACACTAAATACTTATGATCTCACCAGCTTCAAAGCTGATACTCGCTTTCAAAATTACTTGTATCCTCAGGTCATCATAGACAGGTACCTATGCAAGGAGAAAGGAAGATGGAGCTTGTTCAAGACTTATCTTTCATTTTGATTTAGGCTTTAGTGTTTATCAAAATTTGACAGAATACAATTGTATAATGATTATTTTATTAATGCAATGGATGATGTTGTTGCTTGTTTACTACTTTACATTGTTGTTGATATTATACATGACGTCCTCCGCCCCAGAATGTTTCCGCCGTTCTCGGTTTTGGGGTGTGACACAATGCCCTTGGGTAGCAAGGGTATACATCAATGTCCATACGTACCAGTTAGATTACTAGTAAACTACCATAGGGGTAGTTTAGGAAGATACTAGAACTATTACTAGAACGCGATATCATACAATGAGTCAGTTCATTCATGAGTCAATACTTGCTAGATAGAGAGCACATACATTACAACTAGAACATTACAGTACATTACTATACTTTCTAGATAGAGAGCACGTACATTACAGCTAGAACAGTTCAGTACATTACATATACATGAATATGTTGACAAATTGTGATCCACTGTGTCGGAGCATGACTTCAATGTCATGGCCCGAATTGTAGCCAGAGTCTCTTGAAGGGAGAGCGTGAGTTTGCATATATATCTATACTGGATTGACTATCCTACACCTCGCTGCTAGCTACAGCCGGACCTGCAGGTCTGCGGGTGCCAAACGTCATTTCTTTTTACGACCATACCTTTGTCGTTGTTACCAGTCGATAGTATGGTACAATTAATCACATGATGCCTTAATATAAATCCGGTTTAAGGTAGTTAGTATAGCAGTAGTTCTTATAGCACTACACTACAGTACTACATAAATTTTCCCTTTACATATATTTAGTGATCTTTCACTTAAACATTAAATGTAAAAACTATATTTTGTTAATGATAGTTACACTTGGGAAAATTACACACTTTTACAAGAAACGAACATTCAGAGCAGTTAGGTCTTGGTAGAAGGCTACATTCAGAGCAGTTAGGTCTTGGTAGAAGACTCTCTTTTATAATAGTAGAAATCATAGGGATTTCTAGGGTTTTTCAAACGTTTACAGTTATTTTACAAACATTTTCATACTTACAGTTCATTTACATTTTCAATACTTACAATTCGTATACATACAAATACTTACAGTTCATTCGTACAAATACTTACATTTCAAATACATACAAGTATTTACACACAAAATAAGACACTAAAATACTTATGATCTCACCAGCTTTAAAGCTGATACTCTCTTTCAAAATTACTTGTATCCTCAGGTCATCCATAGACAGGTACCGATGCAAGATTTAGAAAAGATGGAGCTCGTTCAAGACTCATCTTTCATTTTGTTTATACTTCAGTGTCTATTATAATTTGACAGAACACACTTGTATAATAATTATATTACTAATACAATGGATGATGTTGTTGCTTGTTTACTACTTTACATTGTTGTGATACTGTACATGACGTCCGCCACCCGAGAACATTTCCGCCGTTCTTGGTTTTGGGGTGTGACACCTGAGAGCAGGGTTGATCAGTAATATGGTTTTGGGTGAGACCCGTGGGCGGGGCCCATGAGTTTATAGTAGCACAGGTGGGACCTGGTAAGGACCTTAGGGTAAAGTTAGGGGATTGAGGATCCCAAGACTTGTAGCGCCAGGGTGGCAAGATAGATAGAGAAGTGTGGATAGTCGAGGTTCCTTCGAAAGTCGCTGGGAGGGACAAAGTGATTGTGCTAGTCATAGTAGCTGGCGGGTATCCAGTGACCAAGTCATCGGAAGAACCCGTTGAGAGCAGGGTGGTCTCGGTTCTTTTGGAAGGCAGATGAGAGACAACAAAACTTTGAGGCGGGGAAGTAATGATAGAGAGGTATGGTATAAGACAGTTGGATGAACAGAGAGTGCTATGCATCTCACAGCAGGGTCAAATAATCTCAGATGGAAGGGTTTGACCCTTCTTATGCATCTCTCGTTTGAGTCTAACCATTGTAGGGATGAATCTTTTACTCGAAGGATTATCTGAACCATTCGCTGGGATGGGTGCTCAGCACTAAGTTATAGTAGTAAGAAGTGTCCAGTGAGTACTGACAGTAATGACCCGTACTGGAAGTAGCGGGAGTAATGGATTCGGTGAAGGATAGGTCTGTGACATCCCGAAAATCTCGGCCAGAAAAGACCGGTTTCATTTATGCTTTTTAAACATTTTTAGAGTAAATCCTTTTAATTTTAAAAGATATGCGGAATTTGTTCCCAAAACCAAAACATGATAAAATAGATATTTATCAAAACATTTCATAAAGAAATATAATTTCATTTCATAATCAAAAGTCGGGATGTCATGTTCCGATACAGATCATAAAACATAAACGATAACATTACAAGTCATTCAACAAATATATACATATACAGACTTGTAAACAAAACAACTCGATGATTCATCCATCTTATGCCCTTGCGCCACTTCCTGTAATACAAATAAACTGAGTGGGTTAGGCTTGGGAGCCTGGTGAGCATATACGGTTTTCAACCCACAATAAATATTTAATTTAACAATCAACAATAAAACCGATTACCCATTACCGTTATCCTCACTTTACGTCCCTAAAAATAAAATCTATTATAAGGAACCTAATTCAGGATTTTCATCGGGACGGAGATTACTGCAGAGGGGCTTCCTCAACAATAAGTGTCCTAAAGGCAACCATGTGGGGGATAGAGTACACCGGTGAACACGTCGTTCACAACACCTACAGGTTATGAGCCTGCTAGTGTTCCACAGGACTGTCTAGAATAGTCCATGGTTGTCATCCATACTCTGCTTAATGACTAGAGTAACACCAACAACACCGAGGCCTCTCATCTGTTTATTACACACCAACTATCTACCCATGTTCTACCCAACATATTAGTAGATAAAAGTATATATTTTTATACATAGTTTAAAAACCTGTATAGCATGTTTTAATCAATACATATTCCACATAACAGATGAGGCACACACACATAACACGTATTTCAAAGACAATAAATCAGATCTATGAGATAGAAGAGAGTGAATATACACTCACACATATAACAACAAAATATATACACATAACACGTATTTTATATAAAATACTTCATAATATTGCGTTGGAAGAAAATGACTACACACTCACTTGATCAGAAGATGATCGTTCAGCACTACGACTTGCAGAAGAGGTGTTTCTCCGTAGATCTGGAAGATCTTCACAAAACCGGGCTCCTCGCGGGCAGGGCTTCGGCTTGAGAATAACGCTCTTCGGGATCCTCGGGGCTTCGGATCTTGCTTCGGGGCTCGGGAATATTACCGGGGCTTCGAGGTATAAATGGCACGCTAAACGAGGCAAAAGATGAGAGAAAAAGGATGGGTTTGTAAAAGGAAGAAGCTAGCTTCGCATCCCCTTTTATAGGACTGAGCTTTGGGGTTACGCTGGGCGTAACTTCGGGGTACGCGGGGTGTAATGCCTCGGTTTCCGTCATCGCTTGCGTCATCGGCCCTCTACATCATCACATACAAACTCCGAACACTTGAGTGGTACGCTGGGCGTACTTCGGATGAGTCCGGTGACTCCCCTTCGGATAATACCAACATTTAGAATTTAATTTAAATATTAAATATTTAATAAACTTCAAAAATACATATTTCCCTCATACGAAATCCGTTTTCGACGTTCTTTATATCCATGCGTAGGTGAGACTACGCTGTCCAACTTTCGTTTAGACTCCGTTGGCTAATTTTGACTTTATTTTTATTATTTATTTTTAGGAGGCCGGGACAAAAAAACTTCTTTATAAATTCATAACTTCTTCGTCCGACGTCTGTTCTCGACTAACTTTTCATCGTTTCGCTACTAACAACGAGATCTTCGATTCTCGTTTAGATTGTTTCGGCTAAAAACCGCTCGATCTCAAATCGAGTATTCGGGCTGCATACTGCCAAGTTGAAACTTCAGAAAATCATAACTTCCTCATACGAAGTCAGATTTGGGCGTTCTATATATATTCAGAAACCTCGTTTCAACTACTACAACATTATCCAAAGATATCGAGTTTATTTTTACAGTTAAATTTTGACACTCATTTTATTCTTAATTAATCATATCACATAATTAAGCAATTAAGCACGAAACACATAATACTCAAATAATACGTTCTTATTATTTCAAATTGGGTTACAAAGGTTAACCTAGACTATTACATTGCTAAAAATGGCAAGCCCAGAAACACAGGTGTTACAATTCTCTCTACCTTAGAATGATTCCGTCCCCGGAATCACACATCAACAAACAACTGCGGGTAGCGACTCATCATGTCACTCTCCATCTCCCAGGTGAGATTTGGCCCATTCGCGTGTTTCCATCGGACAAGCACTAACTTAACCATCTTACGTCGCAACTTCTTAGTCTTTCGGTCAACGATTGCCTCTGGTTCTTCAATCAACCTTTTGTTCTCATCGATTCTCAACTCCGAAAGTGGAATCATGTCGGGAACTTCTCCCGTGAACTTCCTCAAATAACACACATGAAAAGTGTTATGAATTCCATTCAGTTCTTCGGGTAGTTCGAGCTTGTAAGCTTGGTTCCCAATCCTCTGAAGAACTTTAAACGGTCCAATAAACCTTGGACTTAATTTTCCCCTTTTACCAAATCTTATAAGACCTTCCACGGCGAGACTTTAAGCAAAACCGAATCTCCAACTTCAAAAGTCATCGGTCTTCGCTTGTTGTCAGCATAGCTCTTTTGATGATCCTGAGCTGCTAACATTCTTTCCTTCATTATTTTCAACTTTTCAGCAGTTTGATGGACTATCTCCGGTCCCATAAACTGCTTTTCCCCAGCCTCAAGCCAACAAGACGGCGTACGACACTTATGTCCATACAAAGCTTGATAAGGTGCCATCTTTATGATTGAGTGGAAACTATTATTGTATGAAAATTCTACCAAAGGTAAATGTTCATCCCAGTTACCTTGGAATTCCAGAGTACATGATCTCAGCATATCTTCAAGTGTTTGTATCGTCCATTCGCTCTGACCATCAGTCTGCGGATGGTAAGCTGTACTTAAACACAACTTGGTACCCATTTCCTCTTGTAGATTTTTTCAAAATCTTGAGGTGAAACGACTATCACGATCCGACATAATCGTTAGCGGAACACCGTGAAGTCTCATAATTTCCTTCACATAAGAATTCGCAAGCTTCTCCATAGACCATTTCTCCTTGGCTGCTATGAAATGCACACTCTTAGTGAATCGATCAACGACCACCCAAATCATGTCGTGACCATTCTTTGTTATGGGTAGTTTAGTGAAAAATCCATAGCAATGTCTTCCCACTTACCTATAGGCACATGCAATGGTTCTAAACTCCCGTATGGTTTCTGATGTTGTGCCTTGACTCTCGCACAAGTCACACACACAACCACATACTTTGCAACATCAAGCTTCATTGTCGGCCACCAGTAGTAGGGTTTCAGGTCCCTATAGATTTTAGTGCTACCGGGATGAATCGAGTGCATGGTCTTGTGAGCTTCTTCCATCAAAAGATCTCTGACTCCTCCTGTCTTAGGTATCCAAATCCGATCTTGGAACACCTTCAATCCATGACTGTTTACACCGAACACCAACATTTTGCCCAAACATTCCTCCTTTCGGTCATTCTTTGCAGAAGCTTCGCCTTGAGCTTTCTTTATACTTTCCAAAATAGTCTAGACAACTTCAATTCTCAACGCTCTTGGCCTTCTCTTTTCAAGATTGACTTTCCGACTGAGAGCATCAGCAACAACATTAGCCTTACCGGGGTGGTAAAGTATCTCATAGTCGTAGTCTTTAAGTAATTATAGCCAGCGTCGTTGCCTCATATTCAATTCCTTCTGACTAAAGAGATATTGGAGACTCTTATGATCAGTGAAAAGTTTGCTCTTTGTGCCATAGAGGTAATGCCTCCATATTTTCAAAGCGAAAACTACCGCTGCCAACTCCAAATCATGAGTCGAGTAGTTCCTTTCATGCTCTTTCAATTGTCGAGACGCATATGCGATCACCTTATCTCTTTGGGTCAGAACAAAACCCAGTCCAACCCCAGACACATCGCTATAAACAATGAAGTCTTCAACTCCATCGGGTAGAGAAAGTATCGGTGCCTCGCATAGTTTCTTCTTTAGCTTCTCGAATGCTTGTTTCTACTTATCACTCCAAGCATAAGTAGCTCCTTTGTGGGTCAAAGCTTTTAATGTACTAGCAATCGAAGAAAAGCCTTGGATAAACCTTCGGTAATATCTAGCTAATCCTAAAAAGCTTCGGATCTCCGTGGGATTTTTTGGTTGTTCCCACTTCATCACGGCCTCAATCTTTGCTGGATCAACCATTATCCCTTCTTGGTTGACCACGTGTCCCAAGAATTGGACTTCTCGAATCCAAAAATCACATTTGGAGAACTTCACATACAGCTTCTCCTTCTTCAAGACTTCCAACACTTCTCGTAAGTGTCTGCCGTGCCCCTCTTTGCTTTTCGAATAAATCAGAATATCATCTATGAACACTATCACAAATTTATCTAGGAACGGATTACAAACCCTGTTCATTAAATCCATGAATCCTGCTGGAGCATTGGTCAGTCCAAACGACATAACCAAGAACTCGTAGTGTCCATAACGCGTTCTGAATGCAGTCTTCTCGATATCCTGCTCCCTTACTTTCAACTGATGATATCCTGACCTAAGATCGATCTTCGAGAAATAGCTCGAACCTTCACGTTGATCGAACAGGTCATCAATCCTCGACAACGGATATCTATTCTTTATCGTTGCCTTATTCAGCTCTCTGTAATTGATGCATATTCTCATACTTCCATCTTTCTTCTTCACGAATAACACCGGAGCTCCCCTGGGTGATGAACTAGGTCTAATGTAACCTTTGTGCAATAACTCCTGAGGTTGCATCATCAGTTCCTTCATCTCCGTTGGTGCTAATCGATAAGGTGCTTTTTCAATTGGCGTTGTTCCGGGTAAAAAGTCAATACGAAATTCCACTTGCCGATCAGGCGGTAATCCAGGAAGATCTCCGGGAAATACTTCCGGATAATCACATACGACAGGAATGCTTTGTGATGTGCACAAAAGTACTCACTAATTTTAATATTTATAACCTAACAAACTTAACTATCTATGCACTTATAGGCAGTGTACCTAGTCAGATTACAGTATAACTTGGGTAAGTCGGGTGTCGATCACAGGGAACGGTGTTCTAATTTAATATATTTACTATTAAATTAACCTAATTTATTAACAAGTTTAAAAAGGGTTTTATCAAGTTTTACAAGATCAGATGAACTTAAATCAAATTCAATAAATAAAAACACACTCTTGTTTAGTTTGAATCCACTTCTCCCTTATGGCTAGCTAATGATTACAGATTATTTAGTTGGTTTTTAGTTATATTAGTAATTTAGTTCTAACTTACCAATAATTAACTAATTCATGTCAAACCATGTATGTTCACACATAATTAAACACAGAACTAATTATGAATGTAAATATGCTATGTAAGATTTGTAATATAAACGCAATTATAGTCATAATACACGCTATCTAACACAACTAAGCTCTATTTATTCTAATTACTAACTAAGATTGGTCAATCATAGCTCTAACAATTCAATGTTCACTAAATCATTAGGTAAACAAGTTCATGCAGTTTAATAGTCACTAAGCTACACAGAACATGCAATCAAGCAATTAGAGAAACAAACAATAGCATGCTAGGTTATACAAATCAAACACAAGCAATTTTTACCAACTAAAATTAATCCATATACATTAAACTATTCATAAGTTTAAAGCTTCATCTAGCTAAACAAGAGTAGCTAGATTCAGCTACTCATCATAGCAACTAAACCAACACAGCTAAAAATAATGAAAGACATGTTCTTAATTAACTAGAATATAGACCTCTATTCTTTTTGGTGTTGAAAGCCTCATCCAGAACCTTTCTTATGCTCTGAATCGCCTTCTGGAACTCCTTTCTTTCTGCCCAAAAAGTTCTCTTTCGTAATAATCAGGAGCACTTAAATAATCTCCAAAAACCCGCGCTACATCGTGGCCAGCTGTGCCACGTCGTGGGCTTCAAGTTATTCGTATCCTCCAAGGAAATCCTCCGTGTTGCGATGTCTATCTTCTGGAAATCCCATGCCACGTCGTGGGCTTCATCGCCACGTCGTGAATTCAGTATCTATCGTGAATTTATTCTTTTCTTGTCTTTCAAGCCTCCCAGGTTCCACATATTGTCACTTTTGGTCCCTCTCTTCGAAAATCCTTTATATTGACTGAAAATAACAATTTAAAGTCATATGTATCTTTATTCTAAACATATTATCAATTTATTAATAAAAATGTACTTAAATATTGCCTAAAAATAGGTATAAATATGGCAATATCAAAATACCCCACACTTAGGCTTTGCTTGCCCTCAAGCAAATTTAAACTTAATTCTTAATTACTAACACCACACAGAACAATCTGACTCTAGTTCAGCCATTATGCCAAGACCTCAACGCATGCATTTGTGTCTAAAATTTTCCTAAAGTACACCCCCATACTTTAAATACTCACAATATTCATAAACACTCGCTCACTTTTTCCGAACAATGCTCATTTTATGCAACCCTCCGAATCCATCCGCACAAAACCTCTTTATCCTCAAGGTATTTTTACTTGAGCAACCTAAGCATACATAATCTAGAATTACAATCTACGATACCACTATGGAGCTCTTTTGGAATTCTTCACTTCTTTGACATTTGATCTTTAATTTCTTTGAATTCACCACCTTATTTGATTTGATTTCTGGTATCTTCAACTTTTGAATTTCTTGGAATTTTGATCTTTTGAACTTCATACTTTAACTTTGATGCTCCAAAAGTTCTTCAAAGTTTTTTCGTAATTCTTTTTTTTTTTATATTACATGTACCTCACTTTTTTTCACTCAAAACCTACATGCTTAAGCAGAGGCGCTCAACTTCAACCTTTATTGGTTAGTGATAATAATTTTCCTTGATACATTTCAGGTTTAGGCTGCTAAACATATTGCATCCCTCAAACCAAGCAGGGTTATGTTTTTGTTCCATGATTTCACTAAAATAAGGGAGGCCACAAATGCACTATAACGTGTATTGGCTCAACTAAACATGTGAACTTTCATCGGATCATCCCACATAACACTAGCAATTAACTCAAATTATTATTACTAGATTCTAATTATTAAAAAATTCAATTTTTCAAAATTTCCAATTTTTTACTATCAAATTCTATGATTATCTAGCAATTTACTTTTTCGACCCCTACCCCACACTTATTTCATACAATGCCCTCATTGTATGCATAAAAATAAATCAAAATTAAAGAAAAGGGAGAAAAAGGAACAGACTCCCCTGGGATAGTGGCGTGAGCATCTCCAAAAGTGTGGAAAACGTGCATCGTTAATATGGACTTCCAAAAATAGAAACTTGGTGTAGAACTGGGTGAATATGTAAATAAACCACGAACATGACTCGAAACTTCAATTCTTCAAAGTGGGTGCTAGTAAGTAAAAATATGGGAAATGATAAACTGGGACACGTCGTGGCAGGTAACTGGCCACGTCGTGATATGGGATGAAAGCGTGCACACCAAACTGATTAATTTCTTCAAATTGCATGAGCGCCACGACGTGGCGTAAGGATTCCACGTCGTGGAAACTGGATATCAGCAGAAAACGCCTTATTTGTTTAATTTACTCTAGCAACTTGACCAATGGCTAAATGGTTTAAGACGCTTATATGCAAATATATTTCCCAACTGTAACCTCTCTCCTACTAATATACCCCACACTTATCTTGAATTGTGGGTTCCAACTCACGACTCTAAGCTTCCTTGACATGACTCGAAAGTTAACCTTATATGCTCCTTAGAATTCCAATGCTAATCTGAAAAATAGAACAACCCAAAAGAAAGAGTAACATCATAGTTAAATAATGTTGTACATTACACACCAAATTCAAACATAAAAAAACTACTTAAAACAAAACAAAATAAAAAGAAACTAAAATCAATCATCATCTTGATCTTGCGCTCCACTCGGCCCTGCCCCATCATTCTGCGGACGCCATAACTCCTCCCATGTCGGAAAATAAGGATACTGTGGTGGCATAGAAGGTGGTTGGGTCACACCCAAATGCGAATAAATACCCTCAGTAAGCCGGGTATGATAAATGGCATGCCCCCGGAAATTATCCAAATAAGTTCCCACCCGACTCTGAAAAGGGTCGGTGGGCACTCCCTGCACATACTGCGAAGCAGCACGCTCTCTCTCGACTTCACCTCTAGCTCGCACATTCCGACACCGCGGTCTGGCTGGTGGTTGCTGCCCTGACTGCGCCTCCTCTTGCTCATCATCTATCGGCGGTATAACAAAACGACCACCGATATTCACCACCGCTCGCATAACTCCCAAGACTTGAATGGTCAAATCTGTGTCCGGGAATCGAGTAAGATTCCTCACAAAGTCATGGGTCAAAATATGATATGACCTAGCAAGGCGAGTAACCAAATTCCCCCCATGTAATCGGGCTCCCAGGCCTAGAATTGGCCGCTTTCTTCCCCATGAACCTTGCCAACATATAAGGTAAATCGCAGCAAACTCCCGGAGTAATAAGAGTCCATAAATAAAACAAATTCTGAATGGGGACTTTATCACCATGATGCTTGTGATTTATTGAAAAAGTGATAAGGCGGTGTAAAAATCAGAAAATAGGATTCCGAATTTGTGACTCACTCGAGTCACGAGTGTTGTACTCATGGCTAGAAATGCCCCACCAGAACTGCACATCCATAACGCCAGGAGCAAAATCCCGAACGCATCCAAGCAAGAACAGTATGAAAAACGGAGATTGTGTCTCCACTTGGGTATAAAGGCCCATACGCCAAACGAATTCCCGAATACTACAGTCTCTATAAACACCACCCAAACGAAACACAAGTTCCCGATTGTAGGTGAAATCAAGGGTGCGTTCCTCGAAACATACGGTAGAGAAAAACTCTACCAACAATTCCCGGTACACGGGTTCTTGAATGGCAAATAAATTCCTCCACTCGTGACAAGTGAAAGAAAATTGATCTCCAACATATGTCTTCGACCAATAACGTTCCAACTCAGCTACCATTCCCACTCCACCAAGCCATTCCCAATCGATAATTGGGGCTATTGCAAACTCCCTATTGTAGAGCCATCCAAGCCGATTCTCGTAAGTAGTTAACAACGGTCGGGGAATGTTTTGAGGAAACTGGTATAAGGGATGTATACTTGCTATATCTATCGGGTTTTCCTCCTATGGAATAGCTCGTCGTGGTCCCATTTCTGCATACACAATCAAACCAAAGCAACAAACATCCAAAATATTAAAACAATTTAAACTGTCTGCCAGAAGTCATGACGTGGCCAGGCTACGCCACGTCGTGGACCATAGTCGCACCCAGTTTGTGGATCGGTCATTTTATATGCGATTTCTACCAAAATTAGTGCTTGGGGTTTGTTCCTATGGACATTTAAGGGACATGCAACCTAGAATCAACAACTAGTTCCAACCAATTTCGTGAATCACATAAACCCTAGCCATGAAAATTTAAAATTGGAAGAACTAACTACAAATAATGAGTAGAACACATACCAAGTAGATTAATTGACAAGATCTTGCAAGGAAATTGGAAGTAGCTTAAGAAATTGGCTGTGGGGTTTTGTTGTTCCCGTTCGTGCGGCAATATCAAGTGGGGAATGAGGATGTTGGTCAAAGGGTTTTAAGGAAATGGTCCCCCCTGACTTTTTAAAGGCCACGTCGTGTCTTGCTATGCCCACGTCGTGGACTTTAAAACTATAATCTAATCCCATGTTTTCATTTTGACCCACGACGTGGCTAGCTATGCCTACGTCGTGGAAACTGCCTGATTGCAAAATGTTATAAAATCTCGCTATTTAACTAACTACTTTGCATCTCATTCATTAATTAACGTTCCCCACAACTAATTCTTTACTAATTATCAGTTATTAGATGATGAGTTGATGTCTTTCCTAATTAAAAAGAAAAAATTTAAAAGAAAAGAAAATGCAAACCAAACTCGGGTTGCCTCCCGAGAAGCGCTTCTTTTTCTTGGAGTCTTGAGCCGGACCCCATGCCTTCTACGTTGAATCTTCTGAAGAATCCACCATTAAGATCTTTTGTTCCTTGAACCGCCGCTTGTAAGCTTGAACTCGCCTTTTATATGCCTTCTTTGAATTCTCCTTTTTAGCTTTGCCCTCTTCTTCAAGCTTGCGTTTTGTGCCCTTAGTTTGTTCCTTGCACTCAATAGCCTCCTCCTCTTCTTTCACCACTGGCTTTGTTACTCTTGAAGTGACCTCTTCTTCATCACTTGTCATTTCCTCATCCTCTTTGCTCACCCAAGAAGGCGGACTCTTGTAATCTATGACTTCAATCAAGTATGGAACAGATGCCCTCGGTTTTGTCCTTTTGACTTGATGAACGACCTTTATCTCTTCTTCCATAAGCTTTTCCAGTTCTTCTAGTTCATTCGCTTCATTAATTGTGAACACCTCTTCTTTATCTTCTTGAAAGTCATCTTTTATCCCAAAAACATCTTGTTCATCTCCAACCCTCAAAGTGAGCTTAGACTCGCGGATATCAACAAGAGCTCCAGCAGTGTTAAGCAATGGACGCCCAAGGATTAATGGAACATCCTAGTCTTCTTTCATGTCCAAGACTACAAAGTCTATTGGAATTTTTTTTCCAATTTTTACCAAAATATCCTCCACGATGCCACGGGGTTATGTCACCGAACGATTCGCCATGTGAATCTTCATTTTTGTAGCCTCATCTTCTGAATCTCCAATTTTTGATAAAATGAAAATGGCATCGAATTAATGCTAGCCCCAGAATTGGCTAAAGCATTAACCTTCATTTTATTCCCAAACTCACATGGAAGAGTGAGGCGTCCAGGATCCCCCATCTTTTCTGGTGTTTCTCCCAACACAGCTTTTGAAGTTTGTTCACTTAGAATCACTGTAGACTGCTTCTTTAATTGCCTTCGAGTGTCTATCAAATCTTGCAGTAATTTATGGTTCTCGGGAGCTTTGGATAAGGACTCGACAAAGGGAGTATTAATTGGGATCCCCTTTACATGCTTTACAAACTCTAAATGCTCCTTCTCTAGTAGACTAAGTGCAGCTCGGGTTGGAAATGGCAACGGTGGCTGATAAGCTGGAACGGACTCAAAGGATTTTTGATCAGACATGCGCCACGTCGTGGCCATTGGAGTGTCACATCGTGGCGAAGCTGGTTCAGCAACTTCTTCACTTTCGAACTTTAACTTCTTTGGTTTTGGATCGGGCTGCTGTGGTTCTTCTTCCAATGCCTCCAGGAACTCAAAGATTGCTTCTTCTTCAATATCGATGGCCATTACGTGAGATTGGGTCTTTACTTCGGGATTCTTCAGGGACAATTGTTCTTGAACTAGAGTGGCTAGTTGACCAAATTGTACTTTAAGGTTATGGATGGAGGCTTGCTGATTCTTTATCAAAGTTTGTTGTTCCATAATGGCAGAATCAGTAGCATCGTGTCTCTTTTCCGAAGCTTCCATAAACTTCATCAAAATGGTCTCTAGGTCGGGTTTCTTCTCGGCTGGTGGCTGCTCCTTTTGATAAAAGCCTCGACCTGTCTGCCTATACTTCTCTTCTTTTTTCTTCTTATACTCTTCATATGGTAGCCACTCCTTCTTCGGTTTCCTCCAGTCCTCATCATACTTATCCCCACTAGAGTAGCACACTTGAGCTTTCCTGTTCCCAAACTCATCTACATTGCAATCCTTGGTCAAGTGTGGACCACTACTGTTGGATTAGTGTCTAAGTCCATAACTATTTTGGTATGTACTTGACCCGATGGTGCATGGTCCTTTTGGGTTGCCTTCACCAAAGCAACTTGATTGGAGAAATAAATAAAGAGAGAGAGGTTATTATGATTTATTAATATGTTATAAGAATAATATATTAAAGGAGAAATTATATTTGTTTAATTAATATTGGTCAATAATTAATTAAGAATTAATTTTGTGATCAAGTGTAATTAATTAAACTAGAGGGGCTGAATTGTAATTATGTGATAGTTACAAAATAAGGTAAGGATTATCTTATATATAGGGTGAACGAATTTAAGGAGATAATGCCTTAGAATTCGACTAGGATAAGGGTTTCTAAGACTTATCTTATGATTGCTTGGTAGGTAAGCAACTAGATAAGGATAAGGACTAAAACCCTAATCTTTATACCTATATAAACCCCTTAAGGCTTATGAATTCGTCTAAGCCTTTCCAAGATGTCCTAAGGACGAATTCCTACCTCTCTCCTCTCTCTTTATACCTTCTCCACTTGCTTATGGTGTTTGTAAGCCATTAGAGGAGTGACACTTGTGACTCTAAGCCTTCCAAAGTCAATACAAGGAGATTTGGGATTGTTATTACTACATAACAATCAAGGTAACATTATAAACCTATTCTCATGTTAATATGATTATTTGAATGCTAGAATTAGGGTTTATAGTCTTGGATAACATGCATGTACAATAGAGAAACCTAGATCCAAGCATTAGGGTTTGTATGAGCACATAGGATGTCTTATGACCAAAACCCATCAACTACATCTCTCGCAACCCACTCTTATGGCATGTATTGACTGGTCCATTTGTGTTATCCTTCGATCCATATTATTCAGCATGGCCATTACAGTTGCTATTTCTTCAGTTTGGGCCCCTCCACTGCCTTTGATTCCATCTTGCCTAGGGTTGTGGTATTCGTGAGAGTGCTTCGCGAATTCTTCAATCAACTCCTTGACCTCCCTTGGATTTTTCTTTGTTAACGGTCCTTGAGAGTCAAGGAGTTGTCTCGTCATAACGTTGACCCCATCATAGAAGATTGAGATCTCTTGTTGCACATTTAGATCATGCTGAGGGCAATTTCTGAGCAAGCCCTTGTACCGCCCCCATGCTTCGTATAATGACTGCCCCGTCTGTTGCTCAAAGTTGGCTATTGCTTATGGTGTTTGTAAGCCATTAGAGGAGTGACACTTGTGACTCTAAGCCTTCCAAAGTCAATACAAGGAGATTTGGGATTGTTATTACTACATAACAATCAAGGTAACATTATAAACCTATTCTCATGTTAATATGATTATTTGAATGCTAGAATTAGGGTTTATAGTCTTGGATAACATGCATGTACAATAGAGAAACCTAGATCCAAGCATTAGGGTTTGTATGAGCACATAGGATGTCTTATGACCAAAACCCATCAACTACATCTCTCGCAACCCACTCTTATGGCATGTATTGACTGGTCCATTTGTGTTATCCTTCGATCCATATTATTCAGCATGGCCATTACAGTTGCTATTTCTTCAGTTTGGGCCCCTCCACTTCCTTTGATTCCATCTTGCCTAGGGTTGTGGTATTCGCGAGAGTGCTTCGCGAATTCTTCAATCAACTCCTTGACCTCCCTTGGATTTTTCTTTGTTAACGGTCCTTGAGAGTCAAGGAGTTGTCTCGTCATAACGTTGACCCCATCATAGAAGATTGAGATCTCTTGTTGCACATTTAGATCATGCTGAGGGCAATTTCTGAGCAAGCCCTTGTACCGCCCCCATGCTTCGTATAATGACTGCCCCGTCTGTTGCTCAAAGTTGGCTATTGCTTATGGTGTTTGTAAGCCATTAGAGGAGTGACACTTGTGACTCTAAGCCTTCCAAAGTCAATACAAGGAGATTTGGGATTGTTATTACTACATAACAATCAAGGTAACATTATAAACCTATTCTCATGTTAATATGATTATTTGAATGCTAGAATTAGGGTTTATAGTCTTGGATAACATGCATGTACAATAGAGAAACCTAGATCCAAGCATTAGGGTTTGTATGAGCACATAGGATGTCTTATGACCAAAACCCATCAACTACATCTCTCGCAACCCACTCTTATGGCATGTATTGACTGGTCCATTTGTGTTATCCTTCGATCCATATTATTCAGCATGGCCATTACAGTTGCTATTTCTTCAGTTTGGGCCCCTCCACTTCCTTTGATTCCATCTTGCCTAGGGTTGTGGTATTCGCGAGAGTGCTTCGCGAATTCTACAATCAACTCCTTGACCTCCCTTGGATTTTTCTTTGTTAACGGTCCTTGAGAGTCAAGGAGTTGTCTCGTCATAACGTTGACCCCATCATAGAAGATTGAGATCTCTTGTTGCACATTTAGATCATGCTGAGGGCAATTTCTGAGCAAGCCCTTGTACCGCCCCCATGCTTCGTATAATGACTGCCCCGTCTGTTGCTCAAAGTTGGCTATTGCTTATGGTGTTTGTAAGCCATTAGAGGAGTGACACTTGTGACTCTAAGCCTTCCAAAGTCAATACAAGGAGATTTGGGATTGTTATTACTACATAACAATCAAGGTAACATTATAAACCTATTCTCATGTTAATATGATTATTTGAATGCTAGAATTAGGGTTTATAGTCTTGGATAACATGCATGTACAATAGAGAAACCTAGATCCAAGCATTAGGGTTTGTATGAGCACATAGGATGTCTTATGACCAAAACCCATCAACTACATCTCTCGCAACCCACTCTTATGGCATGTATTGACTGGTCCATTTGTGTTATCCTTCGATCCATATTATTCAGCATGGCCATTACAGTTGCTATTTCTTCAGTTTGGGCCCCTCCACTGCCTTTGATTCCATCTTGCCTAGGGTTGTGGTATTCGCGAGAGTGCTTCGCGAATTCTTCAATCAACTCCTTGACCTCCCTTGGATTTTTCTTTGTTAACGGTCCTTGAGAGTCAAGGAGTTGTCTCGTCATAACGTTGACCCCATCATAGAAGATTGAGATCTCTTGTTGCACATTTAGATCATGCTGAGGGCAATTTCTGAGCAAGCCCTTGTACCACCCCCATGCTTCGTATAATGACTGCCCCGTCTGTTGCTCAAAGTTGGCTATTGCTTATGGTGTTTGTAAGCCATTAGAGGAGTGACACTTGTGACTCTAAGCCTTCCAAAGTCAATACAAGGAGATTTGGGATTGTTATTACTACATAACAATCAAGGTAACATTATAAACCTATTCTCATGTTAATATGATTATTTGAATGCTAGAATTAGGGTTTATAGTCTTGGATAACATGCATGTACAATAGAGAAACCTAGATCCAAGCATTAGGGTTTGTATGAGCACATAGGATGTCTTATGACCAAAACCCATCAACTACATCTCTCGCAACCCACTCTTATGGCATGTATTGACTGGTCCATTTGTGTTATCCTTCGATCCATATTATTCAGCATGGCCATTACAGTTGCTATTTCTTCAGTTTGGGCCCCTCCACTGCCTTTGATTCCATCTTGCCTAGGGTTGTGGTATTCGCGAGAGTGCTTCGCGAATTCTTCAATCAACTCCTTGACCTCCCTTGGATTTTTCTTTGTTAACGGTCCTTGAGAGTCAAGGAGTTGTCTCGTCATAACGTTGACCCCATCATAGAAGATTGAGATCTCTTGTTGCACATTTAGATCATGCTGAGGGCAATTTCTGAGCAAGCCCTTGTACCGCCCCCATGCTTCGTATAATGACTCCCTCATCTGTTGCTCAAAGTTGGCTATTGCCTTCTTGAGTTTGGCTATCTTGGATGGCGGGCAAAACTGGTCCAGGAATTGCTCACGCGTTTGAGCCCAAGTGGTGATTGTATCCGGTGGAAGTGATTTTAACCACTCCTTAGCAGCTCCTTTGAAAGTGACGGGAAGCATCCTAAGCAAGATTGTGTTTCTGTTGACATTTGGGACATTGAAGTAATCCGCAATGTCGTTGACTTCATCTAGATGCTTAAAAGCATCCTCATGATCTTTCCCAAAAAATGGGATATCCTTCAGTGCAGTCAATATGTGTCCCTTCAACTCGAATGTGGCAGTGGCAGGTATTGCGGGTTGGACTAAACCGGGACCCACATCTTCTTGGATCCGCTTCTTGTAAGCTCCCATGGACATCTCTTTAATTGCTTCCATCTCGTTCCTTGTCTCGTTCTCGGGTTCGCTCGTGTGTTCTGCAAATTCCGACTCGGTATCGCTTTCGGACTCGGTTTGGACGGGCGTATGATCCAAATGCTCAAGATTGCTCTTGTGCCTCGTGGATGAACTTGACTCTCCTGTCTTCTTTCCCGACTTCCTAGAAAAGGTTGACTTCAATTCTTGTAAGGACGTCTTTTTCTTGTGAAGTATAGACTCGGGATCTTCAAGTGGTGGCACCAAGTGTGTGTTTGAGCTTCTGGTCATGAACTCCTACAACTTGCTAAACTAAAAAAAACGTAAAACTGAACTAAAATAAGAAAAACTAACTACAAACTAAAAATTAATTTTTTTTAACCTTCCACGTCGTGGACTCTGTGATTAATAGAAAAATTTTTATTTTGCTGAAAAATTAACTTTTTGTGGTTTTTACTCCACAAGAAGGATCGATTAATTTAATGCAAATAAATAAGCTAAAAACTAGGCCGTTCCCCGGCAACGGCGCCAAAAACTTGATGTGCACAAAAGTACTCACTAATTTTAATATTTATAACCTAACAAACTTAACTATCTATGCACTTATAGGAAGTGTACCTAGTCAGGTTACAGTATAGCTTGGGTAAGTCGGGTGTCGATCACAGGGAACGGTGTTCTAATTTAATATAATTACTATTAAATTTACCTAATTTATTAACAAGTTTAAAAAGGGTTTTATCTGGTTTTACAAGATTAGATGAAATTAAATCAAATTCAATAAATAAAAACACACTCTTGTTTAGTTTGAATCCACTTCTCCCTTATGGCTAGCTAATGATTACGGATTATTAAGTTGGTTTTTAGTTATATTAGTAATTTAGTTCTAACTTACCAATAATTAACTAATTCATGTCAAACCATGTATGTTTACACATAATTAAACACAGAACTAATTATGAATGTAAATATGCTATGTAAGATTTGTAATATAAACGCAATTATAGTCACAATAGACACTCTCTAACACAGCTAAGCTCTATTTATTCTAATTACTAACTAAGATTGGTCAATCCTAGCTCTAACAATTCAATGTTCACTAAATCATTAGGTAAACAAGTTCATGCAGTTTAATAGTCACTAAGCTACACAGAACATGCAATCAAGCAATTAGAGAAACAAACAATAGCATGCTAGGTTATACAAATCAAACGCAAGCAATTTTTACCAACTAAAATTAATCCATAAACATTGAACTATTCATAAGTTTAAAGCTTCATCTAGCTAAACAAGAGTAGCTAGATTCAGCTGCTCATCATAGCAACTAAACCAACACAGCTAAAAACAATGAATGACATGTTCTTAATTAACTAGAATATAGACCTCTATTCTTTTTGGTGTTGAAAGCCTCTGCCAGAACCTTTCGTTTGCTCTGAATCGCCTTCTGGAACTCCTTTCTTTCTGCCCAAAAAGTTCTCATTCGTAATAATCAGGAGCACTTAAATAATCTCCAAAAACCCGCGCCACATCGTGGCCAGCTGTGCCACGTCGTGGGCTTCAAGCTATCCGTATCCTCCAAGGAAATCCTCCGTGTCGCGATGTCTATCTTCTGGAAATCCCATGCCACGTCGTGGGCTTCATCGCCACGTCGTGCATTCAGTATCTATCGTGAATTTATTCTTTTCTTGTCTTTCAAGCCTCCCATGCTCCACATATTGTCACTTTTGGTCCCTCTCTTCAAGCTATCCGTATCCTCCAAGGAAATCCTCCGTGTCGCGATGTCTATCTTCTGGAAATCCCATGCCACTTCGTGGGCTTCATCACCACATCGTGAATTTAGTATCTATCGTGAATTTATTCTTTTCTTGGCTTTTAAGCCTCCCATGTTCCACATATTGTCACTTTTGGTCCCTCTCTTCGAAAATCCTTTATATTGACTGAAAATAACAATTTAAAGTCATAAGTATCATTATTCTAAACATATTATCAATTTATTAATAAAAATGTACTTAAATATTGCCTAAAAATAGGTATAAATATGGCAATATCACTTTGCATCGCCCTTTTCTCCTTCTTAGCATCGATCACGAATGCTAGATACGATGTACATCCTTTGTCCAAACACTTTCTGGCTTTCATCAATGAAATGATTCCAGAATTTACTCTGCATTTATCTCCATACACCATAAACGATTCTTTCCCATGTGGGTTTACTTTGACTATCTTCTTCTTGCACAATATCTCGACGTCATTGGCGCTAAGCCAATCCATTCCAAGTACGATGTCGAAACCGTTTAGTTCAATAGGCAATAATTCCTCATGGAATTTATTCCCATTCAGATCAATCATGATGTTTTTCATACGATGGCTAATAGGTACAAACTTTCCACTAGCAACTTTAACTAATAAAGCATTATCTAGTCTAACAACAGGCAAAGCTAGTTTTCTACCAAATTCATGCGATATAAAGGAGTAGTTGGCTCCAGAATCAAATAAAATTTGGGCAGGCAATTTGTTAACGAGAAAGGTACCTGAAGCGACATCAGCTTCATTTTTAGCAGCTTCTAGTGTCATCTGGAATGCTCTCACCTTTGGCTTTGGCGTAATGTTGGGTCTAGCTACTTCCTTCTTTTTCGGACAATCCCTAGAGATGTGCCCCTCCTCACCGCAACCATAGCAAACTTTCTTGGTGAGGGTGCAGTCGTTGGCATAATGCCCTAGCTTTCAACATTTGAAGCATGTGACCACTTGCCCGTCACATTTCCCATGATGCTTCTTTTTACACTTTTCGCACCATTTTGCCTCTACCTTTCCTCCACCTCCTCTCGAACCAGATTTTAAGAATTTATTTTTCTTGCTGGATCCTGAAGATCCCTCGAACTTCCTCTTTTCACTAACATCTATTCTTTCCAGACCCTTTTCCTTCTGTTGGGCCTCCACGTTCTTAACTGCTCGAACAACCGTTTTCAGAGTAGTTTCCATCTTGACCGTCGAACCAAAGTCGGCAGGCAGTCCATTAGCGAACCTCTCGATTTTTGGAGAGTTCTGTTGGTACTAGGTACGGAAATAACTTCATTTTCTTAGTGAACACAGTAGCATAATCATGTATGCTCATCCTCCCCTTCTTCAAGTTTTGGAACTCATTGTTCAGATCAATCAGATCTATCTTTGAACAATATTGCACCGTTAACTGTCCCAAGAACTCCTCCCATGACATTTTCAGGGCTTCCCCTCGTGGCATAGTATCTGCCAACAGCTTCCACCAACTCAAGACTCCAGTGTTCAGTTGTCTAACTGCGAAAACAGTCTTCTATTTGTTGCTACAGTCGCAACTTTCAAATACCATCTCCATTTCGGAGATCCAATCCATAGTTTCAACAGGCTTTGGACTTCCAGAAAGACTTGGCGGCTTGGCACCCAAGAAATTCTTGTACATTCGCCCATCCTTGTTGTTTCTCCTTTCCGGGTGGTTCCTTCGTTCTCCTTGAGTCCCGATTTGACTCATAATGCGACTATTGTTCCCTTCCTCCGATTGCTCGGGAATCAATTCAGGTTCCTCAATAGGTATGATAGGTTTGTCCCTATTATCATGCAACATCTGTCGCATCTCATCCCTTTGTTCGGCTAAAATAACCCGAATCACGGCTTGCACCCCAGCCGTTGTTATTGGTTCTGGTGCTGCTGCTACAACAGGTGCTTGCTCAATTACTGGCGGTTGATTCCTGTTTTTATCCGCGTTTCCAACACCGCTTCTTGTTCTCACCATTTTTATCTATACACCGAATAAGGTAAATTAGATCCTCATTCACGATAGATATTCAAATCATCCTTATCACTCCGAAACGTTCACATGTTAGTTCTAATACCGTAAACATACGCTTAGAATCCTACACACATAAGGTTTCCAGATCCGGTCGGCAACAGACCATAGATCCCAACAATTAATATCATATTTGGCAACATATAGCATTTAGCACATAAAAGCATTTTAGGCAACTTTCCTAAAATAAACTAGTGCTCGTGTCTAAAATTTAACAGACACACACCTCGCAATCTCCACTTAGCATTCTAAGTTTAAGTCTAGAAATCCTACAAATTCCTAGTTCGCTTAAACTAATGCTCTAATACCAACTATGACATCCCCAAAATCTCAGCCAGAAAAGACCGGTTTTATTTATGCTTTTTAAACATTTTCAGAGTAAATCCTTTTAATTTTAAAAGAGATGCGGAATTTGTTCCCAAAAACAAAACATGATAAAATAGATATTTATCAAAACATTTCATAAAGAAATATAATTTCATTTCATAATAAAAAGTCGGGATGTCATGTTCCGATACAGATCATAAAGCATAAATGATAACATTACAAGTCATTCAACAAAGATATACATATACAGACTTGTAAACAAAACAACTCGATGATTCATCCATCTTATGCCCTTGTGCCACTTCCTGTAATACAAATAAATTGAGTGAGTCAGGCATGGGAGCCTGGTGAGCATATAGGGTGTTCAACCCACAATAAATATTTAATTTAACAATCAACAATAAACCAAATTACCCATTCCCGTTATCCTCACTTTACATCCCTAAAAATAACATCTATTATAAGGAACCTAATTCAGGATTTTCATCGGGACGGACATTACTGCAGAGGGGCTTCCTCAACAATAAGTGTCCTAAAGGCAACCATGTGGGGGATAGAGTACACAGGTGAACACGTCGTTCACAACACCTACAGGTTATGAGCCTGCTAGTGTTCCACAGGACAGTCTAGAATAGTCCATGGTTGTCATCCATACTCTGCTGAATGACTAGAGTAACACCAACAACACCGAGGCCTCTCATCTGTTTATTACACACCAACTATCTACCCATGTTCTACCTAACATATTAGTAGATCAAAATATACATTTTTATACATAGTTTAAAAACCTGTATAGCATGCTTTAATCAATACATATTCCACATAACAGATGAGGCACACACACATAACACGTATTTCATAGAGAATAAATCAGATCTATGAGATAGAAGAGAGTGAATATACACTCACACGTATAACAACAAAATATATACACATAACACGTATTTTATATAAAATACTTCATAATATTGCATTGGAAGAAAATGACTACACACTCACTTGATCAGAAGATGATCGGGCAGCACTACGGCTTGCAGAAAAGGTGTTTCTCTGTAGATCTGGAAGATCTTCACAAAACCGGGCTCCTCGCGGCTAGGGCTTCGACTCGGGAATAACGCTCTTCGGGATCCTTGGGGCTTCGGATCTTGCTTCGGGGCTCGGGAATATTAGCGGGGCTTCGGGGTATAAATGGCACGCTAAATGAGGCAAAAGATGAGAGAAAAAGGATGGGTTTGTAAAAGGAAGAAGCTGGTTTCGCATCCCCTTTATAGGGCTGAGCTTCGGGGTTACGCTGGGCGTAACTTCGGGGTACGCGGGGCGTAATGCCTAGGTTGCTGTCATCGCTTGCGTCATCGTGCCTCTACGTTATCGCATACGAACTCCGAACACTCGAGTGGTACGCTGGGCGTACTTCGGATGAGTCCGGTGACTCCCCTTCGGATAATACCAACATTTAGAATTTAATTTAAATATTAAATATTTAATAAACTTCAAAAGTTCATATTTCCCTCATACGAACTCCGTTTTCGACGTTCTTTATATCCACGCGTAGGTGAGACTACGCTCTACAACTTTCGTTTAGACTCTGTCGGCTAATTTTGAATTTATTTTTATTATTTATTTTTAGGGGGCCGGGACAGAAAAACTTCTTTATAAATTCATAACTTCTTCGTCCGACGTCCGTTCTCGCCTAACTTTTCATCGTTTCGCTACTAACAACGAGATCTTCGATTCTCGTTTAGATTGTTTCGGCTAAAAACCGCTCGATCTCAAATCGAGTATTCGGGCTGCATACTGCCAAGTCGAAACTTTAGAAAATCATAACTTCCTCATACGAAGTCAGATTTGGGCGTTCTATATATATTCGGAAACCACGTTTCAACTACTACAACATTATCCAAAGATATCGAGTTTATTTTATAGTTAAATTTTGACACTCATTTTATTCTTAATTAATCATATCACATAATTAAGCAATTAAGCATGAAACACATAATACTCAAATAATATGTTCTTATTATTTCAAATTGGGTTACAAAAGTTAACCTAGACTATTACATTGCTAAAAATGGCAAGCCCAGAAACACAGGCGTTACAGGTCCTTCACATTGATAGGGGAGGTAGTTGGTTATGGAACGTTGCCTAGGGAAGGCCAGGAAAACGCACAAGGAAAAAAAAGGGGTGAACCCCTAGGATGTCCAACATAAGTACTCGGGGAGTACCGGAAGTATTGTCAGTTGATTAAGTTATGTTCCCAGGATGGACAGGGTTAGAGTGAACTTGAGAATACTATCTGCAAGGATTAATGATCGTCAGAATGACTGGGCAGAAGGCCAGCAGAGGTAGGCAGCTAGTATTAGAGTTTTAAGCAGGGTGTTTAAAGAAGATTGCAGGGCGATTGGCCATAGAGAAACTTCGAGGATGGAGTTTAGCTTAAGTGGGGGAGAGTTGTAACACCCAGAATCATAAAGACCAAGAAAAGAAGGGAAAAGCTCTAAGTCAAGGGGTCAACTCGTCGAGTCCAGGGAAGAACTCGACGAGTCAGAGCGGGATCCGGGTTATAGAATAAGTGACCGACTCGGCGAGTCGGCGAGTGGACTCGGCGAGTCTGGTCTGGATGAGAAAAGCCCTAATCTTAGGGTTTGCACCCTATTTAAAGAACCTTATGTCCTCTCCTCAGCCCCCCTTGTCGGGCAGAAGCTCCTTTAGACGATTCCAAACCCTAATTTGAGTGAGAGAAGGAGGGAAGTGAAGCTTGAGGCTTTTGCGAGAGGAAGATTTTGAGGATTTGACCACTAAGGAGCTGGAGGATTCAACTATTTGGTTGAGAGCATTAGTTTGAAGGTAAGAATTTGTCACCTTGCTTTTGTTGCTTCTAGATCTTTTCTTGGATGATGTTTTAGGGCCATTTTGGCATGTTAAAGAGCCATTTCGAGTTAGAAGTCCAGATCTGAGGTTGCTACTTCAGATCTAGGTTTGTCTTGGCCCAGAGAACCATAAAGTATCCGTCCTTGGTGTGTTGGTGAAGCATGTTTGTCTCAAACCCTAGCCCTAGAGTGTTTTAAGCCTATAGCTCCTTGGTTTCACGTAAAGTTTGCAACTTTACGTGAAGGGTGGGCCTTATAAGGGTGGATCTACAATTTGGAGCCATTGTATGGATTAAGAACTGAAGAGACTCGGCGAGTCACATGGGTGGACTCAGCGAGTTGCATGAAGATGGGCAGGGACTCGACGAGTTGGAAGAACAACTTGGCGAGTCTGTTGAAGATTGTCGTGGACTCATCGAGTCTGTTCTTGGACTCGACGAGTCGGGTCGCAGAACCCCCAACCTTTTCTAGTTAAGGTTTAGATCAGTGGTCAGAATGAGTCCCCGGGACCCCGGGACATTGGCTTCCGCCAACAGTGAACTATTAAGGATCGCATCCCGCACATATTCTACATTATAGCCTGTAACTGATTCAGCCAGTTGAGTGGTGACTCGGTGAGTTGGGCAGGATGGGACTCAGGGATCGTTGAACTCGACGAGTCTTGGGGTGACTCGACGAGTTAAGTCATATTATGAGAGTTTTTGAGTCAAAGGACTCGACGAGTCTACGCGTTGACTCGGCGAGTAGAGCCAACTGGAAAGTTGACTTTGACTAGAGTTGATTTAGTTTGACCGCTAGAAGTTCAGTTTGGGACTAAGTGTTATATTGATATTTAGTAGCTCAGGGAGCTAGTGGAGCAGCGGTTCTGAGAATTGTTAGCAGCAGCGAGAGGGTTATCAGCAAAGTTCAGCAGTGCATGTGAGTTTCCCTTTTGTGTGAATGGGTCTACGGCCACAATGCCGACCCATGTCGTTATGTATAGGAAGACCCCGGGGTTAGCCCTAGACACTGTTTGCTAGTATGATATTCAGGACGAAGGTCCAATGTCGGGCGGGTGCCCAAGGAATGGTTTGCATGATAGAGTATACTTGTTGTCTTTGTAATGCATGTATGTGCCTGGTAGGGAGGTGTGTGTGGGTGAGGTCCCGTATCTCACCAATAGTAAAGTATGGGCGATGTTCCATATCTCACTAGCAGAAGAGCAGGGGCGAGGCCCGAGATAGGTATGGAGTGAGTGTGGGTGGGGGCCCGTATCTCCCTTACAGCGCGAGCTTGGACGGGGTTCCATGACTCACTAGTAACAGGATAGGGGGTGAGGCCCAAGACAGGCGAGGCCTTAGGACAGGAATATAGTGGGGTATGTTTAGTCATGTGTTATATGCTATTTTGTAGTATGTGGTTAACGGGAGGGGCCCAAAGACAAGCGGGGCCTAAGAGAAACAAATATGTATCCGAGTGGGGCTCGAAGCTAGGCGGGGCCTGGAGCGGCGGGGCCGTTGTAGCAGGAGAGGCAGAGGTAGTGGGCGAGGCCCATAGTAGTGGGCGTGGCCCAGTATGTGCAGTATGTGTTTATGTAGAGTATGTGGTAGGTTAGGGAACTCACTAAGCTTCGTGCTTACGGTTTTCAGTTTTGGTTTCAGGTACTCCCGGTAGCGGAGGGAAGAGCTCGGGATGATCGCATGACATACACACCATTGATTAGACAGCCTGGGATGTGTTACTCTGATAATGAGAATATGTTTTGAAGTAGTACTCTGAATTTATGTTATGGCTTGTGATATGGTTTTTATAAATATTGTTTTAGTAATGTTAAAGAAAATTTTTAGTCGTGATTTTTAGGTCGTTACATGCAGGTCCTACAACCTATTTGGAATGCTCACGAGTCTTCGGCACGTCTGGACCGCCTCGCAGGGCTTACAGCCTATCTAGACCGCTCACCGGGCCTTCGTCCTAACTGGACCACCTCGTATGCCTTCATTCTATCTGGACCGCCCTGGGTTTGTTAGCCTTCAACACAAAGCAGGACCGCCTCAACCCAACCCCAAACAAATAATCATGTGCACATAAATATCATATATACAATAACATGTATATAACAGTCAAACCAATCTAACAAATCACTAATCATAGCAACATCCTATAACCAGGATACCGACCTAATCGGTCACTAACATATCACCATCCTAACTATTCGGATGCAGATCTAACAGATTAATAACGTATCATACAAATAACCCAGATACTAATCTGATAAGGGCTGGCATTGTTGCCTTAGACCCTGTTGATATAGTGAGGATAACTCATCTTGCAAATGTCGAACTATAGCGATAAAATCGAACTCCCGAATCACTGCTACGGATCCCACCACCTATAATCAACAATGATCCACTTCCATAAATACCCAATCTACCAAAATGCTCTCAAAAGTCAACCTGGTCAACCCTTAGTCAAAGTCCAAGTCAAAGGTCAAGGTCAATAGTCCATGTTGACCTGACTCGTTGAGTGCAGCTTACTGACTCGTCGAGTTTCTTCAGAACTCAAATAATCATGACAATCCCAGTCGACTTGCCGAGTTTCCAGACAACTCGTCGAGTCCATGCAGTTTCAAAATGTTGGGAAAACCCTAACTGACTAGTCGAGTTGTCTCACTGACTCGTTGAGTCCATGCAAAATCCAAAAAGCGGGAAAACCCATCTAGACTCGTCGAGTTGTCCATCCAACTCATCGACTCCTTTCATTCTATTTCTCATTCAGATGTTTTTAAGCCACCCCAAAGCTCTATATTGCATATCTAAGCTCCTAGGGCATACTTACCACATAAAGTTGCAAACTTTACGTGCATGCAAGGTCTTAAGGGCCAAAACCAAGCTAAAGAAGAAGTTCTAGGTGAGAAGAAGGCCATAACTTGATAAAGGTCAGAAAATTATGACTATGGGGGCTTAGAGGAGCATAGATCTGAAGTTGTAACTTCAGATCATGTCTAAAACCCAAAATGAACCCCAAACATCCTAAAAATGGCCCTATAGTCTTGCATGGAGAGTTTTAGCTAAAGGTAAGCCAAGGTAAGCCAAGGTAACGACTTATTACCTTCAAAATGATGCCAATGTGAAGTAGAGTCAGATCCTCAAGCTACTCACTGCTCCAAGTTCCTCAAGCTCCAAGCCTTTCTTCACAAAATCGCCTTCCAAGCTTCTTTCACACCACCAATGGAGGGGATTCGATATTAGGGTTTACTGAGATCAAGAGGGGTAGTAAGGGAGGATGAGGGAGGCTAATGACCCTTTAAATAGGGTACAAAACCTTGGAAATTAGGGTTTCATAATCCATCTCCTACTCGCCGAGTTGGTTCTTCTAACTCGTCGAGTAGGTTACTTAAGTCACGCGACCAAAAACGTTTCTACACGACGAGTTGGTGGCATCCAACTCGTCGAGTAGACCTTTACAAATGAGTATAAAGCAGTAAAATGCATACCTGGGAGTTGGGGTGTTACAATTCTCCCCCACTTGAACTAGACTTCGTCCTTGAAGTCTATTGCGGTAAACAACTCTAGATAATGCTCCCGCATCTCAGCCTCCGGCTCCCAAGTCCACTCAGATCCCCTCCTGTGCTCCCATTGTACCTTTACCACAGGTACTTCCTTGTTCCGTAGAACCTTCACTTGTTTCTAGAACCGCCGCTGGCCTCTCCACGTAGTTCAGACGCTCATCGACCTGAATGTCATCCAAGAACATTACCGCCTCCTCGTCCAGTATGCCCTTCCGAAACTGTGAAACATGGAAAGTGCTATGAATCTAACTCAACTCCTCTATGAGATCCATTCTATATGCAACCTTGCCAACCCTGGTGATAACCCTGAATGGTCCAATGTATCGGGGACCTAATTTTCCCCTCTTCCTGAGGCAAATCGCACCCTTCTAGGGTGAGACCTTGAGGAGTACCATGTCACGCACCTGAAACTCCAACCCAGATCGGCGCAGATCGGCGTAACTCTTCTGCCAAATCTAAGCAGTCTGTAACTGCTCCCTAATCTGCTGTATCATCTCGGTAGTTTGCAGAACTACCTTTGTCTGACCCATCACCCTGTATCCAACCTCACCCTAACAGACCGTGGTGCGGCACCTCCGTCCATACAACAACTCATAAGGCGGAGTGCCAATGCTGGAATGAAAGTTGTTGTTGTAGGAGAACTCTGCAAGTGGTAAGTAGGAGTCCCAGCTCCCACCAAAGTCGATAACATAGGCCCGCAACATATCATGAAGGTTCTGTATGGTCCGCTCACTCTGGTCGTCTTTCTGTGGGTGGTAAATTGTACTAAAACGCAATCGCGTGCCCAGTTCCTCGTGGAACTTTGCCAGAAGTGGGATGTGAAATGAACATCACGGTCTGATACAATAGAGACCAGCACCCCATGTCGAGCAACAATCTCGCGGATATATGCCTCGTCCAACTTCTCGACCGGTGAACTCTCCTGAATGGCCAGGAAATTGGCGCTCTTGGTAAACCGATCCACGATGACCCATATAGTGTCGAGACCCTTTGTCGTTCTCGAAAATTTGGTGATGAAATCCATCATGATCTGTTCCCACTTCCACATGGGAATCTCTAAAGGCTGCAGCTTGCCATGCAGCCTCTGATGCTCGACCTTGACCATCCTGCAGGTCAAGCACCTCTCAACATACAAAGCGATCTCTCGCTTCATGCACGACTACCGGTAACTCAAACGCAAATCCCGATACATCTTGGTAGCTCCCTGGTGAATAGAGAAACGAGACTTGTGAGCTTTCTCAAGTACAGCCTGTCTGACCCCACCAGACATCAGAACCCATACCCGCCCACAACGGGTCAACAATCCCTGACTATCCTGCACGAATCGGGTGATCTCGCCTCTAATCCGTTCAAGCTTCCAGTTCTCCTGGCGTATACCCTCATCCTGAGCCTCTTTGATCAATCCCACTAATGGGGAATGCACTGCTATCCTCATACATACTGCTGGGGTAGAAGATCCAACCGACTTGCAGCTCAGGGCGTCCGCGACCACGTTCGCTTTACCCGTGTGGTAAAGAATCTCACAATCGTAGTCCTTGACTACATCCAGCCACCTATGCTGCCTCATGTTCAGTTTCAGCTGATCCATGATGTGTCTCAAGCTCTTGTGGTCCGTGTATATGATACAACGGACCTCATAGAGGTAATGTCTCCAAATCATGAGAGCGAATATCACCGCTCCCAACTCCAAATCATGAGTAGGATATCTCGTCTCGTGCGGCTTCAGCTGCCGCGAGGCATACGCTATCATGCGACCTCTCTGCATGAGTACTGCTCCTGGTCCTATGATAGATGTATCACAGAAAACCACAAAATTCTCCACTCCCTCCGGGAGGGTCAGGACCGGAGTCTCGCATAACCGCTATCCGAGGGTCTTAAATGTTGTCTGTTGATCAGGGCCCTACCGGAAATCGACGCCCTTCCTCGTCAGACAGGGGAGGGGTACTTCTATTTTGAAGAAATCCTGATTGAATCTTCGATAGTACCCTGCCAATCCCAAAAAGCTCCTGATATCCGAGGGAGATTTAGGAACCTCTCACTGCATAACTGCCTCGATTTTGGCCGGGTCGACCGAAATCCGCTCCCGGTTAACGAGATGCCCGAGGAACTGGACCTCTCGTAACCAAAACTCACACATTGAGAACTTAGCATAAAGTCGTTCCCACCTCATAACTCCCAATAACTCCCACAGATGGTCCTCGTACTGCTCTCTGGTCTTGGAGTACACCAAGATATCGTCTATGAACACGATGACCGAGCGGTCGAGCATCAGTCTGCAGACCTGATTCAGTAGGTCCAGAAATACTTTTGGCATGTTGGTGAGCCCAAACGACATCATCACGAACTCTTAATGTCCATAACGAGTCTAGAATGCGGTCTTCTCCACGTCCTCCTCTCTCACCCTGACCTAATGATACCCGAACCTCAGATCTATCTTGGAAAACCAAGATGCTCCCCATAACTGATCAAAAAGATCATCTATCCTCGGGAGTGGATAACGGTTCTTCACCGTTAACTTGTTCAACTCCCTATTGTTGATGCACATCCGATGTGAACCATCCTTCTTCCTAACGAAGAGAACCGGTGCTCCCCATGGAGAACTACTCGATCGGATGAACTTCTTGCCTAGAAGTTCTTGTACCTGAGATGACATGTCCTGTATCTCTGGTGGTGCCAACCGGTACGGTGCCTTTGCGATAGGGTCCGCACCTGGCACTAGGTCAATCCTGAACTCGACCTACCTCTCCGGAGGCACTCCGGGTAACTCCTTCGGAAACAAGTATGCGAACTCCCCGACCACTGGTACCTCCGAAACCGAAGTCTGATCCATGACCCGCCTGTCCACCACATACGCTAGATAACCCGCACATCCGTGCTGAATATACTGTCGAGCCCTGGCAGCTGAGCAAAACCCTGATCCCAACCTAGTGCCCTCGCCGTAGATATTCAGTTCTCCCGCACTTGGGGTTCGAACCACCACTCGATGACCCCCGCAGTTGATCATGGCACCGAAGAGACTAAGCCAGTCCATACGCACAATCACATATACACCCCCCATAGGAATCATAATCAGGTCTATCAGGAAAGGCACCCCAAATATCTCCAAAACACAGTCCCTATATGTCACACCCCCAAACCTGAACGGCAGAATCGTTCGGGGGCGGAGGACATCATATTCAGTATCATAACAGTTCATAGAAAGGAAAGTTCACACCACCATAATATAAATATGTTTGAAAAGTTTACATGATTGTAGGTGTTACATGTTTGCAAAAGAAATCAAATATAAAATGGTGATCCAAAATATGTTACTAACGCCAATGCGTTAGTCTTCAGAAGTAGTTGCTACCTGGCTAGCGGTTTCCTGTGAATACAAGTTATTTCAAAGAAAAAGTGTCAACATTTAAGTTGGTGAGTTCATAAGTAGTGTTTTGAGAAGATGTATGCCATTCGAAAGTGGTTGCATGTTTTCCAGAAAAAAACCCTTATTTTCTTATAAAAGTATGCAATGTATATGAATGTTCGTGATGTAAATTGCAACTAATTGTACCAAGAAAATCCCTTATTTTCCTATTAGTTGTTTGGTTTGTATACAGGAAAAACCCTTATTTCCCTGACATAACTGGCAGTCTCTAAGACCGAAAATCGCAAGCAAGCGACGTGCTTGTAAGTTGTGTCATAGTTTTACATAGTAAAGCTATACGAAGATCGCACTTATTAGATGAAGAATAGTTTTAATGACTACTCGTTCATAAAAGCATAATACCATAATAATTGTATATCCGATGAGTTTTATAACCATACTAAACATAATATGCCTGTAGCGACGTTCTTCAGGCGTCGTAGCGTTATGACAACTGTCACCCCAAAAGACGGACTGTAGCTAACAGTCAGGGCGCGGGATCATGACTTCCCGTATAGATCTATACACATTTGACACGTTCTCCGAACGGGAGACTCTGGTTATAGACAGGACTTGCAGCATTATTTTCTAATAAAGAAAGTAACGTTTGAAGATATACACGACTCATGGATTCTCAACTAAGTCTGTATTAAAGTAGTAGTTTGTATGCAAAGTTTAACTTCTTTCACAATGTTTGACAAAGCATAAATCATAAGTTCTTTGAATGCATAAAATGATTTAGTAGAGAATGTTACCCTTGATATGATGTATTTGTATGTAAACGTATAAATAAAACATATTTCTATTTATAAACATATTGTATCCCAATAGGGTAAAGTTGTGTTGTGAGGTTTTGTATCATAATAACTTCACAAGATAGTTAAAACAACAGTATGAACAGTATATCAAAAGGTTAATGTTTCACACGAATTTAGTCATGTGTTAACTTGTATTCCTCCCCAAAAAGAGTATAAAACATTTAAAATGTATTTAAAGAGTGTTCAAAGGGGATATGAACTCACTTGATAGATTGAAGATTGTGGGGTGGAAAACCGAGCAGAGTTTCGTCTCGGGAAACTGATTTTTCTTGGGATTCTCGGGAATCTCGGGAGTAGAATCGGCCTTCGGGACTTGAGCCAAAAAGACCAGAGCTTCGGGTTTGAACGGACACGGAAAACGAGGAAATGCTGAGAGAGAGAGAAGAGAAATGAACCCCTTCTTTGGAAACCCTCGCATTCTATTTATAGGAAGGCAGGTCTGCCTCGGTACGCGGGGCGTACGCTCGTACGCGCTGCGTACGCGTACGTCATGCATGACCGAAGCCTCGACTGCTTCGGTTCGGATGGGACGGGTTCTTGGGTTATCGGGTCGGATGGGACGGGTTGCTGGGGAGGTGGGTCGGATGGGACGCCGGGTCGGATGGGACGTCGGATCGGACGGGTCGGACGGGTCGGACGGGTCGGCTTCCTCGGATATGGCGACGTGGACGATCCGAGGCCAATCCTCTCGGTTACGCGGGGCGTACAGGAGTACGCAGCGCGTACTTCGGAGAAGGACGCTGACTCCTCTTCGGATAATATCCGAATTTTGAATTAAATAATTAATTAATTTATTTAATAAACTTCAAAAATCCATATCTTCTTCATACGAACTCCGTTTTCGATGGTCTTTATATCCACGCGTAGGTGAGACTACGATCTACAACTTTCGTTTAGACTCCGTTGGCAAATTCCAAAATTATTTTTATTATTTATTTTATAACTAATCGCTTTTAAGGAATTTCTTTGAAAAATCATAACTTCCTCATGCGAAGTCAGATTTGGACGTTCTTTTTGTGTACGCTCACGGTTTAATGTTATCTACGACTTTCATTTAGATACCTAAGGCTAAATGTTATCGTATTGAAACTTTGCGTTTTTCGTTTGATCGGTGTTGTCGGTTTTGACAGAAATCTTAGAATGGTCATAGCTTCTTCGCCATAACTCAGATTTTAGTGTTTCTTTATTTATTTGGAACCTTTAAGACGATATCTACTACATAGCGTACTCCAAATCAGAGCTTTTGAACAATTCATTTATCGATGATATTCCCATTACATTCAAAAGGGGTTACAAGACTCGGTTTATAATGCCCGGGATAACGGGTTGTTACATCATCCCCCCGTTAAACGGAATTTCGTCCCGAAATTTAATACAAGGTAAGAGTTTTAGGGGCTGAGGAAGAGATGCGGATACCTCTGTAGCATTTGGTCTTCCCGTTCCCATGTGAATTCGGGTCCTCTCTTAGCATTCCATCGAACTTTTACTATTGGAATGCGACTCTGTTTGGTCCTTTTAACTTCCCTATCCATGATCTCGACGGGTTCTTCCACAAAGTTGAGATTTTCGTTTAACGCGATTTCATCGAGTGGAATTACAAGTGTTTCGTCGGACAAACACTTTTTCAGGTTCGACACGTGGAATACTGGATGCACTTTGTTAAGCTCGATTGGAAGTTGGAGTTTGTAGGCCACTGGACCAACTCTCGAAATGATTTCGAAGGGTCCAATGTACCTGGGGTTTAGCTTTCCACGCTTCCCAAAGCGTATCATGCCTTTCCATGGTGAGACCTTCAGTAGCACACGGTCGCCAATCTGGAATTCCAAGGGTTTACGTCTCCTGTCGGCATAGCTCTTTTGCCTATCCCTTGAGGACTTCAGTCGTTCTCGTATTTGCACGATCTTTTCGGTAGTCTCTCTGATGATCTCTGGGCCAGTAAGGGTGCTCTTAGTGACTAGACCTTTTGCCAATTGGGTGTCGCCCACTTCCGTCCAGTATAGGGGTGATCTGCACTTACGGCCGTAAAGGGCTTCGAACGGAGCGGTCTTGATGCTAGTATGATAACTATTGTTATAAGAGAACTCGACCAAAGGCAAGTGAATATCCCATGCCTTGCCAAAGTCGATTACACATGCTGGCAACATGTCTTCCAAGGTTTGGATCGTCCTCTCACTCTGTCCGTCAGTTTGAGGGTGGTATGCTGTACTCATGTCCAACCTTGTTCCCATGGATTTTTGCAGTGATTGCCAAAATCTGGAAGTGAACCTGCTGTCTCTATCTGAGATGATGGACATTGGTACTCCATGAAGTCGTACGATCTCCCGGATGTAGGTTCTTGATAGCTTTTCCATCCTATCGGTTTCCTTGATGGGTAAGAAATGGGCTGACTTGGTTAATCTGTCGACGATTACCCAAATAGTATCTTGGCCACTCTGAGTTTTGGGCAGTTTGGTTATGAAGTCCATGGAAATCTGCTCCCATTTCCACTCAGGTATATCAGGTTGTTGGAGTAGGCCTGAGGGTTTTTGGTGTTCTATTTTTATTTTGGCGCAAGTTAGACACTTGCTCACATACGTAGCGATCTCCGCTTTCATGTTTGGCCACCAGTAGAGTTGCTTGAGATCTAGATACATTTTGTCTGACCCTGGGTGTACGGAGTATGGGGTCCTGTGTGCCTCGCTCATAACTACCTCTCTGAATCCCCCAAACTTTGGTGTCCAGATCCGGTTCATGAGGTAGCGTGCTCCGTCACTCTTGATTTCTAAGTTCTTGTCCATTCCCCTAAGGGCCTCACCTGCCACGTTTTCGGGTTTCAAGGCCTCTAATTGAGCTTCCTTGACTTGCGTTGATAGGTGCGAATGGATCGACATAGCTAATGACTTCACTCTCCGGCCTGAGTACTCCTTTCGACTAAGGGCATCGGCTACGACGTTTGCCTTTCCCGGATGATAGCGAATATCGCATTCGTAATCACTGAGTAGCTCGACCCATCGCCGTTGTCTCATGTTGAGCTCCTTCTGATCGAAAATGTGTTGTAAGCTCTTGTGGTCGGTAAAGATAGTGCTCTTCGTTCCATACAAGTAATGTCTCCAGATCTTCAGGGCAAACACTACTGCTCCTAGCTCAAGATCGTGGGTCGTGTAGTTAACCTCATGTGTTTTCAACTGTCTCGAGGCGTAGGCGATGACCTTACCTCGCTGCATCAGAACACATCCGAGTCCTTGGTTTGATGCATCGCAATAAACTACGAAGTCTTCTATTCCTTCAGGAAGGGATAGTATTGGTGCGGTGCACAAGGCTCGTTTGAGCGTTTGGAACGCTCTTTCTTGTTTCTCTTCCCAGTCAAAGGCCACACCTTTCTGGGTTAGGGTTGTAAGAGGCTTCGCTATTCGTGAGAAGTTCTGAATGAACCTGCGGTAGTAACCAGCGAGACCTAGAAATTGGCGAATTTCTGTAGGAGTCTTCGGTGCTGACCAGTTCTCAATGGCCTTAATTTTGGATGGGTCCACGTGGATTCCCTCTTCGCTTACCACGTGTCCTAAGAATTCGACTCTTCGGATCCAAAATTCACATTTCGAGAACTTCGCATAAAGTTTCTCTTTTCGTAATATCCCTAGAACTTGTCGCAGATGATCGCCATGCTCTTTCTTACTTCGGGAGTAGATCAGGATGTCGTCAATGAAAACGATGACGAACTGATCCAAGTAAGGTCGGCATACTCTATTCATCAGATCCATGAAGACTGCGGGCGCATTAGTCAATCCGAATGGCATCACCACGAACTCGTAATGTCCGTAACGAGTTCGGAAGGCGGTCTTCGGCACATCCTCCTCTAGCACTCGTAACTGGTGATACCCGGACCTCAGATCAATCTTAGAAAAATAGTTCGCCCCTTGCAGTTGGTCGAATAGATCATCTATGCGCGGTAGAGGATAACGATTCTTGACCGTTAGTTTGTTGAGTTCTCTGTAGTCGATGCACATTCTGAACGATCCATCTTTCTTTTTCACAAACAACACGGGTGCTCCCCATGGTGAGAAGCTCGGTCTGATGAATCCTTTTCCCAGTAGTTCATTCAGTTGACTGGATAGCTCCTGCATCTCTGCCGGGGCTAATCGATAGGGTGCCTTGGCTACTGGGGTAGCTCCGGGAATCAGATCGATTCTGAATTCGACTTGTCTTACGGGTGGTATCCCTAGAAGGTTCTCGGGAAACACATCGGGAAAATCGCATACGTCGGGCACATCCTTGATGTCCCGGACTTCGCGTTCCACGTCTACAACATGTGCAAGAAATGCGTGACACTCCTTTCGTAAGTGCTTCTGAGCTTGGATACTTGAGATGATTCTAAGAGTGGTACTAGGTTTGTCGCCCAAGACGAGGAAGGTTTCGCCGGTTGGCAGATTAAGGCGAACGGCCTTATCGTAACATAGAATGTCCGCACGATGTGAACTTAGCCAATCCATGCCAATGATGACATCGAAACTCTTAATCGAGACTGGCATGAGGTTGATTTGAAAGGGATTATCGTTTAGAGTTAGGGTGCAGTTTAAGTATATCTCTTTAGTGCTTTCAGTTTTCCCGTTGGCCATTTCTACTATGAACGGTTCACTTAATGATTGTGGTAATGGTTTTAGCATGCTTTTAAAGTCGTGACTCACAAAACTCCTTTCCGCTCCACTATCAAACAAAATGCATGCATACGAGTTATCGAGAAGAAACGTACCCGTAACAACAGTAGGGTCCGCAATGGCTTCATCTTGTCCCATTGCGAAAACTCGGCCTCTCCCGCCGGTATTCCTGTTGTTTGCCTTCGGGCAGTCCTTGCGGTAGTGCCCTGTGCTCCCGCACTCAAAGCAAGCGCGGCTTACTCCGGTATTAGCAGTGGGGGCGGATTGTTGGGTTGGCTCCTTGCAATAGCGGGCTGTATGACCCTTCTTATTGCACCTGGTGCATTGAAGGCCATGACAGAGACCGTGATGGTGGAAGTTGCACTGATTACATTTCGGTAGCTTTCCATTGTATGAACTTGTGGGGGCAGAGTTGGTGGGTACAGTAATGGCGTGGGTCGCTATCACTTGTTGTTTCTTAGGGTTCTCCTGGAGGATTTGTCCCCTCCTCTTGTTCCAAGGCCTACTCTGTCCCTGAGCCTCCCTAGGTGGATTTGTGGCTGTTGTGATGGTACTCTGTTTCGCTCCGTGATCGATGAGTCGTTGTGCCAGGCGTTTAGCGCTGTTGTAGGTGATAGGGTTGGAGGCTAGGACATGCCCTTGAATCTGGGGTGACAACCCCCAAATGTACCTTTCGACCTTCTTTGTTTCTGGGTTGACCATGGTAGGGCACAAAGCAGCGAGATCGTTGAACCTAGCTGTGTAAGCGACTAGGTCAGACTCGACCATTTTCAAATTCCAGAGTTCCTGCTCAAGCTTTTGCACTTCACCCCTTGGGCAGTATTCCTCCAGTAGTAGTACCTTCAGTTCTTCCCAACTCATGGCGTTAGCGACAGTGAGCGTCACTGAGTTCACATGGCTTTTCCACCAAGTGAGGGCTCGATCTATGAAGGTGCAAGCAGCGAACTTAACCTTGCTTGTTTCTTGGCACGAGCAGATCTCGAAGACCGTTTCGGTCTTTTCGAACCATTGCATTAGTGCAATGACTCCTCCTGTTCCATTAAAAGTTTTTGGTTTAGCGTTAGAGAACTCCTTGTAGGTACATTCTCTTCCTTGGCCATGACCAGTGCCATGATTTGGATGATTCGTGCTGCTTCCCGCCCCTCCATTCCCTTGGGAGTTTATTTGCGAGAGGGCTGCGGTTACCGCTGCTGTGATAGCAGCCTGAACCATTGCCGGATCATAAGCTGGTGGTGGAGGTGGTGGTGGTGCCGTGCCCGGCCTGGGCCTTAAGTTTGGACGAGGAGGCATCTTGCTGCCAAAAGAAAAATATGGGAGAAAATTATAAGTTTTGGCAGTTCAAAGTTGAATGATATTGAGTTAACTGCCTTAAGTAGATTAAGAATTTGGTTTGATCAACAATGGGTTTTGAGCTTGATTTATTAATACGTTTGAATGGATGCACTTATGAGTTGAACGGAATACACATATTTAAAATCAGAGAAGGGGGGGTATGCCCCATATATATAAAACATATAGTCGTGTTACATCCGAATTTAGACAAAACTTTTTGACCTTTCTAAAGGTCTCCGATTACAGAAAGTTTTAACGAAAAGGAAATTCTTATCCGAAGTCCTAATTTATAACAAAATTTGAAATCCTGGCAGGCACTACTTGCGACGTAGGTTGCGCTTGGAGCTTGACTCCGCATCTGATTGCTTCGATTCCATTAGGCGTCGATCAAAAGCGGCTTGTTGCTCCCTTAACTCGGCTAGGGCTGCAATTATCTGTGCCTGAAATGCCTCAGACTGGAGTTGGACATTATCTTGTATCTTGTCCAGTCTACGGATATCGGAAGTGTGAACCTGCACTTCCACGTTGATATCCCGGAGTCGGCTTGCTTGTACTCCGGACTGATAGGACTGATTGGCTAACTTACCAACCATTACCGGGAGTGCTCGATCAGCCGAACTGCCACCGCGGACATCGTAGAAGTCCCGACACATGCCGTAGGGAGGGCGTATGCCTTGTTGTTGGCTCCAATGATGTAGGTGACTTCCCCAGACGGGAGTGGGTCCTTGGAAGTTCCTCACATGGACAGGAGGTTGAATGGGTGGTGGATCGATCACTTCAGGTTCTGAGTCAGTACCGGAGTCATCACCCAATTCTATGGGTTCCTCATCCTCTTCTGGATCATCTTCGATCCATCCTCCATTGCCTTGGTTGGGAAAGTAGGGGTCATTGGGGTGGTGAAATCCAGCCATTTGACTGTACGAGAAATAGGGTCATAAGAATTGAATAAAGTCGGAACATGCAAAACATGTAGGTTAGTTTAAATAGCAATTACTCCTATAGCATTTAAATTATTGTGTTTGATTCTAATAACGGTTTGGTAAGTTTTTAAAATTTGTTGTCCACTGCAGACACCCCTCGGCACACGTTAGTCGGCTCTCGGACAAATATAGTTGATCAGGCTATATCCTTCCCAGTTCCTGATTACGTGTCCCAAGGCGTACCCGTACTGCACAACTCATTAATAATACTTCTAATATGGTACGATGTGGAACTGTTACTAAATGAATGCATGCTTACTTACAAAAACTAAATAGATTTAATTTCAAAAGCATGACTCTTCTCAGAGTGTTTTTGCCCAGTTGAGTTTATAGTTGTATAAAAAAAATGGTTTTGATATACTTAATTCACTATAAACGAAGCTCTGATACCAATCTGTCACACCCCCAAACCTGAACGGCGGAATCGTTCGGGGGCGGAGGACATCATATTCAGTATCATAACAGTTCATAGAAAGGAAAGTTCACACCACCATAATATAAATATGTTTGAAAAGTTTACATGATTGTAGGTGTTACATGTTTGCAAAAGAAATCAAATATAAAATGGTGATCCAAAATATGTTACTAACGCCAATGCGTTAGTCTTCAGAAGTAGTTGCTACCTGGCTAGCGGTTTCCTGTGAATACAAGTTATTTCAAAGAAAAAGTGTCAACATTTAAGTTGGTGAGTTCATAAGTAGTGTTTTGAGAAGATGTATGCCATTCGAAAGTGGTTGCATGTTTTCCAGAAAAAAACCCTTATTTTCTTATAAAAGTATGCAATGTATATGAATGTTCGTGATGTAAATTGCAACTAATTGTACCAAGAAAATCCCTTATTTTCCTATTAGTTGTTTGGTTTGTATACAGGAAAAACCCTTATTTCCCTGACATAACTGGCAGTCTCTAAGACCGAAAATCGCAAGCAAGCGACGTGCTTGTAAGTTGTGTCATAGTTTTACATAGTAAAGCTATACGAAGATCGCACTTATTAGATGAAGAATAGTTTTAATGACTACTCGTTCATAAAAGCATAATACCATAATAATTGTATATCCGATGAGTTTTATAACCATACTAAACATAATATGCCTGTAGCGACGTTCTTCAGGCGTCGTAGCGTTATGACAACTGTCACCCCAAAAGACGGACTGTAGCTAACAGTCAGGGCGCGGGATCATGACTTCCCATATAGATCTATACACATTTGACACGTTCTCCGAACGGGAGACTCTGGTTATAGACAGGACTTGCAGCATTATTTTCTAATAAAGAAAGTAACGTTTGAAGATATACACGACTCATGGATTCTCAACTAAGTCTGTATTAAAGTAGTAGTTTGTATGCAAAGTTTAACTTCTTTCACAATGTTTGACAAAGCATAAATCATAAGTTCTTTGAATGCATAAAATGATTTAGTAGAGAATGTTACCCTTGATATGATGTATTTGTATGTAAACGTATAAATAAAACATATTTCTATTTATAAACATATTGTATCCCAATAGGGTAAAGTTGTGTTGTGAGGTTTTGTATCATAATAACTTCACAAGATAGTTAAAACAACAGTATGAACAGTATATCAAAAGGTTAATGTTTCACACGAATTTAGTCATGTGTTAACTTGTATTCCTCCCCAAAAAGAGTATAAAACATTTAAAATGTATTTAAAGAGTGTTCAAAGGGGATATGAACTCACTTGATAGATTGAAGATTGTGGGGTGGAAAACCGAGCAGAGTTTCGTCTCGGGAAACTGATTTTTCTTGGGATTCTCGGGAATCTCGGGAGTAGAATCGGCCTTCGGGACTTGAGCCAAAAAGACCAGAGCTTCGGGTTTGAACGGACACGGAAAACGAGGAAATGCTGAGAGAGAGAGAAGAGAAATGAACCCCTTCTTTGGAAACCCTCGCATTCTATTTATAGGAAGGCAGGTCTGCCTCGGTACGCGGGGCGTACGCTCGTACGCGCTGCGTACGCGTACGTCATGCATGACCGAAGCCTCGACTGCTTCGGTTCGGATGGGACGGGTTCTTGGGTTATCGGGTCGGATGGGACGGGTTGCTGGGGAGGTGGGTCGGATGGGACGCCGGGTCGGATGGGACGTCGGATCGGACGGGTCGGACGGGTCGGACGGGTCGGCTTCCTCGGATATGGCGACGTGGACGATCCGAGGCCAATCCTCTCGGTTACGCGGGGCGTACAGGAGTACGCAGCGCGTACTTCGGAGAAGGACGCTGACTCCTCTTCGGATAATATCCGAATTTTGAATTAAATAATTAATTAATTTATTTAATAAACTTCAAAAATCCATATCTTCTTCATACGAACTCCGTTTTCGATGGTCTTTATATCCACGCGTAGGTGAGACTACGATCTACAACTTTCGTTTAGACTCCGTTGGCAAATTCCAAAATTATTTTTATTATTTATTTTATAACTAATCGCTTTTAAGGAATTTCTTTGAAAAATCATAACTTCCTCATGCGAAGTCAGATTTGGACGTTCTTTTTGTGTACGCTCACGGTTTAATGTTATCTACGACTTTCATTTAGATACCTAAGGCTAAATGTTATCGTATTGAAACTTTGCGTTTTTCGTTTGATCGGTGTTGTCGGTTTTGACAGAAATCTTAGAATGGTCATAGCTTCTTCGCCATAACTCAGATTTTAGTGTTTCTTTATTTATTTGGAACCTTTAAGACGATATCTACTACATAGCGTACTCCAAATCAGAGCTTTTGAACAATTCATTTATCGATGATATTCCCATTACATTCAAAAGGGGTTACAAGACTCGGTTTATAATGCCCGGGATAACGGGTTGTTACACTATAGACTGAAGAAGTAGAAATCCCATGTCGAATAATACCAATGCAGGTAAAGAGTTAACTAAGAATGTAACTAACATGGTACAACACATATAAGCATAAAACATATATAATCAACAAGATAAGGGATAGAAACATAACAGCAACCATGTCTGGTGTTGCTCTGGCTTCCTATGTTGTAAGCTGGAAGGCGCGTCCCTAGGCCCTCGGGGGTGCTGCTCTACCTTGAATCCTGTCAGTAATCCTCAGTGTAGCCAGCACTAGAGCCTGCGCCGGCCTGGCAGCGAGCTTTGGATAGTTGGTCTTCACATGACCAACCTGATGGCAATGGTAGCAGATCCTCATATCCTGACCTGGGGACGTCTGGCGACTAACCTTCACGTATTGCCCTTCCCTGCCGCACATGCGGCACACACTGCTCAATCTACAAACCCCGAAATGACCCTTCCCGCACTTGCCATAAGTATAGCCCTGCTGTCCCCTTGCCTCGGAATCTGCGATATTAGACCGTTTCGGCGCTGGCTGAGACTGTATCGGGGCCTGCCTCTGCTCTCTCTGTTGTAACTCAAGCTCTAACTCACGCCGCCTAGCGGCCTCCTGTAACTCTAACAATGTATCACAATGCTGGGTAGCAACAAATTGTCTAATGTCAGACTTGAGCATGCTCAGATAACGTGTCATCTGAGCATGCTCAGAAGCAAATTCTAGGAAGAACATCTCCCTCTCAGTGAACATGCAGGTGATCTTCGTCACCGACTCCGTACCCTGCCTCAACTCAAAGAACTCCTGAGCTAACCCCTCCTGCTCAACCCATGGGATGTAACGAGTGCAGAACATATCCTTGAACTGCTCCCAAGTGACTGTATCTCTCTGATCATCTGAGTACGACCTTGTTATCAACCTCCACCAGTCCTTTGCCCCGATCCTCAGCAGGTTCAGGGCACATCTGACCTTCTGGTCAGTAGGACATGAGCATGTGAAGAAACATCCCTCTACGTCTGAAAGCTACCTCATGGCTACAATTGGGTCCTATATCCCATCAAAAGTCAGGGGCTTCATGTTATTGAAGTCCCGGTATTGAAAAGCCTGACCGGCTCCACCCCTACTGCTGTTACAACTGCAGTAGTTTCTGCGACAGCCGCCTCAATAAGGGCTGCATAACGCTCATCGAAGTTCTCAACCATGGCGGTCTTGATAGACCCAAACATCTCCGGTAGCTCCGCCCGAAATAGTGCAACAACCTCATCATGTAGGCTCTCTCGGATCCTGGCATCTAAATCCTCTGGTCTCATCTGACAAGTAGTCCCTGTCACTAGTGCTGGCCCGCCCTGACCTCCAGCTCCTGATCCTGATCCGGTTTCAAAACGTCTCGTGACCACCATACTGAAGAATATATCAGGAAAATACCAGACATCTCATGTAATAACAGGGAACCAACTCCTAACAAAACCCTAGGGGTTGTGACTTCCTTGTAACGCGTATGAGTCCTGTGCTTTTAGTAGTACAGGCTCATACTACCCTCCACACCTACTCATATTTGACCCAAGTATCACCACAATGCTCCAATAACATACATAACTACATCGAACGCTCAATCCTCACTCCTAGAGGCAACTAATATATCATAACTGGCCTACCGAACTCGCACAACCCATCAATGAACCTTCCACCAACCCTGCAGTTCTAGTATATGCTAGCCATACATAACGTTGGACCATATAGAATTTTGAATGTTTGATCCTACCCTAAGCCCCCAATCAAACAAGAACAGAACATAAGGCCAAACCAAGCATTCTCAGGCTATAAGATCTTAGTTATGTATAACCGTGATGCCTACCCTAAGCAACAACAGTAATGATGTCAATCTCATATAAAGAAAAACCATTTGCTAGCAGGCATCATATAATCAAGCAATTCTATCATGCAAATCCTGAAGACCCCTAGCTTATCTCTAGCATGTTGTCATATCATAATAACAAATAACTGTATGATATTTTGGGGTCTACTTACTGGCTCCGGCTAATCGTACACTTGCGTACCCCTTTAGTATTTTGAAAACCATTTTTAAATAAAAATCATTTTGAAATTCTTTTACTTAGTTTTAGATCGGATTCATACGAGTGTTCCTACAATTCACTCAAACCAAGGCTCTTATACCAACTTGTAACACCCATCAAAATAAATCCAATTTAAAACTTTTTCAAAACATTTAAAAACTAATAATTATTACAAAACTTATTTCCAAATGGTTTAGTGTCAGAGTATCCCAGAATCAAATCATAAAAACAAAAGGAGGTGCGCGATCACGCCTTGGCCTTCCCCTGGTCATCAGAAGTACCTGAAACAAGAATCGATAAATGTAAGCTCGAAGGCTTAGTGAGTTACCCTCAAAATACCAACCTCATACAATACATAATCATATCATAAACAAATAGCATGCATAATGAGCCTTCAGCTTGATTGGACCGCCTCGCAGGGCCTACAGTCTATTTGGAACGCTCCCAAGCCTTCGGCACGTCTGGATCACCTCGTAGGGCCTACAGCCTATCCGGACTGCTCGTCGGGCCTTTGGCATGACTGGACTGCCTCACAGGCCTTAAGTCTATCTAGACCGCCATGGGTTTGTTGGCATTCCGCACAAAGCAGGACCGCCTCAATCCAACCCCAAACAAATAATCATGTGCACATAAATATCATATAGACAATAGCATGTATATAACAGTCAAACTGATCTAACAGATCTATCTTTTATACTGAGGATCCTCCTCGATCAGGGAAAAGAATAGCTTACCTCTTAAGGCAGAGTAATCGACCTTTTATACTAAGGATCCTCCTTGATCCATGCGAGGGACAAGGACTGCGACTCCGACAGGATCTGCCGTCCTTATTGGAGGACCCTGCTCCACGTTCGTGTCCGGTCCAACGATTGATCCAGGCGATAATGCTCTGGCCGTGCTCTTTGTTGCCTGGAACCGTTATCCTTGGGCTGTAGCTAAAGGACAACGCTTGGCGAGGTCTGACTTCCTACGCAGTCGCCTTGCGGGAGTCCGGGGTTTCCAGAGCGGCCGAGTCTTCAACCTGGGCTTCGCTAGGAACTCCCCGCCGGGGGTTAACTTGTTTCTGACCCGCTTTGAGGGGTGCATCATCAAGTCCCCCAGTCTAGTAGTCATAGTGTATGCTAGCTAGTTATGCTATTTTGGACTTAACTGTTGGTGTACGTGTCACGCTTTTACTTGGTTATCGCTTCGTTTCCGGAGATGTGATGTTTCGACGTGTGCGCGGCTGTTACGTCAGCCGTGTAAGGGATTTTCGTAAATCCCGCTTTTTCCCTCTTTTTGCTCTCAGACGATTTTCCTCTTTCAAGTTCTATCTTTTTTCTTCATCTCTTTTCCCCTCTTCTTCTTCTGTGTTTTTGCCATGGCTTGCTCTCTGAGTTTGATCCCTCGCCTGCTGAGTTCGTCACCCCTTCAAGAGGCTTACGGCCTCAGTCCGGCTGACGGAGTAGTGTTTCCGGCCTTTAGGTCTCTGATTACCCAGCCTACTCCTGGGAAAGTGGATGTTTACCTGAAAACCTTTGACGCCTGCCTTCGCCTTCCATTGGATGATTTCCAAGAGGAAGTACTCCAACGTTATGGGTGTAGTATTCAAATGTTGACCCCTGGTGTTGTTCATAAGATGGTAGCTTTCGAGATGATATGTCGGGCCAACGACATCGTTCCCGACTACTTTGTTTTCAATTTCTTTTTCCGGTTTGCTGCCACCAATGATAAGTACACCTTCTTTGCCCCCCGGGGAGGCCATAATCATGTCCTTGACAGTAAGCCTCCCAAGAACTGGCAAGACAAAGGGATATGGGTCAATCAAGAGCTGCTTGGCCGCGAGTATTCCCGGGCAACCACATTATCTGATACTATTCCCAAACTATCCCCTAACAATCAGGCAACTGCCGATCTCTTGCGCACTCTGCAGGTGGACATTGATGTGATGTCGGAGGTCATACTTGCTGGTGACGAAATGAGCCCCAGTTGGTGTGCTCGGGGGGAGATTTCCATTTTCTACACTGTTTCTAATGGTAATTCGTCTTTACTTGTTCCTTTACCTCCTTCCCCCCCTTTTCAAAAAAGGATGGGGGACTCCTATTTGCTTCTGTTTTCTTGTTCCTGTTTTCTTATGTTTGACATGCGATTGCTAGGTTTCGAATGCTCTATCTCCATAGACTCTGTGCTGCGGGGGCGCTACCAGGGAAAACTGGAGCATCGCATGGTGCCCTATTACGAGACTTTGCCTCCCCCCTGCTGTTTAAGTGCTTCTGTTCCGACGCCCCCATAACCAATGGGGAGCTCCACTGCGTCGGGGAGCCAACCGGGTTCCAACACTGTCGTGGTGTAACAAACCGTTATTTCAAACCTCTGTAATAGTATAGGTCAATTTGTAGTTCTTTTTAAAATAATAAAGAGAAATTTTAGCATACTGTGTACATTTACATAATTGACCCTCAAAAATAAAGTATTGAACAATCTCGATTAGGATGAACAAAGTGATAGAGATTGTAACAAGGTTTCCAAAATATAAAGAACACTAGAATCCGAGTTATAAAGAAGAATTTATGACCAATCGAAAATCCATGACAAAACCGGCAAAACAATGTTCAGTGTAAAACGTGAGTTTTCAATGAAAAGCTTTTTAGCCTTAAAAATCTAAATGAAAGTTGTAGAATATGCTAAACTGAGAACTTTTATAAAAAGAACGTCAAAATTTGACTTCGTATGAGGAAGTTATGTTTTTTCTAAGTTTTAGTATAGTAGTATACAGCTAAAAACTCGAAATAAAGATCGAGTGATTTTTATCCAACACAACTTAAACAAGAATTGAAGGTCTCGTGACTAGTAGTACAACGGTAAAAAGACAGACAAAAACGGCCGTCGGATAAAGTAGTTATGAATTTTTAACGGATTTTACTGTCCCGGTCTGTTAAAAATAATAATATTAAAAATAAATCAAAATTAGCCGATGAAGTCTAGACGAAAGTCGTAGAGTAAAATTTATATGTGTGCATATAAAGAACGTCAAAAACAGAGCTCGTATGCGAAAGTTATGAATTTCGCAAGTTTTGGGCACAAAAATCAAAAAATGTTGAAAACTGGAAAAAATCGCAAGGCTGAGAACCGGCCACATCACCTCGCATGCGAGGTTGCCGCGTGTCGCCTTCAGATTGGACCTAATTCGTGGTCCAGTGGCCATTCGACACCCTTCACATGGGACCCGTGTCCTTTTCTAATTTGACCGAAGTTTGGGCCACTCCTAATCCAGCGCGCCTCGCCAGATGTCCGAAGCAAAGCCTCCCCCTCGCCACCTGTCCGAGACACACGTCTCCTTCTACTTGCTTCGGATCCGAGGCTTCGACCTGTATAAGGCATGCGAGACCCTCTGGATTTAAACACATTTTGTAACAACGTGAATTTTCAAAACAATTTTTCATTTTTCAAACAACATAAACCATCATTTAATATTCTCAAATCTCATGTTTAGCAAATGTCATCATAATAAAAATACATCCCAAGATCATAAAATAAATCTTCCGTCAATGTGTATAGATCATGCTAGCGCCTTCCCACGGTCCTCGCTAGTACCTGAAACACATAACACAACAACTGTAAGCATAAATGCTTAGTGAGTTCCCCAAAATACCACTTACACACATACGCCCTTCCAGGCCATGACCTTCCGGTCCTTGTGTCTCAGGGGACTTCCGTCCCAACCCGGTAAACCTTCCGGTCCTACCCGTGTCGACCTTCCGGTCCATGACTTCCTGACCTTCCGGTCCACATCATAATGACTTCCGGCGCATAACGTAATGCCTTTCGGCCCATAACAAGCATAGCATACATAGCACATACAAAACGGTTAACTAATCACATACAATGCATACATCTTATAGCATATCCGACCTTCCGGTCACACATAGGTACCCTTCCAGGTACAGGATAGTGAGAAGAGTCACCTCGTAGGATGTCTAGAATCTCACGTGCTCGATATCTCTGAATCTCGAAACGACGACCCAACCCCGCCTATTCACAACAAATAATCATTCTAATTAATATAGGCTTCCTTGACTCAAAAGTCCACATGTTGACAAAAACCCTAAAAGTCAACAAAAGTCTACAACAAGCAGTACGCGGGTTGTACCAGCTCCTGTATGCGGGGCGTACTCTTGCATTCCAGAAATGGGGAACGCGTCCATCTATGCGGCGCGTACTGGGATTACGCCCAGCGTACATCCAAGTTTCTCACTTCCTTCCTCTAATGTCTTAAACGATTAAGACGTAACCCCATATTCCAGATATGGCCAAAATAATACCTCTTAGTCCATAAAGTCGAAACCTTTAAGCCTTGGCATGGCTAAAAGGTCCCCCACACCTTCTAACACCTTTCCTTTCCCCTCCAAGAGTCTAGATCTCATGCATGGCTCAATATCCACGTCCAAGATTGCATTTTTATGAACATAAAACTAATATAGTCCTGGAATATGATAGATCTAGGCCAATGGAGACTACTTACACATAAAGTCTTCATCTTGGGACCAAAAACCCTAGAAATTGGTCCAAGAAGCACACCATATAAACTACAAGGCAAGATCTGAACTTTTTACCTCAGGAAGAAGCTCCAACCTTTGTAGTCCTCAGATTTACACTTGTCCACCAACTTCTAGCCTCCACAATGGACTCCTCTTCTCTTTTACTACCTTGAAATGACACTTTGAAGCTTAGAACACTGAGAGCCAAGCTAAAAACGAAGGAAATGCTCTCTTAGGGTTTCTTTCTGAAAGATGGTGACTGAGGGACAAGACCATCTCATTCCTTTTATAGTCCTCAAGTTATATTAGGGTTTTGAGTCTGGGCCGGTTACGCCCAGCGTAACCGGGTGGCACCACGTACAAAATAAGCGCGCGAGTACTCGCAACGTACTCTTTATATGCCCAACGTACTCACTCAACACAAAGGACCAAAATGACATTATGGAAAAGATGAAGGGTTAAATGGTCGTACCTGAATTTCGGGCTGTCACACATTTTCACCCCAAATTTCACACACTCTTATATTATAAGTTCTAATATATTAATAATATTATTTTCGACCTGTTATAGTTATTAGACTTATCCAAGTGGGAGACTATTGGATAAGGTGTCTAAGTCCATAACTATTTCTGGTATGTACTTGACCCGACCCGACATGGTCCATTTGGGTTGCATGGCACCATGCAATTGGATAGACTAAATGAGAGAAATAACACTTGAGAATTATTAATATATTATAAGTTCTAATATATTAATAATATTATTTAATTAGTTTGATCAAGAATTAATTTAGAATTAATTAAGTGATCAAAAGATAACTAATTAAATATATGGGTTGATTATGTAAATCATCCATAACTTATATAGTGGGCTAAGAGGCTCCATGGATTATCAAGTTGGGTTCCACCCATAGGATGCTACATGGATGCTCCATGGGAGTTACAAACCCATGGGTCATGGAAATGAAGAGTCATGACACATTAGGGTTTATATGGTGTAACCCTAGATGTGTCAACACTATATAAAGAACCCATTCTCCACCAAAATCGGCTACACATATGAGACAAGAGGGCTAGGACGATTTTAGAAGTGTGTGTTCTGTCTAAAGTCATTCCAAGTGCATTTGGTGTTGTGTGAAGCATTTGAGGCATAACACTTTGGGGTGCTAGGCTCACATGGTTTCAAGGATCATAAGCAACAATAAGGTAAGTTATTCTATCTTTCATTCAAGTTAAAAATTGTTCCCCATGTATGCTAGATAGGAATATAACCTTGGAATTCAACTTTGCATGATAATTAGACAAACATAGATCCAAGGTTATTAGGGTTGCATGTACACTTAGGAAGTGTTAGAATGCTCAAAACCCATCAGTGGTATCAGAGACTAGGCTTGTTTCTTTGTTATTTGTGCAAAATTGTTGAAAAAATTCGACATTGTGCAATCTGACTAATGAACTCGCCGAGTCCATGGGGGGGGGGGGACTCCCTGAGTTCATGTGTAAATTCATCCTACTCGGCGAGTAGGTTCGTGCACTCGACGAGTAGGAGGCACAGAATGCAGATTTTCGACTTTTGTTGCTGGAAATGGACTAGAAACATTACCCTAAACTGTTTTGGTACTTGAAAACTTGCTTTAGATGGTTTAATTTTCATACTAATCCATTTGCAATGGCAATTATCAAAATTACAAAGTTTTAAGTGTAATTTTTGATTCTTGAAAGTGTTCATATTCATGTTCTTGAACTTATGAAGATTAGATGATCATATGAATTATTTGTAACCTACTTGGTAGTTTAATTCTTGATCATAATGTGTTTTAATGGAGTCCATAACTTGTCCTCAAGTTATGGAAAATCAAAAGTCACACTTTTATTAAAACCATTAAAAGAACACATGAGTTATAAAAATGAAGAGTCTTCATTTTATTACTCAATTAACTCATAAGTTATAAGAAATGAAAAGTTTTGAAAGTTTACAAAACTTGCCCTCAAGTTTTGGAACAAGTAAAATCTTGATTAAAACTTTAGTTCCAACCCTTAGAATTTTAAAAGTTAAAATTCAACCCTTATACTTTATAATATTATAAGTTAATAATATATATATATATATATATATATATATATATATATATATATATATATATATATATATATATATATATATATATATATATATATATATATATATAAAAGAGCAAGTCGTCTTACCGCTAGTACGCCTCATTCACGAAGCTGGTCTATAAGGGGGTATAAGGTTGTTGCCTATAAAATGACAACTTAGTGGGTGTCCACTCTCACCCACCGCTTCCTTCATCGGTGGAGGGTCGTTAGCCGAATGGGTAAGACAAGGACTTATAAATTCTCATTAAAAGTATGATGAATATTATAAAGTAACTAAATGCTTTTATTAAATTCCCAATCTTAGTTACTTTAGGAAAAATGTGAATAAGGTGCTAATCCATGAAATTACACTTTACACTTTGTTTAAGTCGTTGGTGGAGCGTTTGTGGTTAACCGGCACACTATCTTGGACTTAACAAGGTAGGTAAAGGGTGACTTAAGGTTTATCATAGTATCGGTGGAGCGTGTGTGGTTTACCGACACATCGATTGAGTGATAAACTTTAAGGGTACGAAGTGATTTGCATGGTTACTTTACACCTCGTTTTGTGATCCTCGGTATCCCAGTCATAAAACTTGGAGGGCACACTGGAGATTGAAACATGCATTTGAAAAGTTCATTGAATCTCAAAAGAATCTAGGAATTTCTAAGAACCAATCAAAAACCTAATATTTAATATTTCGTTTTTCATGGTGGAAATTGGTGAATCGTCATTCACCTACCTTTCAAATATGTTATAGCTTGGATTACGACATACCTCTTCTAAGTTATAGTATATTGTGATTGGATCCTAGCCTTAATATTACATTTGGGTGTTTTATTAAGGACTCTCCTAATGTCTAAACTAATCTTGTCCTCTTCATTCAGATGTCTTCAAACAATGCTGCTTTTGGCTCTAATCCTAATGGCTCCTTTACCCTTATGAACTTGTGTGGGAAAGTCACTTTTGATGGATCCAACTTCAATGAATGGATCAAAAACATCAGGATTATTACCCGCTACGAGGACAAAGAATATGTCCTCGACAAGGAGCTTAAGGAGATTGATGAGATCACTGCAACTCCCCAGGAGATCGCTGACTTCTGGGCACATGAAAGGGATGCTACAAAAGTGGCATGCATCATGATGGCCACGATGACAGCGGAACTCCAAAAGTCCTATGAGGACTTCTACCCTTTTGAAATGCACCAAGATCTGATGGAAAGATACCATCAAAGTGCAAGACAAGAGAGGTATGAAATCATCTGCTCCATGATAACAACCATGATGAAGGACGGGGAATCCGTCACGAGCCACATGCAGAAAATGCAAAGGTATGTGGATCGATTGTTGAAGCTTAATGTGAACTTCCCTGAGGAGCTTGCAATAGATATCATTTTGCACTCCTTACCATCATGCTATGATCAATTCCATATGACATATCACATGAATAAGGAAGAGGTCACACTCAACAAACTTCAGGGACTTCTCAAGACCACAAAACAGGTCTTAAGGGGAAGTCGGTTGTTAACACTCCTACTCCAAACTCCGCCCCGGTTTTGGCAATTGGGAAAAGTAGAGGGAAGAAGAGAAAGAGATCTTCGAAGGGTACCAAGGATAGGACCATTGACGGATCTTCTTCAAGTGGAACCAAGAAAGGTTTCGTCACTCCTTCTTCTGACCCAAAAGAGGCTGAATGCTTCTATTGCCATGAAAAGTCACATTGGAAGTGGAACTGCCCAAAATACACGCAAGATGTGATGGATGGGAAAGTTAAACCCAACCATGCAGGTATTTATACTATCTTATCTAATAACTCACCCCATTCTATGTAACAGCCCGGAACCTCAGGTATTATTAAAATTATGTTTTTGGGGTGATTTAAGAGGGGACTCGGCGAGTTGGTGCCTAGACTCGCCGAGTAGGATCGCGGACTTGGTCGCGGGTCCGCGACTGGACTCGACGAGTCCAGATATGGACTCGGCGAGTCGACGCTGTTCAGCAGAAACCCTAACCGTTCAAGGTTGGGACGTATAAAAGGGTCCATTGGCCGTCATTGTTCGTTTTTGCCTTCTGAGAAGAACCCTAAATCGATTAAGTGCAGCAGGAGCAAGGATCTTAGGCCATTATTGGTTAGAGAAGAGTGGGTGTGCAAGGAAGAGGGAGGATTGGCTAAAAGAGCAGCAAGGGGGTCACATTCTGAGGTTGGGAATACAGAGAACACATCATCCAGGTAAGAATTCGTGTGCTCTGTTATTTTGATGTAATTATGAAATTAGGGTTTATAGAACCCATTTGGTGATTTGATGAAGTAATGCCTTGTTACCCCACGATTATAGTCTTGTATTAGGACCTTTATAAGTCCAGAAGGTCCCATGCATGTGTACTTCGGGACGAGACATATCCCAGGAAGCAGTTACTCGTCTGCATGGCATGGACTCGCCGAGTTGTTCTTCAGACTCGGCGAGTAGCTTGAAGATATGCTGGGACTCGCCGAGTTGTTCATCAGACTCGGCGAGTGGAGTCGGGGTAGCCCCGCGATTCTTCCACGAGGACCTCGTCGAGTCAAGAGGTATGCTCGACGAGTAGAAAGGGAATATTCAGGAATCTGTGAGGACGACTAGACTCGCCGAGTCGCCATGGTACTCGCCGAGTCCAGTCGAGTTGACCGTTGACCGTTGACCAGAGTTGACCTAAGTCTGACTTCTTAGGGATAGTCACACTTAGATGATATAAGTGTTAATGAGTTATGTAATGTTATAGGAGGATTGTAGCTCGTTGGTTGGTGCGCGAGTGATTTCAGGAGTTGCTAGCTTTCAGCATTTTCGAGGTGAGTCTTCTCACTATACTGTACCCGGAAGGGTTTGATTGTGTGACCGGAAGGTCGATTATGTTATGTGATATGTATGCTATATGTAGTAAGCTAAGTGTTATATGGATATGTATGCTGTATGTGGTAAGTTAAGTGTTATAGGTGCTATGTATGATATGTGGGCCGGAAGGCAATATGTTATGGGCCGGAAGGCGATTATACTATGGGCCGGAAGGCATTGTACTGAGGACCAGAAGGTCAGGGCCTGGAAAGGCGTATGTGTGTAAGTGTATATTGGGGAACTCACTAAGCATTTATGCTTACAGTTGTTGTGCGTGTATGTATTTCAGGTACTAGCGAGGACCGTGGGAAGGCGCCGGCATGATCGATACACACTGGAGATTGTTTTAGGATCTTGGGAGTTAAATAATTGTATTGATCGAATAACTAAACTATTTATGCCTTGTTTCTAATGGAAAATATTATGTTTTAAAAACGAAAAATTTATTTGAAAATTTGAGTTGTTACAATTGGTATTTGAAAATTTGAGTTGTTACAATTGGTATCAGAGCCTTGGTTTGAGGGATTCGGGTGCACCTTCGGGGGTAACTGAACTCAAACTGAGGATTTGAAGGAAACTTTTCAAATAAAGGCATAAACTTTTGTAAATGGTTTTGGGGTAAGCAAGAAAGAAGCAGTGTGTACGATCAGTCAGCGCCCGAACGGTAAAAGATCCCCAAAATACCTTACAATATTATATGATATGAATTGTTATGCATGCTAGAAGACTAGGTATTCATGATAGGACTAGAGTGGCCTGATTTGTGATGCCTTAGTCTAGGGAAGTTGCCTATATGTGATGCTTTGCTAGTATGCGGGTAGCTTGAGCGTATCAGAAGTAGAGTACTCACTATCTGGAGTTTGGGGAGGAGGATTTGGGATGAACATTGATGCGGTGTGGTCGGTAGTATTGGGCCCGTACTACCGAGGACACCGGGTCAGTGGGAGGCCCAAGTAAGAATCCCTGGATATCTGGGTCTGAGTAGGGTTGCGTGTCGAGTACGATTATGCTCGGTAGAATCTCTGATAGTTTTATGTTGTATTTCAGAGATATCATGGTTAGACCGCGGCACGGGGCGAGTACGAGCGGTGTGAGTAACGAGGATATTCGTCAGATGATCCACGAGGAGGTGGCGGCAGCGATCCGGGCCGAGATCCCGGAGATGTTTGGGTCTATCAAGACCACCCTTATGGAAACGTTCGACGAGCGGTACGCTGCATTGACTGAGGCTGCAACCGCTGCAGCTACCGCCGCTGTGGCCGCTGCTAGGCCACAGGGGGGCGATTCATTGCTGTTCCGAGAGTTCAGCAACACGAAGCCACCAGAGTTCGACGGGACGCAGGGTCCGATTGCTGCGATGAGGTGGATCGCAGATATAGAGGGGTGCTTCTACACTTGTTCATGCCCGGAGCACCTGAGGGTACGGTTCGCTTTGAACCAGCTCCGTCTGGGAGCCAAGGACTGGTGGAAGTTCGTGACGGCGAACTTCACTTTAGCAGAGACTGCGGCAGTGACATGGGAGGGGTTCACTACCATGTTCAGGGATGAGTACGTTCCCCCGGTGGAGCGGGAACGATTGGTTCAGGAGTTCTTAGCCCTCAAGCAGGGTACTGATTCGGTGGCGGCGATCACGCGGAAGTTCCACGAGAGGGCGATGTTTTGCCCTGAGCTAGTGGCCACAGAGCAGGCTCGGATGAGCCGGTACTTGGGTGTTCTGAGGAGGGAGATCCGGGAATTTGTGTCAAACTCCACTTACCATACTTTTGCTGAGCTTCAGGCGAATGCCAGGAAGCGTGAGATCGAGTTAGAGACTCAGGCCAGGGAGGAGGCCGAGTCTCAGCAGGCAGACCGGCGACCGGCTCAGTCTCAGCCGGCAGCTAAGCGGATCAAGTCCGCCGATTCGAGGACGGGAGGTTCGAAGAACCGCACTTGCGTAAAGTGCGGTAAGGGTCATGATGGGGCGTGTCGAGCCGGTGCTTGCTACAAGTGTGGCAAGGAGGGACACATTGCTAGGGAGTGTCCCAAGGGATTTATGGTTTGCTTTCATTGCAACCAGACCGGCCATCGGAAGGCCGAGTGCCCTCAGCTTCGTCAGGGATCTGCACCTGTTGCCAGGACTACTGAGACTCGACCGGTGAAGGTCGAGGCCCCGAGGGCTCGTGGGAGAGCCTTTCAGCTGACTGCGGAGGAGGTCCGCGCTGCGCCCGATGTTGTGGCAGGTATGTTTTAATTCATGTACTTATTTTAATGTCAAGATGTTATGCTTATGTTATTATATGCGTAGGTACTTTTCTTGTGAACTCTGTGCCTGCCTTAGTGTTATTTGACTCGGGTGCGAGTAGGTCCTTTGTGTCCTTAGCCTTTAGTCAGCATATTGGTGTTAGTCGTGAGTCGTTGAGCCGACCTTTGAGAGTCTCTATAGCTGACGAGAAGGTGATTTGTGATACGGAGGTTCTTCGGGGATGTGTACTAGAGATTTTCGGGGTTGGATTCCCGATTGACCTGATTCCTATCGCGATGGGGGATGTCTGTGTCATCGTGGGCATGGACTGGCTGAGCCGGTTCGGCGCTGTTATCGACTGTGAGCGTCAGTTGGTGACTATACGAGACCCTAGAGGGGGAGTTCTTTCGGTGTACGGCGAGGGTACCCGTGCGGGATCAGCTTTTTGTTCGGCCGCTAGGGCGAGGCAGTGTCTACGGCAGGGCTGTAAAGGTTTTGTGGCGTATGTGATGGATACGCGGGAGGTTTCCGAGAAACCGAAGTCAGTTGAGGAAGTTCCGGTGGTGCGCGAATTTTCAGATGTCTTTCCCGAGGAGTTGCCGGGAGTACCGCCTGTGAGGCAAGTAGAGTTTAGTATTGATCTGGTTCCGGGGGCAGCACCTATTGCTAAAGTGCCCTATCGTCTTGCACCTCCAGAGATGCAAGAGTTGTCCTCGCAACTCCAGGAGTTGCTGGGGAAGGGATTCATTCGGCCGAGCAGCTCGCCATGGGGAGCACCTATTTTGTTCGTCAAGAAGAAGGATGGTTCACACCGGATGTGCATTGATTACCGGGAGTTGAACAAGCTAACGGTCAAGAACCGTTACCCGTTGCCGAGGATCGATGATCTATTCGATCAGTTGCAGGGAGCATCTTGGTTTTCCAAGATCGATCTGAGGTCGGGTTACCATCAGGTGAGAGTACGGGATGAAGATGTCCAGAAGACAGCGTTTAGGACGCGATACGGGCATTATGAGTTTGTGGTGATGCCTTTTGGACTCACCAATGCCCCGGCTGTGTTCATGGATCTCATGAACAGGGTATGCAGGCCGATGTTGGATCGGTCAGTGATCGTATTTATCGACGACATTCTGGTGTATTCGAGATCGAGAGAGCAGCATGAGGCACATTTGAGGGAGGTCCTTGAGGTATTGAGGTCGGAGAAGCTTTATGCAAAGTTCTCCAAATGTGAATTCTGGTTGCGGGAGGTCCAGTTTCTAGGACATGTGGTTAATCAGAAAGGGATATTGGTCGACCCGGCCAAGGTTGAGGCGGTGATGAGTTGGGAGGTGCCGAAGTCACCCTCTGAGATCAGAAGTTTCCTTGGGTTGGCAGGGTATTATCGGAGATTTATCAAGGATTTCTCCAAGATTGCAGTGCCACTCACCAGATTGACCCGGAAGGGTGTTACGTTCTCATGGGGGCCCGAGCAGCAGACCTCCTTTGAGACACTTCGCCAGAGATTGTGCGAAGCCCCGGTTTTAGCTCTCCCAGAAGGGATGGAAGATTTCGTGGTATATTGCGACGCATCGATTTCGGGATTTGGTGCAGTGTTGATGCAGAGGGGTCATGTGATAGCTTATGCATCGAGGCAGCTGAAGCCTCATGAGGCGAGGTATCCCACGCATGATTTAGAGCTGGGGGCAGTAGTGTTCGCTCTCAAGATTTGGCGCCACTACTTGTATGGGGTTCGATGTGCGATATACACGGACCATAAGAGTTTGAAGTATTTGATGGATCAACCCAACCTAAATATGCGTCAGAGGAGGTGGTTGGATGTGGTCAAGGATTATGATTGTGAGATCCTGTACCACCCAGGCAAGGCTAATGTGGTAGCCGACACATTGAGCCGCAGGGCGGAGAACACTCCATTGCGAGATGTGTGCTTGAGATTGACCGTGATGACTCCTGTATTGGACGATATTCGTAGGGCACAGGCTGAGGCTGTGCGACCAGAAATGCAGAAGAAGGAGCGGGTTGTGGGGTTAGTCTCAGAGTTTGTCAAGGATGGTCGAGGCCTTATGACGTTTCGGGGTCGGATTTGGGTGCCGTTCGTGGGCGGTACGCGTGTTACGTTGATGGAAGAGGCTCATAAATCGAAATTCTCGATCCATCCCGGTGCTACAAAGATGTATTTGGATCTAAGGAAGGAATATTGGTGGCCCTGTATGAAGAGGGACGTGGCATGGTTTGTTGAGAGGTGCTTGACCTGCCGTAGGGTTAAGGCTGAGCACCAGAGACCGCATGGCAAGTTACAGCCATTGGAGATCCCCGAGTGGAAGTGGGAGCAGATTACTATGGATTTTATCACCAAATTGCCGAGGACTGCTAGGGGAGTTGACGCAATTTGGGTGATCGTGGATAGGTTGACAAAGAGTGCACACTTCCTTGCCATCAGTGAGAGTTCTTCGGCGGAGAAATTGGCGGAGATATACGTTAGAGAGGTGGTGTCTCGGCACGGGGTGCCGATCTCGATTGTGTCAGACCGTGATGTACGCTTTACTTCCAGATTCTGGAAGAAATTCCATGAGGAGCTGGGTACTAAATTGCATTTTAGTACCGCATACCACCCCCAGACAGACGGTCAGAGCGAACGGACAATTCAGACGCTGGAAGACATGCTCCGAGCGTGTGTGTTAGACTTCGGGGGTAGTTGGGATGCGTACTTGCCATTGGCGGAGTTCTCCTACAACAACAGCCATCATTCGAGCATTGGTATGCCGCCTTTCGAGCTGTTGTATGGTAGGAGGTGTCGGACCCCCATTTGCTGGGGAGAGGTGGGACAGAGAGTGATGGGCAGCACGGAGATCATACTCCAGACGACAGAGCAGATTCAGCAAGTGAGACAAAGATTATTGACTGCCCAGAGCCGACAGAAGAGTTACGCAGACAGGCGCCGATCCGAGCTTGAATTTCAAGTCGGCGACTTCGTTCTCCTGAAGGTCTCTCCTTGGAAAGGAGTGATTCGATTCAGGAAGAGGGGCAAATTGGGGCCCCGGTATATTGGGCCATTTCGTGTGATTGCAAGAGTAGGCCGGGTAGCCTATCGGTTGGAGTTGCCAGCGGAGTTGGGTCAGATCCATGACACTTTTCATGTATCGCAGTTGAGGAAGTGCATAGCCGATGAGTCGGCAGTGGTTCCATTGGAGGATATTCAGGTAGATGCGAGCCTGAATTACGCGGAAAGACCAGTGGCTATCAGGGATCGGAAGATCAAGGTTATGAGGAATAAGGAAGTACCTCTGGTGTTGGTTCAATGGCAACACCGTAAGGGATCAGAAATGACTTGGGAACCGGAGCGTGAAATGCGGGAGCAGCACCCGGAACTATTTGCAGAATGAGACTTCGAGGGCGAAGTCTAATCCAAGTGGGGGAGAATTGTAACAGCCCGGAACCTCAGGTATTATTAAAATTATGTTTTTGGGGTGATTTAAGAGGGGACTCGGCGAGTTGGTGCCTAGACTCGCCGAGTAGGATCGCGGACTTGGTCGCGGGTCCGCGACTGGACTCGACGAGTCCAGATATGGACTCGGCGAGTCGACGCTGTTCAGCAGAAACCCTAAGCGTTCAAGGTTGGGACGTATAAAAGGGTCCATTGGCCGTCATTGTTCGTTTTTGCCTTCTGAGAAGAACCCTAAATCGATTAAGTGCAGCAGGAGCAAGGATCTTAGGCCATTATTGGTTAGAGAAGAGTGGGTGTGCAAGGAAGAGGGAGGATTGGCTAAAAGAGCAGCAAGGGGGTCACATTCTGAGGTTGGGAATACAGAGAACACATCATCCAGGTAAGAATTCGTGTGCTCTGTTATTTTGATGTAATTATGAAATTAGGGTTTATAGAACCCATTTGGTGATTTGATGAAGTAATGCCTTGTTACCCCACGATTATAGTCTTGTATTAGGACCTTTATAAGTCCAGAAGGTCCCATGCATGTGTACTTCGGGACGAGACATATCCCAGGAAGCAGTTACTCGTCTGCATGGCATGGACTCGCCGAGTTGTTCTTCAGACTCGGCGAGTAGCTTGAAGATATGCTGGGACTCGCCGAGTTGTTCATCAGACTCGGCGAGTGGAGTCGGGGTAGCCCCGCGATTCTTCCACGAGGACCTCGTCGAGTCAAGAGGTATGCTCGACGAGTAGAAAGGGAATATTCAGGAATCTGTGAGGACGACTAGACTCGCCGAGTCGCCATGGTACTCGCCGAGTCCAGTCGAGTTGACCGTTGACCGTTGACCAGAGTTGACCTAAGTCTGACTTCTTAGGGATAGTCACACTTAGATGATATAAGTGTTAATGAGTTATGTAATGTTATAGGAGGATTGTAGCTCGTTGGTTGGTGCGCGAGTGATTTCAGGAGTTGCTAGCTTTCAGCATTTTCGAGGTGAGTCTTCTCACTATACTGTACCCGGAAGGGTTTGATTGTGTGACCGGAAGGTCGATTATGTTATGTGATATGTATGCTATATGTAGTAAGCTAAGTGTTATATGGATATGTATGCTGTATGTGGTAAGTTAAGTGTTATAGGTGCTATGTATGATATGTGGGCCGGAAGGCAATATGTTATGGGCCGGAAGGCGATTATACTATGGGCCGGAAGGCATTGTACTGAGGACCAGAAGGTCAGGGCCTGGAAAGGCGTATGTGTGTAAGTGTATATTGGGGAACTCACTAAGCATTTATGCTTACAGTTGTTGTGCGTGTATGTATTTCAGGTACTAGCGAGGACCGTGGGAAGGCGCCGGCATGATCGATACACACTGGAGATTGTTTTAGGATCTTGGGAGTTAAATAATTGTATTGATCGAATAACTAAACTATTTATGCCTTGTTTCTAATGGAAAATATTATGTTTTAAAAACGAAAAATTTATTTGAAAATTTGAGTTGTTACAATTGGTATTTGAAAATTCGAGTTGTTACATTCTAATTCTTGGGTCCTTGATACCGGTTGTGGTATTCATATATGTTCTGATTTGCAGGGAATAAGAAGAAGTGAGAATGTGGAGCATGGAAGAATAAACTTAATCATGGGGAATATGAAAGCTTTACCTGTCACCAAGATTGGAGTTTATACTTTATTGCTAATTAGTGGGTTTAGTTTAGATCTGAATAAGTGTTGTTATTCTCCAGAAATGGCAAGAAACATTATTTCCTTTCATGCATTGTATAAACAAGGTTTCACATTTTCATTTGATAGTGAAGTTGGTTCAATTAATGCTTTCTTTAATAATGTTCTTTATTTTAAAGCATTACCTTGTGATGGCCTGTATGAAACTATATCTGTGGTTGATAACTTAGGAAATAATGTATTGTGTATTGATTCTGTGAATAATAATAACTTGGATAAAGCATCATTATGGTATTTTCGTCTTGGAGATATAAGCAAGAAACGCACAGGCTAACTCCAAAAGGATGGAGTCATTTGACCTAAAGTCAGATGATAGTTGCGAATCATGCTTACTTGGAAAAATGACAAAGTCACCCTTCACAGGTTCTTGTGAGAGGGGTGAAGGTTTGTTGGATCTTGTACACACGGATGTGTGTGGGCCCTTCAAACAAGCCACAAGGGATGCTAATCGTTATTATTTGACTTTTGTTGATGATTACAGTAGATATGGATATGTCTACTTAATCAAGCATAAGTCAGAGACTTTCGAAAGGCTTAAGGAATTTAAACAGGAAGTCGAGAATCCATTGGTCAGGAACATTAAGATGCTTGGATCCGATCGAGGTGGTGAGTATCTTAGTTCTGAGTTCCTCGACTATCTTAGGGAATGTGGGATTGTCTCACAATTGACACCTCCCAGGACACCACAGTTGAATGGTGTGGCTGAGAGGCGTAATCGAACCTTGTTGGATATGGTTCGTTCCATGATGAGTCGAGCTTTACTACCAATCTCATTTTGGGGGTATGCCTTAGAGACTGCCGCCCATATCCTTAATCTAGTCCCTACAAAGAAAGTTGCCAAAACTCCTCATGAGATGTGGACTGGTAAAGTACCGAAACTAGACCACATCAAGATTTGGGGTTGCGAGGCTTTCGTGAGACGCGAGACTCATGATAAGCTAAAACCTCGAAGTGAGAGGTGTATTTTCATCGGCTACCCACAACAATCGTTTGGTTACCTCTTCTACAAACCTAGTGAAAATGTGGTCTTTGTAGCTAGGAGGGCGTTCTTTCGAGAAAGAGAGTTCATAAGCCAAGGAAACAGTGGGAGGCAAGTTGACCTTGAAGAAATTCAAGACTCAAGCGGTGAAGGAACTTCAAACCCTAGCACTCAACTTGAGGAGAAAACTCCCGTTGAGCCAATTGACAAGTCTGTACCTATGAGGCATTCCACAAGGGTTAGGAATGCACCTGAGTATTACTATGGATTCCATATTACTACGGAAGGCGATACACTTATCAGTGATGAGACACTGATGGGGCTGAATGAACGTAACTGTTACGCGGAAGCCATGGTAGGCCCAGAGTCAGCCAAGTGGAAAGAGGCAATGGACAGCGAGATACAATCCATATATGACAATCAAGTTTGGAACTTTGTTGAGAATGTACTAGGTCATAAGACTGTAGGGTGTAAGTGGATCTTCAACAAGAAGACCGACATGGATGGTAATGTACACACTTATAAGGCACGACTGGTTGCAAAGGGTTTCTCACAAACCCCGGGAGTAGATTATGATGAGACCTTTTCTCCAGTGGCCACGATTAAGTCTATTAGGGTTCTATTAGCCATAGCCGCATTTCATGAATGTGAAATATGGCAAATGGATGTCAAAACCGCTTTCCTTAATGGAAAGTTGGCTGAGGATGTTTAAATGAGTCAACCATAGGGTTTTGTGAATACAAAGTACCCTAATAGAGTGTGTAAGCTTGAGAAATCCATTTACGGGTTAAAGCAAGAACCTCGCAGATGGAATCTTTGCTTTGATGAGAAAGTCAAGGAATTTGGCTTTTCTAGGAGTGATGATGAATCTTGTGTATATGTCAAGGCTAGTGGGAGTATAGTTAGCTTTTTTGTGTTGTATGTGGATGATATACTACTCATAGGAAATGACATCCCAACTCTGTAGGAAGTTAAGTCCTGGCTTGGGAAGTGTTTCTCTATAAAGGACCTAGGAGAAGCTGCCTATATTCTCGGGATAAGGATCTTGAAAGACCGGAGTAAAAGACTAATTTGACTTAGTCAGAGTACCTACTTGGATAAGGTGCTGAAGAGATTTAGCATGCCAGACTCCAAGAAAGGAGAGTTACCCATCCAGAGTAACGCCAGACTGAGTAAGACACAAAGCCCTAGTACTGAGGCTGAGATAGCATAAATGAGTCGAATACCTTATGCTTCGGTTGTAGGATTGATCATGTATGCTATGATGTGTACTCGACCTGATGTAGCCTTTGCCTTGGGCATGGTTAGCAGGTATCAGGGGAACCCTGGCAAGGCACACTGGACTGCAGTAAAGAATATCCTTAGGTACCTACGAAGGACTAAGGACTTAGTCTGGGTCCTTACCCTCGGTGGGAGTAATGACTTGAGAGTTGTAGGCTGTAGTGATGCTAGCTTTCAGACTGATAGGGATAATTCCCGCTCTCAGTCAGGCTGGGTCTTTACCCTAAATGGAGGAGCAATTTCTTGGAAGTGTTCCAAGCAAGAGACAGTGGCTGATTCAACTTACGAATCAGAGTATATTGCAGCTAGCGAGGCAGCAAAGGAGGTGATATAGCTGAAGAACTTCATTGGAGACCTTGGAGTTGTAACAACTATTAAGGAGTCAATGGAAATTTTCTGTGATAGTGAAAGTACAGTTGCCTTAGCCAAGCAACCAAGGGATCACGGGAGATCCAGACACATTGACAGAAAATACCATTTCATCAGACATCGAATAGAAGAAGGACTCCTCGTGGCAAAGAGGGTATCATCAGATGAGAATCCAACATATCCCCTCACGAAGAGACTGACTCGAGTTAAGCATCTCCAGCATGCTCGGAGCATAGGGCTGAAGGATGATATTAGATTTAGTAGTTAGATAACCTCGAAATTTGTAAAGTGTAATTGACATTAGATGATGAATAAAAGGTGTTTTATTTATGAGTAAAGTGTTGCTATCTCTTGTCGATCGTTTACTATATTTCTTTTGCATGTTTTGACTTCCAGAATAATTATGTTTGGTATATCATATTATTCAAACCTCCACAGTCGGTCATGTGTCGGAAGTAGGTATGAATCAAGACTGTCATGATTGGTTGCAGAGGTCTAAGATGTTGGACATGGCTACAACAATCATGAGTGCTCATAAGCTCTGAGCATTAGACTCAACCCACGCTCACTAGAATCACTTCATGGAATTTATCTCGAGTGATCGTGAGACGGTAATATCATATAAGTCTTCAAAGCTAGAGATATAATTTGTTACTTACGAGTTGGTTATGCATTGATTGTACGTAAACGCATTGGTAACTCGATTTTATAAAACGTGCTTTTGTGTATAATTCAATGAAAGGTAAAACAAACATATGAGTCGAAGTTTATCTGTTCCTTCTTGGATTAGAAGCTGATATCTGGACCCCTCGATGATTTTGTTTTGACCTATGTATCGGGCCTGGTCAGAACTAAGTTGATGTGTTCAATTAAGTTCTTTGTGAAACAAATCGGAAATTGGGAAACAAACTGCTGCACAATAAGTAGGACATTGTTCCATGTATTTGTCCGGCTGATATCTAGAACAGAGGATTATATGATCACTTATCTTAAATGGCGTATCATCATCTTCTCAGTTCCGATAGACCTTGAAAGAGCTACGATTGCCGATCGGTTCCTGAAGTATTGCAATTATAGTTATTAGACTTATCCAAGTGGGTGACTATTGGATAAAGTGTCTAAGTCCATAACTATTTCTGGTATGTACTTGATGTAACGACCATAAATTCAAGCCAATTTAAACTTTTCAAAAACATCCAATTTCTTTAGCTTTTTATAAAAAGGTTTTCAATACATTTATTATCAGAGTATTCCCAGAACCATAACATAAAACATAAACATGAGGAGCGGTACGATCATGCCTTTGCCTTGCCACGGTCTCCTAAAGAACCTGAAAAAAATATTATACCACAACTGTAAGCCCGAAAGCTTAGTGAGATACCCCCAAAATACCAACCGCATATACCATACACACATAACATGCTATATCATAACAAATCACAGAACAACCATTCATTTCAGGTCTACTGTGTGACTGGTCCGACATATCGGGCGTTCAGTCCACCTGGTCCACCCTCCGAGTCTAGTCATATCCCTTGAGTCTGCAGTGTGGTTGGTCCGCCCGCACCGAGCCTTCAACCCACCTGGTCCCCTCTCTGAGTCTCGGCATGTCTGGTTCGCCCTCGTGGGGCCTATAGCCTATCCAGACCGCTCACTGGGCCTTCGGAATAACCGGTCCGCCCTGGGTATGTTGGCCTACAGCACAAAGCAGGACACGCCTCAACCCAACCCTAGTCAAATAACCATGTATACATAAACATACAATCATATAAAAATTCTCATCCAATCAAACCGATCTAGCAGATCACGTATCATAACATACTTTAAACAGGATACCGACCTAACAGGTCACTAGCATATACCATCCTAACTACCCGGATGCAAACATAGCAAGGCAACAACATAACAACGATACCCGGATTACAATCTGATAAAGGGCCGGCCTTGGTGCCTTAAACCCTGTTGATATAGTGAGGATAACTCACCTCGCAATTGTCGAAACTCTGAACTTGAAAAGCAGACTCCCGAATCACCGACTCACCGAAAATCCCGAACTAGCCAACATAGCAAAAATAATCATTAGGTCAAACATATATCCACTTATTGGGCCAAGGCCAAAGTCAAATTCTCATACAAAGCCTAATATTGGCCCAATTTACTAAATTGGGCCCACCTTTACAACCGGGCCTACATCCAAGGTCCTTGATAATAATTGGGCCCAAAATACTCCATCCATACTATTTAATCAAGGCCCAAACTTATTAGCCCAATGACAGCCCAAAAAAGCAAGGCCCGAAATTAAAATGCAACAGAGGGGGTACGCTGGGCGTAGAACGATGGTTCTCGATTTGGGATCGAGGCACTGACCCGCTACGCTGGGTGTACTACCTTGTTACGTGGGGTGTAACTTCGCTGTTCAACAAGTCCGTGTAAGTTCTTAATGGCTTAAGCTCTTAAGTCCAAACTTCAGGTCCTTAGGCCAAATATGTCAAGGATTCATAAAGTCTCAAACTTTATTACCTGGGATGTCCATAAAGTTCTTAATCCAAGGTCTTAATCCATTTAGACCAATCTATATCACATATGAGACAACCAAAGCCCTTGGGACCTTATTTTTCTTGTTCAAGACCTCTCCTAAGGTCTAAAAGGATAGCTATTCTCAGCCAACTTGAGACATGCATCAAGATGAGGTTTTTGGGACAAGAATGATGTCAAAACTTCACAACACATAGATCTACACAATATGATTGCCAAGTAAGAGACTTTATACCTCAAAAGGGCTCCAGAAGATGATGTTATTCCAGATCTAAAAGCTCCAACTTCCCAAGTCCTTCTTTGACAACTCCCTCCTTTTCTCTTCTAAGCTTAGACTTCCAAAATGCGCTTCCCAAGGTCAAGATCTCACAAAAAGGAAGGGAGAGGCGTTCTAGGGTTTCTCTGAGGTTGGGAAGACTGATAATGAGGCTAAGGTTCGAGCCATTATGTTCCTTATATAGTGGCTTACCCTCAAATTAGGGTTTAAAGACTCTGGACGTACGCTGGGCATACATCCAGTACGTTGGGTGTACGCCCCCACAAACCCGCGTTCATTTACCCAATTACACTGGGCGTAACCCAGCCTACGCTGGGCGTACCCAGCGTGTCCCATTCTTCATACTTGGCCTTCTTTTTTCACTTTTCCCGTTAAGGCTATAATCGATAATATCTTCGAAATGCCGTAACTCCACTATTCTAAGCCCGTTCCCGATGAACTTTACATCCACACGAAGGTGGCGAGAAGCCCTATGCTTCTATCAACATACACCAGTCCAAAACCTTCTCGGATAAAACCCATTGCCCAAAAAAGACCGAATCGCCCTTATTCTTGATCTCGGGAGCCCATGAATAGATATTTAAGAACGGGGCGTTACACTTGACCCGACCCGGCATGGTCCATTTGCATTGCATGGCACCATGCGATTGGATAGACTAAATGAGAGAAATAACACTTGGGAATTATTAATATATTATAGGTTCTAATATATTAATAATATTATTTAATTAGTTTGATCAAGAATTAATTTAGAATTAATTAGGTGATCAAAAGATAACTAATTAAATATATGGGTTGATTATGTAAATCATCCATAACTTATATAGTGGGCTAAGAGGCTCCATGGATTATCAGGTTGGATTCCACCCATAGGATGCTCCATTGATGCTCCATGGGAGTTACAAACCCATGGGTCATGGAAATGAAGAGTCATGACACATTAGGGTTTACATGGTGTAACCCTAGATGTGTCAACACTATATAAAGAACCCATTCTCCACCAAAATCGGCTACACATATGAGACAAGAGGGCTAGGCCGATTTTAGAAGTGTGTGTTCTCTCTAAACTCATTCCAAGAGCATTTGGTGTTGTGTAAAGCATTTGAGGCATAACACTTGGGGTGCTAGGCTCACAAGGTTTCAAGGATCATAAGCAACAACAAGGTAAGTTATTCTATCTTTCATTCAAGTTAACAATTGTTCCTTATGTATGCTAGATAGGAATATAACCTTGGAATTCAACTTTGCATGATAATTAGACAAACATAGATCCAAGGTTATTAGGGTTGCATGTACACTTAGGAAGTGTTAGAATGCTCAAAACCCATCACCATGGTCACCCTATAGGAACCCACCTGTTTTTGCTGCCAAGAGAAGGGGCGTTGGCTACGAAACTGCCTAGAGGACCTGAAGAATCCAAGAGATAGGAGAGTCAAGGAGTATGCCTCTGATTCAGGTAAAATCCACTATCTAACTCTGTCAAGTTCTTATTCATTGATTCTTAATACATGATGTGATAAGATTACATTTGGATGTTTTTGCAGGATCGAAAAAAAGAGAGGAAGCTTGATGGAAGAGCAAGATGAGTTTGATCACGAAGAAATGGGTCACGATCGCATGGATTAGAAGATCAGATTTTGAGCTTAGAAATTTTTGATAGATTTGTTACGAATATTTGATTACATAGTTTTTCAGTTCATTTTACATTGTAAGGACATGTTTTCCGCTGCCTTTATGAATAAAATAAAATTTTGATTTGTCTTATATGTATATATATATATATATATATATATATATATATATCCTTGTAATGAAATTGTTATGAAAAATAGATGTGTGTGTATTTCTATAAATGGATGTGATTCTTAGTTGTGTTATTTATCGAAGTGTTAAAATTTCTCTAAGTAAGGAAGATTCCCATCGCCCAAGTTTCAGTTGGACAGAAGCTTGGAATCATATGATCTAAATCATGTGATGTATGTAAATCTTGGTACTTAGGAAAGTTAAACTAATTCCTTGATCACACAAGTATGTGAGTCAAGTGAAGGACTAAAGGACTAGAACAGAATGTTGTCAAGTCCACCACAAGGTTTTAATGAATGGTAGAACGAATAAGTGTAATTCTGAATCATTAAAAAGTTTCAATGAATGGCAGAATGAATAATAAGAATCAATTAGGCAGAAAGATAAAAGTTTCTCCAATCTAAAAAGAAGGGAAAGTACTTTTGTATCGGGTTTTATGATCATCTTAATGATTAAGAACCATATCATAATTGATCCTCTAAGGATATCTTAGTGCACTAGTATGGATAAGAAGAGGAAACATAAATTGATGAAATGGTTAAATGAAAAGGATGAGTCATACTTCATTCCAAAAAAAATCAAGTCATAGAGTCGTACTCCAAGATTGTGAATTGAGTGACACATCTTAAGAAGTTCTAACACACTCATCAAATGTGAGGTTGAAAATTGTTTTTCTTACTCTTGCACATTTGAAATTGGTAAATTGTGATGACTTGGATAAGACAAAGACCAACTAATACCAATTGTGTGTAGTGTTTGTCTTGATAAGAATCCGCACTAACTCTTGAATATTTGTTTGACAAGAAATGTTTTCTTGACAAGAGAATCTTATATGTCAAGAGGTCAGTGGGAGTCTAAATGATCTTGAAAAGTTTCAAGAACCAATCAAGAGTTAACCTATTAAACACGAGCACACGACTTGAGGATTGTAACCTATCGTGTTGACTTATTCTTGTTTCTGTGCCAATCCAGTTGAGTTGATTATGCATATGTGTGCTGCGAGTTTTCAATAGGTTTCATAAGTGAAAACACCTTATTCAATGAAAGTACATTGACTGGCATAGGTGAGCTACCGTCACACCCCCGAACCGTAAAAACAAACGGCGGAAATGTCCGGAGGTGGATGACGTCATGCATAGTATCACAAAAATTGCATCATAGTAATCAAAGTAAACACAACCATTACATTGAAATATGAATATTTACATATGTTTGAAAAACATAGTTTTTATACAACAGTATAAGACAAAAGTAAAAGATGTGACTCCAAAATGCTACTTCTCCTCCAGAAGCTGGCAAGGGTACTTGTCTATTGTTGTCCTGAGAATACAAGCGGTTTTGAAAACGTATCAGCATAAAGCTAGTGAGTTCAATAGCATGTTTTTGTAATGAAAACTAGTCACTGAATTTGTATAAAGGATTAATTTCCATTATATGTAAAGTATTGTTTGTATCGAAACCCTGACTACCACTAGTATGTAAAATTTATTCCATTGAAAACCCTGGCTACCACCAGTATGTAAAGTATGTTTTGTTTGAAAACCCTAGCTACCACTAGTATGTAAAGCATGTTCTTTTTGGAAAACCCTGGCTACCACCAGTATGTGAAGTATGTTCTGTTCATCTGGGAAAATCCCTTATTCTCCCTGGTATACGTGTGTTTGTTGCTTTAATGGTTCTAAAACTGTAAGGCATAAATATCACACTTATGTTATTAAAGAAATTGTTTACGAGAGGTATATTATTACGTAAAAGAGTCGTCCGATTGGCGAGTTTTATGACCATACTTAAACTTGATACGACAGGAAACGGACATCGATATCCTTTATGACATTTGTCACCCGTAGACCTGCCGGTCCGTCTGTAGCTAGCAGCCAGGTGCGGGATAGTTAGTCTCGTATAGATCTATACATAAAAGCCATGCTTTCCCTCCGGGAAATTCTAGTTCATAGGGGTAGTCCTCCACTTTGTTAATGTTGTCAGTGCCCAAGGACACGTCTCCCAATTAAGTTGACGACTTTACGAGTAATAATATATAAGTGTACTGCCCTTCCGTGAAAATCCGATGTATATTTTGTAGAGTAAAAATAATTATACTAAAATAATTATTTACTATTGTACTCCCGTAGTAATGTATGATATAAACTAAATCTATCATAATTTATGTATTCAACTTTGTATGTAGTTTGTATCTGCAAAACTGGTAATGAAATCCCCCAACTATACCCATTATAGTTTGACTGTAATGTTATGTTCATGAAATGTTCAGAAAACTATGCAATTAAATTTAGAAAACGTCCCTTATGCTCCGTATGATACAAAACGGATTAAGTATCTAAATGCTTTGTGATAACCATTGATTTATATAAATTACATAAGTTTGATTTGTTAAAAACTTCGTGTGTTTGCCTTGTATTCCCCCTGAAAATGTTTAAAAATCTTAAAAGCATAGCGGTATGAACTCACAGTTTGACGTGGGGGTTCGAGTGTAAGCCGATGGGAATGTGGAGTGTCAAATGAAGCCTCGGACACAAAAGGATCTTATTTAACATATAGAAGCACATATATGTATTATATGAGGGCATAAAACTATTTGTTATGGAAGGAAACCTCCTTAGGGACTAGGAAACACTTGAAACTAAGTGTTAGAGTCACATATGATTGGAGGAGAGGAGTTTGCGGCCGTAAACAGGGGTGTACGGTCATGGGTTTGTGGCCCAATAGGGTTTTCGGCCCAAGAGTTTGCAGCCCAAGTGTTCGCGGTCCATGAGTTCACGGCTCGTGGGTTTACGACCTATGGGTTTTTGGCCCATGAGTTTGCAGCCATAAACACTCGATGAAAGGTGTGATTTTGTGGTGTTTCAAGGTCATTTCTAGCCTCCCAGATGTGTTCTAAGTCCCATGCATAGCTAAAAGGGGTGTTTAAGGTCAATAATCGACCAAAAACTAGGGTTTACGGCCCATGAGGTGTGTACGGCCGTACACATGGGTTTACGACCGTAAACCCTGTTGGATTAGTGTCTAAGTCCATAACTATTTTGGTATGTACTTGACCCGATGGTGCATGGTCCTTTTGGGTTGCCTTCACCAAAGCAACTTGATTGGAGAAATAAATAAAGAGAGATAGGTTATTATGATTTATTAATATGTTATAAGAATAATATATTAAAGGAGAAATCATATTTGTTTAATTAATATTGGTCAATAATTAATTAAGAATTAATTTTGTGATCAAGTGTAATTAATTAAACTAGAGGGGCTGAATTGTAATTATGTGATAGTTGCAAAATAGGGCAATGGTTATCCTTGTTAAAGGATGGATGAATTCAAGGATATGGATATCCTTAAAATCGTCCAAAGGTCCAAGTGATAAGGGTTTTCAAGGCTTATCTTATGGTTGCTTGATGGGCAAGTAACTAGATAAGGATAAGGACTGAAACCCTAATCCCAACCCTATATAAAGACCCCTAAAGCCTTAGGATTTCGTGTACTTGTTCCCAAGAGGTCCTAAGGACAAATTCCTACCTTTCTCCTCTCTCTTAGTTACTTAGGCAAAAGTGAATTGATGCAATTCCATGAAATTACACTTTGTGCCCTTGCGAAGACGTTAGTGGAGCGTGTGTGGTTTACCGGCACACTAATTGGTTCTAAGCAAAGGTAGCAAAGGGTGACTCAATGTTTGTCATATTTCGGTGGAGCGTGTGTGGTTTACCGGCACATCGAATAGATGACTGTAACATGTGAGGGCATCATGTAGTTTGCATGGTTATTCACACCCGCTTTGTGATCCTCGACATCCCAGTCACAAACTAGAGGGGCATATTGAGATTTAAACATGCCATTGAAAGTTCAATGAATCTCAAAGGATATAGGAGTTTTCATAGATTTAAAACTTAAATTTCTTTTTCGTTCTTCGTGGTGGAAATTAGTGAATCGTCATTCACTTACCTTCAAATATTCTTCAATTAGGGTTATGGCATCCCTCTCCCGAGTTGTAGAATATTGTGTTGGGTCCTAGCCTTAGTATTTCATTTGGGTGATTTACTAAGGACTCAATCTATCAACTAACTTGAATTTGTTTTTCTCCCGTTTTCTAAATGTCGAAGTTCGACAACTATGGTCTTCTCAAATCCCGTGGAACAAGCATTCCACATGAAGATGATATTCCACGATTCGATAGAGGAACAAGAATTCATGCTTCACTTCCTCCTCCTCCTCCTCCTATTATTCTCCCTAACCCACAAGTTCAAAGGCTTGAAAAGTTCAAGAACACTCAAGCCCTTTTGGCAAGTAAACATAAAGAAGGAAAGTCCGTGTGTGCACACGTCCTAGGGATGAAGTCACAGATTGATAGGTTAAGAATGTTGGGATCCGTTGTCTGTGAGGAAATGGATGTTGATTGGGTTCTTCAATCACTTCCCAACTCATATAGTTAGTTCGTAAGAGAGTACTATATGATGAACTACGATGTGACCCTTATAGATCACACCTATATGCTTATTGCTGCTGAATCTGCAATGATTTGGCGCAATAGAAAAGCAAAGTTGATTGGTGAATCTTCCTTCGAGACCTCTATGGATATAGACAATGGCAACGGAAGACATGCTATGATCAAAAAGTTTGATCATAAGAGAAAGGCGTTGTCTGAAGTAGTTCCATGTCATGTTCCAAAAGAGTCAATTTGCTTTTATTGCCAAGAGAAAGGGCATTGGAGACGAAGCTTCCTTATTTACCTAAGAGATCTAAGAGATGGGAGAGTTGAAACGTATGGCTCTAATTTAGGTAAAATCCATTGACTAACTCTTTTAAGCTTCATTCTACATTCTGAATACATAATGTGATAAGATTACAATTGATGAAGCTTAAGGGAAGAAGTAAGCAGAATCTAACCGTGAAGGAATGGATTTCGATCGCGTTTCTCGAAGATTAGATTCTTGAGCTACTACTTAGAGTTAGAATTAGATTGCTAAGAAAGATGTATTAGCATAAGTTTTTCAATGAGTTGCATTGTAAGGACAAAATTTTCAGCAATAAAATAAATTTTGACTTTAAATTTTATTTATTTATCCTTACAATGGCGTGTATGAAAAATTGATGTTAAAATGTTTCTATTATTAGCAGTAATGGATTTGGTTCTTATTATGGAAAGTCGAGAATTTACCAAATAGGAAGAGTTTCTCATCGCCCAAGTTTTAATTGGACAGAAAGTTGGAATCATGCAACGTGGATGCACAATGAATGAGAAATTTCGTATTTGGAAATTAGACTAATTCATTGACAGAGTGTCAAGTGAAGGACTAGGATATCGAGTACACAAAGTTGTGTGTTGATCAAAGTCCACCATAAGAGTAACAAGATATTCGTCATAATTTACTAAAGGTTTAGTAAATATGATTATACTTATAAGATTAAGTGTAATTCTGAATTGATTAAAGGGTTTAGATCAATAGCAGAACGAATAAGAAGAATCAAGTAGGCAGAAAGATAAAAGTTTCTCCATTCTAAGAAGAAGGGAGAGTAGCTTTTTATGCTTTATGATAGGTCTTAATGATTAAGAACCATATTTCAATTGATCCTCTTAGTACAATTGTATGTCTAAGAAGAGGAATCAAGAATTGAAGAAATGGTTAACTCAAGAAGTCAATCATACTTCGTTCCAAAACAAGTCTTAGAGTTAAGATCGTGACATTGAGTGATAAGTATTAAGAAGGTTTATAACATTCAATAAATGTGGTAAGTTGTGATGTCTTGAATAAGACAAAGACCAACTAGGACCAATTTATAAAGTGTTTTTGATAAAAGCTACACTAACTCTTGAATATTTGTTTATTGACAAAAGAATCTTATATGTCAAGGAGTCAGTGGGAGCCTTAATGGTCTTGAAAGGTTTCAAGAACAAATCAAATAAACCTTATCGATCATCACTAGCACACGAGTTAAGGTTTACAACCTATCGTGATGACATTATTTTGTTTCTATGCCAATCCAACCGAGTTAATTATGCATGTGAGTTCTATGAGTTCTCATTTTGAACGCATAAAAGGCAAAGCACCTTAATCAATGAAAGGTACATTAATAGGAAAGGGTGAGTTGCTTAACTACTTGGAAGACATGGTGGGCAGCTGTGCTACCATAAGGTAAGAAATCAAGACTAAGAAAGTTTGGTCCATATGAGTTTGAATTTGTCGTAAACTTTGGTTTCAACAAATTCACATGGATAGAAACACATACACCATTTAAAATCTAAGTGTCATAAGATTTCCTCCTTCATGAAAATGATTGTGAGGAAATGCTTTCACTAAGAAAGATTGTAAGAAGATAGTGATTGTAAAATTGCATTCTCGAATTCGATTATGGTTACGGTATCCCTTTCCATGATTTGAATTGTGAGGTTTGGCAATTAGTCTTAAGTGTTTAGACACACATATGAACTATCTAAGGCAAAGGTGTATAAGTTCAAGAAGCCTTGATAATAGATTATCAAAGCACTAAGTATTAGAAACATAAACTTAAGAAATTCAATAAGTATTGTTTTTCTGAAAGTTAAGATGTTTATGAATAAATGTCGAAGCTAGTGGGAGCATAAGTGTTATGTTTTTATAATAATCATCATGATAGTGGGAGCATAAATGTTATGATTGTATGATTATTAAGACACGTATTGCAAAGTTGGCAATATTAATTATAGAAAACAAGAGTTATACCTTGCAAAGTTGTAAGGGTTATAAAGTTGTTTTGCTATAATTAAGGGAGAGAATATTATGCTTTATTTCAAATCTAAAGGATTAGGTTGAGAAATGTTAATAAACTTAGTCAAGGGTACATAGTGTGTTCTTAAAATTTTGATTATGATTACGACATTCCTCTTCACAATTCGAATTTTGAGAACATAGCAAATAAAACATTATGCGTCGTGTCCCATACGCTTCGGGTATAGGATCGATTGCAGATGCTTTAATGTTTGCCCATTCTAAAATTTTCCAAATGTCTAGCGCATTTAGAGGGAAAAGGGACTAGAATCGGTTTTGACTAAAATAATTAAACAACTATCAAAGGACAATCCAAAGTTCGACGAGGATTGGTCGCTTGTGAGTAGTTGGAAGCATGGTATTGGATGGATCATATCGACATCATTACAAATAGAAAAGATTCTATTAAGAATGAGTTGTCATGAGGAAAATATGGAAGCGTGTCCATATTAGGAAGTAAATATTGAAAATCTATGTCTAGATTAGAAACTTTTATGCAAAAGGATGTTCAAAGGAATGTACTTTGAGAGAGAGACATCATATCTAAGGAATTGTCTTGTAACAATCTCCGATAGAGGACTTTGTAATATCACTGGCAATAGTATTTGTGACTTTGGTGCAGTGACATTACGAAAGGATCGTTGCATAAAGTGTTAGAATCTAGCATATTCTATAAGTAGCAAGAATTGATATTCTTACATTTATGAAAAGGATTTGGAGTTGTAAAATGAGAATGATTGGAAATGTATTCAGTTTGTCTATTTCACAAAAGTAAGAACCATAGGTAAACATTGTGTGCATGCTAGGAGCATGGGACAAGTGTAGTAATTCAAGTAAGAAGTTGATTAACCGAAACGACAGATAATGAGTAATCGATATGGTGATAAATAAAAGGCGTTTTATTTATACTCAAAGGTTTGAGGCCATATGGGATTAATATTATTCTTGTGTTTCATATTTGCATGTTTTGACTTCCAGAATAATTGAGTTTATTAAGAATAATCGAATTATTCGAACGGGCCACAGTTGTTCATATGTTGGAAGTAGATATGAATGAAGACTGTCATGAATTGGTGTGTGGATTGGCTAAAGAGCATTAGACATAAGCAAATATTTGCTGCAACGTTCATGAGTGCTTATGAATATGATTTTAGCATTGGATTAAACCCACGCTCACTTGGATCACTCCATGAATTGTATCACGAGTGATTGGTGAGACGATAACATCTTATATTCTTGAAACTGAGATGTGTGAGTTGTATCTTGCAAATCGGTTGCACATTGATAATATGTAAACGCACTAGTAACTTGGTGTTATAAAAAATATTGTTGTGTGTGATTTGGTTAGTGAGTGCAAGCAAGCATTGTATCAAAGTTTATCCGTTCCTTTTATTCAAAGTAGGATAAAAGCGATATCTTTGGGCCCCTCGATGATTTAGTGATGACAAACGTAAATGCTCGGCTGGGCTAGGGCTAATTTGATTAGTCATTCGTCATAAATCAGGAATCGAGATATAGTACAAAGAGAATGATTTGAAATCATATCTCATATGATATCTAGAATGGAGGAATATATGATCCCTTATCTAAGGACACGCGTATCTGATAGGATCAGAGTTGACAGCGGATTTGGAAAGCTACGATTGCAGATCAGGATCTGAAGTCATACACAGAATAGTTATTAGACTTATCCAAGTGGGAGACTATTGGATTAGTGTCTAAGTCCATAACTATTTTGGTATGTACTTGACCCGATGGTGCATGGTCCTTTTGGGTTGCCTTCACCAAAGCAACTTGATTGGAGAAATAAATAAAGAGAGATAGGTTATTATGATTTATTAATATGTTATAAGAATAATATATTAAAGGAGAAATCATATTTGTTTAATTAATATTGGTCAATAATTAATTAAGAATTAATTTTGTGATCAAGTGTAATTAATTAAACTAAAGGGGCTGAATTGTATTTATGTGATAGTTGCAAAATAGGGCAATGGTTATCCTTGTTAAAGGATGGACGAATTCAAGGATAAGGATATCCTTAAAATCATCCAAAGGTCCAAGTGATAAGGGTTTTCAAGGCTTATCTTATGGTTGCTTGATGGGCAAGTAACTAGATAAGGATAAGGACTGAAACCCTAATCCCAACCCTATATAAAGACCCCTAAGGCCTTAGGATTTCGTGTACTTGTTCCCAAGAGGTCCTAAGGACGAATTCCTACCTCTTTCCTCTCTCTTTATACCTTCTCCACTTGCTTATGGTGTTTGTAAGCCATTAGAGGAGTGACACTTGTGACTCTCAGCCTTCCAAAGTCAATTCAAGGAGGAATTGGGATAGTTATTACTACATAACAATCAAGGTAATATCTTAAACCTAATTATATGTTGATATTGATTTCCATATGCTAGAATTAGGGTTTATAGTCTTGGATTCAAAGCATGTACAATAGAGAAACCTAGATCCAAGCATTAGGGTTTGTATGAGCACATAGGATGTCTTATGACCAAAACCCATCAAACCCTTCGTGATCATGTCTTTTGGGTCGATTTATAGGTGAAAATCCAAGGTTTTTATTAGATATCAAGCATAGGAAGTGTCCACTTACTATCGGGAAGCTTGGAATGAGGTTTTTAGCCGCCAAGAACTAGTGTATGGTCTTGGTGTTCTTGTTGAAAGATTAAAATCTAGAAAATGATGAAACTTATGAGATGAAACATGGATTCATCACTAGATAAGTGGTTGAAACAAAATCAAGGTTGAGAATCACTTACATTCTTGAGGATTCTTGAGCCAAAATCGATGGATGTGGAGAGAGAAAGTTTTTGAAGTGAGTAAAGTGGTAAATGAAGGCTAAGCATCCATTATATAGGGTGGAGTTTTCGGCCATGGGGTTGGGGTAGGGGTGTACGGTCGTAAACTAGAGTTTGCGGCCATGGGGTTGGGGTTGGGGTAGGGATGCTATTATGCTTTGACGTAGAAAATTTCGTTCTTGAACCCAAACCTCGATTGTACTGAGCTTAGCATATTTAATTAGACCCAAAATAATGCTAACAAGAGAAGAAATAAATTCTGAATTGATTTATTTTTAACGGTTTGAACGGAAGAAATTTCAGGTTGTCACAACTGCTAAATAAATTGGAAGCAATGGTGGGACCCTTGATGGCAAGAAATTTAGATTGAACAATTTCTGTCCATAAGAGTTTGAATTTGTCACAAACATTTTCTTAGGATTATGGTTATGGCAATTCACGTGGATAGGAACACATACAGTATACAAATCTAAGTGTCATAAGGTTTCTCCCCTTCATGAAAATGATTGTGAGGAAACGCTTTCACTATGAAAGATTTTAAGAAGATAGTAATTTTTGTAGATTGTATTCCCAAATTCGATTATGATTACGACATCCGTCTTCATAGTTCGAATTGTGAGATTTGGCAATTGGTCTGAACATTTGGGACTTAGTAATATAAGTTATGAATTAGTTTAGACACACATGTGAGCTGTCTAAGGAAAGGTGTGTGAGTTTGAGAAGCTTAGATAAAAGGTTTATCGAAGCACATCGTATTAGAAATATGAACTTTGGAAGTCAATAAGTATTGTCTTCTAAGAAGTCTAACTGTTTTCTGAATACGTGTCAAAGCTAGTGGGAGTATAAATGTTATGCTGGAATGGATATAATCATCATGTTAGTGGGAGCATGATTTTAAGTATTGCAAGTTGGCAATATTAATTATAGAAAAACAAAAGATTCACTTTGCAAAGCTGCAGGGTTGAAAAGTTGTTTTTTTGCTACAATTAAGGGAGAGAATGTTATACTTCGTTTTCAATCTAAAAGCTTAGATCGAGAAATTTAAATTGAATTTAGTCAAGGATATATTTATTATTTGCATTCTCAAAGTTCGATTATGATTACGACATCCCTCTTCATAGTTCGAATTTTGAGAACATGGAAAATAGGAACATTATGACAATATTATAGCAAGAAGCTGATAAGGTATCACATTTTTCATTATGAATCATATCCCAAATGCTTTGGGTATAGGATCGATTGCATAAGCTGTAATATTCGACCGTTCTATTTTTTCAAATGCCTAGGGCATTTAGAAGGAAAAAGGGAATAGAACCGGATTTGACTAAAATAATTAAACAACTGTCAAGGAGAATCTAAGGTTCGCTAAGGATTGGTCGCTTGAGGACAGTTGGAAGTATAGTCTTGGATGTACCATATTGACATTATTATGAATAGATAAGATTCTATTTATAATGAGTTGTCATATGGAAAATATGGAAATGTTTCCTTATTGGGAGCTGGACGATAAGAATTTATGTCTAGATTAGAAAATTTTATGCAAGAAGGATGTTCAAAGGAATGTACTTTAAATGTGACACTTCACATCTATGGGATTGTCTTGTAACAATATCCATTAGAACACTTTGTAATTTCATTGGCAAAGTCTTGGTGACTTTGGTGCTATGATATTTTGAAAGTACCGTTGCATAAGATGTTAGAGTCTGACATATTCTAGTTGTAGTGAGAATTTGTATTCTTACACTAATGATTAGGATTAGGAATTGTGAAATGAGCATCATTGGAAATGTTTTTCATTTGATCTATTTCACAAAGGACCATAGGTAAACATAGTGTGTATGCCAAGAGCATGGGACAATTGTTGTTATAATTCAAATCATAAGTTGATTACCCGAAACAACAAATAATGAGTAATGAATATGGTGATTGTATGAAGGTGTTTTATTTATACTCAAAAGTTTGGGGTCATATAGGATTAGTATTATTCTTATGTTTCATTTTGCATGTTTTGACTTCCTGAATAATAAGATTATTCGAACGTTCCACAGTCGCTCATACTTTGGGAGTAGGTATGAAAGAAGATTGTCATGAATCCGCCTATAGATTGTCTAAAGTGTTTATACATAGCAAAAGTTTGTTGTAGAGATCATGAGTGCTGCTATAAGAATAGAGTATTGGATTAAACCCACACTCACTTGGATTGCTTCATGGATTTTATCACGAAAGATTTGTGAGAGGATAATATCTTATGTTCTTGAAACCGAGATGTGTGAGTTGTATCTTGCGAGTCGGTCACACATTGATAATATGTAAACGCACTAGTAACTTGGTGTTATAAAATGTATTGTTGTGTGTGATTCGGTGAGTAAGTACAAGCGATCATTGAGTTAAAGTTTATCCGTTCCTTTTACCCAAAGTGGGATAAAAGCGATATCTGTGGGGCCCTCGATGATTTAGTGATGACACCCTAAGCACTTGGCCAAGCCAGGACTAAGTTATTGTGTTCAACTGTAGTCTGTTGTCAGTCATCATAGATCGGAAATCAGGAAACAACACATAGACTGAGAGAATGATTACAATCCATGTCTCATGTGTATACGATATCTAGAATGGAGGAATATATGATCCCTTATCTAAAGGATATGTTGGTGATAAGATCAGACTTCTACAACATCTTTGAGAGCTACGATTGCTAATTGGATTCTACTTGCATTTATGGTTACTAGACTTATCCAGGTGGGAGACTGTTGGATTAGTGTCTAAGCCCGTAACCATATTTGGTAAGTACTTGACCCGGTTGTGCATGGTCCTTTTGGGTTGCCTTCACCAAAGCAACTTGACTGGAGATATAATAGGGAACGAGGTTATTATGGTTTATTAATATATTATATGAATAATATATTAATAGAGAAATCATATTTGTTTAGTTAACATTGGTTAAGAATTAATTTTGTGATCAAAAGAAGTTAACTGAACTAGGGGGACTAAATTGTAATTATGTGATAGTTGCAAAGTAAGGAAATGGATGCCCTATGGGATAGGGTGGGCGAATTCAAGGGGATAAGTGTAACGACCCAAAAATCAAGGGTAAAAATTTGATTTTTAATATAAGCAAAAAATAGATATCATTTATTCCAAACATTTCAAATCATCATTAAGTAAAAAATTTATCAGAGTTCATCCCAAAATCATTCATTGCGGAAATCATAGGTGTGTGCACTGCGATCAATATGAGCCCTTCCTTTCCAAAACGATGATACCTGAAACAATAAACAAAACCTATAAGCACGAAGCTTAGTGAGTTTCCCAGAGCATACCATACACACAATCCACATAACACATATCATGTTAGCTATAAAAGCTACCTGCATCACATAAGCCATGCATAAATAAAACCAAGGAAAGCCATGGGCTACCCCACATGGTCTTAAATCCAATGAAATGGGCTACCCCACATGATCTTTACCTAGGACTGCCATGGGCTACCCTACATGGTCTTACATCCAATGCCACGGGCTCCCCCGGGGTCTTCCATGTAAGTATCACAAAGACAACTAGAATAACACATATCATATAATCACTAGCATACCACTTAGCATAAAGCTAACTACCATACCACATATCTCTACTATAGCTAGTGTACCACATAACATAAAATGGGCCGACCTTGGTGCCTTAGAACCATTGGTATGGTGAGATGACTCACCTCGAATGCAGAAGCTTCCTGAACAAATCCCTAGCTGCTGCCCCGCCAGCTTCCCGAGCTGCCACTACCAATCAATATACCGAAGTTAGCAATTGGGACCCATACCATAATCCTTAATCCAAACATGGGGTAAAATGACCATTTTACCCCTGGCCCAATATGATCCACAACTAAGGGTCCAAACCCAAAACAAAGGCCTAACATTATAATGTCCATAAAACCATCAACGACCTAATTTTCCAAATTGGGCCCAGACCTTTCCAATGGACCTTATACTAAAGCCCAATACTTTCTTAGTTAATTATCATCACCCAAATGCCCCACGAAGGCCCACAACAACCTATTCCAAGAATTGGCCCAAATTGAGGCCCACAAATGTGAAGTCCATTTCTATATTGGGCCACAAGGCCCAATAGGCCCAACTATTCCATTATTGGCCGAAAGATGCATTTAGGCCCAACTATCAACAAATCCAAGCCCAAAACCATTAGGGCCTAAAGGTCCGATGTTCACAAAGGCCCAAGTCCTTCTAAGAGTGTACACCCAACATACCTCTTCTGTACGCTTAGTGTACTGAGAAAATGGATTGTACGTGCAACGTACTACATAGTACGTCCAGCGTACAAGTAGCTCATGCAAAACATCCATTAAGTGCTTAATACTCGATCCAACAAGTCCAAATTACAGATCTGAGCCATACTAAACATCTAAACCCATAAAGTCACTGACTTGGTGACTTTGCATGCCCCAAACAAACCCAAACTCCAAAAATGGCATTCTACTTCCGTAAAAGTGACCCTAACTCAAGCATGAATCCATTAAGACCATCAAGATTGCAACTTTCTACCTTAGGGACTCAAATAGCATCAAGGGTGGAAACCCTAAGCCTAAAAATGGATTTGGAACCATAAAGCTCCATTCTTGGGACCAAAAGATCCAAAAACCCAACATAGTAGATCTAAGCATTCAATGGTCAAGTTCAGAGCTTTATACCTTCATTAAGCTGAGAATGAGTCCTAAAAGCCAGATCCATATGCTCCTCCTTGATTCCCATCCTTGCATCAAACTCCAACTTCTTGAAAATGGGTTAAATACCCCAAAAATGGACTCCATAAGCTCAAAATGCCACCATGGATGCTATATGACGATTTCTAATGTTTAGAGGGGTGGAGGCTAAAGATGTTAGGGTTTGGTTATGAAGTAAGGGGTTTAAATAGGGTCAAAGACCCTAAAATAGGGTTCTGATCTGACGGGATTACGCCCAGCGTACTCCAGAGAACCTTCGCGAGTACTCCTGGTCATTATGCCCAACATAACCCAAAGTACGCCCAACGTACTCCCTTTCTCCCTAGCCCAGCGTACTCCTTGTGTACACCCAGCGTACTCAGCTAAGCCTGAAACTACTAAACTTCCGAAAGCCATAACTTCTTCGTTATAAATCCGTTTTCAACGATCCTTATATCCACAGAAAGGTGACGAGAAGCTCTACACTTCTAACAACTCAAACTTACCTTAAGACCTTCCGAACAAAAATCCTTTATCCAGAAAAGCCCGAACTTACACTTTACCAAATTACCCCTAGGCTCCAAAACACAATCCGAACACCCGAAACACTTCTAATACATCACCCACACCCAAATGGGCCTAGATCTTACCTTCTATAGAGTGATACTCCTTATGAAGACCAACCTTCAGCCCACAGCCTTAGACTAGAAGTCAATTCGGAACAGAGCGTTACAGTAAGGCCCTAGAATTTGTCCAAGATAAGGCTTATGGACTTATCCTTTGAACTGCTTGGTGGGCAAGTAATCAGATAAGGATAAGGACTGAAACCCTAATTCCTACACCTATATAAGGACCCATCAGCGTAGCAAAATCGGCCACTGGATACCTAGGGTTCCTAGAGCCGAATTTCATACCTCTCTCTCTCTCTCTCTCTCTCTCTTACCTCTCCATTTTCTCTTGGTGTTTGTGAGCCATTAGAGGTACTATACTTGTGGTACTTGCTTTCAAAGACAAGAAGATTCAAGATACAAGTTGTTATTACAACATAACAACAAGAAGTATGTATTCCATTCTCCTTTATGTTTTTTCGAAATTACCTACGAGCATGTTAGGTTTCTTTTGTGTTCATAATGTTGTATAACTAACAGTGAAAACATAGATCCGTATCTAGGATTGCATGCACACATAGGATTGTTTGTATAAAACCCATCAGTAAATACTTATACTTTTTAAATACAATGGCCGTTTGTACTTTGATTACTATGATGCATGTGTTCTAATACTACAAATGAATCCTCCACCCCCGGACGTTTCCACCATCTCGTTTGGGAGTGTGACACGTGGCGCCTGCCGTTATGTCTCGCCCTCCTGTTGAGTAGGCAACTGATAGTATGGTGGACACTAAGGTCGGGATTGCTGCCAGCGTTCATCTGGTTGCGGAAAAAAGGAAAGTTGTGCAGGAGATGAGTGGACCGGCGCCCGAGGGTAGTTCAGGACCTATTGGTCGGCGTGTAATGCAGCGTCGCGGCCTTATGTGCTTGCTGTCTTCTGTGCGGTCACATTCAGGGGATGTGTTGGTGATACCCGATAATGACGTTCAACAGTCTGAAGGTATCGAGGGGGCGTCTCATCAGCCCATTATTCCTATTCCAATCTCTATAAGTCCTAGTTTTAGCCCTCAGTCTTCAAAGGGTAGTACTGAGTGGTTGTTTCGGGAGCCTGCTGTTGTGGTGTACCTCACAGTGCCCCTTCTTTTGTTCCAGGATGGAGCTTGCGATCTGATTCCCGTATGTCTGTGCATTCTGTTGCATTGGATTTTACCCGCCATGTTCTTCCTCCTGCCATCGTAAAGGATATGGATTAGATGAGCAAGGATGTCTTGGCTCATAACCTTGCCTATGCCGCTACGCAAGCCATGACATACTTGGCCGCTGGGTCCAGACGTGTGTAGCGGATCAGCGAGATGGAGCATGCACATTCTGCTCTTGCGGCGAGCGAAGCTGGTTTAAGGGGCGAGGTGGCGGACCTTGGTGCCACCGTTCGTCGATTGGGGTGTGAAAACAAGTCCTTGGTGTCGGAAAAATCAGTGTCAGAAGATGTTCGGAGTGCTCTGGAGGCGTAGGTGGAGTATCTGATCCACGCGGATGAAGGTTTAATGATACATAATGAAATTCTGGAGGGGGACCTTGTCAACCGTGAATGTGAATTGGAAGTGTCAAGAGTTGATCGTAATTGGCTTCTCCAGGTTGGCCTTGTGCGTGTGATGGACAAGATTATTGAGCATCCCGAGTATACAAACTATAAATACATCAGGGCTAAGAGCTCTGACTAAAAGTATATTTTTTAAAAATTTTATGTATTTTTACAAGAAGTATACTAACACTCATACCTACAAGTATAGTCTCACGGTCATAAGAACTTAAAAGTATTTGGATGTTGAACACTACAGTCAAACCTGAGTAGTTATGTAATCATATCCGGGATAAATATAGCCTGATCAACTATATTGGTTTGAGATATGACCAATATGTGTTTGGGAGAGAAAGTAGTATTGCAACAAGTTTAAAACTTACCAACTACAATAGAAACTCTAGAACATAACATAAAATACTATAATAGTATTTTAACATCGATATGATTTAGTTTTTCATCCATTTATCATGTCCTTATTCTCGCACATACACAATGGCAGGATATCATTTACCAGGGGACCCTTATTTTCCGAACCATGGTAACGAAGGATGGATAGTAGAGGATCCGAAAGAGGACCCTAAAGAAGATTCAGAAGAAGATGAAGATTCAGAGGGTACTGATACAAAACCTGCTGTATACAATCCCCCACCAGCCATCCCACCTCCCATAGTTAGGCAAGGATACCAAGAGCCAACACCAGTTTGGGGAGACCACATATACCACTGGAGCAGACAACAGGGCCAACGCCCACCTTATGGAATGTGCCGAGATTTCTATGACCTCCGTAACAAAGGGTCAACTGACAGGGCTCTTCCTGTGATTGTTCATCGTATAGCTTGCCAAAATGATCAGGCGATGATTTAAATCAACCAAATCCTAGAAGTCACGGCTGCATCCCAACAAAATGCCGCAAATATTCATCATCTAGACAGAGATCATGATGAAACGAAACATCACGAAGACATGATCCATGTGGAAATGATAGCTGCTCAAATGGAAATAAGAGCACTCCAAGAGCGTCAGACTACACTGGAGAGGCGTTTAAGGGAGTTAGAATCCCATAAGGCAGGGCCCAGTACTAGGAGCCATACTCGCCGCAAGTAGTGTTTATACTACTTCTACTAGTTTAATATATCGAATGTATATACCACTTTTCACAATATGTACAAAACCGTGTATCAATAAAATAATAAACACTTTACTTCAACAAGAGTTATTAGAATTTTCATAAACATCCTATTTCAAAGTTTTGGTTTACAGATATCTTCCAGTGTTATTTTTCATGTTTTTTCAATACGACCGCGAAAATTTTATTTTCGGTAGGTCGGTTTGATGTCGACACTTTCTCAGTATTCTGGTATATTATAGACCTGCTTTAGGGTCAAGTTCTCCAGACCATATGTACTTAATATATCAATACAATCAACATGTAACCACTCCATTTCATATTATCCTGTTGCAAGTTGTACTTGCAGTAGACATCTATTTCCAATTCTTTACAAGATTCTTATTAAATTAAGTGTTTAGTGTTTAGAGATATCAAATTCATATTCATTCTTGATATCTTACTATCGTTTTATCTATTGACTTTTATAGAAAAAGATGCATCCTCGTAGAAATCCAAGACGTAATAATGTCAATGAAGCACCGATGCCACCTCCACCACCACCTCCTAAATTCGACGATGCTATGTTTCAAGCAGCGGTCATGGCAGCTGTAGCGGCTGCCATGTCTCATAACAATACTCCTGGTGCTAGTGGGTCGGGAGATGGTGCACATCCTTCTAACCATGGCAGGAGTCATGAGCACTCGCGAGAGTGCACTTATAAAGACTTCTCGAACGTCAAACCCAGGACCTTTAATGGAACTAGAGGAGTGATGGTTTTAAGGCAATGGATTGAGAAGACAGAAGCAATCTTTGAAATTTGCTCCTGTATAGAGGGAAGCAAAGTTAAATTTGCTACTTGTACTTTTTCAGATAGGGGCCTAACATGGTGGAATGGCCATGTTAAGTCACTAACTTTGATAGTGGCTAATGCTATAAGTTGGGAGAACTTAAAAACCATGTTGATGCGGGAATCCTGTCTGCGAGGGAAATTCAAAAATTTGAGCAAGAGCTCTGGGGTCTTACCATGGTCGGTGCGGACATAAGAACATACACGAATTGATTCTGTGACTTGGCGATTCTATGTCCAAAAATGGTTGCTCTAGAGAGCAAAAATATTGAAAGGTATATTTAGGGACTGTTGCCCTAGATACAGGCAAGTGTCATTTATTCTAGGCCTGTTACCTTTGACAGTGCCAAAGAGCTGGCACAATCAGTTATTAACCACGGAAATCGACAAAAATCTGTGGTTGCTGCCCCAGAACAACCATAAGAAAACAACAACAAAAGCAAGAAGAAGGGTTGGAACAAGCGGAAGGGCAAATCTCCTCTGTAACCTTCAAAGAAGCAACAAGTAGTGGCAGTCCATGCCGCTACTGTACGTACTACCATACCTGCTACTGTACCTGCTGTTGTTTGTAATAACCCTGCACAAACTAAGCCCTATGTTGGTAACCTCCCTAAATGCAACAAGTGCAATTTTCACCACAACGGAAATTGCGGAGAAATGCAGTGCTGTAACTGCAACAGGAAAGGGAATACTGTCCGATTCTGTAAAACACCACCCCAACCGATTAACCAAGTACCTACCGTTGGATTAGGTCAAGGATGCTACCAGTGCGGTGATTTGGGGCATTTCAAGAGAGATTGTCCAGAAGCTGGAAATGTCGGTGGATTTAGGAGGATTCTAGCACTGGGTCACGACGAAGTAGTGGAAGACCCTACGGTGGTCACGAGTACGTTCCATCTCAACAATACTTATGCATGCATTCTATTTGATTGTTATGCTGAGAGGAGCTTTGTGAGCCATAATTTTAAACATCTACTAAATCAAAACTCTCGACCATTAAATGAAACTTTCACAGTCAAAATGGCTAACGGGAAATCCTAATCCACCAACGATATATACATAGGATGTACTTTTACCTTGAAAGACTTGTCTTTCCCAATAGACCTTATGCCGGTCTCTATCAAAAGTTTTGACGTCATAATAGGTATGGATTGGTTGTGCCCTAATCATGCCGACATCCTATGTTATGAAAGAGCTATTCGCTTGAACTTACCAACTAATGAAACTCTTATTATTTACAGCTATAAACCCGGAACGAACCTTCAGATCATTTCTTGCATCAAGGCACATAAATACCTTCGCAAGGAGTACTGTGCATTCTTAGCTCACATGGTAGAAAAAAAGCAAGAAGTGAAAGACATCGAAATCATTCATGAGGTCTGTGACTTTCCCGATATATTTCCCAATGATCTTCCAGGAGTGCCTCCTGAACGACAAGTCGAATTCAGAATCGACTTAATCCCCAGGGCTACCCCTGTAGCCAAATCCCCCTATCGCCTTGCACCTTCTGGAATGCAGGAACTATCTAGCAAGCTTAACGAACTCCTAAGAAAAGGTTTCATAAGACCAATCTTCTCACCTTGGGGAGCACCAGTTTTGTTAGTAAAAAAAAGGATGGATAATTCTGCATGTGCATACACTACCGCAAGCTGAATAAACTTACTATCAAGAATTGATATCCTCTGCCTCGTATTGACGATCTGTTCGACCAACTTCAAGGTGCGAACTACTTCTCGAAAAAAGACTTAAGATCCGGCTACCACTAGTTACGGATTTTGTAGGAATACATTCCCAAAATCGCGTTCAGAACCCGTTAAGGTCATTACGAGTTTGTAGTGATGCCATTCGGATTGACGAATGCACCTGCTGTGTTCATGGACCTAATGAACATAGTGTGTCATCCATTCCTGGAAAAATTCGTCATAGTCTTCATTGACGACATCCTTATTTATTCAAAAAGCAAAGAGGAACATGGCCAACATCTTCGTCAAGTATTACAAACCCTTAGAACAGAAAAACTCCATGCGAAGTTTTCAAAGTGCGAGTTTTGGATCAGGAAGGTTGAATTCCTAGGTCACGTGGTCAGTTCAGAAGGAATACACGTCGACCCTTCCAAAATAAAACCAAAACACCTATAGAAATCCGTCAATTCTTAGGTCTTGCTGGGTATTATCGTAGATTCATCCAGAATTTCTCTCGAATAGCTAAGCCTCTTACCACCCTGACACAAAAGGGTGTAACCTTTAGCTGGGGAGAAAAGCAAGAAACAACGTTCCAAACAATGAAACGAGCTTTATGCAGCGTACCGATCTTGTCTCTACCTGAAGGGACTGATGACTTTGTAGTGTACTGTGATGCTTCTAATCAAGGGCTTGGGTGTGTTCTTATGCAAAGAGGAAAGGTTGTATCTGTTGGGTTTTGAGCAATCTAACACTTCCTAAGTGTGCATGCAACCCTAATAAACTTGGGATCTATGTTTGTCTAAATACATGCAAAATAATAATTTTCCAAGGTTTATAACCTATCTAACATGGAATGGGGAACATTTCAACATAGAAGAGTTAGAAGAGATTACATACCTTTTTGATGAGTTTGGTTCTAAGGAGTTTGAGGGCCAAGCACCAATAGTGTGAATGCCTCAAATGGAATCACAAAACACCACAAACTCTTGGAAAACTTTGAGAGAGAATACACACTTGTATTTTCGGCCACAGACAAGCACACACACACTAGTTCACTAGTTTCACTAGGCCACATTTCATGCTCCATAAGCATGCTTATATAGTGTGCATGGTTCGGGTGAAACCGTAATAACCCATGACCTTTCCTTTTCCAAGGATCCATGGGTTAAAAGCTCCATGGATCATCCATGGACTTCCATATTAGCTTAGCCCATTAATAAATGAGTATTAGCCCACACTATATAAAATATAATAGCCCACAATTAATTAGTCTTCCTTTTAATCTCTAAATTAATTCATAATTAATTTAAGACTAAGACTAATTAAATAACATGAATTCATATTAATATATTATAACTTATAATATATTAATAATCATATGTGTATAACTCTCATAAAATTATCCATAAATAGTTTGGATGAGATGCAACCCAAATGGACCATGCCGGGTCGGGTCAAGTATATACCAAATAAGTTATGGACTTAGACACCTTATCCAACATACTCCCACTTAGATAAGTCTAATAACTATATTTGCGTATGTTACTTCAGGAACCAAACAGCAATCGTAGCTCTCGAAAACTCCGTTGAACTATGAAGACTTTGTTGAACTATGAAGCGCCATTTTAGATAAGTGATCATATAATCCTCTGTCCTCATGATATCAGCCGGACAAATACATGGAACAACGTCGTACTTATTGTCCAGCAGTTTGTTTCCCAATTTCCGATTTGTTTGACAAAGAACTTAATCGAACACATCTATTTAGTTCTGACCGGCCGGTACATAGGTCACAACAAAATCATCGAGGGGCCCAGATATCGCTTCTATTTCTAGAAGGAACATATAAACTTCGACTCATATACTTGTTCTACTACTTGTTGAATTGTACACAAAGGCACGTTTTATAACATCAAGTTACTGATGCGTTTACGTGCAATCAATGCACAACCAACTCATAGGTAACAACTCATATCTCTAGGTTTGAAGATTTATATGATATTACCGTCTCACGATCACTCGAGATAAATTCCATTAAGTGATACAAGTGAGCGTGGGTTTATTCCAATACTCATAACTTATGAGCACTCATGAATGTTGTAGCAACCATTGCTATGACTAAACCCATTTAGCCATCTACAAACCCGATTCATGACAGTCTTGATTCATACATACTTCCAACATATGAACGACTGTGGAGCGTTTAAATAACTTAGTCATTCGAAAAGAATAACCTAGCTATTTTGGAAGTCAAAACATGCAAAGTGAAACATAATAATAATCGAATCCAATATGGTCTCAGAACCCTTTTGAATATAAATAAAACCCCCTTTTATTTATCACCATATTGATTACACATTATTCAATGTTTCAAATAATCAACTTAAGACTTGAATAAAAAACAACAGTCGTCCCATGCTCCTAGCATGTACACTTTGTTTTCTAAACAATAGTTATGACATACCCCAAGTATGCACACTATGTTTGTCTATGATCCTTACATTGTGATGTAGATCAATTGAACATGATTCCATTGATACTCATTTCACAATCCCAAATCCTTATTGTAAATGTGAGAATCCCCGATTCCTATCATTTACCAAAAAACTGTTAGATTTTAAACTTTTATGCAAGGTTCCTCTTGTAATGATTATTCACAAAGTCACCAAAACCCTATCACCAGTCATTACAGAGTATTCCAAAGAAGGTCAACTTCTATGGAACGGAAGTCTCATATTCAAAGTACATTGCTTTGAACATCCTTCTTGCATTAAGGTTTTCTAATCTTACATAGATTGAATAACTTCCACCTATGGAGACATTTCCATAGCCCATTTTGACTATCACTTCCGAACAAGAGTTACTTCTTTTCAGAGCATGTCAATATGGTCCTTTCCGACAACTTACATTATACTTCCAACTTTCCCTGAGCAACCAATTTTTGGAGAACCTCAGATTTGTCCTCGACAATTGCTTATCACTTTAGTCATATCCAGTTCTAGACTTTTCCCTTCTAAATGCCCTAAGCATTTGGAAAATTTAGAAAAGATGAATATTATAGCACATGCAATCGATCCTATATCCGATGCATATGGGACACGATTCATGATGTTTGACATAAAGACATGATACTAGACCAGTATTTTGCTACAATATTTTTTCTTTGCCATGTTTTCAAAATTTAACTATGAAGAGGGATGTCGTTGTCATAATTGAATTTTGAAAACGCAATATATATAGAATTTCTTCAAGTCGAACCATTCAAACATAAAATTCATATATATGTCCTTAACTAAAGATGATTAAAATCTCAATCTAAGCTTCTAGAATTGAAATGAAGTATAATTTCCTCTCCCTTAATTATAGCAAAACAACTTTTCAACCCCTGAAACTTCACGAATTGAAACTTTTGTTTTCTATAATTAACATTGCTAAGTTGCAACACTAAACGTAATAATCATGCTCCCACTAACATGATGATTATCAGCATAACACTTATGCTCCCACTAGCTCTGACATATTTCCAGAAATCTGCTGGACTTCTGAAATTTAGATTCATACACCCTTTCTTAGATAGCTCACATGTGTGTCTAAACAATTTCTAGAACTATGAAAAGGGATGTCGTAATCATAGTCTCAATTGCTTAGGCATTTGCCATTTCTCACAAGTCCATGTTAGTGTGCCGGTTAACCACACGCGCTCCACTAACGACTTTTGAAAATGCAAATAACACAATTGCTATCTACTTAAAATCTACTTAGTGAAAGCGTTTCCTCACCATCATTTTCATGAATCAGAGGGAAACCTTATGACACTTAGATTTTATAGTGTATGAGTTCCTATCCATGTGAATTTGTCAAAACCATAATCATAAGATTAGGTTAGTGACAAATTCAGCCTTACATGGACTAAACTTGTTCAATCTTAGTTTCTTATCACCTTGGTAGCACAAGGCCCACCAATGCTTCCAAGTTGAACTCTGATAACTCACATGCAAATTCAACTTATTTGAAGTAGGTACAGAAATAAGAATTATGTCAACACGATAGGTTGCAAACCTTAAGTCGTGTGCTAGTGATAAATTACAGGTTTTACTCTTGATTAAATCTTGAAACTCTTTCAGGATCTTTAAGGCTCCCACTGTCCCCTTGACATATAAGTTTCCCCAGTCAAGAACCATTCCTTGACAAAACAAATATTCAAGGGATAGTGCGGATTCTTATCAATACTAACACTTCACACAATTGGTCTTAGTTGGTCTTTGTCTCATCCAAGACATCACAACTTACCAATCTCAAATGTACAAGAGTAGAAAACATTTTACTCTTACATTTGACTAGTGTTAATAAATCTTCCTTTATGTCACTCAAAGTTACAATCTTGGTGTATGACTCTAAGAATTGTTTTGGAACGAAGTATGACTCATCTTCTTGATTTTAACCAATCCAACAATTCATGACCTCTCTTCTTAGCCATAACAATGCACTAAGACGTCCTTAGAGTATGAATTTGTGATATGGTTTCATAATCATTAAGATGATCATGAAATACGATACTAAAGTACTCTCCTATCCTTTCAGATTTGAGAAACATTTATCTTTCTGCCTAATTTGATTATTCTCATTTGTTTTGTCAACCTTTCCAATGTTACAGAATTACACTTAACCTCATAAGTATAATCATATTTACTAATCTTTAGTAAATCATGACAAATCAATCTTTGTGGTGGACCTTGACCAGCGCACACCCAGTGTACCTAATTCCTTAGTCCTTCAATTGACTCACATATACATGTGATCAAAGAATTAGTCTTAATTTTCAAAGATGAATATTCTCATCCATCATACAATACAACTTGTATGATTCCAAGTTTCTGTCCAATTGAAACTTGGGTGATGAAAAACTTTCTTTATTTGGTAAATTCAGACACTACCACAAATGAAGGAATCAAATCCACTTTCCAATATTTGCTATTACTGGAAACATATAAGCAACAATTTTCCACAGATGCAACTGTAAGGATATTTTTAAAACAAATAAAATTAAAACCCTTTTTTTTCTTTTATTTTAAAACTTTGCGGAAAAACTTATCCTTACTATTCACATGAAAACCTTGTTGTTATCTATTCATAAGTAATATATTATAACTCTTAAGCAACATCTCAAAATTCTGATTACCCATGCGATTGAAACCCACCTTCACAATCAGAATCAACATATACTTACTTTAAGCTTCCTATCTTTTCTTTGATTCTTAAAACATCAGCATGTGACCCATTCACATTATGTAATAAGAATCTCCAAACAGGAAATTAATAGAGTCAGACAGTGGACTTTACCCGAAGTAGAGTCAAACCTCTTGACTTGATCAACCTTATGACCTTTCAGGTGAATATGGCAGCTTCGCAACCAATGCCCCTTCCTTTGGCAAAAAACACATGGACCCTTTGGTAATGGCACATGAGACTATCTTAGAATTTTCATTTCTCTTTACTATTTGGTCAACCGAGTTGACTATAGCCGATCCCTTTCCATTGGGAAGAGAAATCTTTTTCTAGATATCCAATGCTACCATTGTAAATGTCCATTTAAGACTTCAGAAGTTGTTCTTTTAATCAAATTTGCTTTACTGGTGTTCCAAATCATTGTTGATTCCACAACACCAAGCAAATAGATAACATCATTAAGGGTCATGTCATAGTCTGTCTCATAGTAGTCCCAAAGAGACTCACTATGTTACTAAGAAAGTGATTGAGCATCCAACTTTCACGAGACTCTGACACCCAACTCTCCCGGCTTGTCAATATGTGACTTTATCTCCAAGATGTGAGCACACATAGACTATGCTTGCCAATAGAGATTGAGTGACTTTAAACTTTTCAAGAACTTGTGGGTGAGGGAGAATAATTGGAGGAGGTGGAGGAAGTGAAGCATGATGTTGAGGGACATCATCTTCAAGAGATTTGGGAAGATCATAGTTGTCTGAACCAGACATCTATAATGGGAGAAAATCAAGTTAGTTGATTCAAAGTCCTTAATATAACACCCAATATGAAATATTAAGGCTAGGACCCAACACAATATTTTATAACTTGGAAGAGGGATGCCGTAATCCAAGCTATAAAATATTTGAAGGTAGGCGAATGACGATTCACCAATTTCTACCATGAAAAACGAAATAATTTATTAGGTTTTAATTGGATTTGAAATTCCTAGATCTTTTGAGATTCATTGAACTTTTCAATGGCATGTTTCAATATCGAGTGTGCCCTCTCAAATTTTGTGACTGGGATGCCGAGGATCACAAAACAAGGTGTGAATAACCATACCAATTCACTTGGTACCCTTAATATTATCACCTAATCAATGTGCCGGTTAACCACACACGCTCCATTGATCTATGACAAACATTAAGTCACCCTTCGTGATCCTTAATAGTCCAAGTTAGTGTGTCGGTTAACCACACACGCTCCACCAACGACTTGGTAAGGTACACAGTGTGAATTCCATGGGCTAGCACCAAATTCACATTTTTCCTAAAGTAACTAAGATTGGGAATTAAATAAAAAAAATATTTAGTTACTTTATAATAATCATTATACTTTTAATGAGAATTTAAAGTCATTGTCCTACCCATTCGGCTAACGACCCTCCACCAGTCAAGCAAGCGGTGGGTGAGAGTATACACCCATTAAGTCGCCATTTTATAGGCAACAACCTTATACCCACCTTATAGACCGACTTCGTGAATGAGGCCTACTAACGGTAAAACGACTTGTTCTTATACATATATATATATATATATATATATATATATATATATATATATATATATAATAATTAACCATTAATGTTATAAATAGTATAAGTGTTGAATTTTAACTCTTAAAATTCTAAGTGTTGGAATTAAAGTTTATTAAAGTGTGTGAAACTTTACATATTCCAAAACTTGAGGGCAAGTTTTGTAACTATGCAAAACTCTTCATTTCATAACTTATGAATTAAAGGTTCATAAAAATGAAGACTCTTCATTTTCATGTAACTTATGTGTTTTAAGTGTGTGTTAAATAAAGGTGACCTTTGGAAATTCATAACATGAGGACAAATTATGGACTCCATTAAAACACATAAATGATCAAGAATTAATTCTAAACAATTCAGCAAATAATTCCTAAATTCATAAGAACATGAACATGATCTTCAAATTTTCAAGAATCATATGAACACATAAAATCATGGAATTTTGATATATGCTATTGTAAATGGATTAGAACAACCATTACACCAACTAAAATAAGTTTTATAACACCAAAACAGTTTAGGGTAATGTTTCTAGTCCATTTCCAGCAACAAAAGTCGAAAATATGCACTCTCTCGATCCTACTCGTCGAGTGCATGAACCTACTCGACGAGTAGGTTGAAGTTTGCCTTGGACTCGTTGAGTCCCCCCCATGGACTCGGCGAGTCCATCATGCAGACAACAACGATTTCGACTTTTTTCACTATTTTGCATCAAGTATCAAACAATCAAGCCTGGTCTCTAATACCACTGTTGGGTTTTGAGCAATCTAACACTTCCTAAGTGTGCATGCAACCCTTATATACCTTGGATCTATGTTTGTCTAAATACATGCAAAATAATAATTTTCCAAGGTTTATAACCTATCTAACATGGAATGGGGAACATTTCAACATAGAAGAGTTAGAAGAGATTACATACCTTTTTGATGAGTTTGGTTCTAAGGAGTTTGAGGGCCAAGCACCAATAGTGTGAATGCCTCAAATGGAATCACAAAACACCACAAACTCTTGGAAAACTTTGAGAGAGAATACACACTTGTATTTTCGGCCACACACAAGCACACACACTAGTTCACTAGTTTCACTAGGCCACATTTCATGCTCCATAAGCATGCTTATATAGTGTGCATGGTTAGGGTGAAACCCTAATAACCCATGACCTTTCCATTTCCAAGGATCCATGGGTTAAAAGCTCCATGGATCATCCATGGACTTCCATATTAGCTTAGCCCATTAATAAATGAGTATTAGCCCACACTATATAAAATATAATAGCCCACAATTAATTAGTCTTCCTTTTAATCTCTAAATTAATTCATAATTAATTTAAGACTAAGACTAATTAAATAACATGACATCATATTAATATATTATAACTTATAATATATTAATAATCATATGTGTATAACTCTCATAAAATTATCCATAAATAGTTTGGATGAGATGCAACCCAAATGGACCATGCCGGGTCGGGTCAAGTATATACCAAATAAGTTATGGACTTAGACACCTTATCCAATAATATCCTACACCTCAAGACAGCTTAAGATGCATGCGGTTAACTGTACAACACATGGCCTTCAGCTAGGAGTAGTGGTGTTTGCTCTGAAGATCTTGAGACATTACTTATATGGCACGAAATGCAAAATATTAATGGACCATAAAAGTCTCCAGCATATCTTCGATCAGAAAGAGCTGAACATGAGACAACAACATTGGGTGGAGCTACTAAACGATTATGAATGTGAAATTATTTATCACCCTGGTAAAGCAAACATAGTAACTGATGCCCTTAGCAGAAAAGAATACTCGGGATGCTGGGTAAAGTCGTTGACCATGACAATCCATTCACATCTGTCCACACAGATCAAAGAAACTTAACTAGAAGCCTTGAAACCCGAAAACATGGCAGGTGAAACCCTTAGAGGAATGGATAAGAAATTTGAAGTCAGGGATGATGGGGTCTATTATTTCATGAACCGGATCTGGACAACAAAGTTCGGTGGTTACAGAGACGTGGTTATGAATGAAGCACACAAAACCCGATACTCCATTCATCCAGGTTTAGAAAAGATGTATCTGGACCTCAAGAAACTATATTGGTGGCCTAACATGAAGGTCGAATTCGCTACCTTTGGGGGCAAGTGCCTTACTTGTGCTAAAGTCAAGGTAGAGTACCAGAAACCTTCAGGTTTATTGCAACAACCTGAAATCCCTGAATGGAAGTGGGAGCAGATTACAATGGATTTCATAACTAAGTTACCCAAGACATTGGGTGGTTATGATACTATTTGGGTAATCGTCGATAGATTAACCAAGTCCGCACACTTCTTACCAATCAAAGAGACAAAAGATGGAGAAGCTAACAAGAGCTTATCTCAAGGAAATATTTAGACTACATGGTGTGCCAATATCTATTATTTCGGACCGAGATAGTAGATTCACTTCTCGTTTCGGGTAGTCTTTACAAAAATCTTTAGGAACTAGGCTGGACATGAGTACAACCTACCATCCACAAACCAATGGACAAAGTGAGAGGACGATTAAAAGATTAGAAGACATGTTGCGAGCTTGCGTGATAGACTTTGGAAAGGCATGGGATACTCACTTACCCCTTGCCGAAATCTCTTATAACAACAGTTATCATACTAGCATAAAGGCTGCTCCATTCGAAGCCCTCTATGGCCGCAAGTGCGGATCCCCTTTGTGTTGGCTGAAGTGGGTGACACGCAACTAGCTAGAGGTCAAACTCCTGACAGTGCTCTCATTGGTCCAAAAATTATTCGAGAAAAATCATACAAATTCAGGTGCAACTTAAAGCTTCCAGGGATAGACAAAAAAGCTACGCTGAAAAAAGGAGAAAACCCTTGGAATTCCATGTTGGTGACCGCGTCTTGTTAAAGGTCTTACTCTGGAAGGGCATGATACCATTTGGAAAGCGTGACAACTTGAATCCGAGGTACATAGGACCATTCGAGATTCTTTCTAGAATCGGTCCTGTAGCTTACAAACTTCGACTACCCCAAGAACTAAGTAACATTCATCCTACCTTCCACGTTTCGAACTTGAAAAACTGTCTATCCGATGAGACTCTTGTGACCCCACTCGAGGAAATTGAGTTAAAGAGAGCCTTAACTTTGTGGAAGAAACCATAGAGATTTTAGACAGGGAAGTTAAGAAAACCAAACAAAGTCGTATCCCGATAGTGAAGGTTCGCTGGAATGCAAAACGGGGACCTGAATTCACTTGGGAGCGGGAGGATCAAATGCAACAGAAATATCCACATCTTTTCCCTAGTTTATTTGTAATGCTAATTTCGGGATGAAATTCTCTCTAACGGGGGGATAATGTAACAAATCATTATTTCAAACCTATGTAATAGTATAGGTCAATTTGTAGTTCTTTTTAAAATAATAAAGAGAAATTTTAGCATACTGTGTACATTTAAATAATTGAACCTCAAAAATAAAGTATTAAACAATCTTGATTGGGATGAACAAAGTGATAGAGATTGTAACAAGGTTTCCAAAAATACAAAGAACACAAAAATCCGAGTTATAATGAAGAAGTTATGACCAATCGAAAATCCACGACAAAACCGCCAAAACACTATTCAGTGTAAAAAGTGAGTTTTCAATGAAAGGCTTTTTAGCCTTAACATTCTAAATGAAAGTTGTAGAATATGCTAAACCGAGAACTTTCATAAAAAGAACGTCAATATCTAACTTCGTATGAGGAAGTTATGATTTTTCTAAGTTTCAGTATAGTAGTATACAACTAAAAACTCGAAATAAAGATCGAGTGATTTTTAGCCAACACAACTTAAACAAGAATTGAAGGTATCGTTAATAGTAGTACAATGGTAAAAAGACAGACAAAAATAGACGTCGGATGAAGAAGTTATGAATTTTTAACGGATTTTACTATCCCGGTCTATTAAAAATAATAATATTAAAAATAAAGTCAAAACTAGCCGACGAATTCTAAAGCCTCCCCCTCGCCATATGTCCGACGAATTCTAAAAATAAAGTTATGATCCGACGCGCCTCGCCATATTTCCGAAGTAAAGCCTCCCCCTCGCCACCTATCCGAGACACGCATCTCCTTCTCCTTGCTTCGGATCCGAGGCTTCGGCCTATATAAGGCATGCGAGACCCTCCGGATTTAAACACATTTTCACCCCAAATTTCACACACTCTTATATCTTTAACTCCCACAACCTCACCTACAACCCCTAAAGCCCCAATATTAAATCTAAAACCCTTAGCAAGCCTTGAAGCCCCAAGATTCCCGAGAAAACAACTTTCTCCATTCAAAACTCTGTCCAAATAAAGCCGGTTTTTTACCAAATAAACTCCTTTCCAAAAAACAAAACGCTATCCAAATCACCACTTATCAAGTGAGTTCATACCCCCATACTTTCATAATTTTTACAGTTTTAAGGGGGGGGGGGGGGAATACAAATCTAACACGAGAACTTTGTGTTACAAACAAATGATTTCAAATCATGATAAGATGACATTAAGGTATCAAAAATACTCAAAATATTAAACTCGCTTATAAACTTATATTTTCCCCCCAAATTCATATATATATATATATATATATATATATATATATATATATATATATATATATATATATATATATATATATATATATATATATATATATATATATATATATATAAGATTTAAAAGGCTTAGGACAGATAACTCATTTTGGGTCCTTTTCCTTGTTGCGATGCGGGCTTATAGTACCAGTTATTTGTCTGAATGTCATTTAAATTTTACTTATATATAATTGTATATGTATATAAATATAAAAGTTATTTCATCAGTTTAAATACCCTTTGTAACATGCTGAGCAAGGGGTTACATGCAAAAATAGTTAAATACCAATTCAGAAAGTACATATAAATTACATTAGGTATAATTTATGATACATAGAACAATAATTCATGACTCAAGTATACTAGAATACACCGTTTTACAAGAAACAAAGGTTTGATTCAAAACAAATCAAGGGTTTAAAATTTTCAAATACATGTTAAGAATACTAATTCATGAATATACAATCAATCATTATTTCAGGATGATTGGGTTTCATAACTATTATACATGTAACGTTTATATGCTTTTTATGAGTCATTCAATTCAGGTTGTTTAATTCATTTTAACAACATAGTTAAAGTCTTGATATTATAACTAGAGTCTCCAATTAGGGGATCGAAACAAGTTGTGTGCAGATCTATATTTGGATTGACAACCCCGCACTCAGGCTGCTAGCTACAGTCAGGCATACACGTTGATGAGTGACAATTGTTATCAATAATTTAAACGCCTACAAAGCGTTTGTTTCAGGCCATCTAGTCTCAGTATGGTTATAATAACTCATTAAAAAGATATTAACAATACATTATGTAAAAACCCGATATTCCGACTCTATGTAATGACCTAAAAAGTCAAGTATTGTAACTACTTTTGATATAATGAAATTAACTTCGAAAAGTAAGATGTGAAAAAGTCTCTATAGGGATATCTATTATGCTAGATAATGTGTCAAGGTTTATAGAAATACTAAGAACACTAAAATCCAGGTTATAACGAAGAAGTTATGACCATTCGAAGATTTCCGACAAAACCGGCAACACCGATTAAACGAAAAACGCGAAGTTTCAAAACAATGGTTTTTAGCCTAAGGTATCTAAATGAAAGTTGTAGATATCATTAAACCGTGAGCGTACACAAAAAGAACGTCCAAATCTGACTTCGTATGAGGAAGTTGTGATTTTTCCAAAATTCGGATATAACAGTAGACAGCTAAAAACTCGAAATAGAGCTCGAGAGACTTTTGACCGAGACAACCTAAATGAGAATCGAAGGTCTCAACAATAGTAGCGCAATGGTGAAAAGTCTGACGAAAACGGACATCGGATGAAAAAGTTATGGATTTTTAACGGACTTTTCGTGTCCCGGCCCGTTAAAAATACATAATTAAAAATAAATTCAAAATTAGCTGACGAAGTCTAAACGAGAGTTGTAGAGCACATTTTCAGCTACACGGACACATAAAGAACGTCGAAAACAAAGCTTGTACGCGAAATTTATGTATTTTACAAGTTCGGGGTCCAAAATCAGAGGTTGTCAGGTTTGCCACGACGTGGCACAGTTTGCCGCGACCCGACAAGTGACTGAGGGCGTCCAATCAACGGAAGGAGATAAGATTTGACCACCACCACGTGGCCAAACCTTTGCCATGATGTGGCACCCAAAAATCCACCCTATAAATAGAACTCTTGGGGTGCCGGGTTTAGGTGCTCCATTCTTCCATCTCTCTTGCCAAAACTCTGCGGTTAAGCTCCCGAGTCCCTCCCGAAGCCCTGGTTTTCACACTCAAGTTCCGAAGGAAGATTCTACACTCCCGATATTCCCGAGATTCCCGAGAATCCCGTGAAAAATCAACTTTCCAAGTCGAAGTTCTGCTCGATTTTCATCTCGCTTTCTCCAATCTATCAAGTGAGTTCATACCCCTATAAAATACACTTTCAAATGTTTTATCAATGCTTTTTATACACTTTTAAGGGGGGGGGGGGGAATACAAGTAAACACACGGTTATTATCGTGTGTAACATAAAGTTTCACTATATACTCTTTTTATCAAGTGAATCATATGGGATTCATAACTACTACATTGGAACTTTCGTATGCGCTATATATTCAAGATAACATCTTGTCTTTTGGAAATAAGACATGTTTATATGTATATATATACGAATCAAACACTTTATTTATACTTTAAGTATATGTGATCATTTATGTCACTTTAAATGTTATAACTTACATAACAAGTGAGCATTACACTAGGATTTACCATATGAACGAAACACTCACTTTGAAAATCTATAATAGGTATAGTTTACGAGAAAATCATGAACATTTACATACTAGAAACACTATATCAAAGAGATATTTTCATACACAAGAACAAATGGACATTTTCATATGTAAATCTGTTTTATACTAAGTTTTTTGATACATTTCACGTACTTTCGAGTATGCATTTTAAGTCCTGTATTATATACCATAATCCCTTGTAAGGGGAGCGTGATACTTGTGTATAGATCTATACGGGATTGACAATCCTGCACCTAAGCTGTTAGCTACAGTTAGGCCGGCAGGCCTGGGGTGACAAACGTCATAACTTTCCAACGCCTGAAGAACGTTGCTATAGGCATCCTGGTCAAATAGTATGGTTATAAGACTCACATGGAGTATTAAAAACACATTTATTTACAGGGTTTTTCAAATGCCTTAGCGATTTATGCATAAACTTACTATTTTAGGCATGAAAAGCACTATTGCATTACAGTTTTGGAACAATTAAACTACCATCTACTATAATAGAAAATATGGGATTTTCTAGGAACATTTAAACATGTACAAACCATTTTCATTTTATTTCAGATAACTATTATCACTAAATACTTATGAACTCACCAGCTTAAATGTTGATCTACTCTTTCAAAACTACTTCTATTTCTCAGGGAGTCAGTAGTACAGGTAAAACTACTGCTTTTGAAGAAGGGATGCTGCGATGTTAGTTTAATTTCATTTTGACATCATATTGTAATTTCTTTTGAAACAAGTACTTTTCTACAATGTAAACTTTCAAATTATATATATGATGGTTGTGTTACTTTCTTTACTATGTATTCAACTGTTTCGATACTACATGAAGTCATCCGCCCTCGAACGATTCCACCATTCTGGTTTAGGGGTGTGACAGACTGGTATCAGAGCATTGTTTATAGTGAACTAATTATATCGAACCACATAAGATATACAAACTATCAATGCATAGGGACTCAAAGTCTTTGACAAAACGTTTTTACGCCTAAAACCCCGTTTCATTTAATTTAGATTATTTTGGGTCGTAAAAATACGAATACATGCATACAACAATATATTTTCATGGTTAGAACTATACAAGAAGTATTAAGACAAGTTGGACACTACGATTAGGCCTTGAGATATGTAATCGGATTTGGGACGAATATAGCCTAATCAACTATATTTATCCGAGATTTGACTAACGTATGTCGAGGAATGGTCGTAGTGAGAAACAAGTCAAAACTTACCAAAATAAACACTAGTATCAAACATACAAATTTAAATACTATAGGAGTATTAGGTACATGCAATAGTTTAAACGACATGTTTAGTCTTACATGTTTCAAATTTTGTTCAATTCTTATAACCCTATTCTCGTATAGACACAATGGCTGGATTTCATTACCCCGGCGACCCCTACTACCCCAACCAAGGAAATGAAGGATGAATTGTAGACGACCCCGAGGAGGAACCCATGGAAGACGAGGAAGAGGAAGATTCAGATAGCTCAGCTTCAGAGCCCGAGGTAATCAATCCACTAGCTGTTCGACCTCCATCGGTACGACCTCCTTTCAGGATGGGATTTCAAGGACCAACTCCCGTCTGGGGAAGCCACATCCACCATTGGAGCCAGCAGAAACGACTGCGTCCTCCTTACGGTATGTGTCAGGACTTCTACGATGTTAGCAGAGGAAGTTCAGCTGATCGAGCACTCCCAGTTGTGGTAGGCAAACTTGCCAATCAAGCTTATCAATCCAGAGTCCAAGCAAACCGGATTCGTGAAGTTGACATAAGGATGGAAGAGAACACAGCTGATATCTGTCGCCTAGACATGCTACAAGGGAATGCTCAACTCCACACCAACTCCCTCCATGAACAAATGACTGTAGCTCTCTCCGAAATAAGAGATTTGAGGGAGCAACAAGCTGCCTTTGATAGGCGTCTCATGGGAGCCAAACAATCGGACACAGAGTCAAGCTCTAAGTGTAATCCGCGCAGCAAGTAGTGCTCGCCTAACTCCCAAATTTTGATATAGAATAGGACCATCGGCTAAAAGTCTTACCTTCTTTAAAATTTCTGTAATTAGAGACCTTTAGAAAGGTCAAAATTTTCTAACTTCGGATGTAACACAATCATATGTTTAATATATATAGGGCATACCTATTTCATGTGTTAAATCTGGGCATTTCATTCGAGTTCATGAAATTGTTTATTGTTATTCAAACTCCATTGGTGAATCAAACTCAAAGCCCTGTGTTGGTCAAACCAAATCCTTGAACTATTATTGATAGTTAACTCGTTATCATTTAACTCTCAACCACCAAAACTTATAATCTTTTATATTTATTTCTTGGTAGCGCGATGCCTCCTCGTCCAAACCTAAGACCCAGACCGGGCACGATACCTACACCACCACCGCCCTCATCAATGGAAAATGCCACATTGATAGCTGATGTAACAGCTGTAGTAACATCGACAATGGCCCAAATGAGTAACAATGGTTCTGGTGGGGGAGTAAATAGTTTTATGAATGGCCAACGTCCAGGTCGTTCAGGGGATCGTACATACAAGGATTTCATGAATAGCAAACCCATTACTTTTAATGGGACCGGAGGGATAATGGCTCTATCACAGTGGATAGAGAAAACTAAAGCAGTTTTTGAGATTTGTTCTTGTCCGGAAGGGAACAAAGTGAAGTTCACTGCCTGTACTTTCTCTGAGAGAGCTCTGACATGGTGGAATGGCCTTGTCAAGTCACTAACACTAGTAGTGGCTAACTCTATGGGCTGGGAGAACCTAAAATAAATGTTACTGCAAGAGTACTGTCCACGGGGCGCATTACAAACGCTCGAGCAAGAACTTTAGGGCCTTACTATGGTAGGCTCGGACATCACGACCTATACCAATAGGTATAGTGATTTGGCAATTCTTTTCCCAGGAATGGTTGCTCAAGAGAGCAAGAAAATCGAAAGATACATCTGGGGACTGTCAACCCAGATTCGAGGAAGTGTAGTAGCTTCCAAACCGGTCACTTTCGATAGCGCCAAACAGTTGGCACAAGCTCTCATTGACCATGGAATCTGTCAAAGCTTTGCAACTGCTGTCCCGGAGCAAACCATAGGAAACAACAACAATAACATCAGTACCAGCAACAACAAGAAGAATTTCTGGAAAAAGAGGAAGGGTCAGTCTTCACAGGAACCTTCCAAGAGGCAACAAACAGTGGCAGTCCATGCCGCTACTACCCCCACTGCTTCTCCTGTTACCCCCGCACCAGTAAAGCAATATGCTGGGAACTTCCCGAAGTGCAGCAAGTGCAATTTCCATCACCACGGAAATTTTCGGGAGATGCACTGCAACAACTGCAACAAGAAAGGACACACTGCCCGTTTCCGTAGAGCACCAGCACAACCGATCACCCAAGTCAAAGGAGTTGGTGTAGGTCAGACATGTTATGGATGCGGTGAAGCTGGGCATTACAAAAGAGACTGTCCTAAGGCAAGGAATGCGGGCGGCACGGGATGAGTGCTGGTAATCGGGCAGAACGAAGCAATAGCTGATCCCACGGTGGTTATGGGTACGTTTCTCCTCAATAACGCTTATGCATTCATACTCTTTGATTGTGGTACGGAAAGGAGTTTCGTGAGTCATAAATTCAAGCACATACTAAAACAGAACCCTAAATCACTCAATAAGATATTCACAGTAGAAATGGCAAATGGTAGAACAGAAAGCACAAATGATATGTACATCGACTGCACACTAACTCTAAACGAACATTCATTTCAAATCGATCTAATGTCGATCACTATAAAGAGCTTTGATGTCTTCATTGGTATGGATTGGTTAAGCCTACACCATGCCGATATTCTTTGTCATGAAAGGGTCGTTCGCCTAAACCTGCCAAGCGGCGAAACTCTTGTCATTTATGGTGACAAACCCAGTACCAATTTACAAATCATCTCTTGCGTCAAAGCCCAGAAATACCTATGTAAGGCGTACCATGCCTTCTTAGCCCACGTGGTGGATAAGGAAAAAGAAACGAAGAGCATCAAAGACATTCTAGAGGTCTGGGATTTTCCCGATATCTTCCCTGAAGATCTCCCAGGAGTCCCACCATAACGAGAAGTCGAGTTCAGAATCGATTTAATTCCTGGATCTACCCCAGTGGCTAAGTCGCCGTATCGTCTGGCGCCAGCTGAGATGCAAGAATTATCCAACCAGTTAAATGAACTGCTCAACAAAGGGTTCATCAGGCCAAGCTTCTCACCTTGGAGAGCACCGGTCTTGTTCGTAAAGAAGAAGGATGGATATTTCCGCATGTGCATTGATTACCAGGAACTTAACAAGCTTACTATCAAGAACCGATACACACTACCACGCATTGACGACTTGTTCGACCAACTCCAAGGAGCAAGTTATTTCTCAAAGATCGACTTAAGATCCGGGTATCACCAACTACGATTCTTGGAAGGAGATGTTCCCAAAACAGCTTTTCGAACTCGTTATGGTCACTACGAGTTTGGAGTGATGCCCTTTGGAATAACAAACGCACCAGCGGAGTTCATGGACTTAATGAACCGAGTGTGTCATTTATTCTTGGACAAATTTGTGATCGTGTTGATAGACGATATACTCATTTTTTCAAAGAATAAAGATGAAAATGGTCAACACCTCCGACAAGTCTTGGAAACGCTAAGAAAAGAGAAGTTATATGCAAAATTCTCCAAGTGCGAATTTTGGATTCGGAAGGTATATTTCCTAGGCCACATGGTTAGCAAAGACGGAATACACGTGGACCCTTCCAAAATCAAAGCAATCGAGAACTGGTCAGCTCCAAGAACCCCAACAAAAATTCGACAATTCTTGGGCCTTGCTGGCTACTACCGTAGATTTATACAAAACTTCTTGAAGATTGCTAAACCACTCACCACCCTGACACAGAAGGGTGTAACTTTCAATTGGGAAGGAAAATAAGACGTTGCATTCCAAACACTGAAGCAAGCACTATGCAGCGCGCCTATATTGTCCTTGCCAGAAGGAACAGAAGACTTCGTGGTCTACTGTGATGCATCTAATCAAGGTCTTGGATGCGTACTAATGCAATGAGGTAAGGTCATCGCTTACGCCTCAAGACAACTCAATACACACGAAGTCAACTACCCTACCCACGATCTTGAACTAGGAGTAGTCATTTTCGCGCTAAAGATCTGGAGACACTATCTTTATGGCACGAAATGCACGATCTTCACCGATCATAAGAGCCTTCAGCACATTCTCAACCAAAAAGAACTCAACATGAGGCAGAGACGATGGGTTGAACTACTGAATGACTACGAATGCAAGATTCGTTATCACCCAGGAAAAGCGAATCTAGTAGTTGATGCTCTTAGTCGGAAAGAATACTCAGGTCGCCGAGTGAAATCCTTAACCATGACGATCCATTCACATCTGTCCACACAAATCAAGGAAGCTCAGAGGGAAGCCTTCAAAACAGAGAACGTGGTAGGTGAAGCCCTAAGAGGAATGGACAAGAATCTTGAAGTCAAGGGTGACGGAGTTCGTTACTTCATGGATCGGATCTGGATACCGAAGTTTGGTGGATTTAGGGACATGGTCATGAACGAGGCGCATAAGACTCGATACTCCGTACATCCAGGTTTAGACAAGATGTATTTAGTGTTGGATATAGTGTCTAAGTCCATAACTTTATTTGGTATGTACTTGATCCGACCCGGCATGGTCCATTTGGGTTGCATGGCATTACAATACTTGGATAGACTAAATGAGAGAATATGGCACTTATGATTATTAATATATTATAAGTTCTAATATATTAATAATAGTGTTATTTAATTACTATTGATCAAGTATAAATCTAGTATTAATTTGGTGATCAAAGTGAGACTAATTAAATAGATAGGGTTGAATATGATAATCATCAATTCTTTTATGGTGGATTAAGGATCCATGGTTTATGGGTGATGGATGTAACCATTTGGAGCTCCATGGATAGTCCATGGGAGTCACAAACCCATGGGTCATGAGAAATGAAGAGTCATGACAATTATGGGTCTTCTTAATGAAACCCTAATTGTGACACCACTATAAAAAGAACCCTTTGGCTAGTAAAATCGGACCGAGGAGGGTTACTAGAGACGGCATAACTGATTTTGAGTGCTATAAGTATTCTCTCAAGTTATTCCAATTTTTGTGGTGTTGTGTGAAGCATTTGAGGCACAACATTTGGGGTGCTAGGCTCACAAAGTGTCAAAGGAATCCAAGCAAGAACAAGGTATGTATTTCTACTAGTTTTTATGTTTCATATATTCCCCATGCCATGCTAGTTAGGAAATAACCTTGAAAAAGAAATTTGCATGTATATAGAGAAAACATAGATTCAAGGTTATTAGGGTTGCATGTACACTTAGGAAGTGTTAGAATGCTCAAAACCCATCAGTGGTATCAGAGACTATGATTGTTTTCTGTATAGTTGATGCAAAACTGCTTGAAAATCGAAAATTCTACATTCTGACGACTGTACTCACCGAGTCCATGAGGAGGACTCGCTGAGTCCGTGAACAAATTCATCCTACTCGCCGAGTAGGATAATGCACTCGGCGAGTAGGATCGAGCTAGGGAGATTTTTCGAGTTTTTATTGCTGGAAATGGATTAGAATCATTATCCCAATCTGTTTTGGACTTGTATAATCTGTTTTTCAAAATGATAATGATTATGTTAATCCATTTTACATGACTTTTAACAATTTCAAAGTATTATATATGTTTATATGATTTCTTGAAATTGCTTGACATGAATATGTGTTCTTATGAGTTTTTAGAAGATCATAGGAATTATGTGTAACCACCATGTGTGTTTAATTCTTAATCTTAATTGTATTGATGGTGTCCATAACTTGTCCTCAAGTTATGGATAACCAAAGGTCACTTCTTTAATTTGTGTTTAAAGAACTAAAGAGGTTTCATAAAATGAAGAGTCTTCATTTTATGAACCATTAAAACTCATAAGTTACAAAATTGAAGAGACTTGGAATAGTTTCAATTCTTGCCCTCAAGTTTTGGAATTTGAAAAGTCTTACACTCTAATACATTAATTCCAAATTAAACCTTATATTTTTAAAAGGTTTAAAAATCAACCCTTATACTATTATTATAATTTTATTATATAGATATGTATAAGAATATGTCGTTCTTACCGTTAGTAGGCCTCATTCACGAAGCCGGTCTATAAGGGGGGTATAAGGTTGTTGCCTATAAAATGGTGACTTAATGGGTGTCCACTCTCACCCACCACTTCCTTGATCGGTGGAGGGTCGTTAGCCGAACGGGTAGGATACGATTTTTAAATTCTCAATAAAAGTATAATGAATTATAAAGTAACTATACATTATAAATTCCCAATCTTAGTTACTTTAGGAAAATATGAAATTTGTGCTAGCCCATAAAATTACACTTTGTACCTTACCAAGTCGTTAGTGGAGCGTGTGTGGTTAACCGGCACACTAACATGGACTAGTAAGAGTGGCAAAGGGTAACTTAACTTTATTATAGATTGGTGGAGCGTATGTGGTTAACCGGCACATCGATTAGGTAATATTGTTAAGGGTACCAAGTCAATTTGTATGATTATTCACACCTTGTTTGTGATCCTCGACATCCCAGTCACAAACTTGAGAGGGCACATTCGAGATTCAAAAATGCCATTGAAAAGTTCAATGTATCTCAAAAGATCTAGGAGTTTCAAAAACCAATAAAACCTAATAATAAAATATTTCGTTCTTATGGTGGAAATTGGTAAATCGTCTTTTACCTACCTTCAAATATTTTATAGTGTGGATTACGGCATCCCTCTTCCACCTATAAATAGTTTGTTGGATCCTAGCCTTAATATTTCATTTGGGTGACTTATTAAGGACTCTTAATCTAATGAAACTTATCTTCCTTCTATTCTAGATGTCTTCCAATAACGTTGCTGGCTCAAACCCTACAGGCTCCTTTTCCCTAATGAACTTGTGTGGTAAGGTCATCTTTGATGGATCCAACTTCAGTGAGTGGATCAGAAACATCAGGATAATTACCCGCTATGAGGACAAAGAATATGTCCTTGACAGGGAGCTTAAGGTTGTTAATGAAGCCACTGCTACTCCAGAAGAGCTTGCGGAGTTCATTGCACATGAGAAGGATGCCACCAAGGTGTCCTACATCATGATGGCCACAATGACTCCGGAACTCCAAAAATCTTATGAAGATTTCTACCCCTATGAGATGCACCTAGATCTGATGGAAAGGTACCATCAGAACGCGCGTCAAGAGAGGTATGAAATCATTTCCTCCATGATAACCGCAAGGATGAAGGATGGTGAACCCATCACCGGTCACTTGTAGAAGATGCGGAGGTTTGTTGACCGGTTGCTAAAGCTCAATGTTGACTTCCCTGAGGAATTGGCGATTGACATCATTCTCTATTCCTTACCTTCAAGTTATGATCAGTTTCGTATGACTTATCATATGAATAAGGAGGAAGTCACACTTAGCAAACTTCAAGGACTCTTAAGGACAGCTGAAAATGGCCTTAAGGGTAAAGCGGTTGCTACTTCTGCTCCTTCAACATCCCCTGTTCTTGCAATTGGGCAAGGGAAGGGTAAGAAGAGGAAAAGCCCTTCGAATGGTACCAAGGGTAAGACTCTCGATGGTTCCTCTTCAAGTGGGACAAACAAAGGTCCCATTACTCCTTCGAACCCAAAGGAAGCACAGTGCTTCTATTGCCAAGATAAGGGACACTTCAAGCGAAGCTGCGCCAAATATATGCAAGATGTAAAGGATGGGAAGGTTAAACCTACCCATGCAGGTATTTACACAATATTGTCTAACAACTCATCTAATGCTAATTCTTGGGTGCTTGATACAGGGTGTGGTATTCACATTTGTACTGATTTGTAGGCACTAAGAAGAAGTGAGTAAGTAGAGCACGGGAAGATAAACTTAGTCATGGGCAACAGGAAAGCATCACCTGTTACCAAGATAGGAGTTTATTCTCTATTGCTTAATAATTGTTTAATGTTAGATTTGAATAAGTGTTGTTACTCGCCCGAAATGGCGAGATATATTATTTCTTTTCATGGCTTGTACAAACAAGGTTTTACATTTTCATTTGATAATAAAAATGGTGCTATTAATGTTTATTACAATGATGTATTTTACATTAAAGCAATACCTTGTGATGGTGTATATGAAGTCGTGAATGTTGTAGACAATCTAGGAAATAATGTGTTGTATATTGATTCTTCTGATAGCTTGGATAAAGCATCCTTGTGGCATTGTCGTCTTGGACATGTTAACAAGAAGCGCATAGGCCAACTCCAAAAGGCTGGGGTCTTGGAATCCTTTGACCTCAAGTCAGATGATAGTTGCGAGTCTTGTTTACTTGGAAAAATGACAAAGTCACCCTTCACAGGTACTTGTGATAGGGGTGAAGGTTTGTTGGACCTTGTACACACGGATGTGTGTGGGCCCTTCAGAGTTGCTAATCGTTATTATGTGACTTTTACTAATGATTACAGTAGATATGGATATATTTACTTAACCTAGCATAAGTTGGAAATCTTTGAAAAGTTCAAAGAGTTTAAGCAGGAAGTTGAGAATCAATTGGGCAGGAACATCAAGATGCTCCGATCCGATCGGGGAGGAGAGTATCTTAGCTTTCAGTTCCTTGACTATCTTAAGGAATGTGGGATTGTCTCACAATTGACACATCACAGGACACCACAGTTGAATGGTGTGGCTGAGAGGCGCAATCGAACCCTGTTGGATATGGTTCGTTCCATGATGAGTCGAGCTTCGTTACCAATCTCTTTCTGGGGGTATGCCTTAGAGACTGCCGCCCATATCCTTAATCTAGTCCCTACTAAAAAGGTTGCCAAAACACCTCACGAGATGTGGACTGGGAAAGTGCCCAATTTGGACCACATCAAGATTTGGGGTTGTGAAGCTTTTGTGAGGCGTGAGACTCATGACAAGCTTGAGCCCCGAAGCGAGAGGTGTATTTTCATCGGCTACCCACAGAGATCCTTTGGTTACCTCTTCTACAGACCCAGTGATAATGTGTTCTTTGTAGCAAGAAGAGGAGTCTTTCGTGAGAGAGAATTCATAAGACAAGGGGACAGCGGGAGGCAAATTGACCTTGAAGAACTTCAAGAGTCAAGTGGTGAAGGAACCTCTAATACTGTCAGCCAACCTGAGAAGGAAGCTCTTGTTGAGCCGATAGATAAGTCTGTACCTCCAAGACGTTCCACTAGGGTGAGGAACACACCTGATTTTTATTATGGTTATCATATCACCACTGAAGGTGATACATTTATGAGTGATAGTATGCTGATAGATTTGGATGAACCTAATAATTATAAGGAAGCCATGGCAGACCCTGAGTCTGCGAAATGGAAGGAGGCTATGGACAGCGAGATTCGGTCCATATATGACAATCAAGTTTGGAACTTGGTTGACAATGTACCAGGTCGTAAGACAGTTGGGTGCAAATGGATCTTCAAGAAGAAGACCGACATGGATGGGAAAGTACACACTTATAATGCGCGACTGGTTGCGAAGGGCTTTACTCAAACTCCGGGAGTTAACTATGATGAGACATTCTCACCAGTGGCTAAGATTAAGTCTATTAGAGTGTTGTTAGCCATAGCTTCATTTTATGACTATGAAATATGGTAAATGGATGTTAAAACCGCTTTCCTTAATGGGAAGTTGGCTGAGGATGTTTACATAGATCAGCCAGAGGGTTTTGTCAAACCAAAATACCCTAATAGAGTGTGTAAGCTTGAAAAATCCATTTATGGATTGAAACAAGCATCTCGCAGGTGGAATCTTTGCTTTGATGAGAAAGTCAAAGAGTTTGGCTTTTCTAGGAGTGAGGATGAGTCTTGTGTATATGTCAGGGCTAGTGGGAGCATAGTTAGCTTCTTGGTGTTGTATGTGGATGACATACTTCTCATAGGAAACGACATCCCAACTTTGCAGGAGGTTAAGGCCTGGCTTGGGAAGTGTTTTGCTATGAAGGACCTTGGGGAAGCTGCCTATATCCTAGGGATAAGGATATTGAGAGATAGGAGTAAGAGACTAATTGAACTTAGTCAAAGTACTTATGTGGATAAGGTACTGAAGAGGTTCAGTATGCAAGATTCCAAGAAAGGAGAGTTACCAATCCAGAGTTATGCCAAGATAAGTAAGACTCAGAGTCCGAGCACAGAGGCTGAGATAGCTGAAATGAGTCAGATACCATATGCTTCTGCTGTGGGCTCGATCATGTATGCTATGACTTGTACTCGCCCTGATGTGGCCTTTGCTTTGAGCATGGTCAGTAGATATCAAGGGAACCCTGGCAAGGCACACTAGACAGCGGTAAAGAACATTCTCAAGTATTTGCGGAGGACTAAGGACTGGGTCCTTACCCTCGGAGGCAGTGATGACTTGAGAGTGGAAGGATATAGTCATGCTAGCTTTCAAACTGATAGGGATAATTTTCGCTCTTAGTCAGGCTGGGTCTTTATCCTAAATGGAGGAGCCATTACTTGGAAAAGTTCCAAGCAGGAGACAGTAGCTGATTCGACTTGTGAATCAGCGTACATAGCAGCAAGCGAGGCAGCAAAAGAGGCGATATGGCTAAAGAACTTCATTGGAGACCTTGGAGTTGTACCAGCTATAAAGGAGCCAATAGAAATTTTCTATGACAGTGAAAGTGCGGTTGCTTTGGCGAAGGAACCAAGAGATCACGAAAGATCTAGGCACATTGACAGAAAATACCATTTCATCAGACATAGAATACAAGAAGGACTCCTCGTGGCAAAGAGGGTATGATCAGATGAGAACCCGATAGATCCCTTCACAAAGGGACTGAGCAGGGTTAAGCATTTAAAGCATGCAAGGCGCATTGGGCTGAAAGATGATATTAGTTTCAATAATTAGATTCCTGAAACTTGTAAAATGTAATTGACATTTGATGATAAATAAAAGTTGTTATTTATTTATGAGTAAGGTGTTACTATCTTGTGTTAATTGTTTACTATGTTTCAATTTTGCATGTTTTTACTTCCAAAATAATTATGTTATGGTATATATCATATTATTCAAACCATCCACAGTCAGTCAAACTTTGGAAGTAAGTATTGATTTAAGACTGTCATGAATTTGGCTTGTACGATTTGTCTAAAGTGCTTTGGACAATGCAGTGGTTGCTACAACATTCATGAGTACTCATAAGGGCTGAGTATTGGATTCAACCCACGCTCACTTGTATCACTTCATGGAATTTATCTCGAGTGATCGTGAGACAGTAATATCATATAAATCTTCAAACCTAGAGATATGAGTTATTGACTATGAGTTGGTTATTTATTGATTGTACGAAAACGCATTGGTAACTCGATGTTATAAAACGTGCCTTTGTGAGTAATTCAAGAAGTAGTTAGTACAAGCATATCAGTCGAAGTTTATCTGTTCCTTCTAGAAATAGAAGCGATATCTGGGCCCCTCGATGATTTGGTTTGTAACAGCCCGGAACCTCAGGTATTATTAAAATTATGTTTTTGGGGTGATTTAAGGGGGGACTCGGCGAGTTGGTGCCTAGACTCGCCGAGTAGGATCGCGGACTTGGTCGCGGGTCCGCGACTGGACTCGACGAGTCCAGATATGGACTCGGCGAGTCGACGCTGTTCAGCAGAAACCCTAACCGTTCAAGGTTGGGACGTATAAAAGGGGTCCATTGGCCGTCATTGTTCGTTTTTGCCTTCTGAGAAGAACCCTAAATCGATTAAGTGCAGCAGGAGCAAGGTGTTGGATTAATGTCTAAGTCCATAACTATAATTGGTAAGACTTGACCCGACCCGGCATGGTCCATTTGGGTTGCATACCATCATGCACTTGGATAGACTATAATGAGAGAAATAAGACACTTATGGTTATTAATATATTATAAGTTCTAGTATATTAATAATAAGAATAATAAGATTATTTAATTAGTATTGATCAAGAATTAATCTAGGATTAATTAAGTGATCAAAAGAAGACTAATTAAATATATGGGTTGATTGTGTAAATCATCCATACTTATATAGTGGGCTAATGCTCCATGGATAATCAAGTTGGGCTAAAACCCATAGGATGGTCCATGGGTGCTCCATGGTGTATTTGAACCCATGGATCCAAGGAAATGGAAAGTCATGACAATTAAGGATTTACCCTAATTGTAACACTATATAATGATCTTATTCTTGACAAAAATCGGCCACTAGAGAGTGTAACAAAGGGCTAGCCGATTTCATGAAGTGTAGGACTCTCTCAAGTTATTCTAAGAGTTTTGATGATTGTGATTCCATTTGAGGCTTCCACACTATTGGGGCTAGGCACTCAAGCTTCATGAGGACTTTCTACATCAAAGAGGTATGTATTCTATCTTGTTATATTCATGTTTTTGTATGATAGATTAGGATGATACCTTGGATATTCTTATTTGCATGTATAATAGAGAAAACATAGATCCAAGGTATTTAGGGTTGCATGTACACTTAGGAGTGTTAGAATGCTCAAAAACCCAACAGTGGTATCAGAGCCTAGGCTTGTTTTCTTGTTATACTTGCAAAAGAAGCTGGAAAATCGAGTTTTGATGCTGTCTGCCCAGCAGACTCGCCGAGTCCATGAATGGACTCGCCGAGTCCAAGGCAAAATGCATCCAACTCGCCGAGTTGGTTCGTGCACTCGACGAGTTAGACCCCCAGACAGCATAAACTCGACTGTTTTGGCTAGAAATGGACTAGGAACATTACCCTAAGTTGTTTTTGAACTTATAAACTTGTTTTTTAATGTGGTAATGTTCATGCTAATCCATTTTCAAAGATAATTGTCAATAGATTCATGTTTTGTATTAGTTTAAGGTTTAGACTAATTACATGAAGAAGTTTGATATGAATTATCTTGTTCTTATGAGTTGCTTAGATTAATAGAAAAGTTAATTGAAATAGTTGTTTTCAATCCATTTTAATCTAAGAGTTGAGTACAAAATGTGTTTGTGTAACTTGTCCTCAAGTTACATGAAGAGTCACATTAAGGACTCATAAAACTCATAAAAGTTGGTAATGGTTACAAAATGAAGAGTCTTGTGTCATTGAATTTTTTTTTTTATGACTCCATAACTTGTCCTCAAGTTATGGAAATTCAAGAGTCACTTCATTAATAAATAAATAAATAAATAAAGTGTAACCTTAATTAATTCCATAAGTTATAAAAATAAAGAAAAGATTAATTCTTTTATTAGTTTAAAGTCTTCCATAAGTTATGGAACTTGAAGAGTTTTTGGATTAAAACTACTTTAAACACATAAGTTATGGAATTGATTAGTTTTGAATAGTTTCAAAACTTGCCCTCAAGTTTTGGAATTTGAAAAGTTTTCACTTATGAATACTTTAATTCCAAGTTAGCCCTTAGAATTTTAAAAAAGGTTAAAATTCAACACTTATACTATTTATAACATTAATGGTTAATTATTATATATATGTATAAGAACAAGTCGTTTTACCGTTAGTAGGCCTCATTCACGAAGCCGGTCTATAAGGTGGGTATAAGGTTGTTGCCTATAAAATGGCGACTTAATGGGTGTCTACTCTCACCCACCGCTTGCTTGACTGGTGGAGGGACGTTAGCCGAACGGGTAGGACAATGACTTTAAATTCTCCCTTCATTAAAAGTATTAATGATAAATACTAAAGTAACTAAAATCTTAAAAATTCCCAATCTTAGTTACTTTAGGAAAAATGTGAATTTGGTGCTAACCCATGGAATTCACACTTTGTACCTTACCAAGTCGTTGGTGGAGCGTGTGTGGTTAACCGGCACACTAACTTGGACTAGTAAGGACCACGAAGGGTGACTTAATGTTTGTCATAGATCAATGGAGCGTGTGTGGTTAACCGGCACATTGATTAGGTGATAATATTAAGGATACCAAGTGAATTGGTATGGTTATTCACACCTTGTTTTGTGATCCTCGGCATCCCAGTCACAAAATTTGAGAGGGCACACTCGAGATTGAAACATGCCATTGAAAAGTTCAATGAATCTCAAAAGATCTAGGAATTTCAAATCCAATTAAAACCTAATAAATTATTTCGTTTTTCATGGTGGAAATTGGTGAATCGTCATTCGCCTACCTTCAAATATTTTATAGCTTGGATTACGGCATCCCTCTTCTAAGTTATAAAATAGTTTGTTGGGTCCTAGCCTTAATATTTCATATTGGGTGTCATATTAAGGACTTTAAATCAACTATCTTGAATATCTCCCAAAACATGTCTGGTTTAGACATTTATGATCTTCCCAAATCTCTTGAAGATGATGTTCCTCAACATCATGCTTCACTTCCTTTATCTCCTCCAATTATTCTCCCTCACCCACAAGTTCTTGAAAAGTTTAAAGTCACTCAAGCCCTATTGGCAAGTTAAGGTCTTGGTGTGGTCACATCTTGGAGATGTAGTCACATATTGACAAGACGGGAGAGTTGGGTGTCAAAGTCTCGTGAAAGTTGGATGTTCAATCACTTTCTTAGTAACATAGCGGGTCACTTTGGGACTACTATGAGACAGACTATGACACGAGCCTTAATGATCTTATCTATTTGTTTTGTGCTGTGGAATCAGCAATGATTTGGAACACTAGTAAAGCAAATTTTGTTAGAAGATCAACTTCGCAAACCTTAAATGGACATTGGCAATGGTAGCATTGGATATCTAGAAAAGCATTTCTCTTCCCAATGGAAAGGGATCGGCCATAGTCAACTCGGTTGACCAAATGGTAAAGAGAAAGGCTAAGTCTGAAATAGTCTCATGTGCCATTATCAAAGGGTCTCCATATGTTTATATTGCCAAAGAAAGGGGCATTGGTTGCGAAGCTGCCCTATTTACCTGAAAGGTCATAAGGTTGATCAAGTCAAGAGGTTTGACTCTACTTCGGGTAAAATACACTGTATAACTCTGTTAAGTTCCTATTTGGAGATTCTTATTACATAATGTGAATGGGTCACATGCTGATGTCTTTTAAGAATCAAAGAAAAGATAGGAAGCTTAAAGTAAGTATATGCTGATTCTGATTGCGAAGATGGGTTTCGATCGCATGGTTCGGTAATCAGAATTTTGAGCTGTTGCTTAAGAGTTATAATATATTGCTTGTGAATAGATAACAACAAGGTTTTCATGTGGATTGTAAGGATAAGTTTTTCCGCAAAGTTTTAAAATAAAAGAAAAAAAAGGTTTTAATTTTATTTATTTTAAAAATATCCTTACAATGGCATCGGTGGAAAATTGTTGCTTATATGTTTCCAGTAATAGCAATATTGGAAAGTGGATTTGATTCTTTCATTTGTGGTAGTGTCTGAATTTACCAAATGAAGAAAGTTTTTCATCACCCAAGTTTCAATTGGACAGAAACTTGGAATCATACAAGTTGTATTGTATGATGAATGAGAATTTTCATCTTTGAAAAATTAAGACTAATTCTTTGATCACATGTATATGTGAGTCAATTGAAGGACTAAGGAATTAGGTACACTGGGTGTGCGCTGGTCAAGGTCCACCACAAAGATTGATTTGTCATGATTTACTAAAGATTAGTAAATATGATCATACTTATAAGGTTAAGTATAATTTTGTAACATTGGAAAACGAATAAGAAGAATCAAATTAGGCAGAAAGATAAAAGTTTCTCAAATCTGAAAGGATGGGAGAGTACTTTAGTATCAGCTTTGTGATCATCTTAATGATTAAGAAACCATATCAAAATTTGTTCTCTAAGAAAGTCTTAGTGCATTCTTATGACTAAGAAGAAGGGATCTTGAAATTGTTGAAATGGTTAAATCAAGAAGATGAATCATACTTCGTTCCAATACAAGTCTTGGAGTCATACTCCAAGATTGTAATTTGAGTGACATGTCTTAAAGAAGGTTTAAAACACTTATCAAATGTAAGAGTAAAATGTTTTCTACTCTTGTACATTTGAGATTGGTAAGTTGTGATGTCTTGGATGAGACAAAGACCAACTAAGACCAATTGTGTGAAGTGTTAGTCTTGATAAGAATCCGCACTATCCCTTGAATATTTGTTTTATCAAGGAATGGTTCTTGACTAGGAAAACTTATATGTCAAGGGGACAGTGGGAGCCTTAAAGATCCTGAAAGAGTTTCAAGATTTAATCAAGAGTAAAACCTGTAATTTATCACTAGCACACGACTTAAGGTTTTCAACCTATCGTGTTGACATAATTCTTATTTCTGTACCTACTTCAAATAAGTTGAATTTACATGTGAGTTATCAGAGTTCAACTTGGAAGCATTGGTGGGCCTTGTGTTACCAAGGTGACAAGAAACTAAGATTGAATAAGTTTAATCCATGTAGGGCTGAATTTGTCACTAACCTTATCTTGTGATTATGGTTTTGACAAATTCGCATGGATAGGAACTCATACACTATTAAATCTAAGTGTCATAAGGTTTCTCTCCGATTCATGAAAATGATGGTGAGGAAATGCTTTCACTAAATAGATTTTAAGTAGATATCAATTGTGTCATTTGCATTTTCAAAAGTCATTAGTGGAGCGCGTGTGGTTAACCGGCACACTAACATGGACTTGTGAGAAATGGCAAATGCCTAAGCAATTGAGACTATGATTACGGCATCCCTTTTCATAGTTCTGAAAATTGTTTAGACACACATGTGAGCTATCTAAGAAAGGGTGTATGAATCTAAATTTCAGAAGTCCAACAGATTTCTGGAAATGTGTCAGAGCTAGTGGGAGCATAAGTGTTATGCTGATAATCATCATGTTAGTGGGAGCATGACTATTATGATTAGTATTGCAAGCTAGCAATGTTAATTATAGAAAACAAAGTTTCAATCCGTGAAGTTGCAGGGGTTGAAAAGTTGTTTTGCTATAATTAAGGGAGAGGAACTTATACTTCATGTCAATTCTAAAGCTTAGATTGAGATTTTAATCATCTTTAGTCAAGAATATATGTGAATTTTGTGTTGGAATGGTTCAACTTGAAGAAATTCTATATATATTGCATTTTCAAAATTCGATTATGATTACGGCATCCCTCTTCATAGTTAAATTTTGAAAACATGGCAAATAAAAAATATTGTAGCAAAAGACTGGTCTAGTGTCATGTCTTTATGTCAAACATCATGAATAGTATCCCATATGCTTCGGATATAGGATCGATTTCATGTGCTATAATATTCATCCTTTCTAAATTTTCCAAATGCTTAAGGCATTTAGAAGGGAAAAGTCTAGAACTGGATATGACTAAAGTGATTAAGCAATTGTCGAGGACAATCTGAGGTTCGCCAAAGATTGGTTGCTCAGGGACATTTGGAAGTCTAGTGTTAATTTTGGTAGGACCATATCGACATTTTCTGAAAAGAGGTAACTCTTGTTCGGAAGTGATAGTCAAATAGGACTATGGAAATGTCTCCATAGGTGGAAGTGATTCAATCTATGTAAGATTAGGAAACTTAATGCAAAAAGGATGTTCCCAAGGAGCTGATCTCCTTTGGAATGCTCTGTAATGGTTGTTGTCAAGTCTTTCTGACTTTGTGCATAATCATTACAAGAGGATCAATGCATATAAGTTTAGAATCTAACAGATTTCAGTAAATGACATAAATTTGGAATTCTTGCATTTACAATAAGGATTTAGGATTGTGAAATGAGTATCATTGGAATCATGTTCAATTGATCTACATCACAATGTAAGGATCATAGACAAACATAGTGTGCATACTTGGGGTATGGCATAACTATTGTTTAGAAAAACAAAGTGTACATGCTAGGAGCATGGGACGACTGTTGTTTTTATTCGAGTCTTAAGTTGATTATTTGAAACATTGAATAATGTGTAATCAATATGGTGATAAATAAAAAGTGGTTTTATTTATATTCAAAAGGGTTCTGAGACCATATTAGATTCGATTATTATTGTATTTCACTTTGCATGTTTTGACTTCCAAAATAGCTAGGTTATTCTTTCCGGATGACTAAGTTATTTAAACACTCCACAGTCGTTCATATGTTGGAAGTAGGTATGAATCAAGACTGTCATGAATCGGGTTTGTAGATGGCTAAATGAGTTTAGTCATGGCAATGGTTGCTACAACATTCATGAGTACTCATAAGTTATGAGTATTGGAATAAACCCACGCTCACTTGTATCACTTCATGGAATTTATCTCGAGTGATCGTGAGACGATAATATCATATAAATCTTCAAACCTAGAGATATGAGTTGTTACCTATGAGTTGGTTGTGCATTGATTGCACGTAAACGCATCAGTAACTTGATGTTATAAAACGTGCCTTTGTGTACAATTCAACAAGTAGTAGAACAAGCATATGAGTCGAAGTTTATCTGTTCCTTCTAGAAATAGAAGCGATATCTGGGCCCCTCGATGATTTTGTTGTGACCTATGTACCGGCCGGTCAGAACTGAATTGATGTGTTCGATTAAGTTCTTTGTCAAACAAATCGAAAATCGGGAAACAAACTGCTGGACAATAAGTACGACGTTGTTCCATGTATTTGTCCGGCTGATATCATGAGAACAGAGGATTATATGATCCCTTATCTAAAATGGACAAGTCATTGACAAGATCAGAGTTCATCTACAAGGTCAGAGTTCGACAGAAGCTTTTGAGAGCTACGATTGTCGGTTGGTTCCTGAAGTCATACGCAATAATAGTTTTAGACTTATCCAAGTGGGAGACTGTTGGATTAATGTCTAAGTCCATAACTATAATTGGTAAGACTTGACCCGACCCGGCATGGTCCATTTGGGTTGCATACCATCATGCACTTGGATAGACTATAATGAGAGAAATAAGACACTTATGGTTATTAATATATTATAAGTTCTAGTATATTAATAATAAGAATAATAAGATTATTTAATTAGTATTGATCAAGAATTAATCTAGGATTAATTAAGTGATCAAAAGAAGACTAATTAAATATATGGGTTGATTGTGTAAATCATCCATACTTATATAGTGGGCTAATGCTCCATGGATAATCAAGTTGGGCTAAAACCCATAGGATGGTCCATGGGTGCTCCATGGTGTATTTGAACCCATGGATCCAAGGAAATGGAAAGTCATGACAATTAAGGATTTACCCTAATTGTAACACTATATAATGATCTTATTCTTGACAAAAATCGGCCACTAGAGAGTGTAACAAAGGGCTAGCCGATTTCATGAAGTGTAGGACTCTCTCAAGTTATTCTAAGAGTTTTGATGATTGTGATTCCATTTGAGGCTTCCACACTATTGGGGCTAGGCACTCAAGCTTCATGAGGACTTTCTACATCAAAGAGGTATGTATTCTATCTTGTTATATTCATGTTTTTGTATGATAGATTAGGATGATACCTTGGATATTCTTATTTGCATGTATAATAGAGAAAACATAGATCCAAGGTATTTAGGGTTGCATGTACACTTAGGAGTGTTAGAATGCTCAAAAACCCAACACAAGGATCTTAGGCCATTATTGGTTAGAGAAGAGTGGGTGTGCAAGGAAGAGGGAGGATTGGCTAAAAGAGCAGCAAGGGGGTCACATTCTGAGGTTGGGAATACAGAGAACACATCATCCAGGTAAGAATTCGTGTGCTCTGTTATTTTGATGTAATTATGAAATTAGGGTTTATAGAACCCATTTGGTGATTTGATGAAGTAATGCCTTGTTACCCCACGGTTATAGTCTTGTATTAGGACCTTTATAAGTCCAGAAGGTCCCATGCATGTGTACTTCGGGACGAGACATATCCCAGGAAGCAGTTACTCGTCTGCATGGCATGGACTCGCCGAGTTGTTCTTCAGACTCGGCGAGTAGCTTGAAGATGTGCTGGGACTCGCCGAGTTGTTCATCAGACTCGGCGAGTGGAGTCGGGGTGGCCCCGCGATTCTTCCACGAGGACCTCGTCGAGTCCAGAGGTATGCTCGACGAGTAGAAAGGGAATATTCAGGAATCTGTGAGGACGACTAGACTCGCCGAGTCGCCATGGTACTCGCCGAGTCCAGTCGAGTTGACCGTTGACCGTTGACCAGAGTTGACCTAAGTCTGACTTCTTAGGGATAGTCACACTTAGATGATATAAGTGTTAATGAGTTATGTAATGTTATAGGAGGATTGTAGCTCGTTGGTTGGTGCGCGAGTGATTTCAGGAGTTGCTAGCTTTCAGCATTTTCGAGGTGAGTCTTCTCACTACACTGTACCCGGAAGGGTTTGATTGTGTGACCGGAAGGTCGATTATGTTATGTGATATGTATGCTATATGTGGTAAGCTAAGTGTTATATGGATATGTATGCTGTATGTGGTAAGTTAAGTGTTATATGTGCTATGTATGATATGTGGGCCGGAAGGCAATATGTTATGGGCCGGAAGGCGATTATGCTATGGGCCGGAAGGCGTTGTACTGAGGACCAGAAGGTCAGGGCCTGGAAAGGCGTATGTGTGTAAGTGTATATTGGGGAACTCACTAAGCATTTATGCTTACAGTTGTTGTGTGTGTATGTATTTCAGGTACTAGCGAGGACCGTGGGAAGGCGCCGGCATGATCGATACACACTGGAGATTGTTTTAGGATCTTGGGAGTTGAATAATTGTATTGATCGAATAACTAAACTATTTATGCCTTGTTTCTAATGGAAAATATTATGTTTTAAAAATGAAAAATTTGTTTGAAAATTTGAGTTGTTACAATTGGTATCAGAGCCTTGGTTTGAGGGATTCGGGTGCACCTTCGGGGGTAACTGAACTCAAACTGAGGATTTGAAGGAAACTTTTCAAATAAAGGCATAAACTTTTGTAAATGGTTTTCGGGTAAGCAAGAAAGAAGCAGTGTGTACGATCAGTCAGCGCCCGAACGGTAAAAGATCCCCAAAATACCTTACAATATTATATGATATGAATTGTTATGCATGCTAGAAGACTAGGTATTCATGATAGGACTAGAGTGGCCTGATTTGTGATGCCTTGGTCTAGGGAAGTTGCCTATATGCGATGCTTTGCTAGTATGCGGGTAGCTTGAGCGTATCAGAAGTAGAGTACTCACTATCTGGAGTTTGGGGAGGAGGATTTGGGATGAACATTGATGCGGTGTGGTCGGTAGTATTGGGCCCGTACTACCGAGGACACCGGGTCAGTGGGAGGCCCAAGTAAGAATCCCTGGATATCTGGGTCTGAGTAGGGTTGCGTGTCGAGTACGATTATGCTCGGTAGAATCTCTGATAGTTTTATGTTGTATTTCAGAGATATCATGGTTAGACCGCGGCATGGGGCGAGTACGAGCGGTGTGAGTGACGAGGATATTCGTCAGATGATCCACGAGGAGGTGGCGGCGGCGATCCGGGCCGAGATCCCGGAGATGTTTGGGTCTATCAAGACCACCCTTATGGAGACGTTCGACGAGCGGTACGCCGCATTGACTGAGGCTGCAACCGCTGCAGCTACCGCCGCTGTGGCCGCTGCTAGGCCACAGGGGGGTGATTCATTGCTGTTCCGAGAGTTCAGCAACACGAAGCCACCAGAGTTCGACGGGACGCAGGATCCGATTGCTGCGATGAGGTGGATCGCAGATATAGAGGGGTGCTTCTACACTTGTTCATGCCCGGAGCACCTGAGGGTACGGTTCGCTTTGAACCAGCTCCGTCTGGGAGCCAAGGACTGGTGGAAGTTCGTGACGGCGAACTTCACTTTAGCAGAGACTGCGGCAGTGACATGGGAGGGGTTCACTACCATGTTCAGGGATGAGTACGTTCCCCCGGTGGAGCGGGAACGATTGGTTCAGGAGTTCTTAGCCCTCAAGCAGGGTACTGATTCGGTGGCGGCGATCACGCGGAAGTTCCACGAGAGGGCGATGTTTTGCCCTGAGCTAGTGGCCACAGAGCAGGCTCGGATGAGCCGGTACTTGGGTGTTCTGAGGAGGGGGATCCGGGAATTTGTGTCAAACTCCACTTACCATACTTTTGCTGAGCTTCAGGCGAATGCCAGGAAGCGTGAGATCGAGTTAGAGACTCAGGCCAGGGAGGAGGCCGAGTCTCAGCAGGCAGACCGGCGACCGGCTCAGTCTCAGCCGGCAGCTAAGCGGATCAAGTCCGCCGATTCGAGGACGGGAGGTTCGAAGAACCGCACTTGCGTAAAGTGCGGTAAGGGTCATGATGGGGCGTGTCGAGCCGGTGCTTGCTACAAGTGTGGCAAGGAGGGACACATTGCTAGGGAGTGTCCCAAGGGATTTATGGTTTGCTTTCATTGCAACCAGACCGGCCATCGGAAGGCCGAGTGCCCTCAGCTTCGTCAGGGATCTGCACCTGTTGCCAGGACTACTGAGACTCGACCGGTGAAGGTCGAGGCCCCGAGGGCTCGTGGGAGAGCCTTTCAGCTGACTGCGGAGGAGGTCCGCGCTGCGCCCGATGTTGTGGCAGGTATGTTTTAATTCATGTACTTATTTTAATGTCAAGATGTTATGCTTATGTTATTATATGCGTAGGTACTTTTCTTGTGAACTCTGTGCCTGCCTTAGTGTTATTTGACTCGGGTGCGAGTAGGTCCTTTGTGTCCTTAGCCTTTAGTCAGCATATTGGTGTTAGTCGTGAGTCGTTGAGCCGACCTTTGAGAGTCTCTATAGCTGACGAGAAGGTGATTTGTGCTGCGGAGGTTCTTCGGGGATGTGTACTAGAGATTTTCGGGGTTGGATTCCCGATTGACCTGATTCCTATCGCGATGGGGGATGTCTGTGTCATCGTGGGCATGGACTGGCTGAGCCGGTTCGGCGCTGTTATCGACTGTGAGCGTCAGTTGGTGACTATACGAGACCCTAGAGGGGGAGTTCTTTCGGTGTACGGCGAGGGTACCCGTGCGGGATCAGCTTTTTGTTCGGCCGCTAGGGCGAGGCAGTGTCTACGGCAGGGCTGTAAAGGTTTTGTGGCGTATATGATGGATACGCGGGAGGTTTCCGAGAAACCGAAGTCAGTTGAGGAAGTTCCGGTGGTGCGTGAATTTTCGGATGTCTTTCCCGAGGAGTTGCCGGGAGTACCGCCTGTGAGGCAAGTAGAGTTTAGTATTGATCTGGTTCCGGGGGCAGCACCTATTGCTAAAGTGCCCTATCGTCTTGCACCTCCAGAGATGCAAGAGTTGTCCTCGCAACTCCATGAGTTGTTGGGGAAGGGATTCATTCGGCCGAGCAGCTCGCCATGGGGAGCACCTATTTTGTTCGTCAAGAAGAAGGATGGTTCACACCGGATGTGCATTGATTACCGGGAGTTGAACAAGCTAACGGTCAAGAACCGTTACCCGTTGCCGAGGATCGATGATCTATTCGATCAGTTGCAGGGAGCATCTTGGTTTTCCAAGATCGATCTGAGGTCGGGTTACCATCAGGTGAGAGTACGGGATGAAGACGTCCAGAAGACAGCGTTTAGGACGCGATACGGGCATTATGAGTTTGTGGTGATGCCTTTTGGACTCACCAATGCCCCGGCTGTGTTCATGGATCTCATGAACAGGGTATGCAGGCCGATGTTGGATCGGTCAGTGATCGTATTTATCGACGACATTCTGGTGTATTCGAGATCGAGAGAGCAGCATGAGGCACATTTGAGGGAGGTCCTTGAGGTATTGAGGTCGGAGAAGCTTTATGCAAAGTTCTCCAAATGTGAATTCTGGTTGCGGGAGGTCCAGTTTCTAGGACATGTGGTTAATCAGAAAGGGATATTGGTCGACCCGGCCAAGGTTGAGGCGGTGATGAGTTGGGAGGTGCCGAAGTCACCCTCTGAGATCAGAAGTTTCCTTGGGTTGGCAGGGTATTATCGGAGATTTATCAAGGATTTCTCCAAGATTGCAGTGCCACTCACCAGATTGACCCGGAAGGGTGTTACGTTCTCATGGGGGCCCGAGCAGCAGACCTCCTTTGAGACACTTCGCCAGAGATTGTGCGAAGCCCCGGTTTTAGCTCTCCCAGAAGGGATGGAAGATTTCGTGGTATATTGCGACGCATCGATTTCGGGATTGGGTGCAGTGTTGATGCAGAGGGGTCATGTGATAGCTTATGCATCGAGGCAGCTGAAGCCTCATGAGGCGAGATATCCCACGCATGATTTAGAGCTGGGGGCAGTAGTGTTCGCTCTCAAGATTTGGCGCCACTACTTGTATGGGGTTCGATGTACGATATACACGGACCATAAGAGTTTGAAGTATTTGATGGATCAACCCAACCTAAATATGCGTCAGAGGAGGTGGTTGGATGTGGTCAAGGATTATGATTGTGAGATCCTGTACCACCCAGGCAAGGCTAACGTGGTAGCCGATGCATTGAGCCGCAGGGCGGAGATCACTCCATTGCGAGATGTGTGCTTGAGATTGACCGTGATGACTCCTGTATTGGACGTTATTTGTAGGGCACAGGCTGAGGCTGTGCGGCCAGAAATGCAGAAGAAGGAGCGGGTTGTGGGGTTAGTCTCAGAGTTTGTCAAGGATGGTCGAGGCCTTATGACGTTTCGGGGTCGGATTTGGGTGCCGTTCGTGGGCGGTACGCGTGTTACGTTGATGGAAGAGGCTCATAAATCGAAATTCTCGATCCATCCCGGTGCTACAAAGATGTATTTGGATCTAAGGAAGGAATATTGGTGGCCCTGTATGAAGAGGGACGTGGCATGGTTTGTTGAGAGGTGCTTGACCTGCCGTAGGGTTAAGGCTGAGCACCAGAGACCGCATGGCAAGTTACAGCCATTGGAGATCCCCGAGTGGAAGTGGGAGCAGATTACTATGGATTTTATCACCAAATTGCCGAGGACTGCTAGGGGAGTTGACGCAATTTGGGTGATCGTGGATAGGTTGACAAAGAGTGCACACTTCCTTGCCATCAGTGAGAGTTCTTCGGCGGAGAAATTGGCGGAGATATACGTTAGAGAGGTGGTGTCTCGGCACGGGGTGCCGATCTCGATTGTGTCAGACCGTGATGTGCGCTTTACTTCCAGATTCTGGAAGAAATTCCATGAGGAGCTGGGTACTAAATTGCATTTTAGTACCGCATACCATCCCCAGACAGACGGTCAGAGCGAACGGACAATTCAGACGCTGGAAGACATGCTCCGAGCGTGTGTGTTAGACTTCGGGGGTAGTTGGGATGCGTACTTGCCATTGGCGGAGTTCTCCTACAACAACAGCCATCATTCGAGCATTGGTATGCCGCCTTTCGAGCTGTTGTATGGTAGGAGGTGTCGGACCCCCATTTGCTGGGGAGAGGTGGGACAGAGAGTGATGGGCAGCACGGAGATCATACTCCAGACGACAGAGCAGATTCAACAAGTGAGACAAAGATTATTGACTGCCCAGAGCCGACAGAAGAGTTACGCAGACAGGCGCCGATCCGAGCTTGAATTTCAAGTCGGCGACTTCGTTCTCCTGAAGGTCTCTCCTTGGAAAGGAGTGATTCGATTCAGGAAGAGGGGCAAATTGGGGCACCGGTATATTGGGCCATTTCGTGTGATTGCAAGAGTAGGCCGGGTAGCCTATCGGTTGGAGTTGCCAGCGGAGTTGGGTCAGATCCATGACACTTTTCATGTATCGCAGTTGAGGAAGTGCATAGCCGATGAGTCGGCAGTGGTTCCATTGGAGGATATTCAGGTGGATGCGAGCCTGAATTACGCGGAAAGACCAGTGGCTATCAGGGATCGGAAGATCAAGGTTCTGAGGAATAAGGAAGTACCTCTGGTGTTGGTTCAATGGCAACACCGTAAGGGATCAGAAATGACTTGGGAACCGGAGCGTGAAATGCGGGAGCAGCACCCGGAACTATTTGCAGAATGAGACTTCGAGGGCGAAGTCTAATCCAAGTGGGGGAGAATTGTAACAGCCCGGAACCTCAGGTATTATTAAAATTATGTTTTTGGGGTGATTTAAGGGGGGACTCGGCGAGTTGGTGCCTAGACTCGCCGAGTAGGATCGCGGACTTGGTCGCGGGTCCGCGACTGGACTCGACGAGTCCAGATATGGACTCGGCGAGTCGACGCTGTTCAGCAGAAACCCTAACCGTTCAAGGTTGGGACGTATAAAAGGGGTCCATTGGCCGTCATTGTTCGTTTTTGCCTTCTGAGAAGAACCCTAAATCGATTAAGTGCAGCAGGAGCAAGGATCTTAGGCCATTATTGGTTAGAGAAGAGTGGGTGTGCAAGGAAGAGGGAGGATTGGCTAAAAGAGCAGCAAGGGGGTCACATTCTGAGGTTGGGAATACAGAGAACACATCATCCAGGTAAGAATTCGTGTGCTCTGTTATTTTGATGTAATTATGAAATTAGGGTTTATAGAACCCATTTGGTGATTTGATGAAGTAATGCCTTGTTACCCCACGATTATAGTCTTGTATTAGGACCTTTATAAGTCCAGAAGGTCCCATGCATGTGTACTTCGGGATGAGACATATCCCAGGAAGCAGTTACTCGTCTGCATGGCATGGACTCGCCGAGTTGTTCTTCAGACTCGGCGAGTAGCTTGAAGATGTGCTGGGACTCGCCGAGTTGTTCATCAGACTCGGCGAGTGGAGTCGGGGTGGCCCCGCGATTCTTCCACGAGGACCTCGTCGAGTCAAGAGGTATGCTCGACGAGTAGAAAGGGAATATTCAGGAATCTGTGAGGACGACTAGACTCGCCGAGTCGCCATGGTACTCGCCGAGTCCAGTCGAGTTGACCGTTGACCGTTGACCAGAGTTGACCTAAGTCTGACTTCTTAGGGATAGTCACACTTAGATGATATAAGTGTTAATGAGTTATGTAATATTATAGGAGGATTGTAGCTCGTTGGTTGGTGCGCGAGTGATTTCAGGAGTTGCTAGCTTTCAGCATTTTCGAGGTGAGTCTTCTCACTACACTGTACCCGGAAGGGTTTGATTGTGTGACCGGAAGGTCGATTATGTTATGTGATATGTATGCTATATGTGGTAAGCTAAGTGTTATATGGATATGTATGCTGTATGTGGTAAGTTAAGTGTTATATGTGCTATGTATGATATGTGGGCCGGAAGGCAATATGTTATGGGCCGGAAGGCGATTATGCTATGGGCCGGAAGGCGTTGTACTGAGGACCAGAAGGTCAGGGCCTGGAAAGGCGTATGTGTGTAAGTGTATATTGGGGAACTCACTAAGCATTTATGCTTACAGTTGTTGTGTGTGTATGTATTTCAGGTACTAGCGAGGACCGTGGGAAGGCGCCGGCATGATCGATACACACTGGAGATTGTTTTAGGATCTTGGGAGTTGAATAATTGTATTGATCGAATAACTAAACTATTTATGCCTTGTTTCTAATGGAAAATATTATGTTTTAAAAATGAAAAATTTGTTTGAAAATTTGAGTTGTTACATGGTTTTGACCTATGTACCGGGCCCGGTCAAAACCTAATTGAAGTGTTCAATTTAGTTCTATGTCGAAACAAATCGGAGATCGAGAAACAAATGCTGGATAATAAGTAAGACCATGTTCCATGTGTTTGTCTGGCTGATATCATGAGAGCACAGAATTATATGATCACTTATCTTAAATACCGTATCATCATCATCTGAGTTCCGAGAGACTTTGAAAGAGCTACGTTTGCTAGTCAGATTTTGAAGTCATATTTGCAAATATAGTTATTAGACTTATCCAAGTGGGAGACTGTCGGATATAGTGTCTAAGTCCATAACTTTATTTGGTATGTACCTGATCCGACCCGGCATGGTCCATTTGGGTTGCATGGCATTACAATACTTGGATAGACTAAATGAGAGAATATGGCACTTATGATTATTAATATATTATAAGTTCTAATATATTAATAATAGTGTTATTTAATTAGTATTAATCAAGTATTAATCTAGTATTAATTTGGTGATCAAAGTGAGACTAATTAAATAGATAGGGTTGATTATGATAATCATCAATTCTTTTATGGTGGATTAAGGATCCATGGTTTATGGGTTATGGATGTAACCATTTGGAGCTCCATGGATGGTCCATGGGAGTTACAAACCCATGGGTCATGAGAAATGAAGAGTCATGACAATTATGGGTCTTCTTAATGAAACCCTAATTGTGACACCACTATAAAAGGAACCCTTTGGCTAGTAAAATCGGACCGAGGAGGGTTACTAGAAAGGGCATAACCGATTTTCAGTGCTAGATGTATTCTCTCAAGTTATTCCAAGTTTTGTGGTGTTGTGTGAAGCATTTGAGGCACAACATTTGGGGTGCTAGGCTCACAAAGTCTCAAAGGAATCCAAGCAACAACAAGGTATGTATTTCTACTAGTTTTTATGTTTCATTTATTCCCCATGCCATGCTAGTTAGGAAATAACCTTGAAAAAGAAATTTGCATGTATATAGAGAAAACATAGATTCAAGGTTATTAGGGTTGCATGTACACTTAGGAAGTGTTAGAATGCTCAATACCCATCATTTAGACCTCAAGAAACTGTATTGGTGGCCGAACATGAAAGTAGAGATCGCTACCTATGTGAGCAAGTCTCTGACTTGCGCCAAAGTCAAGGTAGAGTACCGAAATCCATCGAGATTACTACAACAGCCTGAAATACCCGAGTGGAAGTGGGAGCAGATAACCATGGATTTCATAACCAAACTACCCAAGACAGCAGGTGGACTAGACACCATTTGGGTAATCCTCGATAGATTAACAAAATCCGCACACTTCCTGCCAATAAAAGAAACCAACAAGATGGAGAAGCTAGCTCGAACCTACATCCGAGAGATTGTACGACTACATGGTGTACCAATATCCATTATCTCCGACAGAGATAGTAGGTTCACCTCACGATTCTGGCAATCGTTACAAAAATCTCTAGGAACGAGGCTCGACATGAGTACTGCTTACCATCCACAAACCGACGGTCAAAGTGAGAGGACCATACAAACCTTGGAAGATATGATAAGAGCTTGTGTAATCGATTTTGGTAAAGCATGGGATACCCATTTACCACTAGTCAAATTTTCATACAACAATAGCTATCACTCCAGCATTAAAGTTGCTCCATTTGAAGCCCTCTACGGATGAAAGTGCAGATCACCACTGTGCTGGACTGAAGTCGGTGACACGCAACTAGCCAAGGGACAAGTACCCGACAACACTCTCACTGGCTCGAAAATCATAAGAGAAACAACTGAGAAGATTTTACAAATTCGGGAACTACTAAAGGCTTCAAGAGACAGACAAAAGAGTTATGTATACAAAAGACGGAAACCCTTGGAATTTCAGGTAGGGGACCAAGTGCTATTGAAGGTCTCACCCTGGAAAGGGCTAATACGTTTTGTAAAACGTGGGAAACTAAACCCAAGTTATATCGGACCATTCGAGATTCTTGCAAGGATCGGCCCGGTAGCCTACAAACTGCGTCTACCGCAGGAACACAATAACGTACACCCTACCTTTCATGTGTCAAACTTGAAGAAATGTTTGTCCGATGAGACCCTCATCGTCCCTCTAGACGAAATTGAAATCAACGAGAGTCTCCACTTTATAGAAGAACCAATTGAAATCATGGATAGGGAAATTAAAAGAACAAAATAAAGTCGCATACCCATCGTGAAGGTCCGCTGCAATGCAAAGCGGGGACCTGAATATACTTGGGAGCGCGAAGATCAGATGAAACAAAATTGCCCGCATCTGTTTCCCTAGTCCACAAATAATTACCTTACATTAAATTTCAAGACGAAATTCCCTCTAACGGGGGGATGATGTGACAACCCGATATTTCGACTCTATGTAATGACCTAAAAAGTCAAGTATTGTAACCACTTTTGATATAATAAAATTAACTTCGAAAAATAAGATGTGCAAAAGTCTCTATAGGGATATCTATTATGCTAGATAATGTGTCAAGGTTTATAGAAATACTAAGAACACTAAAATCCGGGTTATAACGAAGAAGTTATCACCATTCTAAGATTTCCGACAAAACCAGAAACATCGATTAAACGAAAAATGTGAAGTTTCAATACAATGGTTTTTAGCCTTAAGTATCTAAATGAAAGTTGTAGAGATCATTAAATCGTGAGCGTACACAAAAAGAACGTCCAAATCTAACTACGTATGAGGAAGTTATGATTTTTCCAAGATTCAGATATAGCAGTAGACAGCTAAAAACTCAAAACAGATCTCGAGAGAGTTTTGACCGAGACAACCTAAATGAGAATCGAAGGTCTCAACAATAGTAGCGCAACGGTGAAAAGTCTGACGAAAACGGACATCGGATGAAGAAGTTATGGATTTTTAACGGACTTTTCGTGTCCTGACCCGCTAAAAATAGATAGTTAAAAATAAAGTCAAAATTAGCCGACAAAGTCTAAACGAGAGTTGTAGAGCATATTTTCAGCTACACGGACACATAAAGAACGTCGAAAACAAAGCTTGTACGCGAAATTTATGTATTTTACAAGTTCGGGGTCCAAAATTAGAGGCTGTTAGGTTTGCCACGACGTGGCACAGTTTGCTGCGACCCGGCAAGTGACTAAGGGCGTCCAATCAACGGAAGGAGATAAGATTTGACCACCACGATGTGGCCAACCCTTTTCCATGACGTGGCACCCAAAAATCCACCCTATAAATTGAACTCTTGGGGTGCCGGGTTTAGGTGCTCCATTCTTCCATCTCTCGTGCTGAAACTCTGCGGTTAAGCTCCCGAAGCCCCGGTTTTCACACTCAAGTTCCGAAGGAAGATTCTACACTCCCGATATTCCCGATATTCTTGAGAATCCCGAGAAAAATCAACTTTCCAAGTCGAAGTTCTGCTCGATTTTCATCTCGCTTTCTTCGATCAATCAAGTGAGTTCATACCCCTATAAAATACACTTTCAAATGTTTTATCAATGCTTTTTATACACTTTTAAGGGGGGGAAATACAAGTAACCACACGGTTATTATCGTGTGTAACATAAAGTTTCACTATATACACTTTTTATCAAGTGAATCATATGGGATTCATAACTACTACATAGGAACTTTCGTATGCGCTATATATTCAAGATAACATCTTGTCTTTTGGAAATAAGACATGTTTATATGTATATATATATATATATATATATATATATATATATATATATATATATATATATATATATATATGCGAATCAAACACTTTATTTATACTTTAAGTATATCTGATCATTTATGTCACTTTAAATGTTATAACTTACATAACAAGTGAGCATTACACTAGGATTTACCATATGAACGAAACACTCACTTTGAAAAACTATAATAGGTATAGTTTACGAGAAAATCATGAACATTTACATACTAGAAACACTATATCAAACAGATATTTTCATACACAAGAACAAATGGACATTTTCATATGTAAATCTGTTTTATACTAAGTTTTTTGAGACATTTCACGTACTTTCGAGTATGCATTTTAAGTCCTGTATTATATACCATAATCCCTTGTAGGGGGCGTGATACTTGTGTATAGATCTATACGGGATTGACAATCCCGCACCTAAGTTGTTAGCTACAGTTAGGCCGACAGGCCTGGGGTGACAAACGTCATAACTTTCCAACGCCTGAAGAACGTTGCTATAGGCATCCTGGTCAAATAGTATGGTTATAAGACTCACATGGAGTATTAAAAACACATTGATTTATGGGGTTTTTCAAATGCCTTAGAGATTTATACATAAACTTACTATTTTAGGCATGAAAACCACTATTGCATTATAGTTTTGGAACAATTAAACTACCATCTACTATAATAGAAAATATGGGATTTTCTAGGAACATTTAAACATGTACAAACCACTTTCATTTTATTTCATACAACTATTGTCACTAAATACTTATGAACTCACCAGCTTAAATGCTACTCTACTCTTTCAAAACTACTTGTATTTCTCAAGGATTCAGTAATACAGGTAAAACTACTGCTTTTGAAGAAGGGACGCTGCGACGTTAGTTTAATTTCATTTTGACATCATATTGTAATTTCTTTTGAAACAAGTACTTTTCTACAATGTAAAATTTCAAATTATATATATGATGGTTGTGTTACTTTCTTTACTATGTATTCAACTATTTCGATACTACATGAAGTAATCCGCCCTCGAACAATTCCGCCGTTCTGGTTTGGGGGTGTGACACGTTAGTGTATAATCAACTAAACATAAGTTCATTTTCAAAGTACCAATTCACAAAATAGAAACTACAGTAGAACATTTACAACTGGTAGAACTAGGCACACTCATAGTTAGAAGTTTTACATAAAGGAATACAAATACAGAACATTGGGTTACAAATAAGAATGGTTTTATGAGATTAAAACAACTTTTCATATACATTAGAAAGTATAGGATTTTCTGGAACAACTTACAGATTCATGGAAAAGAAAACATACTTTTAAACGTAAATAATTATGCACTCACTCAACTTTATGTTGATACTCTCTTTTCAAATTACTTGTATTCTCAGGGAAACAATAAACAGGTACTCCCCGAGCTTTTTGAGAAGATGTATTTATTTTAATTCATATCTTCTTCTTTTGTATAACTATTTTGGTTTCTATATATAGTGATTGAACACATGTAAATACTTCTACTTTTTAAATACAATGGTTGTTTGTACTTTGATTACTATGATTCATGTGTTGTGATACTACAAATGAAGTCCTCCACCCCCAGACGTTTCTGCCGTCTGTTATGGGGGTGTGACGTGTGGCCCTTGCCGTTATGTTTCGCCCTCTTGTTGAGTCAACAACTGATAGTATGGTGGACAATAAGGTCGGGATTGCTGCCTGCATTCGTCGGGTTGCAAAAAAAAGGAAGGTTGTGCAAGCGATGAGTGGACCGGCGCCCGAGGGCAGTTCAGGACCCATTGGCCGATGTGTGATGCAGCGTCGCGGCCTTATGCGCTTGTTGTCTTCTATGCGGTCACATTCAGGGGATTTGTTGGTGATACCCGATAAGGACGTTCAACAGTATGAAGATATCAAGGGGGCGTCTCGTCAGCACATTGTTCCTATTCCAATCTCTTTAAGTCCTAGTTTTAGCCCCCGGTCTTCAAAGGGTAGTACTAAGTTGTTCTTTCAGGAGCCTGTTGTTGTGGGGGTACTTCACAGTGCCCCTGCTTTTGTTCCGGGATGGAGCTTGCGATCTGATTCCCGTATGATTGTGCGTTCTGTTGCATTGGATTTTACCCGCCATGCTCTTCCTCCGGCCACCGTAGAGGATATGGATTCAATGATCAATGCTTTCTTGGCTCATGACCTTGCCTATGCCACTGGGCAAGCCCTGACATACTTGGCCGGTGGGTACAGACGTGTGCAACGGTTCAACGAGTTGGAGCATGCACATTCTACTCTTGCGGCGAGCGAAGCTGGTTTAAGGGGCGAGGTGGCGGACCTTGGTGCCAACGTTTGTTGATTGGGGTGTGAAAACAAGTCTTTGGTGTCGGAGAAATCGGTGTCAAAAGATGTTCGGAGTGCTCTGGAGGCCTAGGTGGAATATATGACCATTGTGAATGAAGGTTTAATGATACAGAATGAAAGTCCGGAGCGGGACCTTGTCGACCGTGAACGTGAGTTGGAAGTGTCAAGACCTGATTGTAATTGGCTTCTCCAGGTTGGCCTTGTGCCTGTGATGGAAAATCTTATTGAGCATCCCGAGTTTACCACTGGTATTAGCCGTATTCGTCATGCTGCATTTGTTGCTGGTGAAGATTCGGGCTGGGCTAGCTTAAAAGCACATGTTAACGCTAGGACTTATGACCCTTCTGCTAGTGACTCACAGTCGAGTCATTCTTTGTCCTTGGATGATGCTCTCTTTGATTTTTCAACCATGGAATTTGCTGGCTTGCTCGGGTTGGGCCACCTGGATGTGGATGGGGCGAAAGCGTTGTGTTCTTTTGGTGAGTGTGAGGTCGTTATGGATGGTTTGGGTGTAGGGATTGGTGAAGCGGGCGGTGGGATGGGTGGTGATGCTGGTGGAGTAGGTGATGGAGCTGGTGGTGGAGGTGATGGTGGAGTTGGGATTGGGGTAGGTGGTGCTGGTGGTGGTGTATGAAGTTGTCTAGAGCTGCCCTTTCAAGATGTGAAAAAAATCTTGTTGAAGCTTAATTTTGTTATGTTTTGTCTTAAACAATTTATGGCCTCTAAGGCCTTTATCGTATTGTATTTGTAGTTATTTTGACTAAATCTGTGACCCCTAAGGCCCTTATGCATGAATCAACAATGGTTTTACTCGTTTACTGTGTGTTTTGCTTTTTGGTTGCTACATTGTCTTATTCGTTGAGTATGTTTTCTTACTTTGGTTATATTGAGGCTTATGTGTAGTTTTTTTTTTCATGTTATTCCGAGATTTAGCTTCTCGTTGTGTGCATGTGGATTCACTAAGTATCCTCTATGTTGTGTTTACTATTCTAAAAAATTATATGTTAGGCATACTCATTGTATTATGTATTAAAGATAGTGGATTTTCTTTTATTTATGTAATTCTGATACATAGTGATTTTGCACCATAATTCCCTATCGGACTACCCTGAGTGTCCTCCTGTTGGTCCGGGGGAGTAATCCGGCCAAGGGATGTCTCCTTGCTCTCCCTTTTGTATAGGGGATTCCAATTCTGCTCGAAAGTGGTGTACCATCGTCCTTGTATGGTCCTACCTACGGCTGGCTCAGCTTCCCGCGGGGTTGTGCATGGCTAACTTCATTCTTCCGCAGGACGTAATCCCCGACCCGAAAAGCCTTATCTTTGACCCGTTGGTTGTAATATCTTTCTACTACCTTTTTGTAGGCGGCTTGACGCATACTTGAGCGCTCTTGCCATTCTTCCAGGAGGTCCAAGTTTTCCCTTCGATTTTCACTATTTCCTTTCTCCTGACAATACTCTTTTCGTACTGACCGTATCATTATTTTTGTTGGTGGCATTGCCTCGACTCCATAAGCCAAGTTGAACAGTGTCTCCTTTGTGCTAGCCTGTGGCATGGTTCGGTACGTCCAAAGGACTTCTGGTAGCTCATCTACCCAGTTGCCTTTTGCTTTGCCCAATCGCTTCTTGATCCCTTGTACCAACGTCATGTTAGACACCTCTGTTTGTCTGTTGGCTTGGGGGTGCGCCACATACGTGAACCCCTGCTCTATTCCTCTTTCGATGCACCAATCCTTGAAAGGATTCTCAATGAACTGCAAACCATTATCACTGATTAAAACTTTGCGTGTCACAAATCTCGTTATTATGTTTTTCCACACGAACTTAATTATCTATTTTCCGATGATACATGCCAGTGGTTCGACCTCTATCCACTTCATGAAATAATCAATCGCTACTACTAATAACTTTACTTTCCCTGGTGCTTCTGGAAAAGGGATGACGATATCAATCCCTCACTGATAGAAAGGCCACAGGCCGACTATACTCGTTAACTTGAATGGTGGTACCCCATGTGCTGACAAGAAAGTTTGACATTCTACGCAAGCCCGGGTCAGTTCGACAACGTCTTGATGTATGTTTGGCCAGTAGATCCCCATGCGTAGTACTTTACCTGTGAGCGCTGCGCTCCCTCATGGGCTCCAGCTGACCTCATTTGGGCTTCCTTTAAAGCTTTCTTCCCCGACTCACCATCTATGCATTTGAGCCATGGAGTCGTATGACCTTTTCTATATAGTGCTCTCCCCAGGATTGCATACTGGTGAGTTTGTATCCTTGTTTTCCGAGCCTCTCCATGATCACCGGGGAGTATGCGATGCTGCAGGTAATCCATGATAGGCGTCATCCAGTTGGGCTGTGCTGTCGATAGGGAGTCAACTTGGCGCTCGTCAATGCTCCTCTCTTTTAATACCTCCACCAATACTTCCTTGGAAAGGTGACCGAAACATGTTGATGCTAGTTTGCTGAGGGCATCTGCTCGCCTGTTGTGTCCCCTCAAAATCTGCTTTATTGTGAAACTCTTTAGTGAACTTGTGATTCGTTGTACCACCTTAACATACCTCTCCATTCGTTTATCCTTTGCTTCAAATTCCCCCGTGACTTGGTTGGCTTCCTAGCGTGAATCAGTCAAAGCTATAAACCTTTCCGCCCCCATTTTTACTGCCAATCTGAGACCAACCAGCAAGGCTTCATACTCAGCTTCGTTGTTGGAGGTACGGAAGTCAAATCATAAGGTGTATGTAATTTTTTCCCCTGTAGGGTTGGTTAGGATGAGCTTTGCGCCCGAGCCTTCTTTGTAGAGGATCCATCCATGTAGAGGGTCCACTGTTTGTCAGTTTCTCCCTCTGGACACCTTTGTCGGGTTGTGCCAATTATTTCTTGCTGGAGATCCCCTGGGATTTCAAGCAGGAAATATGTTAATGCCTGTCCCTTGATGCTTACCCTGGGATGATAGCTGATATCGTGCTCCCCAAACTCTATGGCCCATTTTGCAATTTGTCTAGATGTTTCTGGCTTCAGAAGCACCTGCTTAATCGGGCAGCTAATTAACACCTCTATCTGATGGGCCTGGAAATACCGACAGAGCCTTCGTGCTGCATAGATTAAGGCGAGCACCAACTTCTCGATGATTGGATAGTTGACTTCGGGTCCCTGCAGGACCGAGCTCACAAAGTAGATCGGAAGCTGCCACCCTTGCCTCTCAACTACTAGCACCAACGATATGACATCTTTTGATGCGGACAGGTAAACCTACAGCGTTTCTCCGGGTATCAGGCTAGCCAGAGTAGGGAGTGTGTGTAGTGCCTTTTTATTTTTTGTAGCACAGACTCGGCTTTCGGTGTCCACTGGAAGTTATTCTTTTCTATGCACCCTTTAAGTGTATGTAATAGGGGCATGGCTTTTTCGACTGACTTGGAGATGAATCGGTTGATCACCGTTAGTTTTCCATTTAACCCTTGAGCGTGTCTAAGCGTGTTTGGTGAAGGCGTCTCCTCGAGCTTGCTTATCTTGGCTGGGCTTGGTTGGATTCCCTCCTTTGTCACATAATACCCCAATAATTGTCATTCTTCTGCCCCGAAGGTACACTTTGCGGGGTTTAACTTCATCTTAGATCTTTTCAAAGTTTGCACCGTCTCCTCCACATCACGTAGTAGCCTCTGCTCGCCTAGGATTTTAATGACCATGTCATCAACATAGACCTTGATGTTCCTTCCGATTTGGTTGGAAAATAGGGAGTCGACCAGCCGCTGGTAGGTTGCCTCAACGTTCTTTAATCTGAATGGCATTTTTGTGTAGCAAAAGGCATCGTGATCTGTCTAGAAGGCTGTTTTCTCTTCGTCATTTTTGCTCATTAGGATTTGGTGATACCCCTTGTACGCATCCGAGAAGCATTTCCACTGGAAACTTGTAGGGACTCTACCTTCTGGTCTATCTCCGATAACGGGTGGCAATCCTTGGGGCATGCTTTATTGAGATCGGAGTAATCAATATACTTGCACCAACTACCATTGTGTTTCTTTACCATTACGGGGTTGGCGATCCATGTAGGGAAAATCGCTTCCCTAAGGATTCCAGCGCAAGTCAATTTGGCCACTTCTTTGTTGATTACCCTGTTTTGGTCTCCTCCTTGGACCCGCTTCTTCTGCTTTATTTCCTTAACTCCTGGTTTTATCATCAGCTTGTGTTGTATGATTCCTCGATCGACCCCTACCATGTCTGTGGGCGTCCAAGCGAACACATGTTTATATTTCTGCAATAGCTGAACTAGCACTTGTCTCGTTTTCGTAGGGAGGGCCGTCCCCACGTTCACCCGCTGGTCTGGGTATTCCCTATTAATAACCTCTCCCCCGTTCCACGAGTCCGGCCTTGGTCTCTTGGCTTCGGCTGAGATGTCTCTTGGTTGCATGATCTCGTAGCATTTGAGCTCCCTAGGGGGAGTGGCTAGGATTGTTCTCGGTCCCTGGCTTGTGCTGAATTTCACTATCCCATGGACTATTGATGAGATTTATCTGAACTTTAGTAAGGTCATCCGTCCCAATATGACATTGTGTTTCCGATGGGTGCCATATGACCACAAAATCCACCAGGGCGGTCCGTCGCTTGGTTTTGTGTTGACTGGTTAATGTAAACGGTAAGTGAATCGTGCCTAAGGGCCACAAGCTATGTCCTGTGAATCCTGTGAGTTGGCATGTAGCTGGCCTCAGACCTTCCTTCCACGTGTTTGGTAGCATTCGGAAATAATGTTCGTAGATGATGTCCGCAGAACTTCCCGTGTCGACGTATACTCGATGAACGATGACATCTCGAATGGATCCTTGGATGACGAGGGGGTTGTCCCCGCTCCAGCCAGTTAGTCTTGGGCCATTTATTGAGAACGTCATACCCTGTATTGCTTTTGTGATGCTTCGTGTGTCTACTGTGCGTTTCGCTCTCCCCCTTTTATTGTTGATCACAAGGATTTCCAACCTACGATCTGACCTTCCAGTGGCATCTTTGGGGTTTTCTGCATTAAACTTGGCTCGTAGACTCTTGGAAATTTCTATCACGTTTCCCTTTAGTTGCTTTTCCTCAATTTCCCTATTTAGGACTGAACAGTTGATCGTGTCATGAGTCCTGCTCTTGTGGTATTCACAATACTGCGTTTTAGTGCCTTTTGCCGCCAGATTCTCATCGACCATGTAGACTTCTGCTTGTCTTCCCCGCCTCTCATCTTTAAAGAAAGGTCTGAAATGCCCTGGCAACCGTCTATCTCGCCCTATGAACCTATCTCCCCTGGAGGATCGGGGTGGGGAGTAGGGTGGTGGCTTCGCTTTCCAGCGGAGGATGTCATGGCATTGAGATATGTCTGCTACGATGCTTCGCCTTCCTTTTCGCATAGGAATCACTCCTTTCGTTCTACCCTTGTTTGGGGTCGCTTGCCCATTAGTTTCTGGGACAACGATCCTGGTAAAAATCCCCAAGTGAATGCTCCCACGATCAAACCCTCATCGTGCCTTGGAACGTCTAGAATTGCTTTAATGAACCTGGCAAAATAGTCCTTGACTCTCTCCCCATCCCGTTGTTTGCACCCAGTGATCAAGTGGTAATCGCCCTTGTACTTCCGGAGTTGCATGAAGTTACTTTGCAAAAGGTACTTCAGCTGGCTAAAGTTGTTGATGCTGCGTAGGCGCAGTCTCTTAAACCATGTCCCTGCGTTGCCATCTAAGGTAGTGGGGAAGTATGTGCACCAGAACCGTTTGTCTTGCTTGAGGGACGTCATGGTCCATTCGTATGTACCGATGTGGCTATCTAGGTCGGTAGTGCCATCATATGTCTTAAAGTGGGGCAGTTTGGTGGTGTTAGGCATTTCGTATTCCAAGAGATCTTTGACGAATAACGATGTGACACTTCGTGATAAGCAATCTTGGTTTGGGGTTCGTTGAGTGAAGTGATACCCTGGCTGTTGTATTGCCAAAAAGGGTTGTACAAACATGTTATAGGCTATGAATTCCGGCGTTACCGAGCCGTAGAAGTTTGATGGCTGAAATGGTGTAGGGAAGGTGTGAGTCATGGGTATTTGTTGTTGGGCCATGGGTATTTGCTGTTGGGCCATGGGTATTTGCTGTTGGGTTATGGGTATTTGTTGATAATGTGCAAGTGGTGATGTTGATGTGTTGCCCGCCATCAATGACGGGTGGTTCTGCAGTTGTGGTGTAACATTTGGGCCGATTATAGTGTTGTTCTCATGTAAGCTTTTCATGAAAGGCGTTATGGGTGTTGTTTGGGGATTGCTAGAACCGGTGGTGTTAGGGAAAAATGGCAGCAAAGTGGGTACAATATATTGGTTAAGCACACCTCTATTTGGGAGTGGATGGCAATGTCTGCCTCTGGGTTAAAACCGATTGCATGATTGCTATAACGGAGGGTGGCAGGTCATCTGGTAACGGTGCCGTCATGGGATACGGTAGCGGACCATCGGATGACGGTGCTACCACAAGAGGTGGTGGTAGGCCACCCGATGATGGTGTTGGTTCAAGAGAGAGTGGTAGGCCACCCGATAATGGCACAAAGATGGTCACGGGCCGCCGGAGGATGGTGCTGCTTCAAGAGATGGTGGCGGGCAGTCAAAGGATGGCACTACTGGAGTGTTGGCTGCTTCCAATGACGCCATGGGGTGTATAGGTCTATGCAGTGGTTTCGATGGCTCACCCATCATCTTCTTCGTCATGCGTGGTTAGGTTGAAAGAGAAAAAGAAAAAGGGGTTTGTGTATTTATTGTCACACAAACAGATGACACCAAATGATGCGACCTACTTCCAAACCACCTTGGCTACTGAGAGATGGTCGTCGGGATAAAACCTGAGAGGTCACAAAGAGTGAAGAAACATCATAAAACCTGAGAGGTCACAAAGAAAGAAGAAACGTCAGCCACTCTCCGGGAGGAGGTCCAGAAAGACGCTCCGACGGTCAAGTTAGTGGGACGAATCTGAAATATGGAGGTGTATGATACAGGAAGAGAATAGCTTACATCTGAAGGCAGAGTAATTGATCTTTTATACTGAGGATCCTTCTCGATTGGTATGAGGGATAAGAACGACGAATCCGATAGGATCCACCGTCCTTATTGGAGGACCGTGCTCCACATTCATGTATGGTCAAATGATTGATCTAGGTGCTAATGCTCTGGTTGTTCTCTTTTTCTCCTGGAGCCGTTATCCTTTGAATGTAGCTAAAGGACAATGCTTGGCGAGGGCATACTTCCTACGCAGTCACCTCGCGGGAGTCTGGGGTTGCCATAGCGGCCGAGTCACTTGCCCAGGCTTCACTAGGAACTCCTCGTTGGGGGTTCGCTTGTTTCTGGCCCGCTCTGAGGGGGTGCATCATCATCTTGCATGGAGAGTTCTAGCTAAAGATAAGCCAAGGTAACAACTTGTTACCTTCAAAATGATGCCAAGGTAAAGTAGAGTCAGATCCACAAGCTTCTCACTATTTCAAGTTCCTCAAGCTCCAAGCCTTTCTTCACAAAATCGCCTTCCAAGATTCTTTCACACCACAAATAGAGAGGATTCGATAGTAGGATTTAATAAGCTCAAGAGGGGTAGTAAGGGAGGCTGAGGGAGGCTAATGACCCTTTAAATTAGGTACAAAAACCTAGAAATTAGGGTTTCTTAAGCCAACTCCTACTCGTCGAGTAGACCTTTACAAATGAGTATAAAGTTGTAAAATGCATATCTGGGAGTCGGCATGTTACAGATGAGATATGGAACCCCGTCCATACTCAACTAGTGATGAGATACGGGACCTCGCCCACACTCACCTCCCTACCAGGCACATACAAGTATCACACAGACAACAAGTATAATCTAACATGCAATCATTCCTCGGGCTTGCCCCGACATCGGACCTTGGTCGGGAATAACATACATATAAACCTTCCTCGGGCACCGCCTGGCATCGGACCTTGGTCTGGAATAACATACTAGCACACAATGCCTAGGGTTAACCCCGGGTCTTCCTATCATACATAAAATAAATGGACCGACATTGTGGCCTTAGACCCATACACACAGTGAGGAGACTCACCTTGCACTGCTGAATCCCAGCTGATAACCCTCTGGCTGCTAACTGGAAATTCGCCGGACTGCTACTCCTTCAGCTCTCCGAGCTGTCAGTACTAACATAACATTTAGTCCAAAATATCCTCAAAAACTCAAAGTAGGTCAACCTTGGTTAAAGTCAAGGTCAACAGTCAATGTCAACACTCCAAGTTGACTCAACTCGCCAAGTTGCTACACCAACTTGCCGAGTTCTATAAATAAAAATCTTGAAATCGCGATCCAACTCGTCGATTCAACCCCTGACACATCAAGTTCCCTGGCTACTCATGGTCGCAATCCAACGAATCAATTCGTCGAGTCATCGTCAGACCGGTCGAGTTCTATATTTTCCAAAAATAGGGAAAAATCGACTAAACTCGTTGAGTCCCTCCCTGGACTCGTCGAATCCCTCAGTCTGTTTGGGCTATCTTAATGGATTAAGCCCCTACACTTCAGAACCAAGCTTCATACTTCACATAAACCTTGAAAATTTCCTTCTAAGGGTAAAGTGTCCAACTTTGCCCGTTAATACTTTTTCTTAATGGGTTTAGCTCAAACTCTAACTCCTTGGGACCTAAAACTTGCTCCTTAAGCCATCCTTACACCAGACTAAAGGTTACAACCACATATTTAAACCCCCTAACACCACTTGGATACATAAAGCTTCTAACTTTCTCTCCATGCATGGCCTTTTTTGAGCTTAAAAGGCCAAAATGACCACTTATAGCTTGCATGGGGGCTCTTGGGATGTCCATGTCCCAAAGATCAAGAATCTTGAGCCAAAAACCCTTATAAAAGGGACATAATGAGATCTAAAGAACTAAGAGTCAAGATAGAAGCTTGATTACCAGAAAATGTGGCAAATGGCGTATAGTTTATTAATCTACTCTTTCCTTCTTGAGTCCTTGATCTTCTTCTTCTTCTACAAGCTTCAAAAGTGCACAAAATCACTCCAAATAGCTCAAACTCTCCAATAAATCTCTAGGGTTTCGTGGATTAGGGTTTGGGACAAGGACGCTGTAAATAAGGCTGAAAGGTGAGGATTAGGATGCTTAAATAGGGTTCAAAAGCCCGAATTTAGGGTATCCCAAACCCAAACCAGCTCGTCGAGTTGGTCCCCCAACTCGTCGAGTATGTCACATCACCCACGTCTCAAAACTCATCGAGTATATCCAGCCTGCACTCGACGAGTAGCCTTCTTGATTTAGGGTTTTTCTTTCCTTCATTGGTCTTCTGGATTCCGGGTGTTACAACTCCCATCCTCTTAAACTAGACTTCGTCCTCGAAGTCTTCTGCGGTTACCTATTCCAGATACCTACCACACAACATGCCTTCTGCTTCTACTATCTATGCCGGAGCAAATGATGCTCCTCCTGGGACACTGTAGTCATTCTGAAGTAGCCTGAATGCTCACAACCATATTTACATGATGCATAACCTTGTCTGCTCGGTCTGATCCCAAAACGGACCGCTACTCTTGGCATTTTGAGGGTCCAACCATCACTATGTGCAGTCACTGGCCTTCCCAAGGCAACCGTGCCTCAGACAAACATTTCCTATCTCTGTGAAGGACAAATCCTTCTTGGTAACTATATCTCTAACCACTCCCAGTGTCGGTCACCTTGTTGTTTCCCACTGAATGCTTCCACTTACTATGTCTCGGTGCCGAACACCCAACTTAGCGTGTGGATCAGATAATCCTTCAAGTAAAAGATTCATCCCTGCTACGGTTAGGCTCAGACGAGAGCTGCGCAGCAGAGTCAAATCCTTCACTCTGAGATTATTTAACCCCGCTGTGAGTGACATAGCACCTCTCAGTTAACTAGTTGCTCCATACTAAAATTCTCTTATCATTACATGTCTGAAGATCATGTTGCCTCTTATCTGCTTTCTAGATGAACCGAGACCACCCTAGTTGTAACATTCGAATTTCCAGGTGATGTGCACAAAAGTACTCACTAATTTTAATATTTATAACCTAACAAACTTAACTATCTATGCACTTATAGGCAGTGTACCTAGTCAGATTACAGTATAGCTTGGGTAAGTCGGGTGTCGATCACAGGGAACGGTGTTCTAATTAATTTACTTACTATTAATTGAATCTAATTTATTAACAAATTTAATAAAGAGTTTTATCTGGTTTTACAAGATCAGATGAACTTAAACCCAATTCAATAAGTAAAAACACACACTCTTGTTTAGATTGAATCCACTTCTCCCTTATAGCTAGCTAACAATTACGGATTACTAAGTTGGTTTTTAATTATATTAGTAATTTAGTTCTATCTTACCAATACTTAACTAATTCATGTCAAACCATGTATATTCACACATAATTAAACACAGAACTAAGTATAGATATGCTATGTAAGACTTGTTGTATAAACGCAATAATGATCACAATTTACGTTCTCTAGCACAGCTTTTATTTATTCTAATTACTAACTAAGATTAGTCAATCCTAGCTCTAACAATTCAATGTTCACTAAATTATTAGGTAAACAGGTTCATGCAGTTTAATGGTCACTATGCTACACAGAACATGCAATTAAGCAATTAGATAAACAAACATTAACATGCTAGGTTATACAAATCAAACACAAGCAAATTTTCACCAACTAAGCTTAATCCATAATCATATAACTATTCATAAGTTCAAAGCTTCATCTAGCTAAACAAGAGTAGCTAGATTCAGCTGCTCATCATAGTAATTAAAGTAACACAGCTAAAACTAATGAAAGACATGTTCTAAAAATAAACCTTTACTTCTTTTGGTGTTGAAAACCCTCTTCCAGAACCTTTCTTTCGTTCTTATTCGTCTCCTGGAACTCTTTTTCTTCTGCCAAAAGTCTCCCTTTTCGTAATAATCAGGAGAACTTATATAATCCTTAAAAACTCGCGCCACGTCGTGGCCAGGTTGCGCCACGTCGTGGGCTTCAAGCAATCCGTATCCTTCAAGGAAATCCTCCGCGTCGCGATGCTTATCTTCTGGAACACCCATGCCACGTCGTGGGCTTCACTGCCACGTCGTGTATTTAGCTCTTATCGTGAATTTATTATTTTCTTATCTTCCAAGCCTCCCAGGTTCCCCATTTTGTCACCTTTGGTCCCTTTCTTCGAAAATCCTTTGTATTGACTGAAAATAACAATTTAAACTCATAAGTATCATTATTCTAAACATATTATCAATTTATTAATAAAAATGTACTTAAATACTGCCTAAAAATAAGTATAAATATGGCAATATCACCAGGTATCATAATTTTAATATTTTTTTTTGAGATGAGTAGAGGGACTCGACGAGTTGACGCCTAAACTCGTCGAGTAGGATCGCGACTGATGACTCAGATTAATGAATGAACTCGATGAGTCGGAGAGTCAACTCGACGAGTCCGTGTTGTTGGCAGAAACCCTAAATCTTCAGGCTTGAGCCCTATTTAAAGGAACTTATGGCCTTCATTTACGGCTACCCTTCCAGAGAGAGAACCCTAACGAGCTTGAGTGTGTAGAGTGAGAGAGAGAGGGCCATTTTGAGCTTTTTGGTGTGATTTTGCAAGAGAGGAGAAGAGCTCCAGCAAGAGGAACCAAAGGAGGTTGTTGTTCTGAGTTATTCAAGCAAGGAGCTTCATTTTGAGGTACCAAATCGAACCCCTTTTCTTCCATATGTGCATATTTCATTTTTTGGGTTTAGGGCTTGAATCACTTCATTTTTGGGGTTTGGAATGCCTCAAACCCCTCTTGCAAGTTTGTGTTATAGATCTGGACCCTTCTAGGTCCAGAGAGTCCCAATCATCCATCTTTATGCAGTCCCATTGGAGTTTTGAATCTAGGTTGTCATTTTAAGAGCTATTTCTTGAAATAGAGCTTGATGTGTGGTGCATCGACATAAAGTTTAGACCTTTACGTGACTTTTGGGTGTTAGAAGGTCAGATCTATAGGTTAGAGAATCAGATCTGACCACAAAAGGTCAAATAAGTATTGCCATGGAGGAAACTCGTCGAGTCCATAAGAGGACTCAACGAGTCGGACCGGGTTGCACCGCGATTCATGATCAGTGGTAACTGTCGAGTGGAAGGTTAACTCGACGAGTCGAGTGAGGCCTTAGCGGATTCAGAGGACACGCATGGAATCACTGAGTCACCCGAGTGCACTCGATGAGTCTGGTCAAAGTGGGACCGTTGACTTAGTTGACCTCAATTGACCCTTGGGTTGGTGAAACTAATATAAAGAGATGTCAGGGAGGGGTAGAATAGCCTTCTACCCATTCTTAGAGAGGAGGACGTAAGGGGTGTATTGATTAGAGATGATATCATTTTGATAGGTGGAGGCTAGATCGGGGATTCGAGCACGATAGTTTTCTAGACATGTTACAAGGTGAGTCTTCTCACTATACATTACCTAGAGTGGTATCTATGTGCAGACTGGAGGGTCTTGTGTGTATGTGTATGTTTGAGGTTTATGTGCTTTGTGTTATATGTATGCTATGTGTTATATGGATCGGACCAGAGGGTCCAACGACTAATGAGGTCAGAGGGTCCTTGATCAGACTGAACCGGAGGGTCCAAGGATTTAGACTGGACCGGAGGGTCCAACGAGCTACAGGACTGGAGGGTCTTACTGAGACACATTGACCGGAGGGTCATACCAAGTTATAGCCTCGAGTGGCTTATGTGCTGTACATGGTATTTTGGGGAACTCACTAAGTATTATTGCTTACCGTGTTATGTGATATGTGTTTCAGGTACTAGCGAGAACCGTGGGAAGGCGTCGGCATGATCTGTACACACTGGTGTAGCATTATGTACTATGTGACTGAGATTTTGGGATATGTTTTATTGTGATAACATTTGATAAATTTTTTGTTTTGAGGTTACTTTATGAGACGTGTGATGTTTTAAAAATGAAAATTTGTTTTGGTAATTTACGTTGTTACAAGTTGGTATCAGAGCCTTGGTTTGAGGGATTCGGATGCACCTTCGGGCATATCTGAACTTAAACTGAGGATTTGAGATATTTTTTCATAAAAGAAACTCTTTTCCTAATACAATAAAAGATTTTGAGGAAAGCAGAACGGAGCAGTGTGTACGATCAGCCAGTGCCCGAACGGTGATTTTCCAAAATACCCTGATATAATGTGTTATGAGATATTATGTGATAAGCGATGCATGCTAGAGTAGGCTAGGTATTCATATCTAGGACTAGAGTGGCCTGATTTGTGATGCCTTAGCCTAGGAGATTACTGCTGCTATGAGTTTCTTCGAGAGTGAGTGGGTAGCAGCGAGGAGCTTATTAGTGGTCTACTGGAGAGTTGCCTGTGTTAGCGAGATATAGTGTACTTGTGATCTGGGATCCTAGGAGGAGGACTTAGGGTGAATACTAATGCGATGTAGAAGGTAGTATAGGGCCCGTACTACTGGAAACACCATATCAGTGAGCAGTCCAAGTAAGAATCCTTAGGGTACTAAGGAAAAAGTAGGGTTGAGTTATCGAGTGTGAGTATACTCGAGCAGGTCTCTGATTTCTTTTTGTTGTGTTTCAGAGACATCATGGTTGTGACATGCCACGCTCCGGGGAGCAACAATGTTATAGATGAGGAGATTCACCGGATGATTCATGATGAGGTGGCCACTGCTATCAGAGAGGCCATACTGGAGATGTTTGGGTCTATCAAGACCATAATGATTGAGACGTTTGACAAGAGATATGCTGCTGTTACTGAGGCGGCTGCTGCTGCAGCCACTGTTGCTGCCGCTGCCGCGAGGCCACAAGGGTGGTGACTCGTTGCTGTACCGAGAGTTCAGCAACACGAAGCCAACAGAGTTTGATGGGACTCAGGATTCGATAGCCACAATGAGGTGGATATCTGAAATTGAGGGATGCTTTTACACCTGTTCTTGTCTGGAGCATCTGAGGGTACGGTTCGCTTTGAACCATCTTCGCTTGGGAGCAAAGGACTGGTGGAAATTTGGGATGGTTGATTTCACTTCTGCAGAGATTACAATGTTGACCTGGGAGAGGTTCACCACTATGTTTCGAGATGATTATGTTCCCCCGGTGGAGAGGGAACTATTGCCGCAGGACCTCTTGTCCCTCAAGCAGGGGACGGAGTCCGTGACTGTGTTTACACGAATGTTTCATGAGAGGGAATTGTTTTTCCCTGAGCACGTGTCTACCGAGCAGGCACGTATGAGCCGATATCTGAGCATACTGAGGAGAGACATTCGTGAGTTCCTAGCGAACTCGACATACCAGAAATTTTCCGAGCTCCAGGAAAATGCCCGGAAGAGGGAGATTGAGCTAGAGATGCAGGCCAAGGAGGAGGCCGAGTCTCAGAGGAGGGACAGGCGACCGGTGCAGTCATAGCCGATAGCCAAGCAGGCAAATCCCGTTGATTTGAGATCTGGGGGACAGAAGGGCCGCACTTGTCGGAAGTGTGGCAAGAGCCATGAGGGAGTATGCAGGATAGGGGTGTGCTACAAGTGTGGCAAGGAGGGGCATTTCGCGAGAGATTGCCCCAAGGGGTTTGCAGTTTGCTTTCACTGCAGCCAGACTGGGCATTGGAAGGCCGAGTGCCCACAACTACATCAGGGGTTAGTACAGGGATTTACACCTGCTGCTAGAGCTACCGAGGTCCAGCCAACGAAGGCCGAGGAACCAAAGGCTCATGAGAGAGCCTTTCAGTTGACAACGCAGGATGTCTGTGCAGCGCCCGATGTCCGGTATGTATTCATTTATTTACTTGCACTGAGTTTGAGATATTGTTCTTATATTGTGGTATGCATAGGTACTCTTCTTGTGAGTTCTGTACCTGCTTTAGTGTTATTTGAATCGGGTGCGAGTCGATCTTTTGTGTCATTAGCATTTAGCCAGCACATCAGTATCCGACGAGAGGCGTTGAGTCGGCCTCTACGTGTTTCTATAGCCGACGGGCGAGCGGTGTATGCCACTGATGTGATTCGAGGATGTGTACTAGAGGTTTTCGGTGTTGAGTTTCCAATAGACCTGGTACCAATTGCAATGGGGGATGTCTGTGTCATCGTGGGCATGGACTGGTTGAGCCGATTTGGAGCTGTCATCGACTGCGAGCGTCAGTTGGTGACCATACGAGACCCTAGTGGGGGAGTAATTATGGTGTATAGCGAGGGTACCCGATCTGGGTTAGCATTTTGCTCGGCTGCCAGAGTGAGACAGAGTCTACAGCAGGGCTATAGAGGGTTTATAGCCTATGTGATGGATACACGAGTTGCCGCAGAGAGGTCGAGTTCTGTGGATAAGGTACCGATAGTGCGTGAGTTCTCGGATGTTTTTCCCGAGGTGTTGCCGGGTGTGCCTCCGGAGAGGCAAGTGGATTTCTATATTGATTTGGTTCTGGGAGCGGCGCCTATTGCCAAGGCACCCTATCACCTTCCGTTACCAGAGATGCAGGAGTTATCCTCGCAGCTTCAAGAGCTACTGGGGAAGGGGTTCATCCGACCGAGTAGCTCGCCGTGGGGAGCGCCGATCCTTTTTGTCAAGAAAAAGGATGGTTCACACTGGATGTGCATTGATTACCGAGAGTTGAACAAGTTGACAGTCAAGAATCGTTATCCACTACCGATGATCGATGATTTGTTCGATCAGTTGTAGGGTGCATCTTGGTTCTCCAAGATAGACTTGAGGTCTGTATATCATCAGATGAGGGTGCGTGATGAGGATATCCTGAAGACAACATTTAGAAGTCGTGATGGGCATTACAAGTTCGTGGTGATGCCTTTTGGGCTCACCAATGCACCAGCAGCGTTCATGGATCTCATGAACCGAGTGTGTAGACTGATGTTGGACCGATCGGTGATTGTGTTCATCGACGACATTCTAGTATATTCGAGATCCGGAGAGCAGCACGAGGAGCATCTGAGAGAGATCCTTGGAGTATTGAGATCGGAGAGGCTTTATCCCAAATTCTCCAAGTGTGATTTCTGGTTACGAGAGGTCCAGTTCTTGGGGCACCTCGTTAATCAGAATGGGATATTGGTCAATCCGGCCAAGATTGAGGCTGTTATGAGTTGGGAGGTGCCGGGATCCCCCACCGAGATCAGGAGTTTTTTGGGGTTGGCCGACTACTATCGGAAGTTTATCAAAGATTTCTCCAAGATTTCCATCCCCCTCACCAGATTGACCCGGAAGGGCGTTGCTTTTACTTGGGGTCCCAAGCAGCAGACCTCGTTTGAGACTCGTCGCCAGAGATTATGCGAGGCACCGGTGTTAGCCCTTCCGGAGGGAATGGAGGATTTTGGGGTGTATTGTGATGCATTTATATCGGGGTTGGGTGCAGTGCTTATGCACAGAGGGCACGTGATAGCATACGCATCGAGGCAGCTGAAGCCTCATGAGACAAGGTATCCCACCCATAATTTGGAGTCCGGAGTAGTGGTGTTCGCCCTCAAGATATGGCGACATTATTTGTATGGGGTTCGGTGTACCATATACACGGACCAAAAGAGTTTGAAGTATCTGATGGATCAACCCAACCTGAATATGCGCCAGAGGAGATGGTTGCATGTGGTAAAGGATTACGACTGCGAGATCCTGTACCACCCGGTCAAGGCTAACGTAGTAGCCGATGCTCTGAGCCGAAGGGCGGAGAGTGCCCCGATTTGATATATATATATATATATATATATATATATATATATATATATATATATATATATATATATATATGAGGATGATGGTCATGTCTCCGGTATTGGATACCATTCGAGAGGCCCAGGCAGAGGCTGTGAGATCAGAAAACCACAAGAGAGAGCGGGTGATTGGGCAGGTGTCCGAGTTTATGACTGATAGTCGAGGGCTTATGACCTTTCATGGACGGATTTGGGTGCCATTTATGGGCGGGGCACGTAGCATACTGATGGAGGAGGCGCACAGGTCGAGATTCTCAAGCCATCCGGGGGCCACTAAGATGTATTTGGACCTGAAGAGAGATTATTGGTGGCCCTGTATGAAGAGGGATGTTGCGTGGGTAGTAGAGAGGCGCTTGACCTGTCGCTAGGTTAGGGCCAAGCACCAGCATCATCATGGCAAGTTGCAACCACTAGAGGTTCCCCAGTGGCAGTGGGAATAGATTTCTATGGACTTCATCACCAAATTGTCGAGGACCGCGAGGGGTGTTGATGCAATTTGGGTGATTGTGGATCGGTTGATGAAGAGTTCTCAATTCCTTACTATCAGTGACAGCTCTTCTGCGGAGAGGCTGGTAGAAATATATCTCAGACAGGTGGTGTCGCGGCATGGAGTGCAGATCTTGATTGTGTCAGACCGAGATGAACGTTTCACTTCCAGGTTCTGGAAGAAGTTCTATGAGGATTTAGGTACGAGATTGCACTTCAGTACCGCTTACCACCCACAGTCGGATGGCCAGAGTGAACGAATGATACAAATGCTCGAGGACATGCTTCGAGCATGTGTTATGGATTTTGAGGGAAGTTGGGGCACATACCTACCTCTGGTTGAGTTTTCTTACAACAACAGTCATCATTCGAGTATTGGTATGCCTCCTTTTGAGCTTTTGTATGAGAGGAGGTGTCGGACTCCCATATGTTGGGGAGAGGTAGGGTAATGAGTGATGGGTAACACTGAGATAGTGCTTAAGACGACTGAGCAGATACAACAGGTTACACAGAGATTGCTGACAGCCCAAAGCTTCCAGAAGAGTTATGCGGATAGGCGGTGATCCGAGCTCGAGTTCTAGGTTGGAGATTTCGTACTCCTGAAGGTATCTCCTTGGAAAGGAGTGATCTGATTCAGGAAGAGGGGTAAGCTGGGGCCCCGATACATTGGTTCGTTTAGGGTGACCGTGAGAGTGGGTAAGGTAGCATACCGTTTAGAACTACCTGCGGATTTGAGCCAGATTCATGATACCTTCCACGTATCCCATTTGAGGAAGTATATAGATGATGAGACAGTAGTAGTGCCACTAGAGGATATTCAGCTGGATGCGAGCCTGAAATACATTGAGAGACCGATCGCGATCTTGGATCGGAAGATTAAGGTTCTGAGGAACAAGGAGGTGCCTCTGGTTCAGGTCCAGTGGCAACATCGGAGAGGGTCCGAGCTAACTTGGGAGCTGGAGATGGAGATGCGGGAGCAGCATCCAGAGTTGTTTGCAGAGTGAGATTTCGAGGGCAAAGTCTGATTCTAGTGGGCAGAATTGTAACATCTGGATTTCCAGGTATCATAATTTTAATATTTTTTTGAGATGACAAGTGGGACTCGACGAGTTGACGCCTAAACTCATCGAGTAGGATCGCGACTGATGACTCAGATTAATGAATGAACTCGATGAGTTGGAGAGTCAACTCGATGAGTCTGTGCTGTTGGCAGAAACCCTAAATCTTCAGGCTTGAGCCCTATTTAAAGGAGCTTATGGCCTTCATTTGTGGCTACCCTTCCAGAGAGAACCCTAACGAGCTTGAGTGTGTAGAGTGAGAGAGAGAGAGAGAGGGCCATTTTGAGCTTTTTGGTGTGATTTTGCAAGAGAGGAGAAGAGCTCCAGCAAGAGGAACCAAAGGAGGTTGTTGTTCTGAGTTATTCAAGCAAGGATCTTCATTTTGAGGTACCAAATCGAACCCCTTTTCTTCCCTATGTGCATATTTCATTTTTTGGGTTTAGGGCTTGAATCACTTCATTTTTGGGGTTTGGAATGCCTCAAACCCCTCTTGCAAGTTTGTGTTATAGATCTGGACCCTTCTAGGTCCAGAGAGTCCCAATCATCCATCTTTATGCAGTCCCATTGGAGTTTTGAATCTAGGTTGTCATTTTAAGAGCTATTTCTTCTAATAGAGCTTGATCTGTGATGCATGGACAAAAAGTTTAGACCCTTACATGAATTTTGGGTGTTAGAAGGTCAGATCTATAGGTCAGAGAATCAGATCTGACCTCAAAAGGTCAAATGAGTATTGCCATGGAGGAAACTCACCGAGTCCATAAGAGGACTCGACTAGTCGGACCGGGTTGCCCCGCGATTCGTGATCAGTGGTAACCCGTCGAGTGAAATGTTAACTTGACGATTCGAGTGACACCTTAGGGGATTCAGAGGACACGCATGGATTCGCCGAGTCACCCGAGTGCACTCGACGAGTCTGGTCAAATTAGGACCGTTGACTTAGTTGACATCAGTTGACCCTTGGGTTAGTCAAACTATTTTAAAGAGAAGTCAGGGAGGGGTAGAATAGCCTTTTACCCATTCTTAGAGAGGAGGACGTAAGGAGTATATTGATTAGAGATGTTATCATTTTGATAGGCGGAGGCTAGATCGGGGATTCGAGCATGATAGTTTTCTAGACACGTTATGAGGTGAGTCTTCTCACTATACATTACCTAGAGTGGTATCTATGTGCAGACTGGAGGGTCTTGTGTGTATGTGTATGTTTGAGGTATTTGTGCTTTGTGTTATATGTATGCTATGTGTTATATAGACCGGACCAGAGGGTCCAACGACTAATGAGGCCAGAGAGGCCGGAGGGTCCAACGATTTAGACTGGGCCGGAGGGTCCAACGAGCTACGGTGCTGGAGGGTCCCGCTGAGACACATTGACCGGAGGGTCATACCGAGTTATAGCCTCGAGTGGCTTATGTGTTGTATTTGGTATTTTGGGGAACTCACTAAGCATTATTGCTTACCGTGTTATATGATATGTGTGTCAGGTACTAGCGAGGACCGTGGGAAGGTGTTGGCATGATCTGTACACACTGGTGTAGCATTATGTACTATTTGACTGAGATTCTGGGATATGTTTTATTGTGATAACATTTGATACATTTTTCATTTTGAGGTTACTTTGTGAGATGTGTGATGTTTTTAAAATGATAAATTGTTTTGGTAATTTACATTGTTACACTAGTCTCAAATGATCTATCATTAACTAGGTTACCGGACTCCCACCGGTTACTGAACCCAAGCACAATCTCGTAGTTGCTCCCAGTGACTTCTAAAGAGAACTTCAGCTATCTAAAATTACTCTATCTGCCTAGCCACTCCGACTCTATATGTATTGGGATCCTCGATCCCCTATCTTGACCTAAAGGTCTCTACCAGGTCCCACCTGCGTTGCTATAAGCACACGGGCCTCGCCCATGGGTCTCACCCAAACTATATCTTCGAGCGGCCTTTCCCAAGGGTCTCACCTATCTAGGGATACATAGGTCCAATTCCATCCTAAAACTCAACAAACTATCCTTTCTGATTCTTATCATGCTAACTAGGAGATACGGGCCTCGCCTATACCTCGCCAAGTAGGAGATACGGGCCCCCTACCACACTTCGCCATATAGGAGACACGGGCCCCCACCTGTGACATCCCCATTTTCAAGGCCAGAAAAGACCGATTTGTTTATGCTTTGTTTTATAAAATCAGAGTAATCGTTTAAAGAAAACGGTTGCGGAATTTGTTCCCAATACAAGATATGATAATAACTTATCAAAGCATTTCTCAAAGAGAATGTATTTTCATTTATTAATAAAACCTCGGGATGTCATGTTCCGATACAGACATATAAGCATAAACAGAACTTACATTCATTTACAATAATGAATTATATCTCCTTTAAATCTCTCTGTGAAATATGTCCTCGTATTGATACCTGTGATACAAAGGAAACTGAGTGGGTCAGGCTTGGGAGCCTGGTGAGCATATAGGGTTTTCAACTCACAATAATATAATTATTATATTCAACCATCAAACAATCAACTCAATTACCCATCCCTATTATCTTCCTTAGGATTTTACCCTAGGAATTCGACAACCCGTCATTCTTTCATTCCTAAAGATTGACCTAAGGAATTAGCACAAACTTCCATTGCTACATAAGGCGCATCTGCCAACATTATTCTTTAAGCGCCTCTGCCAGGATTACGACATTCACTATTAGGCACATCTGCCAATATTATCCTTAAGCGCATCTGCTACTATTATGACATTCTCTATTTGGTGCATCTACCAATATTATTCGTAAGCGCATCTGCTAGCATTATGACATGCTCTTTTAGATTCATCTACCAATACTATACTTAAGTGCATCTACTAGTATTATGTCATTCTCTCTTTGGTGCATCTACCAATACTATGCTTGAGCGCATCTGCTAGCATTATGACATTCTCTAATTGGTGCATATACCAATATCATTCTTAATCATCTTTCATACCTCATCATTTGATCACATACCTACTATCTCATCTACCCATGTTCTACCCAACATATTTGTAGATATAAATACATATACAGTTTAACCCATTTAAAAACTATATAAAACATCCATTCCACACTCATCTCAAATAAACAACAATATATATATATATATATATATATATATATATATATATATATATATATATATATATATATATATATATAAACCATAGCACGTGTTTTATAACAAATACTTCATATTTATGTGTCAGAAGAAAGTAACCAACACTCACCCAAACATATACTTAATACATTCAAACAATACTTGTATTATACCCGTGTTTATGAAAGGGACTATACACCCACACATATAAACAACTTTATATTATACACATAGCACGTATTTCATAGCAAATACTTAATATTTATGCGTTAGAAGAAAGTAACTACACACTCACATGATCAGAAGATGATCGGACAGCACTACGGCTTGTAGAAGTAGTATTCTTCTGTAGATCTGGAAGATCTTCACAAAAATCGAACTTCTCGCGGGCAGAGCTTCGGCTCGGGAATCGCACTTCTCGGGATCTTTGGGATCTCGGGACTTGCTTCGGGATTCGGGAATAATACCGGGGCTTCGGGATGGCTTCGGGGGTTTACGAGCAGAGCTTCGGCACAAAAACGAGAGGAAATGAGCAAATAAACCCGGAACCCTCGCATCCTATTTATAGGAGGCTGGAGCCTCGGAGTACGCGGGGCGTACAGGCGTACGCGTCCGAATTCGTCACTGCATGCGTCATCCGAAGCCACTTGCTGTGAGTGTCGACATCCTCGGAGTACGCGGGGCGTACACGAGTACGCGGGGCGTACTTCGGATCGGATCGCTGACTCCTCTTCGGATAATACCGGATTTTCCAATTAAATTTAAATACAAAATATTTAATAAAATTCGGAAATTCATATCTTCTTCATACGAACTCCGTTTTCGACGTTCTTTATATCCACGCGAAGGTGAGACTACGCTCTACCACTTTCATTTAGACTCCGTCGGCTAATTTTAACTTTATTTTTATTATTTATTTTTAATAGGCCGGGACAGAAAATTTCGTTATAATGTCATAACTTCTTCGTTTGACGTCCGCTCTCGCCTAACTTTTCATCGCTTCGATACCAACAATGAGATCTTCGATTCTCGTTTAGATTGCTTTGGCTAAAAACCGCTCGATCTCAAATCGAGTATTTCGGGATGCATACCGTTGAGTCGAAACTTAGAAAAATCATAACTTCCTCATACGAAGTCAGATTTGGACGTTCTTTTTATGCACGCTCATGGTTTAATGTATTCTACGACTTTCATTTAGATTGCTAAGGCTAAATATTGCTCTAACGTAAATTCTCTTTTTACATCGCGCTGTGTCGTGCCGGTTTTGTCGCGAAACTTCGACAGGTCATAACTTCTTCGTTATAACTCGAATTTCGGCGTTCTTTATATGTACGGAAACCTTGTAACATATAATACAACTTGGTTAAGATTAATCCTTCTAGATAATCTTCCATCAAAAAGTCATTTTTGACGCCTATCGTCTCTAAATTGACTAGCCCTGATCTACAGGCGTTACGATTATCTCCCCCTTAGGTTGATTACGTCCCTGAATCATCAACGAAATAGGAATTGCATAATGATTTCACACGTTATTTATTCATCCTAGGTAATAACCGTAAATTCTATGTTTCCTCGAAAGAGTATTTAACTTTACGGATTTCTTGATCGCAGAAGATGCCCAAATCTTGCATCTGCTTATCGTACTATGTTGTACTTTCAATCGTAACCCTCAAGTTACCAAATAAGTCGTTATTATGGACTCCTTCTTCTCAGGATAATTACTTTCATTTATCTATTGTAACAAACCGATGGGTCATGCTCTATCGACCTCTCATCGCACGATGCGACGCTTAGACTCGGTCTTTAATAAAGTTAAATTCAAGAATGGAATATACCTTCCTTCATATTCTAATGTGATATAATCACATTTAAGTATGTATCATTTCTACCTACAAACTTCTTTTAACAACGAGCGCGACACTATCAATCGCATTAACTTCAACCTTCTGACTTGAGTCAGATGTTACATCTAACTTGGTCCTCTAAACCACGTAACATACTCCTCGTAGTCAAACTCAAATTTAAAGATGACCACTAGGGTCGGAACAAGAACCATATTACTAGTCATTATCGAAACAATGGTAATGACATATCAGAATAAAATGGAATCAATCACTAGCTTCTTGGTAACCTTGTGACTTTCCCTGATCCAAGTGCGAGTCTTATGCTTCCGGTAATATATGCATCTACTACCTTTCACACCTACTCATACTCATCCCAAGTATTGTCCCACAGTCGACCAAGTCACCATACAGGAAAATCAGATAATCATTCAACACATCAGTTATCAAAACTAGGGTTTATATTAATTCCTTGAGACGATTACACAAAAGTTCAAGTTCACCCTATACTATGCCTCTAATAGGCTACATACATGATACTTTTCATATCGCTACTTTATAACTTGATCTTTAGATATAAGATCCTTATTCCTGATTCCTTGCATTGCCATCTGCTTCATCAAGGATCATTTGAAATGCTCTTGCCTTTAGCTTTAGCGGCGCCTCTAGCCTTGCTGCTTGATTTTTCCTTGGGCAGTCTTGCTTGAAGTGCCCCTCTTCGTTACATTCGTAACACACCTTTCTGTTGAAAATACATTCATCGGCGTAGTGCCCATGCTTTCGACACTTGAAACATGTCACCTCCATGCCACATTTTCCTGAGTGCTTCTTCTTGCACTTATCGCACCACCTTGCCTCATCCCTTCCTCCTCCTCCAGACTTCAAGAATTTTATTTTCTCATTAGAACCTGAAGTTCCTTCTAACTTTCTCTTCTCGCCAACTTCAACCTTACTGTCAGTCCTCCCCTTGATCATATTCTCAACAGACTTGGCAGCCCAAATAGCTGCCTCTAGAGTAGGTGCCTGACGCACTGGCACTGCATACTCCCAAGGGAGTCCCTTTGCGTACCGGTCGACTTTTGTCAGTTCGTCTGGGATGATGCGCAAAGCAAAATCCATCTTGTCTGTGAAGGCATTAGTGTATTCATCCACTGACATGCTGCCTTTCTTCAATATCAAAAATTTGTTCTCCAACTCTAGCAGGTTTTGGGCCGAGCAGAACTTGCGCTTGAATTGCACCAAGAACTCTGTCCAGGTCAGTTGTAGTTGCTCATTAGGGCTTAGGATCTTCCCTAGAGTGTTCCACCATCGAACGGCTCCACCTTGGAACTGACGCACTGCATAGATAGTCTGCAACTTGCCTCTGCAGCCATAAGTCATGAAGGCTAACTCCATTTCTGAGATCCAATCCATAACTCCAATCGGATCCTCCTTTCCGTTGAAGGTCGATGGTTTGCAAGTTAGAAATTCCTTGTACTTGCATCCCATTCCCTCATTCCTTCCATCATGTTTGTGTTGCCTAACTATTGGTGGGTTGGCTTGACCAACAGACCCACTGCAGTTTCCACCTTCCGAGTGCCCTTCATTTAATTCAGGCTCTTCCACACGAATTGACAGTTCTTCACGATTCTGTTGAAGCAACCGCCTAGTCTCCTCCATTTGAAGATCCAACATCGTTTGAATCATCAATTGTACACCAGCCATTGTCATCGGCTCAGGTGCTGCTGCCACGACATGTATTTGCTCAATCACTGGTGGTTGATTCCTGTTTTCATCAGCATTTCCAACTCCACTTCTTGTTCTCACCATTTTTGATCTACACACCGAATAAGGTGAAATTAGATCCTCATTCACGATAGATATTCAAATCGTCCTTATCACTCCGAAACGTTTATATGCTAGTTCTAATATCGTAGTCGTACGCTTAGAATCCTAAACACATAAGGTTTCCAGATCCGGTCGGCAACAGACCATACATCCAAACAAATAATAGCACCAATATAGCTATCACACAAAACATTTAGCACATAAAAGCATTTTAGGCATCATTTCTAAAATAAACTAGTGCTTGTGTCAATTTAGGTGTACTACCTAACATATTTTAGACACACTCCTCACAATCATTACTTAGCATTCTAAGTTTAAGTCTAGAAATTTCCTACAAATTCCTAGTTCGCTTAAACTAATGCTCTGATACCAACTGTGACATCCCCATTTTCACAGCCAGAAAAGACCGATTTGTTTATGCTTTGTTTTATAAAATCAGAGTAATCGTTTAAAGAAAACGGTTGCGGAATTTGTTCCCAATACAAGATATGATAATAACTTATCAAAGAATTTCTCAAAGAGAATGTATTTTCATTTATTAATAAAACCTCGGGATGTCATGTTCCGATACAGACATATAAGCAGAAACAGAACTTACATTCATTTACACTAATGAATTATATCTCCTTTAAATCTCTCTGTGAAATATGTCTTCGTATTGATACCTGTGATATAAAGGAAACTGAGTGGGTCAGGCTTGGGAGCCTGGTGAGCATATAGGGTTTTCAACCCACAATAATATAATTATTATATTCAACCATCAAACAATCAACTCAATTACCCATCCCTATTATCTTCCTTCAGATTTTACCCTAGGAATTCAACTACCCGTCATTCTTTCATTCCTAAGGATTGACCTAAGGAATTAGCACAAACTTCCATTGCTACATAAGGCGCATCTGCCTACATTATCCTTTAAGCGCCTCTGCCAGGATTACGACATTCACTATTAGGCACATCTACCAATATTATCCTTAAGCGTATCTGCTACTATTATGTCATTCTCTATTTGGTGCATCTACCAATATTATTCCTAAGCGCATCTGCTAGCATTATGACATGCTCTTTTAGATTCATATACCAATACTATACTTAAGTGCATCTACTAGTATTATGTCATTCTCTCTTTGGTGCATCTACCAATACTATGCTTGAGCGCATCTGCTAGCATTATGACATTCTCTAATTGGTGCATCTGTCAATATCATTCTTAATCATATTTCATACCTCATCATTTGATCACATACCAAGTATCTCATCTACCCATGTTCTACCCAACATATTTGTAGATATAAATACATATACAGTTTAACCCATTTAAAAACTATATAAAACATCCATTCCACACTCATCTCAAATAAACAACAATATATATAAAACCATAGCACGTGTTTTATAACAAATACTTCATATTTATGTGTCAGAAGAAAGTAACCAACACTCACCCAAACGTATACTTAATACATTCAAACAATACTTGTATTATACCCGTGTTTATGAAAGGGACTATACACCCACACATATAAACAACTTTATATTATACACATAGCACGTATTTCATAGCAAATACTTAATATTTATGCGTTAGAAGAAAGTAACTACACACTCACACGATCAGAAGATGATCGGACAGCACTACGGCTTGTAGAAGTAGTATTCTTCTGTAGATCTGGAAGATCTTCACAAAAATCGAACTTCTCGCGGGCAGAGCTTCGGCTCGGGAATCGCACTTCTCGGGATCTCGGGACTTGCTTCGGGATTCGGGAATAATACCGGGGCTTCGGGATGGCTTCGGGGGTTTACGAGCAGAGCTTCGGCACAAAAACGAGAGGAAATGAGCAAATAAACCCGGAACACTCGCATCCTATTTATAGGAGGCTGGAGCCTCGGAGTACGCGGGGCGTACAGGCATACGCGTCCGAATTCGTCACTGCATGCGTCATCCGAAGCCACTTGCTGTGAGTGTCGACATCCTCGGAGTACGCGGGGCGTACTTCGGATCGGATCGCTGACTCCTCTTCGGATAATACCGGATTTTCCAATTAAATTTAAATACAAAATATTTAATAAACTTCGGAAATTCATATCTTCTTCATACGAACTCCGTTTTCGACGTTCTTTATATCCACGCAAAGGTGAGACTACGCTCTACAACTTTCGTATAGACTCCGTCGGCTAATTTTAAATTTATTTTTATTATTTATTTTTAATAGGCCGGGACAGAAAATTTCGTTATAATGTCATAACTTCTTCGTTTGACGTCCGCTCTCGCCTAACTTTTCATCGCTTCGATACCGACAACGAGATCTTCGATTCTCGTCTAGATTGCTTCGGCTAAAAACCGCTCGATCTCAAATCGAGTATTTCGGGCTGCATACCGCTAAGACGAAACTTAGAAAAATCATAACTTCCTCATACGAAGTCAGATTTGGACGTTCTTTTTATGCACGCTCATGGTTTAACGTATTCTACGACTTTCATTTAGATTGCTAAGGCTAAATATTGCTCTAACGTAAATTCACTTTTTACGTCGCGCTGTGTCGTGCCGGTTTTGTCGCGAAACTTCGACAGTTCATAACTTCTTCGTTATAACTCGAATTTTGGCGTTCTTTATATGTACGGAAACCTTGTAACATATACTACAATTTGGTTAAGATTAATCCTTCTAGATAATCCTCCATCAAAAAGTCATTTTTGACGCCTATCGTCTCTAAATTGACTAGCCCTGATCTACGGGCGTTACACCGCCCATACTCCATTATTTAGGAGATACAGGCCCTCGCCCACAGTCAGCTAACTAGGAGATACGGGCCCTCGTCCACACTCTGCTAACTGGTTGCTAAGGAATGTTACGACTTACCCGTAACCTTACAACACTTACCGCACTATCTAACTGCTGGTGAATGCTACAACTATCCCATAGTCTTACATCCTGACTAAAAACTCATCCTACCGGGAAAATATCCAACCTGGTTTCCCAAACCAGTTATCAACTACCGTGAATACTGTTGGATTAATTTCTAAGTCCATAACTATATTTGGTAAGACTTGACCCGACCCGGCATGGTCCATTTGGGTTGCATACCATCATGCACTTGAATGAGAGAAATAAGACACTTATGGTTATTAATATATTATAAGTTCTAGTATATTAATAATAAGAATAATAAGATTATTTAATTAGTATTGATCAAGAATTAATCTAGGATTAATTAAGTGATCAAAAGAAGACTAATTAAATATATGGGTTGATAGTGTAAATCATCCATACTTGTATAGTGGGCTAATGCTCCATGGATAATCAAGTTGGGCTAAAACCCATAGGATGGTCCATGGATGCTTCATGGTGTATTTGTACCCATGGATCCAAGGAAATGGAAAGCCATGACAATTAAGAGTTTACCCTAATTGTGTAACTATATAAGCATCTTATTATTGATGAAAAATTGGCCACTAGTAGTATTCAAGAAAGGGCTAGCCGATTTTGGTGAGTGTAGAATTCTCTCAAGTCATTCTAAGTGTTTTGATGATTGTGATTCCATTTGAGGTGTCACACTTGGGGCACTAGGCACTCAAACTTCATGAAGACATTCTACACCAAAGAGGTATGTATTCTATCTTGCTATAGTCATTGTTATGTATGCTAGATTAGGATAATACCTTGGAAGTTCTTATTTGCATGTATAATAGAGAAAACATAGATCCAAGGTATTTAGGGTTGCATGTACACTTAGGAAGTGTTAGAATGCTCAAAACCCAACAGTGGTATCAGAGCCACGGGTTGTTTTCTGTTATATTGATGCAAATATTTTATTTTCAAAGTTGAAAAAAAAAATGGAAAAAAAACATGAAGTTTGTCAAATTTTAAGATAATTACTTGTTCTTGTGAAAAACTAATTATTTGTAAAATTTGAATAATGTGCTTTATGAGTTGAATTAGGTCAAATTTAATAAAAGATAAAATAATATGATTATTTTATTAGTTTTAAAAGTTTGATCTAAAGAGTTTTATTTTTTTTTGAAACCTCCATAAGTTATGGATATGAAAAGGTTTTAAAAAAAAATTGATTCAAAGTTTTATGGAGTTACAAAAAATTTGGTGTTAATGTTTTAAAGGATTCCATAACTTAAGAATAAGTTATGGATCACCAAAAGTTTTTTTGTGTTACCTTATTTTATGAGTGAATTTAGATTAATGAATAAAATTATGTGATAGTTGGTTTTAATCCAAATTAATCTAAAAGAAGTTCATAAAATGTGTTTATGTAACTTATAAGTCACATTTATGAATCTTAAAACTCATAAAAGTTGGCAAAGGTTACAAAAATGAAGAGTCTAGTTCTAATTAAATGGTTTTATGACTCCATAACTTGTCCTCAAGTTATGGAGGACCAAGAGTCTCTTCATTTAATAAAATAAAATAAAAAAAAAGTGTAACCTTAATTAATTCCATAAGTTATAAAATAAAGAAAAGTTAATTCTTTTATTAGTTTAAAGTCTTCCATAACTTGTCCTCAAGTTATGGAACTTGAAGAGTTTTTGGATTAAAACTACTTTAAACACATAAGTTATGGAATTAATTAGTTTTGAATAGTTTCAAAACTTGCCCTCAAGTTTTGGAATTTGTAAAGTTTTCACTTATGAATACTTTAATTCCAAGTTAGCCCTTAGAATTTTAAAAGTTAAAATTCAACCCTTATACTTTATAATATTATAAGTTAATAATATATATATGTATAAGAGTAAAGTCAGTCTTACCGCTAGTACGTCTCATTCACGAAGCCGGTCTATAAGGTGGGTATAAGGTTGTTGCCTATAAAATGGCAACTTAATGGGTGTCCACTCTCACCCACCGCTTGCTTGACTGGTGGAGGGTCGTTAGCCGAACGGGTTTGACAAGACTATAATTCTCATTCATTAAAAGTATTAATGATAATACTAAGTAACTAAACTCTTAATAATACCCAATCTTAGTTACTTAGGAAAAATGTGAATAAGGTGCTAACCCATGAAATTACACTTTACACTTTGTCTAAGTCGTTAGTGGAGCGTGTGTGGTTAACCGGTACACTAACTTGGACTTAACAAGGTAGGTAAAGGGTGACTTAATATTTATCATAGTATCGATGGAGCGTGTGTGGTTAACCGGCACATCGATTGAGGGGTAATTTATTAAGGGTACCAAGTGATTTGCATGGTTACTTCACACCTTGTTTTGTGATCCTCGGCATCCCAGTCACAAAACCTGAAGGGCACACTCGAGATTGAAACATGCCTTTGAAAAGTTCAATGAATCTCAAAGATCTAGGAGTTTCAAAACCAATTAAAACCTAATAATACATTTTGTTTATCTTGGTGGAAATTGGTGAATCGTCATTCACCTACCTTCAAATATTTTATAGCTTGGATTACGGCATACCTCTTCTAAGTTATAAAAGAGTTTGTTGGGTCCTAGCCTTAATATTTCATATTGGGTGTCATATTAAGGACTTTAAATCAACTATCTTGAATATCTCCCAAAAGATGTCTGGTTTAGACACCTATGATCTTCCCAAATCTCTTGAAACAAGGTTTCCTAATGAAGATGATGTCCCATGGATATCATACTTCTTCACCTCTTCAAATTATTCTCTCTAACCCACAAGTTCTTGAAAAGTTTAAGGTCACTCAGGCCCTATTAGGCAAGGCAAGGTCTAGGTGTGGTCACATCTTGGAGATGTAGTCACATATTGACAAGCCGGGAGAGTTGGGTGTCAAAGTCTTGAGAAAGTTGGTGGTTCAACTACTTTCTAAGTCACATAGTGAGTTCTTTTGGAACACCTATGAAAAAGACTATGACAAGACCCTTAATGATCTTATCTATTTGTTAAGATCAACTTCCTAAAACTTTATGGACATTGACAATGATGACATTGGATATCCAGTAAAGCATTCTCTACCCAATGGAAAGGGATCGGCTATAGTCAACTCGGTTGACCAAATGGTAAAGAGAAAAGCTAAGTCTGTGATAGTCCTGTGTACCATTATCAAAGGGTCCATATGTTTGTATTGCCAAAGAAAGGGCATTGGTTGCGAAGCTGCCAAATTTACCTAAGGATGTTAAAGTCAATAAGTTTGACTCTACTTCAGGTAAATTCCACTATCTAACTCTGTTAAGTTTCTATTCTGAGATTCTTGATACATGATGTGACTGGGTCACATGGAGATGTTTTAAGAATCAAAGGAAAAAAAGTGAAGAAACTTAAAGAAAGAATATGCTGAATCTGATCGCGTAGATGGATTTCTATCGCATAGTTTGAAAAATCGGATTCTTGAGCTACTTCTTAGGAGTTATGAGATATTGCCTAGGAATAGATAACAACAAGTTCTCATATGGATTGTAAGGATAAGTTTTTTCCGCAAAGTTTTAAAATAAAATTTTTTGATTTTATTTATTTTAAAATATCCTTACGATGGCATTTGAGGAAAAATTGTTGCTTATATAATTCCGTTAAGAGCAAGAGTGGAAATATGAAATTGATTCTTTCATTTGTGGTAATGTCTAAATTTACCAAATAAGGAAAGATTCTCATCATCCAAGGTTCAATTGGACCGGAACTTGGAATCATGCAAGTTGTATAGCATGATGAATGAGAACTTTCAAGTTTTGGAAAATTAAGACTAATTACTTGTTCACATGGATGTGTGAATCAAGTAAAGGACTAAGGGATCGAGTACACATTCTTGTGCACTGGTCAAGTCCACCACAAAAAGTTTGATAAGACTATTCATCATGATTTACTTAAGTTCAGTAAATATGATTATACTTACAAGCTTAAGTGTAACTCTGAGACATTGGAAAAGGTTCCAATGTAAGGCAGAGCGAATAAGAAGAATCAATTTAGGCAGAAGGATAAAAGTTTCTCAAATCTGAAAAGATGGGAGAGTACTTTAGTATCAGTTTTTGTGATCATCTTAATGATTAAGAAACCATAGCACAATTAGTTCTCTAAGGAAATCTTAGTGCATTCTTATGACTAAGAAGAGGGATCTTGAATTGTTGAAGTGGTTAAATCAAGAAGATGAGTCATACTTCGTTCCAATACAAGTCTTAGAGTCATACTCCAAGATTGTAATTTGAGTGACATGTCTCAAAAGAAGGTTAAAACACTTGTCAAATGTAAGAGTAAAAGTTTTTCTACTCTTGTACATTTGAAATTGGTAAGTTGTGATGTTTTGGATAAAACAAAGACCAACTTAGGCCAATTGGGTAAAGTGTTTTTCTTGATTAGAATCTGCACTATCTCTTGGATGTTTGACAAGGGAGTCTTATATGTCAAGAGGACAGTAGGAGTCTTAAAGGTCTTGAAAGTCTCAAGAAATAATCAAGAATAAAACCTGAAGTTCTTCGCTAGCACACGACTTGAGGTTTATAACCTATCGTGTTGACATATCTGTGCCCATTCCAGTTAAAGTTGGCTTTGCATATGAGTTCTTAGAGTTCTCAGTTTGTTGCATAACAACTTGGAAGCAATGGCAGGCCCTTGAGCTGCCAGGTGGCAAGAAGTTAAGATTGAGTTCAATCCATATGGTTTTGGATTTGTCATTATCTTTGTCTTGTGATTATGGTTTGACAAATTCATATGGGTAGGAACTCATACACCATATAAATCTAAGTGTCATAAGGTTTCTCTCCGATTCATGAAAATGATGGTGAGGAAACACTTTCACTAAGTAGATTTTATCTAGATAGCAATTGTGATATTTGCATTCTCAAAGTCGTTAGTGGAGCGCGTGTGGTTAACCGGCACACTAATTTGGACTTGTGAGAAGTGGCAAAAAGGTCTAAACATTATGATTACGGCATCCCTCTTCATAATTGTTTAGATACACAAGTGTGCTATCTAAGGGAAGGTGTATGATTTTGATAAAGACTTATCAAAACAATCTAGTATCAGAAATCTGAACTTTGGTAAGAAAGTCAGCTGATTTTCTGAGTACATGTCAAAGCTAGTGGGAGCATAAGTGTTATGCTAATAATCATCATGTAAGTGATAAGTATTGCAAGTTAGCAATGTTAATTATAGAAAACAAAAGTTTCAACTGGGAAAGAGTTGTTTTGCTATACTTAAGGGAGAGGAAATTATACTTCATCTCAAATCTATAAGCTTAGATCGTGAGGTTTTAATCATTTAGTCAAGGATATATATATGAATTTCATGTTGGAATGGCTCAACATAAGGAAATTCTGTATATGAGTCCATTATTTGCGTTCTAAAATTCGATTATGATTACGGCATCCCTTTTCATAATCTGAATTATGAGAACTTGGCAAATTGAAATGGAAATGTTATAGCAAAAGACTGGTTTAGTCTTTATGTGAGACATCATGAATCGTGTCCCATATACTTCGGATATAGGATCGATTACATGTGCTATAATCATCCGTTCTAAAATTTTCCAAATGCCTGGGGCATTAAGAAGGGAAAAGGTTTAGAACTGGATATGACTAAAAGGATTAAACAATTGTCGAGGACAATCTAAGGTTTACCAAAGATTGGTTGCTCAAGGACAGTTGGAAGTATAGTGATAATTCTGGAAGGACCATATTGACATAATCTGTAAGGAGGCAACTCTTGTTCAGAAGTGATAGTCAAAATGGAATCTGGAAATGTTTCAAAGTTAGAATTTTCACTCTGTGTAAGATTAAGGAAACTTAATGCAAGAAGGATGGTTCCAAGGAGTTGATCTCCTTTGGAATGATCTGTAATGTTTGTTGTCAAGTCTTTATGACTTTGTGCATAATCATTACAAGAGGATCAATGCATATAAGTTTAGAATCTGACAGATTCCAGTAAATGGCATGAATTTGGAATTCTTGCATTTGCAGTAAGGATTTGGGAGTGTGAAAAGAGAATCATTGAAGTTATGTTCAATGGATCTAGTTCACAAAGTAAAGATCATAGACAAACATAGTATGCATACTTAGTGTGTGGCATGACTAGTGTTTTGAAAAAAAAACATAGTGTACATGCTTGGAGCATGGGACAACTATTGTTTTAAATTCAAGAATAAAGTTGATAGCTGAAACAGTGTACAATGAATAATGTGTAATCATATGGTGATAAATAAAAGGTGTTTTATTTATGTTCAAAGGGTTGATACCATATTGGATTCAATTATTATTGTGTTTCACTTTGCATGTTTTGACTTCCCGAATAAACTAGGTTATTCTTCCGGAATGACTAAGTTATTCAAACCATCCACAGTCGGTCATATTTTGGAAGTAGATATGAATTAAGACTGTCATGATGGGTTGTAGAGGTCTAAGGTGTTGGACAAGGCTACAACAATCATGAGTGCTCATAAGTTCTGAGTATTGGATTCAACCCGCGCTCATTGGAATCACTTCATGGATTTTATCACGAGTGATCATGAGACGATAATATCTTATATTCTTCAAACCTAGAGATATGAGTTGTTACTATGAGTTGATAGTACATTGATTGCGCGAAACCGCATTTGGTAACTCGGTGCTATAAAACGTGCCTTTGTGTATGATTCAACAAGTAGTAGAACAAGCCATATGAGTCGAAGTTTATCCGTTCCTTTTACCTTCGGGATAAAAGCGATATCTGTGGGCCCCTCGATGATTTGATGATGACAAATGGAAGTGCTCGGCCGGGCCAGGACTGATTTGATTTTTTCAATTAGTCAGTTGTCATAAATCGGAAATCGGGAAACAACAAATGGACAGAGAGAATGATTATAATCCATGTCTCAGTCCATATGATATCTAGAATGGAGGAATATATGATCCCTTATCTAATGGACAAGTCATTGACAAAGGTCAGAGTTCATCGACAAGGTCAGAGTTCGACAGAAGCTTTTGAGAGCTACGATTGCCGGTTGGTTCCTGAAGTCATACGCAATAATAGTTTTAGACTTATCCAAGTGAGAGACTATTGGATTAATGTCTAAGTCCATAACTATATTTGGTAAGACTTGACCCGACCCGGCATGGTCCATTTGGGTTGCATACCATCATGCACTTGAATGAGAGAAATAAGACACTTATGGTTATTAATATATTATAAGTTCTAGTATATTAATAATAAGAATAATAAGATTATTTAATTAGTATTGATCAAGAATTAATCTAGGATTAATTAAGTGATCAAAAGAAGACTAATTAAATATATGGGTTGATAGTGTAAATCATCCATACTTGTATAGTGGGCTAATGCTCCATGGATAATCAAGTTGGGCTAAAACCCATAGGATGGTCCATGGATGCTCCATGGTGTATTTGTACCCATGGATCCAAGGAAATGGAAAGCCATGACAATTAAGAGTTTACCCTAATTGTGTAACTATATAAGCATCTTATTATTGAGGAAAAATTGGCCACTAGTAGTATTCAAGAAAGGGCTAGCCGATTTTGGTGAGTGTAGAATTCTCTCAAGTCATTCTAAGTGTTTTGATGATTGTGATTCCATTTGAGGTGTCACACTTGGGGCACTAGGCACTCAAACTTCATGAAGACATTCTACACCAAAGAGGTATGTATTCTATCTTGCTATAGTCATTGTTATGTATGCTAGATTAGGATAATACCTTGGAAGTTCTTATTTGCATGTATAATAGAGAAAACATAGATCCAAGGTATTTAGGGTTGCATGTACACTTAGGAAGTGTTAGAATGCTCAAAACCCAACAAATACATGAACTCAATGTTGGGAAGTTTCCCAAACTCCCAACTCACACACTTATCTTCCCAACAGCCGCTTGGGCGGCTTTCATACCTGATAGGAATGTGAACTCATCCTAGCTTCACACTTACTTCTGCTACTGATTACTTGGATGGTTCCCTCCCCCCCACTTCGATTCAACTAGATCCTTACAGGTCATAGCTTGGAAAGGATTCCCAATCCTTCTTACCACCCCATGATCAATCTCCTGACAACCAACGCTTACCACTGTTAAGGATCCAAAACAATCCAATACCGAATCCGTACCACTCTTGAAGACTAACAGAACACTTCATGAGTTCCAATCACACTTGCAACAGCTACATAATCCTGAGAACCTACTCTAAAAAGGGTACGACTATGAACTACTACTCTAAATTCCATGGTATGCAGTTGGCATATAACTCAATCATAAACGGGAAACATAATTATGAAATAAATCTGCTAACATCGATGCAATACAATAACAATATAATCATAAATAAAGATTGATAAAAGGTAAAAGATACACACCTGTAACATCAGGAGTTGCTCGTGTCTCCACTATAGAAAATTAGAAAGCCCTGCTCCTCACCGCATGCGCCTCTGCTCGGCCGTGACGGCCATCGGTGATCCTCAGCGTCGCAGGGGCAGGTGTCATCACTGGTCCCACAGTAACCAAACTCGGACATTGGGCGTTCTTGTGGCCCTGCTGAATGTAGTGGAAACAGATCAAGGATGATCCCTAGGTGGTGGTAGTAGTACAATCCCTTCTATAATGACCAATCTGGCCGCACTTGAAGCATGCTGAATCACCACCATTGCCGCTCCTACACGCAGGCTTGTGCATCCTGCCGTACTTGCCACATTGGTTGCGGCCCTGATAGTCTCTCAACCTCGAATTTGACCCCTTGGGTCTCTTGCCCGAACCTGTGGCTACCTGAATCTCATTCGGCTTCCTCTTCCTCTCTGTCTCTAAATCAATCCATCTTTCACTGGATGGAGCAATCATATCCTCAAGCGTCTTGCAGCTGGACCTACTCACAAATTGCCTGATGTCACTCATCAACATCTCATGATATCGGACCTTCTTTATCTCCTCGTCCGCCACATACTGCGGAACAAGAAAATCCCTCTCCATGAACTTGGCAGTGATCTCCGTCACCGTCTCTATCGTCTGCTAGAGGTCCTAGAACTCCTGTGCTAACTGTTGTACCTTAATCACCGGTGCAAAATTGGCCTTGAATCTAGCCGAGAAGTCACTCCATATCATCGCGTTCAACGTGGCATCATCCCCGATAACATGTCCAACCTCCTCCCAAGCTCTGAACTCCTGGAATGTCAGCGAGACCCACACGATCCATATGGTTCCACAAGGTCCGCGCGGATCGTGCTGTGAAGAATCTGGATTTTTAGCTTTTGTCTTTACTTTGGGAAAGTTGGTGGATTGCTTTTGGCCAACTTTTAAATCCAGAAATGGGCTCCTTTTTATTGAGGATTTTGTGGGGAGTTCATTATCAACACTTGGAAGAACCATTCATTTTTCTCTCAAGAAGGTTTTGGGAAGAATTTGAAGATTTAGAAGATTGGTGTAATTTCTTTTCATCTTGCAATTAGAAAAATGTTTAGTACCTCTAAACTATCTTGTATTTCTTTTATTTTGGCCATGCTTGGCTAGATTCACATTTGGTTGATTAGGGTATAACCCATGGATGATTAGTTTCTTTGAAGACTTCATATTATCTTGTGTTTGAAATTTATGGAAATGTTTTCTAGTCAAACATCTTCTTGTGTTTATTTATCTTTGATTATGAGCTTTAATGAATGAATGTTTATTTTTGTTCACTAATTTCTTGGTTAAGTAATGGACCCTCAAATTAGTAAGCAACAAATGGTATATATGTTTGTTTTCATTTCATTTAAATCATGGAAATGTTTCCTCCATAATGACAATGTAAGCATTTGATTATCTTTTGAACTTGGTAATTCTTAGAATTTAAAGCTAATTAATTTTCACAAGATTATATGCTCCATTGATTTTGTGACTTTAATTAAGAGAATGTGTTTTGAGCTCCTCTAACCATTTTAATAACAAAGAAGAGTTTAGGTGATTTGCGCTTATGAATTGCTATAGAAAAGTTAAGTTAATCCACAAGTGTTGTTCCATTTAGTCTAATGATAAGTCTACTATGTCATCCATGTGGTGTATCCCAAAATCAACCAACTCCACTTCATTGAGTTTAATCAAATCATTTACTTGTTTACTTGTCATATTTACATTCTAGCTTAGTTTTAATTTTCTCAAGCAATAAAAAAAGGAATTAATCCCCCCCCCCCCATTTTACTTTTACTGTTGTTTTATAAGTACTTGAATAAGTGATTTACATAGAGATTTAAATTGAACCAATCTTCGTGGATACGATCCCTTTACCACTATATACTATTTTAGTGTGTAATATTTAGGGAATTTATTTTGTTGGCCTCGACAACCACCAAATTTTAGCGCCGTTGTCGGGGATTGGTTTATTTTTAATCAATTTGTTTCTCTATGCCCAGATTCAACGTTCAGGTGCTTTGATTTATAACTTGGAAATTGAAAAATAAGAAAGTCGTTTGGCGAAGGAAAAGAGAATAGAACATGGTCAAACTACCAATCCTCACGGGGACCCGGAGGTTGAAACCGCTTCATTAAGTGACACAGAGCCCGATTCTAGTCTCGATCCTCGCCAGGAAATTCCCGAAACACCACCTCTACAACAAAATCCACCCATCACAAACCCAATTGAAATGGCGGAGAGAGGAGAAGCTCCCAAAAGAACCTTGAGGCAAATGATGGAAACCGATGTTACACAAACTCGAACTGGTATCAATTACCCCGTTTTGGAAGGAGGTTCGGAATTGAAGTCATGTTTAGTTCATGTAACACCCCAAAACCAAGAACGGCGAAAACGTTCCGGGGTGGAGGACGTCATGTGAAGTATCATAACAGTGTAAAGTAGTAAACAAGCAACAACATCATCCATTGCATTAAAAGTAAAGTTTTAATACATGTGTGTTCTTTAATTGTAATAAGACACCAAAATATGTAATCAAAATAAAAGACGAGTCTTGTCTGTGCTCTGTCTTCTCAAAAACTGGCCGTCGTACCTGTCTACTGGTGACCTGAGAATACAAGTTATTTTGAAAGAGAGTATCAGCCTAAAGCTGGTGAATTCATAAGTATTAATGTGTCTTTTCCTTGTTTGGGAAAGCTGTTATGAGTGCCATGTAACTCTTTAAATGAAACAGTTGATATAAGTATGAAAACCCTAGAAAATCCCATATTTCCTACTAGTATGAAATGTTGTCTTCTACCAAAACCCGAATGTTTTGCTATAACAATGATAGTTTTTCCTTCTTTTTGACTATTACTATCAATACTTAGTCTAACTCCTCATTTACGTAAATGTATCACGAAATAAAGTAATAGGAAAAATATAATCATGTAAGTGTTATCCTTTTGTATTAGGATTAACACGACATCGTGACTAGCGACATGTATAACCTTTGAACATCCGTAGATTGTTCAATTTTTCCTCTGTAGCGGCAGCAGGTTTAAGGAATGGTTAGTCCCGTAAAGGTAGTCCTGATATAAGTATTAACCGTAGGCATCCGTAGATGGTCATTTACCTCTGTAGCGAACAGTAGGCTAAAGGAATGGTTTGTACCGTAAAGGTACCCCTAATATAAGTAATAACCGTATGCACCCGTAGATGTTCATCTACCACTATTTCTAACAAGTGGGTTCCGGAATGGTTAGTCCCGTCTAGACATCCCGTTGAACTGGGATGGGTAAGACAATCTACACATAATGTACTAGTAAATCATCCTAGTGAATCTAGGTACAAGTATCCATGTAAGTGTGTAAAAATAAATCTATATATGTAAATGTATTCATGTAAGCGTATCGGTGTAGACGTATTCATGTAACATGTAATGTATAGTATAGACTCATGATGAACTGACTCTGCAGTAATTTCCTTGTAATAGGAATAATGTTTTATATCTCCTAACTATCCCTATAATAGTTAACTGGAAGGTAATTGATTGTCCAAGCAGGTTTATACACCCTTGTTACACAATAGTGTGGGAAACTAAATGAAGGATGAAAACTATAATATCAATACATATATAAGAACATAAGTATATATATATAGTTTTGTCCAAGAAGGTAAAAGAAATGGTTTTGTATGACATTTAAGAGTTTTAACAATAAATAACAATGAATTGTTGTCATTTTAACAAACATTTCAAAACTAATACTTTTGATAACATGGTATTTTTAAGATAGAAAACCATGTCACGCATCACATTTTGAAGTATGTGAAATCTACTGGATGAAAACACAGTTATAAATACATATGAGTGATTTAATAACATGTTTTTTTCTACTTGTATTCCCCCCCCCCATTAAAGCATTTAAAATCATTTAAAACATTTATTAAGGGGTATGAACTCACGTGTAGCAAGTGGATCGGAAGGAAGTGTCGGATAAGTGCTTGGTGTAAGTGAAGACTTAGACACGCACAAAGATCCTAATAACATATAAAGACATTTGTATATAAACAAATAGTCTTTAAACAATTAATATAAAGTCCAGACACTCTAGGCCATTACAAACACTTTGTATAAGTGTTATAAGTTTTAAGGAGTGCATCTAAGTGTTGTAGGGAAGGACTAGGGTGTTTGGGGTTCAAGGAACACTTCTAAAACGAGTTTACTCCCTAAAGACCAACACCCCTTGAGTTTACGGTCATAAAGTCTTGAGTTTACGGCCGTAAACTCCTAACCTTTTGACTATTTGTTGCTTTGAAGACTTCTAAGCCAATCCAAGCATTCCTACTTCATGTTTAAGCCTTAGGAAGTGTTGTGTGGCATCAAAACACTCCTAAATGGTGTTTACCATCTAAGGACCATTTCTTCATGAGTTTACTACCTTAAACTCATAAGTTTATGGTATTTGGGTTTTTCAAGTCCTTAGCTCAATCATGGCAATAGTCTAGGCTAGATTTAGACATAAGAAATAACTATGGGACTTTTATGGGACATTTATACAACTTTTAAGGTGTTTACGGTTTTGGGAGATCCCCAAACTGTAAACACATATAAATGTAGGAGTTTTGTGCTTTTTGTGTGATACACTCATCAAGGAAGGATCTAGACAAGTCCCTAAGGCATTGTGAAGCATCTAAACACCCTAAAGCACCCTTTGGCACTATACTTGGTGTTTACGGTTTTGGGAGCCTCCCAAAACCGTGAACACCTTGTTCTTGGTGTTCTTGGGACTTTTCTTTGATATTAATATGTATAGCAAGCTTTAAATGACTCTATGATAGAAGTACTTACTTTGTGGAAGCTTGAAATGAACTTAAAGTCCAAGAAAACTAGTGTGTGTTCTTGGTGTTTTGAAAAACTAGTCAAAACACATAAATGGATGCATTAAAGGATGTATAATCACTAGATTAAGTGTTATATCAACTTGAAATGGATAGAACACTTACAAGTTTGAATATCTTGAATTAAATCTTGGATGATACTTGAGAGTGTATTTGAGTTTACTCTTTTTGGTGATTGGGGAGTAAACATAAAATGACTAGTTTGAGTAAACTCATGCTTAAAGCATGAGTTCACGATTATTGAAAGATTTTTCAGCCCAAACATAAAAGTTTGGCCATGAACTTCTAAGACACGAGGTGTTTGCGGTTTTGAAAATTCAAGACCCGAGACGGCCCATCCGTTCACCCGTTCGTTTAAAGATTAATTATTAAAATAATCAAATAAACTTTAATTTCCTAAAAACAAGTAAAAGTGAACTTGACTTATAATATGGAGTGATTGACTTTTAGGTTTTGACCGAATGAAAATTCCAGGTTGTCACATTATCCCCCTGTTAGAGGGAATTTCGTCCCGAAATTAGAATTTAGGTAAGAAAATAGGTATGAAGGACCGAGTCATGAGGTGGAAACTTCCTAATCGAGTGGTTCTCGCGCTCATAAGTGAATTCGGGTCCTCAATTGGTATTACAACGAACCTTCACTAACGGGCGACGGCGTTGCTTCATCCGCTTGACCTCTCGGTCGAGGGTCACTACGGTTCTAATACGAAGGCGAGGATCTCGTTAATCTCGATCTCCTCAAGTGGACTTAAGAGAGTCCTAACGGAAAGGTACGGTTTCAAGATCGAGACGCAAAGGGTAAAATGGACGTTATTGAGTTCGTGGAGTAGGTTTAGTCTGTGAGATACAGGATCGATTCTAGTAAGAATCTGGGAGGTCCTGACTATCTTGGATTTAGCTTTCCACGCTTTACGAAGCACATTAAGCCATTCCCATAGTGAGTTTTCCTAAAGAACTTGGTCTCTCACTTGGAATCTCCAAGGTTTCTTTTTCTTGTTTAACTTCCCAGTCAAGGGCCACCCCCTATTGGGTCAAAGTCGTAAAGGTTTTTGTGATTTGTGAGGAGTTATGGATGAACTATGACAGTAGGTATGTAAGACCTAGAATTTGGCGAATTCCTGTCGGCGTCTCTGGTGTCGACAAATTCTCAACGGTTTTGATAAATTGACAGAGTACTCAAGAATTTCCACATCACTAATAGTGTGTCTTAGGAAATTTTGACTCTTCAATTCCAAAACTCGTGTTCAGAGAACTTTTCGAAAAGTATCTCTGAGGGTAATGTTTCCGCGGGTTCCTTCTTACTACGAGGGTAGATAAGTAAGTCGTTACATGGAGAATGACAAACTGATCCTAGTAAGAAAGATGGACTCTATTCATTAAACTCATGAATGCTTCGGGCGTATTGGTCCTATCTGAGGGGTATCACTACGGACTCAAAGTGTCCGCATCGAGTTCGGAAGGTAGTCTTCCGGACATCCTTCCCTCACTCTCAAACTGGTGATATTCGGATCTCAGGTCCATTTTTGAAAGTCATTCTTTCCTTGCGTTTGCTCAACCGCTTCATCTATGCGAGGCAGAGACAACAATTTCTAATGGAAAATCTTAACGGAGTCCTCAATATATAAGGTACACACGATGCAATCCGTCGACCTCTTGAAGAATAAGACCGGGGCTCTCCAGGGTGAGAAGCCTAGTCTTCCAGTTCTATTTATGTGCAGTTCGCTAAGTTGTCCGGACTGTTCTTGTATCTCCGTAGGTGTTTAGATTGAAGGGCAATCTGTATACAGAAGTCGTACTGGGTTTTAACTTCGTTCACATGCCGATGCGATTACTCATAGTCTTGGGCAGTCTCCGTCCTGAAGTTCATATTAGAATTCATACATGGTTCAACGATCACAATCTCGTTTATACGAGTCGTATAATTAATATTGAAAAGGTAGTCGAATAACTGATTGTTCTTTAAGCTCACATCCCCTCGAGAGAAAAGAAATTAAAGTGGAATCATCAATTCTAAACCCGTAGAACCTTGATTATATATTACCCCTATGTATACATTTTTCAGTGATAGATCAACCGTATGAATCTTTGGATTGAACTTGACGTACTGCACGAGTGATACTGTGGGTATTCCTTCGGAAAGGAAAAGAACTATAAGGTACTCCATGCATGAGTACTTCGGTGTTCTGATATGACGGCTTCGCTAAAAGAGGTTTACTGAGAAAGAGACGTACTTATGAAGCGGGTATTGCGAGGATCGAATTTACTCGAGTTGTACGATATAGTCGGAATCCTATGGAAACTAAAGACATTAGATTTGAACATAAGGCGTTACAGACAAAACACAACAATGCAACTTTTAACTGGATTACAATACCTTTTAGAGTAACTATAGGAATACTGCCACGAACAAAGTATACTACAAAAGACAAGTATACGCAGCACGAGAGTCCCTTAACTGACAGGATCTCGCAAAAGATAAGACTCGAGTTGCACTAGTTTTTAAACATGATTTAAAAGCATACAAAATACTGACGATTAGAAGGGAACCTAAACTATAGTAGAGTCCTTAATTGCCACTTTCCATTCTGAGGTCAAACTCCTTCAGATTCGCCATTGTTCTTAACTACTGGACAGTCCCTTTGGAAGTGTCCCATGGCGCCACATAGATGGCATATCCGATAGGTTTGGCCATTGGTGGTTGAAGTGATGTGTCGGATCGGAGCATTGCAGTAACGGATAGGGTGTCCCTTTTTGTTGCATTTTAAGCATTGCATTTCCCAACAAAGTCCATGGTGATGATAATTGCATTTGACGCATTTTGGGAGTTTTCCAGCATATTGCCTGACTGGGTTAGGGACAATGGGGATACCCGAAGGGATGGTAGTAGGATGTACCGATGTCGTGGCTGTGAAGGTTGTTACTGGTGGTTGTTTCATGTTCTCCCTTCGAAGCGATTTGTCCTTAGATTTAGCCCAAGACTTCCGTTTGTTACTCTTGGTCTCGGGACTCAGGGCGTCGTGGTAGTTTGCTGCTCGTTGAGGTGCTTGATTGTTACCCGGATTGGAATTGTTATTAACAATCCCGCCAACATTTGCGTTGTTAGCGTTAAGGTGGGTCAGAATAGCTGACATGACAGCTGAGACTGCAGCTTGAAAGGTAGCTGCATCAATTTGCAGAGTTGGTGTTTGGTTGAGGGGCTGATCGTTTTTCTTTGGCGACATGATTCTGTTACACGGAAAGACTATGAATTTGTGAGCGAGAATGGTTGAACCTAGACGTAGTTCGATCGCTCATGTAAAGAATAGAAGTATGCTCTCTAAGGTTTGACCTACTTTACTATGATGCAGTCCTAGTACAAAATGGAAGTATGTTCACGAAGTTTTGACCTACATCCCTATGATGCAGTGTGACATCCCCAAAATCTCAGCCAGAAAAGAGCGATTTTCATTTATGCTTTTAAAAATATTTTCAGAGTAAATCCTTTTGATTTGAAAGAGTTGTGGAATTTGTTCCCAAAAACAAAACATGATAAAACAATGTTTACCAAAGCATTTCATAAAAGAAATGTATTTTCATTATATAATCAAAACTCGGGGTGTCATGTTCCGATACAGACCAATAAGCATAAACGATAACATTACAAGTCATTCAACAAATATATACATATATACAGACTTGTAAACAAAACAACCGATGGTTCATCCATCTCATGCCCTTGCGCCACTTCCTGTAATACAAATAAAACTGAGTGGGTCAGGCTTGGGAGCCTGGTTAACATATAGGGTTTTCAACCCACAATAAATAATCATATTTAATTTTCACCAACCAACAATAACCCAATTACCCATTCCCGTTATTCTCACTTTATGTCCCTAAAAGTAACTAACACAAGGGACCTAGTCTAAGAATATTTCATCAGGGCGACAACACATGCTTCGGGGATTCGTCAGCACTATAAGTCAAATAAGGCAACCATGAGGGGGGATGGAGTACAGCGAATGAACACCCAAGTTCATTAACACCTATAGGTGGCGAGCCTGCTAGTGTTCCACAAGACTGTCTAGAAAAGTCTGTGGTCGTCATCTAAGCTCCGCTAGATGACTAAACCAAACGACAACGAGGCCTCTCATCTGTTTATTACACACCAACTATCTACCCATGTTCTACCCAACATATTAGTAGATAAAAATATACATTTTTATACATAGTTTCAAAACCTGTATAGCGTGCTCGATCAATACATTTTCCACAATACAGATGAGGCACACACACACATAACACGTATTTCATAGAGAAATAATCAGATCTATAAGACCGAAGAAAGTGAATATGCATTCACACACATAGCAACAAAATATACACATAACACGTATTTCGTATAAAATACTTCATAATTATGCGTTAGAAGAAAGTAACTACACACTCACTTGATCAGAAATGATCGGACAATACTACGACTTGCAAAAGTAGTAATCCTCAACAGATCTGGAAGATCTCTACAAAAATCGAACTTCTCGCGGGCAGAGCTTCGGCTCGACAACCGCACTTCTCAGGATCTTCGGGATCTCGGGACTTGCTTCGGGACTCGGGAATATTACCGGGACTTCGGGATGGCTTCGGGGGTTTACGCGCAGAGCTTCGGCACAAAAACGAGAGGAAATTAGCAAATAAACCCGGAACCCTCGCATCCTATTTATAGGAGGCTGGAACCTCCCAGTACGCGGGGCGTACAGGCCTCCGAAGTCGTCACTGCATGCGTCATCCGAAGTGTCGACACTTTCGGAGTACACGGGGCGTACTCGAGTACGCGGGGCGTACTTTGGATGAGTCTGATGACTCGTCTTCGGATAATGCCGGATTTTTCAATTAAAAATAAATACAAATTATTTAATAAAGTTCGGAAATTCATATCTTCTTCATACGAACTCCGTTTTCGATGTTCTTTATATCCACGCGAAGGTGAGACTACGCTCTACGACTTTCGTTTAGACTCTTTCGGCTAACTTTGAATTTAATTTTATTAATTATTTTTAATAGGCCGGGACAGAAAATTTCGTTATAAAATCATAACTTCTTCGTTTGACGTCCGTTCTCGCCTAACTTTTTATCGCTTCGATACCAACAATGAGATCTTCGATTCTCGTTTAGATTGCTTCGGCTAAAAACTACCTGATATCAAATCGAGTATTTCAGGCTGCATACCGCTAAGCCGAAACTTCGATAAATCATAATTTCCTCATACGAAGTCAGATTTGGGCATTCTATATATATTCGGAAACCTCGTTTCAACTACTACAACATTATCCAAAGATATTAAGTTTATTTTAAACTTAAATTTTGATGCTTATTTTTATTCTTAATTAATCAAACCACATAATTAAGCAATTAAGCACAAAACACATAATACTCAAATATTACACTCTTATTAAATCAAAACGGGTTACAAAGGTTAACCTAGACTATTACATTGCTAAAAATGGCAAGCCCGGAAACACAGGCGTTACAATTCTCTCCACCTTAGAATGATTCCGTCCCCAGAATCACCCATCAACAAACAAATGCGGATAGCAACTCAACATGTCACTCTCCGTCTCCCAGGTGAGATTCGGCCCATTCGTGTGTTTCCATCGGACAAGCACTAACCCAACCATTCTGCGTCGCAACTTGTTAGTCTTTCGGTCAATAATTGCCTCTGGTTCTTCAATCAACCTTTTGTTCTCATCAATTCTCAATTTAGAAATTGGAATTATGTCGGGAACTTCTCCCGTGAACTTCCTCAAATAACACACATGAAAAGTGTTGTGAATTCCATTCAGTTCTTCGGGTAATTCGAGCTTGTAAGCTTGGTTCCTAATCCTCTGAAGAACTTTAAACGGTCCAATAAACCTTGGACTTAACTTTCCCCTTTTACCAAATCGTATAAGTCCCTTCCACGGCGAGACTTTAAGCAAAACCGAATCTCCAATTTCAAAAGTCATCGGTCTTCGCTTCTTGTCAGCATAGCTCTTTTGACGATCTTGAGCTACTAACATTCTTTCCCTAATTATTTTCAACTTTTCAGCAGTTTGATGAACCATCTCCAGTCCCATAAACTGCTTTTCCCCAGCCTCAAGCCAACAAGACGGCGTATGACACTTCTATCCATACAAAGCTTGATAAGGTGCCATCTTAATGCTCGAGTGAAAACTATTATTATAGGAAAATTCTAGTAAAGGTATATGTTCATCCCAATTACCTAGGAATTCCAAGGTACATGCTCTCAGCATATCTTCAAATGTTTGTATCGTTCTTTCACTCTGACCATCAGTCTGCGGATGGTAAGCTGTACTTAAACATAACTTGGTACCCATTTCCTCTTGTAGACTTTTCCAAAACCTTGAGGTGAAACGGCTATCACGATTCGATACTATCGTTAACGGAACACCGTGAAGCCTCACAATTTGTCTCACATAAGAATTCGCAAGCTTTTCCATAGACCATTTCTCCTTGGCCGCTATGAAATGCGCACTCTTAGTGAATCGATCAACGACCACCCAAATCATGTCGTGACCATTCTTTGTTCTGGGCAGTTTAGTGACAAAATCCATAGCAATGTCTTCCCACTTACCCATAGGCACAGACAATGGTTCTAAACTCTCGTACAGTTTCTGATGTTGTGTCTTGACTCTCACACAAGTCACACACTCGGCCACATACTTTACAACATCAAGCTTCATCGTCGGCCACCAGTAGTAGGGTTTCAGGTCCCTATACATTTTAGTGCTACCGGGATGAATCGAGTACATGGTCTTGTGAGCTTCTTCCATCAGAAGATCTATGATTCCTCCTGTCTTAGGTATCCAAATTCGATCTTGGAACACCTTCAGTCCATGACTGTTTACACCGAACACCAACGTTTTACCCAAACGTTCCTCCTTTCGGTCATTTTTCTCAGAAGCTTCCTCTTGAGCTTTCTTTATACTCTCCACAATTGTCGAGACAACTTCAATTCTCAACGCTCTTGGCCTTTTCCTTTCAAGATTGACTTTCCGACTGAGAGCATCAGCAACAACATTAGCTTTACCGGGGTGGTAAAGTATCTCGCAGTCGTAGTCTTTAAGTAATTCTAGCCAGCGTCGTTGCCTCATATTCAATTCTTTCTGATTATAGAGATATTGGAGACTCTTATGATCAGTGAAAAGTTTACACTTCGTACCATAGAGGTAATGCCTCCATATTTTCAGAGCGAAAACTACCGCTGCCAACTCCAAATCATGAGTCGGGTAATTCTTTTCATGCTCCTTCAGCTGTCGAGACGCATATGCTATCACCTTTTCTCTTTGGGTCAAAACACAACCCAATCCAACCCCAGACGCATCGCTATAGACAGTGAAGTCTTCAACTCGATCAGGTAGAGAAAGTACGGTGCCTCGCATAGCTTCTTCTTTAGCTTCTCGAATGCTTCTTTATGCTTCTCACTCCAAGCATAAGTAGCTCCTTTGTGGGTTAAAGCTGTCAATGGAGTAGCGATCGAAGAAAAACCTTGGATAAACCTTCGGTAATATCCGGCTAATCCCAAAAAGCTTCGAATCTTCGTGGGACTTTTCGGTTGTTCCCACTTCATCATAGCTTCGATCTTCGCTGGATCAACCATTATCCCTTCTTGGTTGACCACGTGACCCAAGAACTGGACTTCTCAAATCCAAAAATCACATTTGGAGAACTTTGCATATAGCTTCTCCTTCTTCATGACTTCTAACACTTCTTGCAAGTGTCTGCCATGCTCCTCCTGGCTTTTCGAGTAAATCAGAATGTCGTCTATGAACACTATCACGGATTTATCAAGGAACGGATTACAAACCCTATTCATTAAATCCATGAATGTTGCGGGAGCATTGGTTAGTCCAAACGACATAACCAAGAACTCGTAGTGTCCATATCTAGTTCTGAATGCAGTCTTCTCGATATCTTGCTCTCTTAGTTTTAGCTGATGATATCCTGACCTAAGATCGATCTTCGAGAAATAACTCGAACCTTGCAATTGATCAAATAGGTCATCAATCATTGGCAACGGATATCTATTCTTTATTATTGCCTTATTCAGCTCTCGGCAATCAATGCACATTCTCATACTTCCATCTTTCTTCTTCACGAATAACACCGGAGCTCCCCAGGGTGATGAACTAGGTCTAATGAAACCTTTGTCCAATAACTTCTGAAGTTGCATCATTAGCTCCTTCATCTCCGTCGGTGCTAATCGGTAAGGTGCTTTTGCTATTGGCGTGGTTCCTAGTAACAAGTCTATTCTAAACTCCACTTGTCTATCAGGCGGTAATCCAGGAAGATCTTCGGGAAATACTTCCGGATAATCACACACCACTGGAATACTCTGCATCACCTTCTTTTCCTTCTTAGCATCGATCACGAATGCTAAATTTGATGTACATCCCTTGGTCAAACACTTTCTGGCTTTCATTAAAGAAATGATTCCAGAATTCACTCGGCGTTTGTCCCCATACACCATAAATGGATCCTTCCCAGGCGGGTTTACTTTAACTATCTTCTTCTTGCACAATATCTCGGCATCATTGGCGCTAAGCCAATCCATTCCCAACACGATGTCGAAACCATTAAGTTTGATGGGCAATAATTCCTCGCGAAACTTATTCCCATTAAGGTCGATTAAGATGTTTTTCATATGATGGCTAACGGGTACAAACTTTCCACTAGCTACTTCGACTAATAAAGCATTATCTAGTCTATCAATAGGCAAAGCTAGCTTTCTACCAAACTCATGCGAAATAAAGGAGTAGTTGGCTCCAGAATCAAACAAAATTTGAGCACATAATTCGTTTACGAGAAAGGTACCTGAAGCGACATCAGCTTCATCTTTAGCAGCTTCCAGTGTCATCTGGAAAGCTCTCGCGTTCGGCTTTGGTGGAATGTTGGGTCTAGCTGCCTCTTTCTTCTTCGGACAGTCTCTCAAAATATGCCCCTCTTCATTGCAACCAAAACACATCCTTTTGTTGTTCCGGCATTCATTGGCAAAATGTCCAACCTTTCCACACTTGTAGTAGGTTACATCCTCACTACATTTCCCAAAGTGCTTTTTCTTACACTTATCAAACCACTTCGCTTCGCCTCCTTTTCCTCCAAACCTTTTCGAATCAGATTTCGAAAATTTGCTTCTCTTACCGGAACCAGATGTTCCCTCAAACTTTCTCTTCTCACCAACCTCAACCTTGTCGGTGGTTCTTCCCTTAATCATGTTCTCAACAGACTTGGCAGCCCAGATAGCTGCCTCTAGAGTATGTGCCTGACGTACTGGCACCTCATACTCCCATGGGAGTCCCTTCCCATACCGGTCCACCTTTTTCAGCTCGTCTGGGACGATACGCAAGGCAAACTCCATCTTATCGGTAAAGTTATTGGTGTATTCATCAACTGACATGCTGCCCTTCGTCAATGTCAAAAACTTATTCTCCAACTCCAACAGATTTTGAGCCGAGCAGAACTTGCGCTTGAACTGCACCAAGAACTTTTCCCATGACAATTGCAGTGGTTCATTAGGGCTTAAAGTCTTCCCTAGAGTGTTCCACCAACGAACGGATCCACCTCGGAATTGACGCACTGCATAGATAGTCTGCAACTTACCTCTGCAGCCACAAGTCATGAAGGCTAACTCAATTTCGGAGATCCAATCCATAACCCTAATCGGATCCTCCTTTCCATTGAAGGTCGATGGTTTGCAAGTTAAAAAGTCCTTGTACTTGCATCCCATTCCATCATTCCTTCCATCATGGTTATCTTGCCTAACTATCGGTGGGTTGGCTTCACCAACAGACCCATTGAAGATTCCACCTTCCGAGTGCCCTTCATTTAATTCAGGCTCTTCCATACGAATTGACAGTTCTTCACAATTCTGTTGAAGCAACCGTCTAGTTTCATCCATCTGACGATCCAACATCGTCTGAATCATCATTTGCACACCAGCCATTGTTATTGGCTCAGGTGCTGCTGCTACAACAGGTATTTGCTCAATCACGGGCGGTTGATTCCTGTTTTCATCAGCATTTCCAACTCCACTCCTCGTTCTTACCATTTTTGATCTACACCGAATAAGGTGAAATTAGATCCTCAATCACAATAGATATTCAAATCATCCTTATCACTCTGAAATGTTACATGCTAGTTCTAATATCGTAGACGTACGTTTAGAATCCTACACACATAAGGTTTCTAGATCCGGTCGGCAACAGACCATAGATCCGAACAAATAATATCATATATGGCAACATATAACATTTAGCACATAAAAGCATTTTAGGCAACTTTCCTAAAATAAACTAGTGCTCGTGTCTAAAACACAACAGACACACATTTCAATATTCCACTTAGCATTCTAAGTTTAAGTCTAGAAATCCTACAAATTCCTAGTTCGCTTAAACTAGTGCTCTGATATCAACTGTGACATCCCCAAAATCTCGGCCAGAAAAGACCGATTTTCATTTATGCTTTTAAAAATATTTTCAGAGTAAATCCTTTTGATTTGAAAGAGTTACGGAATTTGTTCCCAAAAACAAAACATGATAAAACAATGTTTTCCAAAGCATTTCATAAAAGAAATGTATATTTCATTATATAATCAAAACTCGGGGTGTCATGTTCCGATACAGACCAATAAGCATAAACGATAACATTACAAGTCATTCAACAAATATATACATATACAGACTTATAAACAAAACAACCGATGGTTCATCCATCTCATGCCCTTGCGCCACTTCCTGTAATACAAATAAAACTGAGTGGGGCAGGCTTGGGAGCCTGGTGAGCATATAGGGTTTTCAACCCACAATAAATAATCATATTTAATTTTCACCAACCAACAATAACCCAATTACCCATTCCCGTTATTCTCACTCTATGTCCCTAAAAATAACTAACACAAGGGACCTAGTCTAAGAATATTTCATCGGGACGACAACACATGCTTCGGGGATTCCTCAGCAATATAAGTCAAATAAGGCAACCATGAGGGGGGATGGAGTACAGCGAATTAACACCCAAGTTCATTAACACCTACAGGTGGCGAGCCTGCTAGTGTTCCATAAGATTGTCTAGAAAAGTCCGTGGTCGTCATCTAAACTCCGCTAGATGACTAAACCATACAACAACGAGACCTCTCATCTGTTTATTACACACCAACTATCTACCCATGTTCTACCCAACATATTAGTAGATAAAAATATACATTTTTATACATAGTTTCAAAACCTGTATAGCGTGCTCGATCAATACATTTTCCACAATGCATATGAGGCACACACACATAACACGTATTTCATAGAGAAATAATCAGATCTATAAGACCGAAGAAAGTGAATATGCATTCACACACATAGCAACAAAATATACACATAACACGTATTTCGTATAAAATACTTCATAATTATGCGTTAGAAGAAAGTAACTACACACTCACTTGATCAGAAGATGATCGGACAGTACTACGACTTGCAAAAGTTAATCCTCAGCAAATCTGGAAGATCTCTACAAAAATCGAACTTCTTGCGGGCAGAGCTTCGGCTCGAAAACCACACTTCTCGGGATCTTCGGGATCTCGGGACTTGCTTCGGGACTCAGAAATATTACCGGGACTTCGGGATGGCTTCGGGGGTTTACGCGCAGAGCTTCGGCACAAAAATGAGAGGAAATTAGCAAATAAACCCGGAACCCTCGCATCCTATTTATATGAGGCTTGAACCTCCCAGTACGCGGGGCGTACGCTTGTACGCGGGGCATACAGGCCTCCGAAGTCGTCACTGCATGCGTCATCCGAAGTGTCGACACTTTCGGAGTACGCGGGGCGTACTTCGGATGAGTCCGATGACTCGTCTTCGGATAATGCCGGATTTTTCAATTAAAAATAAATACAAATTATTTAATAAACTTCGGAAATTCATATCTTCTTCATACGAACTCCGTTTTCGACGTTCTTTATATCCACGCGAAGGTGAGACTACGCTCTACGACTTTCGTTTAGACTCCATCGGCTAATTTTGATATTAATTTTATTAATTATTTTTAATAGGCCGGGACAGAAAATTTCATTATAAAATCATAACTTCTTCGTTTGACGTCCGTTCTCGCCTAACTTTTTATCGCTTCGATACCAACAATAAGATCTTCGATTCTCATTTAGATTGCTTCGGCTAAAAACCGCTTAATCTCAAATTGAGTATTTCAGGCTGCATACTGCTAAGCCGAAACTTCGATAAATCATAACTTCCTCATACGAAGTCAGATTTGGGCATTCTATATATATTCGGAAACGTCGTTTCAACTACTACAACATTATCTAAAGATATTAAGTTTATTTTAAACTTAAATTTTGACGCTTATTTTTATTCTTAATTAATCAAACCACATAATTAAGCAATTAAGCACAAAACACATAATACTCAAATATTACACTCTTATTAAATCAAAACGGGTTACAAAGGTTAACCTAGACTATTGCATTGCTAAAAATGGAAAGCCCGACAACACAGGCGTTACATGCGATCCTAGCAAAGATTGGAAGTAAGTGCGTACAATGGTCTCCAGATGTTTGTCGTTCTAGCTGAGGTATCGTTGGTTGGTGAATAACATGATCCAACCACTAAAAGAGACATGGAAATGTCTCTGTAGTTAAATTGCTATAGTCCAATGACTTGACTAGAGCATGTTTCAGGTATACCCACATGAAAGTATGATGAGAGTATTTGAATAAAGAAATGACACATAAGTTAGCCGACTGCCAATATGTAACAGCCCGGATTTCCAGGTATCTTTTATGCTTATAACTTTGATGTTTTGTGAGGGGACTCGGCGAGTTGGAGCTCAGACTCGCCGAGTAGGATCGCGATTCTGGACGCGGGTTCGCGCCTGGACTCGGCGAGTCCGAGGTATGGACTCGGCGAGTCCGCGTTGTTTAATGAAACCCTAATTTCTCGGGTGTGGGACCTATTTAAAGGGCCTTAAGGCCGTCATTTGTGCTCATCAATCCCCTGAGTGAAACCCTAGCAAGTTTGAGTGTTTGGAGCAAAGCAAGAAGCCATTGTTGATCTTGGAGGTGTAATCTTGCAAGGGGAAAGGAAGCAATAGCTAAGGAGAATCAAGAGGAGCCACTTCCTGAAGATTTGAGGACAAGAACATCACATTTGAGGTACTATCTTTGAGCTATTCTCTGTTATGTTGGTGTTTATATTGATTTAGGGCTTATTGAGCCCTTTTGTGGCTAGATCTAGTGCTTCCTTGGTCCCTTAAGCGATTTAGGTTCTAGATCTGGACCCTTGGAGGTCCAGAGTCTCCCTTTGCCCAAGCTTTTTATGAATCCATGGGGGTTTTGGTTTGGGGTCCTTGTGTTTGAGGTCAAAACACCATTTGTGAGCCAAGGAGTGTGTTATGAGCACCAAGTCTTGGACTTTACGTGATGAATATGTTTAGGAGGGCCAGATCTATGAGTTGTTGGAGCGGATCTGACCTCAGAAGCAAGTTTGAGTTGATGCATGGCATGGACTCGCCGAGTCTGAAGAACAGACTCGGCGAGTAGTTTGAAGATTGCCTTAAATCACTCAGCGAGTGGTCCTGCCGAGTTATGGGTTAACTCAGTGAGTCAGGGAGAGTTAGAGACGGTTGTCAGGAGGTTTGAGTCGATCTGGAACTCGCCGAGTTGTTCTTGAGACTCAGCGAGTTGAGTCGGGGTGGCCCCACGATTTTTACCAGGTGGAACTCGTCGAGTCGGGGGAGTACTCAACGTGTCAAAAAGGGAATCCTAGAGAGTTGGTGAAAACATCTAGACTCGCCGAGTCGCCCTAGTGTACTCGCTGAGTCCGGTCAAAGTTGACCGTTGACCGTTGACCAGAGTTGACCTGCGTTTACTTCTTAGGGATAGTCAACCTTAGTGATAAAAGTGTTAATTAGAGACATATGATGTTATAGGAGGATTAGAGCTCGGAGGATCGAGCACGAGGGATTCCAGGATTCGTGAGTTACCGAGATACGCGAGGTGAGTCTTCTCACTATACTTTACCTTGAGTAGGTAACCAGAGTTATGTGATTTGAGTATTTATATGCTATGTGTATGTGATGTGTTGTACTGCATTATTCTATGTGATTTATACTATAGAGTTGGAACCGGAATGTTCACAGAGTTAGAACCTGAGGGTTCACAGAGTTTGGGTGCACGGACCCATAGAGTTATGGCCTCGAGTGGCTAATATGTGTTTTATGTGTGGTATTTTGGGGAACTCACTAAGCTTCGTGCTTACAGTCTTAGTGTTGTTGTTTCAGGTACTAGCGATGACCGTGGGAAGGCGCCGGCTTGATCTGTACACACGCATGGGATTTTTGATATATATATATATGTGATCTTGGGATTTTGTATGATGTGAATTGAGATTTTAAATTTAATGATTTATGAAATTAAATGAGGAATGTTTTTATATTTGTGAAAAATTATTTTGAAAATTCACGGTGTTACAAGTTGGTATCAGAGCCTTGGTTTGAGGGATTCGAGTACACCTTTAGGCGTATTTGAACTCAAACTGAGGATTTAAGATTTATTTTCAAAAAAAAAAAAGAGTAAAGATTTTTGAAAAAAAAACGCAGAGCAGAATTGTGTGTACGATCAGTCCGCGCCCGAACGGTGATTTCCCAAAATACCTTTATATTATGAGATATTGATATTGATATGATGTATCCGCATGCTAGAGTAGGCGAGGTGTTCCTATTAGGACTAGAGTGGCCTGATTTGTGATGCCTTAGCCTAGGAAGAGGTGAGCTGCTATGAGATGCTTGAGAGCGAGTAGGTAGCAGCGAGGGGCTTGTGAGAGATCTATTAGAGAGTGGTCTATGCATGATAGAGTACTTGGGATTTGGGATCCGAAGAGGATGACTTGGGGTGTATTCTGATACGGTACGGACAGTAGTATTTGTTGGAATAGTGTCTAAGGCTGCAACTATATTAGACAAGTATTTGACCCGGTTGTGCATGGTCCTTTTGGGTTGGAGTCATTCGACCTTAGGGAAGATGACACATGCGAGTCTTGTTTGCTTGGAAAGATGACTATGTCACCCTTAACAAGTACATGTGAAAGGGGCGAGGGTCTATTGGACCTAATACATACCGATGTATTTGGACCATTTAGATCAACCACGAAGGATGGGAACCGCTTCTATGTGACTTTTACCGATGACTATAGTAGATATGGGTATATCTACTTAATCAAGCAAAAGTCAGACACCTTTGAAAAGTTCAAAGAGTTCAAGAATGAAGTGGAGAATCAATTGGGCAGGAAAATCAAGATGCTTCGATCCGATCGAGGAGGAGAGTACCTAAGTCTTGAATTCCACGATTATCTCAAGGAGTGTGGAATAGTTTCACAATTGACGCCTCTTAGCACACCGCAGTTGAATGGTGTGGCAGAAAGGCGTAATCGAACCTTATTAGATATGGTTCGCTCTATGATGAGTCGTGCTTCACTACCAATCTCTTTTTGGGGGTATGCCTTAGAGACTGCCGCCCATATCCTTAACCGAGTCCCTACTAAGAAGGTTGCCAAAACACCTCACGAGATGTGGACAGGGAAAGCTCCCTCGTTGGTACATATCAAGGATTGGGGTTGCGAGGCTTTCGTAAGACGAGATACTCACGACAAGCTTGAACCTCAAAGTGAGCGATGTATTTTCATCGGCTACCCACAGACATCCTTTGGATATCTCTTCTATAGACCGAAGGACAATGTTGTCTTCGTTGCGAGGAGAGGAGCTTTCCGAGAGCGAGAACTCATGAGCCAAGGAGACAGTGGGAGGAAATTCGAACTTGAAGAGATTCAAGAGTCGATAGATGAAGGAACCTCTACCGCTGGCACTCAACCCGAGGAGGAAACTCCGGTTGAACCGATTGACGATTCCTTACCTCTTAGACGTTCCGATAGAGTTAGAGTTCATCCCCAGTTTTATGGCTTTCATATTACTACCGAAGGGGACACGTATATTAGTGATGGTACACTAGTAAATCTTGATGAACCTAATAGCTATAAGGAAGCCATGGCAGGCCCGGAGTCTGCGAAATGGAAAGAGGCAATGGATAGCGAGATCCAATCCATGTATGATAACCAAGTTTGGAATTTGGTTGATTATGTGCCCGGACGTAAGACCGTTGGGTGCAAATGGATCTTCAAGAAGAAGACCGACGTGGATGGAAACGTGCACACATATAAAGCGCGATTGGTTGCGAAGGGCTTTACTCAAACTCCCGGAGTTGACTATGATGAGACCTTCTCACCAGTTGCGAAGATTAAATGTATTAGAGTGATGCTAGCAATTGCCGCATTTCATGATTATGAGATTTGGCAAATGGATGTCAAGACCGCTTTCCTTAACGGAAAGTTGGCTGAGGATGTTTACATGGCTCAGCCAGAAGGGTTTGTGGATCCGAAGCATCCAAATAGAGTGTGTAAACTTGAGAAGTCCATTTATAGACTTAAGCAAGCGTCTCGCAGATGGAATCTTTGCTTCGATGAGAAAGTCAAATAGTTTGGATTTGTACGAAGCGAAGACGAATCTTGTGTATATGTCAAATCCAGTGGGAGTATAGTAAGCTTCCTCGTTCTATATGTCGATGACATATTACTCATAGGAAACGACATCCCGACTCTGCAGGAGGTTAAGTCCTGGCTCGGGAAGTGCTTCGCTATGAAGGACCTCGGAGAGGCTTCTTACATTTTGGGAATAAGGATAGTAAGAGAAAGAAGTAAGAGACTAATTGGACTTAGTCAGAATACTTACTTAGAGAAGGTACTAAAACGTTTTAGTATGGAAAACTCAAAGAAGGGAGAACTACGGATACAAAGTAATGCCAAATTGAGTAAGACTCAAAGTCCGAGTACCGAAGCTGAGATAGCAGAAATGAGCCGAGTACCATACGCTTCCGCAGTTGGCTCAATCATGTACGCTATGACTTGTACTCGCCCTGATGTAGCCTTCGCTTTGAGCATGGTTAGCAGATATCAAGGGAATCCTGGCAAAGCACATTGGATTGCGGTGAAAAACATCCTTAAGTACCTTCGGAGGACGAAGGAATGGTTCTTAGTCCTTGGAGGGAGTGATGACTTGAAGGTGCGAGGGTATAGTGACGCCATCTTTCAGACCAACAGGGACAACTACCGTTCGCATTCGGGCTAGGTCTTTACCCTAAATGGAGGAGCAGTGACATGGAAGAGTTCCAAGCAGGAAACCGTAGCTGATTCAACGTGCGAATCAGAGTACCTTGCAGCGAGCGAAGCGTCGAAGGAGGCAATATGGCTAAAGAACTTCATCGGTGATCTTGGAGTTGTACCTGCCATAAAGGAGCCAATGGAGATTTTTTGTGATAACGAAGGTGCGGTTGCCTTGACCAAGGAACCGAGAGATCATGGTAGATCAAGTCATATCGACAGAAAGTATCACTTCATTAGACATCGTGTAGAAGAAGGACAACTCGTAGTGAAGAGGATATCATCAGAAGATAACCCAGCAGATCCGCTTACGAAGGGACTGAGTAGGGTTAAGCACTTGCAGCATGCTAGGAGTATTGGGCTGAAGGATGATATTAGCATAGATTAGATAGTATTAGAAACGTGTAATAGATAAATGTAATTGACATTTGATGATTAAATAAAGGAGTTTTATTTATGAGTAATGCTACTATCTTATGTTAATTGTTTAACTATTGTTTCACTTTGCATGTTTTGACTTCCAGAATAATTAAGGTTATTAAGAATAATAGAAATTGTTCAAATGGTCCACAATCGTTCATATGTTGGGAGTAGATATGAATGAAGATTGTCATGAATTGGTGTGTAGAATGTCTAAATGGTGTTAGACATAGCAAAGGATTGCTGCAACGTTCATGAGTGCTTATGAACTAGTTTTGAGCATTGGAATAAACCCGCGCTTGCTGGAATCACCTTATGGAATACGATAAAAAAAAAAAGGTGGTCGCAAGACGATAATATCATATAGTCTTAAAACCTAGATATATGATTTATTATTTGTTAATTGATTGTACATTTATAATACAAAAACGCATCAGTAACTTGGTGTTATAAAACGTATTGTTGTGTATAGTTGGTTAATGAATAAGTAAATGCATATAAGTCGAAGTTTATCTGTAACTTTTATCTAAGAAGGTAAAAGCGATATCTCGGCCGCTCGATGATTTGATTTGACTTATGTGCCGGGCCCGGTCAGAACTATATTGATGTGTTCGATTAAGTTCTATGTCAAATAAATCAGAGATCGAGAAACCTAAATGCTTGACCAACCATTCCATAGGATTGTCAGCATGATATCTAACAGAGGACTGTACGTTCCCTTATCTAAAGGACAAGATTGATTAGATCAGAGTTGACAGCGTCTTTGAGAGCTACGATTGCAAACCGAATTGTACTTGTGCATATAGTTACTAGACTTATCCAAGTGGGAGACTGTTGGAATAGTGTCTAACGCTGCAACTATATTAGACAAGTATTTGACCTGGTTGTGCATGGTCCTTTTGGGTTGCCTTCACCATAGCAACTTGATAGGATGATTTATTAAGAGAGAGTAAATATTATTAATATATTATGAGAATAATATAATGAATAATATATTTGTTATTTGATTAATATAAGTCATAGAATTAATTAGAATTAATTTGGTGACTTAAAGAGATTAATTAAATAAAGGGGTATAAACTGTCAATTGTTTGATAGTTAAACTTTAGACTGTAAATCCTTATTGATATAGGATTGGACGATTTCTAGGGCTAGGATAAGCCAAAATCGTCCAAAGGGTTATCAAAGAAAGGATATGGATTAACTTAAAGTCTAAGTTATCTAATTAGGGTTTAGGTTGTAACCCTTAAGGAGTCTACAAGTATAAATAGACCCCATGGCATAGGGAATTCGACACATCTCCTAAAGCAAGAGAACCCTGGCCGAATTCCTTCCCTCTCCTCTCTCCTAAATCATTCTTCTTGCTATTGGTGTTTGTAAGCCATTAGAGGAGTGACATTTGTGACTCTAAAAGCTCCAGGACCTCAAGATCAACAAGGAACTCAAAGGTATGATTCTAGATCTGTTTTAATGTTGTTATTTAACCTAGTTAGTCATTAGAAGACTTGGATTCAAAGCATGTTTATTAGAAAGCCTAGATCCAAGCATTAGGGTTTTGCATGCGCACATAGGAAAGTTCTTATGGCTAAAACCCATCAGTATTGGGCCCGTACTACTGAAAACACCGGAGCAGTGTACAGCCTAAGTAAGAATCTTTGGAATACCAAGGATCAAGGAGGAAAGAGTTGACGAGTGTGGGTATGCTCGAATGGATTCTAATATATCATTTGTTGTGTTTCAGAGGTGGATCATGGTGAGGACACGTCATATGCCAGAGAGTAGTGGGGTTAGTGATGAGGAGATCCGTCAGATCATCCACGAGGAGGTTGCTGCGGCTATCAGGGAAGAGATACCAGAGATGTTCGGGTCTATTAAGACCACGCTGATCGATACCTTTGACGAGCGTTATGCCGCTCTTTCTGAGGCTGCTGTAGCAGCAGCCACCGCAGCTATTCCTGCTGCGAGGCCGCAAGGTGGTGATGCGTTGCTGTTCCGGGAGTTCAGCAACACAAAACCACCTGAGTTTGATGGGACCCAGGATCCGGTGGCAGCTATGAGGTGGATTTCTGATATCGAGGGATGTTTCTTCACTTGCTCATCTCCTGAGCATTTGAAGGTCCGGTTCGCGCTGAACCAGCTTCGCTTGGGAGTGAAGGACTGGTGGAAGTTTGTGACGGCGCATTTTACGCCTGCTGAGATTGCGGAAGTGACCTGGGAGAGGTTCACTGCCATGTTCCGTGATGAGTACGTTCCCCAGGTGGAGAGGGAGCGTTTGGCCCAGGAGTTTCTGACCCTCAAGCAGGGTACTGAATCTGTTATAGTGATCACCAGGATGTTCCATGAGAGGGCAATGTTCTGCCCTGAGCACGTGTCTACGGAGCAGGCACGTATGAGCCGCTATCTGAGTATCTTGAGACGAGACATTCGGGAGTTCGTGGCAAACTCCTCGTAGCGGACATTTGCCGAGCTTCAGGCGAATGCCCGGAAGAGAGAGATTGAGCTAGAGACCTAGGCCAGGGAGGATGCGGAGTCTCAAGGGAGGGATTGGCGACTGGCGCAGTCTCAGCCGGCAGCCAAGCGGGTCAAGCCCGTTGATCCCAAACCAGGGAGCCAGAAGGGCCGCACTTGTGGGAAGTGTGGCAAGGGTCATGACGGAGTCTGCAGAGCGGGATCTTGCTACAAGTGTGGCAAGGAGGGGCATATGGCCAATGACTGCCCCAAGGGGTTTGCGGTGTGTTTCCACTGCAATCAGATAGGACACCGGAAGGCGGAGTGTCCGCAGTTGCGAGGATCATCTCAGGGAGCACCTCAAGGATCTGCCCCTGCCGCCATCAGAGCTACCGAGAGTCGCCCAGTGAAGGTCGAAGCGCCAAGGGCACGAGGTAGAGCTTTTCAGCTGACCGCGGAAGAGGTCCGCACTGGGCCTGATGTTGTGGCTGGTATGTATTCTTTCATGTATTTATTTTGATGTTGAGATAATTATGCTTATATTATGTTATGCGTAGGTACTTTCCATGTGAACTCTGTACCAGCTTTAGTGTTATTTGACTCGGGTGCGAGTCGGTCCTTTGTGTCTTCAGCTTTTAGTCAGCATATCAGTGTTATTCGTGAGGCGTTGAGTCGGCCTCTGAGAGTTTCCATAGCTAACGATAGAGTGATTTGTGCCACGGAGGTTCTTCGGGGATGCGTGTTAGAGATTTTTGGTGTTAAGTTTCCGATTGATCTGGTTCCTATTGCGATGGGTGATCTCTGTGTCATTGTGGGCATGGACTGCTTGAGCAGATTTGGCGCAGTTATCGACTGCGAGCGTCAGTTGGTGACCATTCGAGACCTTAGTGGGGAAGTTCTTTCAGTGTACGGCGAGGGTACACGTTCGGGATCAGCCTTCTGTTCGGCCGCTAGGGCGAGGCAGTGTCTACAGCAGGGCTGTAAGGGTTTTGTGGTGTATGTGATGGATACGCGAGTGGCTTCCGAGAGGCCGAATTCAGTTGAGGAGGTTCCGGTGGTGCGTGAGTTTCCTGATGTTTTTCCCGAGGAGTTGCCGGGTGTGCCTCCGGTGAGGCAAGTGGAGTTCAGTATCGATTTGGTTCCGGGGGCCGCACCTATCGCTACGGTGCCTTATCACCTTGCACCTCCACAGATGCAAGAGTTATCCTCACAGCTTCAGGAGCTGCTGGGGAAAGGATTTATTCGGCCGAGCAGCTCGCCGTGGGGAGCGCCTATCTTGTTCGTCAAGAAGAAGGATGGTTCACACCGGATGTGCATTGATTACCGGGAGTTGAACAAGCTGACGGTCAAGAACCGTTACCCGTTGCCGAGGATCGACGATTTGTTCGATCAGTTGCAGGGAGCATCTTGGTTCTCCAAGATCGATTTGCGGTCTGGGTATCATCAGGTGAGGTTGCGGGATGAGGACGTCCAGAAGACAGTGTTCAGGACGCGTTATGGACATTATGAGTTTGTGGTGATGCCTTTTGGGCTCACCAATGCCCCAGCAGTGTTCATGGATCTCATGAACCGAGTATGTAGGCCGATGTTGGATCGGTCGGTGATTGTATTTATCGATGACATTCTGGTATATTCGAGATCTAGAGAGCAGTATGAGGAGCATTTGAGGGAGGTCCTTGGGGTTCTGAGATCGGAGAAGCTTTATGCAAAATTCTTCAAGTGTGATTTCTGGTTGCGGGAGGTCCAGTTCTTAGGACACCTCGTTAACCAGGAAGGGATATTGGTCGATCCGGCCAAGGTTGAGGCGGTGATGAATTGGGAGGTGCCAAAGTCACCCTTTGAGATCAGGAGTTTCTTAGGGTTGGCGGGGTATTATCAGAGATTTATCAAGGATTTCTCCAAGATTGCAGTGCCACTCACCAGATTGACCCGGAAGGGTGTTTGCTTTTTCATGGGGTCCCGAGCAGCAGGCCTCCTTTGAGACACTTCGCCAAAGGTTGTGCGAAGCCTCGGTGTTAGCCCTAACGGATGGAATGGAGGATTTTGTGGTATACTGTGATGCATCGATTATGGGGTTATGAGCGGTGCTGATGCAAAGAGGGCATGTGATAGCATATGCATCGAGGCAGCTGAAGCCTTATGAGATGAGATATCCCACCCATGATCTAGAGTTGGGGGCAGTGGTGTTCGCCCTCAAGATTTGGCGTCACTACTTGTATGGGGTTCGGTGTACGATATACATGGACCATAAGAGTTTGAAGTATTTGATGGATCAGCCCAACCTAAATATGCAGCAGAGGAGGTGGTTGGATGTGGTCAAGGATTATGATTGTGAGATCATGTACCACCCGGGCAAGGCTAATGTGGTAGCCGATGCATTGAGTCGCAGGGCGGAGAGCACTCCACTGCGGGATGTATGTTTGAGATTGATCGTGATAGCTCCGGTATTGGACGCCATTCGCGGGGCACAGGCCGAGGCTGTGCAACCTGAGATGCAGAAGAAGGAACATGTTGTTGGTTTGGTTTCAGAGTTCGTTACCGACGGTCGGGGGCTTATGACATTTCAGGGGCGTATCTGGGTGTCGTTCGTGGGAGGAACGCGTACCATTTTGATGGAGGAGGCTCATCGGTCGAAATTTTCGATCCATCCGGGGGCCACTAAGATGTATTTGGATTTGAGAAAGGAGTATTGGTGGCCTTGTATGAAGAGGGACGTCACGTGGTTTGTTGAGAGGTGCTTGACCTGCCGTAGGGTTAAAGCCGAGCACCAGAGGCCGCATGGCAAGTTGCAGCCTTTGGAGGTTCCCGAGTGGAAGTGGGAACAGATTACTCTGGATTTCATCACCAAATTGCCAAGGACTGCCAGAGGAGTTGATGCAATTTGGGTGATTGTGGACAGGTTGACGAAGAGCACTCACTTCCTTGCCATCAGTGAGAGTTCTTCAGCAAAGAAGTTGGCGGAGGTGTATGTGAGGGAAGTGATATCTGGGCATAGGGTGCCGATCTCGATTGTTTCAGACCGTGATGTGCGTTTCACTTCCAGATTCTGGAAGAAATTTCATGAGGAGTTGGGTACTAGACTGCATTTTAGTACCGCATATCATCCCCAGTCAGACGGTCAGAGTGAGCGGACGATTCAGACGCTCGAGGACATGCTCCGAGCATGTGTGTTGGATTTTGGTGGTAGCTGGGATGCATATCTACCCTTGGCAGAGTTTTCCTACAACAACAGCCATCATTCGAGCATTGGTATGCCACCCTTTGAGCTGTTGTATGGGAGGAGGTGTCGGACCCCCATTTGTTGGGGAGAGGTTGGGCAGAGAGTGATGGGCAATACAAAGATCGTGCTTCAGACAACAGAGCAGATTCAGCAGGTCAGATAGAGGTTATTGACCGCCCAGAGCCGACAGAAGAGTTATGCAGACAGACGCCAGTCCGAGCTTGAGTTTCAGGTCGGCGTTCTCGTTCTCCTGAAGGTCTCTCCTTGGAAAGGAGTGATTCGATTTAGGAAGAGGGGCAAGTTGGGGCCCCGATATATTGGTCCATTCCGTGTGATCGCGAGGGTAGGCCGGGTAGCCTATCGTTTGGATTTGCCAGCAGAGTTGGGGCAGATTCATGACACTTTTCATGTGTCGCAGCTGAGGAAGTGTATAGCCGATGAGTCGGCAGTGGTTCCATTAGAGGATATTCAGGTGGATGCGAGCCTGAATTATGCCGAGAGGCCGGTGGCCATCAGAGATCGGAAGATCAAGGTTCTGAGGAACAAGGAGGTACCCCTGGTGTTGGTTCAGTGGCAACATCGGAAGGGATCAGAGATGACCTAGGAGCTGGAGCGTGAGATGCGAGAGCAACATCCGGAGCTATTTGCAGAGCGAGACTTCAAGGGCGAAGTCTAGTTCTAGTGGGGGAGAGTTGTAACAGCCCGGATTTCCAGGTATCTTTTATGCTTATAACTTTGATGTTTTGTGAGGGGACTCGGCGAGTTGGAGCTCAGACTCGCCGAGTAGGATCGCGATTCTGGACGTGGGTTCGCGCCTGGATTCGGCGAGTCCGTGCTGTTTAATGAAACCCTAATTTCTCGGGTTTGGGACCTATTTAAAGGGCCTTAAGGCCGTCATTTGTGCTCACCAGTCCCCTGAGTGAAACCCTAGCAAGTTTGAGTGTTTGGAGCAACGCAAGAAGCCATTGTTGATCTTGGAGGTGTAATCTTGCAAGGGGAAAGGAAGCAATAGCTAAGGAGAATCAAGAGGAGCCACTTCCTGAAGATTTGAGGACCAGAACATCACATTTGAGGTACTATCTTCGAGCTATTCTCTGTTATGTTGGTGTTTATATTGATTTAGGGCTTATTGAGCCCTTTTGTGGCTAGATCTAGTGCTTCCTTGGTCCCTTAAGCGATTTAGGTTCTAGATCTGGACCCTTGGAGGTCCAGAGTGTCCCTTTGCCCAAGCTTTTTATGAATCCATAGGGGTTTTGGTTTGGGGTCCTTGTGTTTGAGGTCAAAACACCATTTGTGAGCCAAGGAGTGTGTTATGAGCACCAAGTCTTGGACTTTACGTGATGAATATGTTTAGGAGGGCCAGATCTATGAGTTGTTGGAGCGGATCTGACCTCAGAAGCAAGTTTGAATTGATGCATGGCATGGACTCGCCGAGTCTGAAGAACAGACTCGGCGAGTAGTTTGAAGATTGCCTTAAATCACTCAGTGAGTGGTCCTGCCGAGTTATGGGTTAACTCAGTGAGTCAGGGAGAGTTAGAGAGGGTTGTCAGGAGGTTTGAGTTGATCTGGAACTCGCCGAGTTGTTCTTGAGACTCGGCGAGTTCAGTCGGGGTGGCCCTGCGATTTTTACCAGTTGGAACTCGTCGAGTCGGAGGGAGTACTCGACGTGTCAAAAAGGGAATCCTAGAGAGTTGGTGAAAACATCTAGACTCGCCGAGTCGCCCTAGTGTACTCGCCGAGTCCGGTCAAAGTTGACCGTTGACCGTTGACCAGAGTTGACCTACGTTGACTTCTTAGGGATAGTCAACCTTAGTGATAAAAGTGTAAATTAGAGACATATGACGTTATAGGAGGATTAGAGCTCGGAGGATCGAGCACGAGGGATTCGAGGATTCGTGAGTTACCGAGATACGCGAGGTGAGTCTTCTCACTATACTTTACCTTGAGTAGGTAACCAGAGTTATGTGATTTGAGTATTTATATGCTATGTGTATGTGATGTGTTGTACTGCATTATTCTATGTGATTTATACTATAGAGTTGGAACCGGAAGGTTCATAGAGTTAGAACCTGAGGGTTCACAGAGTTTGGGTGCACGGACCCATAGAGTTATGGCCTCGAGTGGCTAATATGTGTTTTATGTGTGGTATTTTGGGGAACTCACTAAGCTTCGTGCTTACAGTGTTAGTGTTGTTGTTTTAGGTACTAGCGATGACCGTGGGAAGGCGCCGGCTTGATCTGTACACACGCATGGGATTATATATATATATATATATATATATATATATATATATATATATATATATATATATATATATATATATATATGTGATCTTGGGATTTTGTATGATGTGAATTGAGATTTTAAATTTAATGATTTATGAAATTAAATGAGGAATGTTTTTATGTTTGTGAAAAATTATTTTGAAAATTCACGGTGTTACACAATATCTTTGATTTTCATGACATACATGTTCGGGAAAATGACCTTGTAAAATGGTCTTACATCATATCCATAGAAGATAGTTCTTGACAGCATAAAGACCTAACCAAAAGTACTTACAGTACAAGATAGTTTCATAGAAAATGCCACATCAGGCATAGATAGAAAATGATTCCTTTCTAACAAGGAAAAATAAAGTAAAGCATCTACTACAGGCGACGGTCATCCCTCTGAATAACTCTCAGTTCAGCCAGTTGGCATTCAACATCAAGTTAGTGTCTTTCCTACACCCTTTGGCATACTCGGAGTTCTATGACTTCGACTCGTGATTCAACCAGTGCTTGCAGTAGGGTTTCATGGTTTCTCTCAGATCTCTCATGAGCATCCTCTAGACAAGTGGTGCGGAGGGTATGCATTCTCGCATCGGCGAAAACTTCAATGATCTGATGTAGGGATGTCCTACCTTGAATCTCATTTCGGGCCACTCTGCGGACCAAGATTGGAAAGATTCTGTCTGCTGAGCCCCCATTGCTCAGGTCATAGAAACTTCGGTTACCATTAAATGGCATGGGCCGATCTTGTCCTTGGCTCCATGTTTCCAAGCATTCCACCCACTCTGGCGTCGGGCCTTGAAAAGCCGGACGAGGGTTAGGAATCGCAAAGGGAGCTGCATGGGGTAGGTTCTCAACCTCGGGTTCGGAGTTGGCACCGTCTGAAAGGTCTTCATCCTGGTGATCATTCAAAGGAATAGGATGATCATTCTCTAGTTCTTCTCCAAACCATCCAGCAATGACTTCGTTCAGAAGGTACGGGTTGTCGTGGGGATGGATTCCAGCCATGTTATCTACGCGAGAATTTGGGTAAGGAAATAATTATTAGACGAACTATCTAGATAATTATTAGAAAATCTTCATTAGTTATATCGCTATTTGTAAAGTGCATACCAGTTATATGTAATCAACACAGGATAGGCCTTCGAATAAGTGACCTTAACTCCAAATTCACAAAGAATAGAGGTGAACCAAAAATTTCACCGATTCTAAGTCTATAACATCCTAGTTACATATAGCCTTAGTGTATCCACTTAGCAACTATCAACTTAGTAATGAAGATCCTTTTTAGTTCTCAAGTAAGTAATTATAGTAACACAAAACACCCCTATGGTATTTTAGACTTATGTTCTGTTATAATGTTCTCATTATAGTGGTGTTGGTAAGTTTTTAGACTTGTTGACACATCACAACCATTCTTGGGCATATGCTAATCACTCCTCGGAACAGCATAGTTGATCAGGCTATGCCACTCCCAAGACTGACCATACATCCCCGAGCATACCTGTGATATTCAACAATCGTAATACTTTTGTTCTTGTCATTGTGACACGGATTTTAGTATGAATGCAGGCACGTATACTTTGTTAAATATTTTATTATTTAAAGTATAAGCTCTTAGATAGAGTGTTTTAATCCCAATGTATTTATAGTTAGTATATCTTTTACGGGTTGATATACTTAATTCACTATAAACAATGCTCTGATACCAATCTGTCACACCCCAAAACCAAGAACGGCGGAAATGTTCCGAGGTGGAGGACGTCATGTGAAGTATCATAACAGTGTAAAGTAGTAAACAAGCAACAACATCATCCATTGCATTAAAAGTAAAGTTTTATTACATGTGTGTTCTTTAATTGTAATAAGACACCAAAATATGTAATCAAAATAAAAGACGAGTCTTGTCTGTGCTCCGTCTTCTCAAAAACTGGCCGTCGTACCTGTCTACTGGTGACCTGAGAATACAAGTTATTTTGAAAGCGAGTATCAACCTAAAGCTGGTGAATTCATAAGTATTAATGTGTCTTTGCCTTGTTTTGGAAAGCTGTTATGAATGCCATGTAAGTCTTTAAATGAAACAGTTGATATAAGTATGAAAACCCTAGAAAATCCCATATTTCCTACTAGTATGAAATGTTGTCTTCTACCAAAACCCGAATGTTTTGCTATAACAATGATAGTTTTTCCTTCTTTTTGACTATTACTATCAGTACTTAGTCTAACTCCTCGTTTACGTAAATGTATCAAGAAATAAAGTAATAGGAAAAATATAATCATGTAAGTATTATCCTTTTGTATTAGGATTAACACGACATCGCGACTAGCGACATGTATAACCTTTGAACATCCGTAGATTGTTCAATTTGTCCTCTGTAGCGGCAGCAGGTTTAAGGAATGGTTAGTCCCGTAAGGGTACTCCTGATATAAGTATTAACCGTAGGCATTCGTAGATGGTCATTTACCTCTGTAGCGAACAGTAGGCTAAAGGAATGGTTAGTCCCGTAAAGGCACCCCTAATATAAGTAATAACCGTAGGCACCCGTAGATGTTCATCTACCACTATTTCTAACAGTTGGGTTCCGGAATGGTTACTCCCGTCTAGACATCCCGTTGAACTGGGATGGGTAGGACAATCTACACATAATGTACTAGTAAATCATCTTAGTGAATCTAGGTACAAGTATCCATGTAAGTGTGTACAAATAAATCTATATATGTAAATATATTCATGTAAGCGTATCGGTGTAGACGTATTCATGTAGCATGTAATGTATAGTATAGACTCATGAATAAACTGACTCTGCTGTAATTTCCTTGTAATAGGAATAATGTTTTATATCTCCTAACTGTCCCTATAATAGTTAACTGGAAGGTAATTGGTTGTCCAAGCAGGTTTCTACACCCTTGTTACACAAGAGTGTGGGAAACTAAATGAAGGATGAAAACTATAATATCAATACATATATAAGAACATAAGTATATAGATATAGTTTTGTCCAAGAAGGTAAAAGAAATGGTTTTGTATGACATTTAAGAGTTTTAACAATAAATAACAATGACTTGATGTCATTTTAACAAACGTTTCAAAACTAATACTTTTGATAACATGGTATTTTTAAGATAGAAAACCATGTCGCACATCACATTTTGAAGTATGTGAAATCTACTGGAAGAAAACACAGTTATAAATACATATGAGTGATTTAATAACATGTTTTTTTCTACTTGTATTCCCCCCCCCCCCATTAAAGCATTTAAAATCATTTAAAACATTGATTAAGGGGTATGAACTCACCTGTAGCAAGTGGATCGGAAGGAAGTGTCGGATAAGTGCTTGGTGTCAAGTGAAGACTTAGACACGCACAAAGATCCTAATAACATATAAAGACATTTATATATAAACAAATAGTCTTTAAACAATTAATAAACAAGTCCAGACACTCTAGGCCATGACAAACACTTTGTATAAGTGTTATAAGTTTTAAGGAGTGCATCTAACTATTGTAGGGAAGGACTAGGGTGTTTGGGGTTCAAGGAACACTTCTAAAATGAGTTTACTCCCTAACGACCAACACCCCTTGAGTTTACGATCATAAACTCTTGAGTTTACGACCATAAACTCCTAACCTTTTGACCATTTGTTGCTTTGAAGACTTCTAAGCCAATCCAAGCATTCCTACTTCATGTTTAAGCCTTAGGAAGTGTTGTGTGGCATCAAAACACTCCTAAATGGTGTTTACGGTCTAAGTACCATTTCTTCATGAGTTTACTACCTTAAACTCATGAGTTTACTACCTTAAACTCATAAGTTTATGGTATTTGGGTTTTTCAAGTCCTTAGCTCAATCATGGCAATAGTCTAGGCTAGATTTAGACATAAGAAATAACTATGGGACTTTTATGGGACATTTATACAACTTTTAAGGTGTTTACGGTTTTGGGAGATCCCCAAACCGTAAACACATATAAATGTAGGAGTTTTGTGCTTTTTTTGTGATACACTCATCAAGGATGGATCTAGACAAGTCCCTAAGGCATTGTGAAGCATCTAGACACCCTAAAGCACCCTTTGGCACTATAATTGGTGTTTACGATTTTGGGAGCCTCCCAAAACCGTGAACACCTTGTTCTTGGTGTTCTTGGGACTTTTCTTTGATATTAATATGTATAGCAAGCTTTAAATGACTCTAAGATAGAAGTACTTACTTTGTGGAAGCTTGAAATGAACTTAAAGTCCAAGAACACTAGTGTGTGTTCTTGGTGTTTTGGAAAACTAGTCAAAACACATAAATGGATGGATTAAAGGATGTATAATCACTATATTAAGTGTTATATCAACTTGAAATGGCTAGAACACTTACAAGTTTGAAGATCTTGAATTAAATCTTGGATGATACTTGAGAGTGTATTTGAGTTTACTCTTTTTGGTGATTGGGGAGTAAACATAAAATGACTAGTTTGAGGAGTAAACTCATGCTTAAAGCATGAGTTCATGGTTTTTGGAAGATTTTTCGGCCCAAACATAAAAATTTGGCCGTGAACTTCTAAGACACGAGGTGTTTGCGGTTTTGAAATTTCAAGACCCAAGACGGCCCATTCGTTCACCCGTTAGTTTAAAGATTAATTATTAAAATAATCAAACGAACTTTAATTTCCTAAAAACAAGTAGAAGTGAACTTGACTTATAATATGGAGTGATTGACTTTTACGGTTTGACCGAATGAAAATTCCGGGTTGTCACAGTTCATCACCTTCCAACTTTTCATGGATTAGAAAATGAAGACCCCCATAAACACTTAAAGATGTTCCATATTATTTTCACTAGTATGAAGCCACAAGTGTAACGCCCGTGTTTCTAGGCTAAGCATTAATGATGGTCTAATAGTCTAGGTCAACCATTGGAACTAGTTTTGAAATAATAAGAATGAATAATATGTTTATTACTTAATTATTATGATTTAATAAATTAAAGATAAAAATAAGCGTCAAAAATAAATATTAGATAAACCCGATATCTATTAAGAAAGTTGTAGTGGTTGAAACAATGATTCCAGAGATATAAAGAATACCGAAATCCGAGTTTCGCGAGAGAACCGGCACGACGCTGTGTGACGTAAAAAGTGAATTTATGATAAAGTACTTGTTAGCCTTAGCGATCTAAATGAAAGTCGTAGTTTTCTTTAAACTGAGAGCGTGCATAAAAAGAACGCCCAAATCTGACTTCGTATAAAGAAGTTATGATTTTTCTAAGATTCAGCTTAACAGTATGCAGCCTGAAACTTGAATTTTAGATTGATTATTTTTTGCCAAATCAACCTAAACAAGAATTGAAGATCTTGTTGATAGTAGTTCAATGGTAAAAAGACAGATGAAAACGGACGTCAGATGAAGAAGTTATGAATTTGTAACAGATTTTTCCTGTCCCAACCCGTTAAAAATATAACTTTAAAAATAAAGTCAAAATTCGCCAACGGAGTCTAAACAAAAGTTGTAGAGTATAATCTCACCTACGCGTGAATATAAAGAACGTCAAAAACGGAGCTCGTATCTAAAAGATATAGATTTTTGAAGTTTTAAATATAAAAATTCGAGGTTTATCCGAAGCCGTACGCCCAGCATACGAGTTTACGCCCCGCATACTCGAAACTAGGTCAGGAGCCGGCCACGTCAGCTCTTCCCCCGACGAAGGACACATTCCATGCGGATTCGACATGTCAGAGGCCTAAGAATTGAACAATTGTCACGTAGCTCGTACGCCCAACATACCAAAATTACGTCTCGCATAATGAGAGGGTTCAACCAACTATAAAAGGGATGCTAGGTTTCCGGGTTTGCTTTACAAAAATCCGTTCTCCTTTCATTCTAAATACCCTTTTAAGCCACTTTTAACCCCCCGAAGCCTAGGGAACACCCCTAACACCTGAAGCAAGTTCCGAAGTCCCCGAGAACATAAATTTTTCGAGTCGAAACTCTGCCTATGCAGAGCCCGGTTTTTGAGAAAATATCCAGGTTTCATCAAAGAATATTGTTTTTAGGGACGAAGTGTTGTCCAACCGCTGTCTTATCAATTGAGTGTGTAGTCACTTTCATATTACACATAGATATGAAGTATTTTCTATAAAATACATGTTATGTGTATATATATTGTTTGTTTATTTGTGATGGTTGTTGAATGAATGTTTTATACAGGTTTTAAACCGTATATGTATTTTTTATCTACAAACATGTTGGGTAAAACATGGGTAGATAGTTGATGTGTGATGAAATAAAATGATGAGAGGCTTCATTGTTGTTGTTTTTCAAGTCATCTAGCGGAGTATAGATGACGACCACAGACTTTTCAAGCTAGTCCGGTGCAACGTTAATAGGCTTATAATCTGTAGGCGTTTTTGAACTATGTGTTCATCCAGTGTTTTTCAACTATATGATCATCAGGTATTTTTGAACTACGTGCTTATAAAGTATTTTGGACTGAGTGTTCACCAGGCATTTTGAACTAAGTGCTCACCAGGTGTACTCGATCCCCTTCATGGTTGCCTTCTTTGACATAAACTGCATAGGTATTCCCTAAGCGGTGTTGTTACCCCGATGATGATCCTTAAGTTAGATCCCTTATATTAGGTGTTTAGGGACGTAAAGTGAGGATAACGGGAATGGGTAATCAGGGTTATTGTTGTTTGATGAAATTAATAAAATTTATTTATTGTGGGTTGCAAACCCTATATGCTCACCAGGTTCCCAAGCCTGACTCACTCAGTTTTCTATATTATAGGTAGAGCAACAAGGGCATAGTTGGACGATGACGAGAGATTTTGGATTATAGGTCAGTAGATGTAAAAAACTGTTGTAAGGCCTATATTGTACTGTTTATGCTTTTGATAAGTATCGAATATGACATCCCGATGTTTTAATGAGATGAAAATACATTTCTTTAAGAAATGATTTGATAAATATTTTTATCATATATGGTTTTGAGGACAAATCCTGCAATACTTTTTGAAAGATTACTCTGATTTTATTTTAAAAAGCATAAACAAAATCGGTCTTTTCTTGCCGTGAATTTGGGGATATCACAACAAGGGTCAACCGATGACCAACTAAAGCTAAGGGAATTCCCCTTTTCATTGGCCGATAGAGCAAAGGATTGGTTATTCTATCTTCCCCTGGGGTCAATCAACTCATGGACTGACATGGCAAGAGCTTTTCTTGACAAGTTCTATCCCGCTTCAAGAGTCTCAAGTCTTAGAAATGAGATTTGTGGAATTCGCCAAGGTCAAAATGACACTTTCCATGATTATTGGGAAAGGTTCAACAACTTATGCTATAGTTGTCCACAACATCAAATTCCGGAACAACTCCTCATTCAACACTTCTATGAAGGATTGTTGCCAATGGAGAGAATACCATTTTATGCCTCAAGTGGTGGAGATGTCTTTAGCAAAACTCCACAACAAACAAGACAACTCTTCAACACCATAGCCGCAAATTCACAACACTTTGGCCCACGCCAAGATAAGAATAGAGAAACTCAATAAAAAGTCGACGAGGTGGGGACATCAAACCTAGAGTCTCAACTCAAAGATTTAAAATTTGTTGTTCAAAATTTAGCCATGGGACAAACTCCACAAGTGATGTATTGTGGAATATGCGCAATAATCGAACATCCTACGGATATGTGTCCCATTCTCCAAGAAGATGCGAAACACATGAATGCCACAGGAGAATTCCAAAATTACCACAACAAACCATCTGTTACCAAAATGCTTAGAATTCAAGCTACAACCCAAGACCATTTCCACAAAATGCATTGATTAGACCCTCCTACCCACCACAACAACCTCACAACCAACATCCACATCCACACTATCAACCCAAACCGCACCCTCCACATCATCACCAACAACCTCCTCAATCCCAACCAAGTAGCTTGGGAATGTCTCTTGAGGACATTGTCGAATCGTTAGCCATTAGTACCCAAAAATTCCAAAAAGAGACAAGCACTAGGATCTCTAACCTTGAAGCACAAATGGGAGACATAGTTATATTTATAAGCAAGTTGGAGTCCCGTGGAAAACTCCTTTCTCAAAGCGAAAAGAACCCAAACGTCAATGTGGTTACCTTGAGAAGTGGCAAACAAACCGGAGAGAGTATTTCAAAGAAGTAGTCAAGGGAAGAAGAGGAAGAAATAGAATTCATTCCCATTGAGGATCCTATAGTCAAGAATGATGCATAAGCCGGAGTTCCAAAGAAGACTATTCCCCTAGTGACACCAATGGCCACTCAACTGCCATTCCCCTCCTAACTTGCAACTTCAAAGAAGAATATGGAGGAGAAAGAGATACTGGACACCTTTTGAAAGGTGGAAGTAAACATCCCTTTACTTGATGCGATCAAACAAATCCCTAGATATGCAAAATTATTGAAGGAACTTTGTACCAACAAGATGAAATTGAAGGGAAATGAGAAAATCTCTGTAACGACCTAAACTTTCAAACAAAATTTTCATTTTTCAAACACAATAAAACTCATTTCATAATTCTCAAAATCACATATGTCTCAAATGTCACCATAGTAAAACAAAATCCCAGAATCATAAAAACAATCTCTCGCCAGTGGGTACAATCATGCTGATGCCTTGTCGCGATCCTTAGAACTACCTGAAACACATAACACATAGCACGGTAAGCATAAAGCTTAGTGAGTTCCCCAAAATACCACATATCACACATTAGCCACTTGAAGCTATAACTCTGTAGGACCCTCCGGTCAATGTGTCTCAGTGGGACCCTCCGGTCCCACAACTCAGGTGGACCCTCTGGTCCCTTAACTTAGCAACTCAATATAGTACACAGTAAACATATCACAAAACAAATAGCAGGATATCTCAATACATAGCACATGCACATAAGACCCTTTGGTCGCACATAAGTTACCACTTAAGGTAAGTATAGTGAGAAGACTCACATCGTAAGCTAGCAGATGAAAATATCGTAATCGGAATCTCGAACTCTACCCACCGATCTAGCCTCCGCCTAACACATAATAATTATCCCTAATTCATGTTGGTCCTCAAGAAGCTAGACTAACCCTTCTACAACTCACAGAAGGGTAAAAGACCATTTTACCCCTCCATAGGGTTAATAGTCCTCAATTTTGACCTAACCCTTAAAGTCAACAAAAGTTAAAGGCGGGGAGTACGCTGCATGTTCCACCTCCCTACGATGGGCGTACTCGGTTGCTATATAGAAATCGGGGATGCTCGACCCCTACGCTACGTGTACTGGGATTACACCCAGCATACACCCAATTTCATACTCCTCACGGTTTTGGTCTTAATCAGTTAAGACATAGACTCATATTTCAGATTTGGCCAATCTAATGTCTCTTAATCCATAAATTCAGTTGTGCATGGCTGAAAAGGTTACCAAAACTCAAAACACACAACCCCTTTCCTTATGAAGCCCATAACTCATGCATGGCTCACTCCTAACGTCCAAGATTGGATTTTCAAGACTCTACTTCACAACATACACTGAAAAGGGGTAGATCAAGGTCTTTGGAGCTCATTTACTCATAAAGTCTCCACCTTTCGGGACTAAAACCCTAAATAAACTAAAGCAAAGGGTAAGAAAGCTTGAAGCTTTATACCTTTTTTGGAAGCCTTTCACGCAGCTACGCTCAGATCCAAACTCCTGGGCTCTCACTCCTTCTCCTCCAAGCTCTTTCTCCACCTCAAGATCATAAAGATATACTCACAAGCTCCTAGATGCACTCTCCAGCTACAAGGAAGAAGATTTAGGGTTTAGAGGATTTGGTGTCTGAGAATGGTGGCCAGAAATGAGGCCATCATGTCCTTTAAATAGGGAGCTTGACCACAATTAGGGTTTCATTCTATGCCTAGTACGCCCAGCGTACTAGGTGGCCTCCACGTTACAAACATGCCTTCGAGTACACTAAGCATACACCCAAGTACGCCTCGCATACTCGTTCACTGCCCTTTTCTCAATTAAGGGCCAAAAATGAACATGAGCTCAAGATCTGGGTTTTATAGGATATACATGGACTTGGGATGTTACAATCTCAATGAATGCAAAACGCATCCGTGGTTTTACAAAGGAAACTTCCTCCCAAGTGCAAAGGTCCGGGAATGTTTACAGTTCCTTGCAATATTGGGGATGTCACTTTTAGTAGTTCCATGCTTGACCTTGGTGATTCTATCAATGTCATGCCCTATTCGGTGTATGAATCATTGAATGTCGGACCTTTAAGTGAAACCGGTGTCATAATTTCACTTCCAGATAAATCAAGTGTCTTTCCTAGAGGCGTTTTAGAAGATGTTTTGGTGCTAGTGAACCAATTGGTCTTCCCGGCGGATGTGTATGTGATTGATTTAGAAGAACAAGTTTCCTCCAAGTCGGGTCTAATTTTACTTAGGAGACTATTTTTGAAGACGACTAGAACAAAGAGTGGTGTGTATGCAAGCAGCTTAACAATGGAATTTGATGGGGAAAAATAAGTTTTACTATCTATGATGCTATGATATATCCTAGTGATGTTTCATCCTTGTATTTTGTTGATGTTGTTGAACCATTAACCCAAGAATTGCTTGAGTTGTCTAATGGTGACATGTTGGAGGTGATTTTGAGCAAAGGATTTGATTATGGAAAATTAGCCAAGAAGTTGAAGCACTACTCATTAGACCCGATAGTTGAAAGATTAGTTAACAATTTGGAGATCAAGAAACCTACTCAATCCAATGTAAAGCAAATTGAATTACCTCAAAGCCACACAAGATTTCCACCCTCCCTTGTTCAACCACCAGAACTAGAATTGAATGTCCTACCTCAACACTTGAAGTATGCGTACTTGGGAAACAACGAGACTCTTCCGGTCATCATTTCGAATCACTTAAACGAATGTGAAGAAGAGCAACTGTGCAAGGTGTTGAAGGAGCATAAAGAAGCAATGAGTTGGACGATTTCGGATATCAAGGGATTGATCCCCTCTACTTGTATGCACAAGATCTTGATGGAATATGAATGCAAGCCACGTCAGGATGCGCAAAAAAGGTTGAATCCGGCAATAATGGAAGTGGTCAAGAAAGAGATTTTAAAGCTCCTTGATGCGGGGATGATCTATCCAATCTCGGATAGCAATTGGGTGAGCATGGTGCAAGTTATGCCAAAGAAGACGGGGATAATGGTGGTCGAGAACAACAAAGGTATGATGGTCCCCACTCGTGTGCAAAACGGGTGGAGAGTATGTATTGACTACCGCAAACTCAATGCAAACACAATAAAATATCATTTTCCATTACCTTTCAATGATCAAATGTTAGAAAGGTTGGCCGGGAAATCTCACTATTGTTTTCTAGATGGGTATTCCAGTTTTCACTAAATCCCGGTGGCGCTGGATGACCAAGAAATGACAACTTTCACATGTCCATTTGGCACTTTTGCATATTGGAGAATGCCATTTGGATTGTGTAATGCCCTGGCTACTTTCCAACGTTGTATGGTTAGTATCTTTTTGGAATATGTTGAAAACATAATTGAGGTTTTTATGGATGATTTCACGGTATATGGAAACTCATTTCAAGAATGTTTGACCAATCTCACCAAAATTTAGAAAAAGATGCATTGAAATGAATTTGGTTCTAAATTTTGAGAAATGTCATTTTATGGTGATTCAATGTCTTATTTTGGGTCACATTGTGTCAAAGAAAGGAATCGAGGTAGATAAGGCTAAAATCGATGTTATTCAAAGCTTACCTTGCCCGACTTGTGTTTGGGAAGTTCGTTCTTTTTTAGGTCATGTCGGATTCTATCGAAGGTTTATCAAGGACTTTTCAATGATAATAAGACCAATGTGCCAAATCTTGCAAAAGGATGTTGATTTCGAGTTCAATGAGGCATGCAAGGAAGCTTTTTACAAGCTCAAAGAGTTGCTTACATCCACTCCTATCATGCAAGCACCGAATTAATATATCCCTTCAAGATCATGTGTGATGCAAGCAACTATTCTATAGGCGCAGTTTTGGGTCAAAAGAATGGAAGAGACTCCCATGCGATCTACTACGCATCGAGGACACTAGACAATGCTCAAAGCAACTACTCTACCACGGAGAAGGAGCTATTGGCCATAGTGTTTGCTTTGGACAAGTTTAGGCAATATCTACTTGGCACCAAAGTTATAGTGTATTTGGATCATGCGGCTCTCAAGTACTTGATGAAAAAGAAAGATGCAAAGCCAAGACTCATGTGATGGATCCTAATATTGCAACAATTTGATTCGGAGATTTGGGACAAGAGTGGATGCGAAAACCTTGTTATCGATCATCTAAGTCGGATCACTTCAAATGAGACTCCCTTCCATTTGCGGGACGAGTTTCTGGATGAACATCTCTTTTTCCTTCCTCGGTCTATTCCTTGGTATGCTGATATCGTTAAATTTTGGTCATGAAAACATATCCCGACACATTCACACACGCTCAAAAGGATAAATTAAAAGGCGATGCAAAATACTATGTGTGGGATGAGCCTTATTTGTGGAAACATTGTCGCGATCAAATTATTAGGCGATGTGTACCCCAACTAGAACATCAATCTATCTTGCAATTTTGTCATGAATTTTCTTGTGGGGGACACTTTGGACCTAACCAAACTTTGAGAAACGTTGTTGAGTGTGGACTATTTTTGCCAACCATGTCACGCGATTGCTATTTGTTTTGTAAAAGTTGTGAACGGTGCCAAAGGACAGGGTACATTTCATAAAAGAACCAAATGTCGCAAAATCCCATTCTTGTTTGTGAAGTTTTTGACGTATAGGCAATCAATTTTATGGGCCCATTTCCCGTCTCATTTAGCAACGTTTACATCTTAATCGTACTTGAATATGTCTCTAAATGGGTTGAAGCTAAAGCCACAAGATCGGATGATGCCAAAACGGTTATCGAGTTTTTAAAGTCTAATGTTCTTGTGAGATTTGGTGTGCCCAGGGATTTGATTAGTGATAGAGGGACGCATTTCCTCAACAAGATGATGGAGGCTTTATTAAGAAAGTACAATGCGACCCATCATGTCTCTACCGCCTACCACCCTCAAACGAATGGTCAAACGGCGGTTTCAAATCGTGAGGTGAAGAGTATTCTTGAGAAAACGATGAATCCGACAAGAAAGGATTGGAGTTTGAGGCTTGATGATGCCTTATGGTCCTACCAGACCGCTTACAAGACCCCGATAGGCATGTCTCCATTTTGGTTGGTTTTTGGAAACCCATGTCATCTTCCCGTCGAATTGGAGCACCGTGCATTTTGGGTGGTCAAACAATGTAATTTCAATATTGATGAGGCGGGAAGACATAGGAAGCTTCAACTTCAAGAGTTAGAAGATTTGAGAAATGACTCTTATGAAAATTCACGAATTTACAAGGAAAAATCGAAGCTTTTACATGACAAGTCCATCACCCGGAAGCATTTTGAATTGGTACATTGGGTCTTACTTTACCATTCGCGATTGAAATTATTACTGGGAAAGTTATGATTAAGGTGGATTCGGACTTTTTTGTAATAAATATTTTTGACCATGGTGCGGTGGAAATACAAAGTGAAGAATCGGGACAAATTTTTGAAGTTAATGGGCATCGTTTGAGGCTATTCTATGAAGGTTTCAATGCAAATGCTCTTGAAATCATCCATTTTGATGTCCCAAGGTGTTGAATCAAGGTGGAAGGACGTCTCGCCAAAGATGTTAAAGAAGGGCATTTTTGGAAAACATTGTGTTTTCATCTTTTCTAATTCCAAATAAATGTTTTAGATAAATCGTTTTTGCATTTCACATTTGTTCTTCCTTCTTGCAGCAAAAGGGTGTTGAATTTTAAGCCCCCGATGTTCGTTTTGGTCAAGCACGAAGATTTTAGATTTGTGTACGGATCCACAAATTGTATGCATGTACTCTAAGTCTTGTCCACGTAAACCACAAATGGTCTGAGTGTACCCGTCCAGGAGGTTCGCGTCATCTTTGCAATTAAGAGCCCATACAGAACAACTAACACAAACCGCGTGTACCCTAAGCCTTGTCCGCGTGGATCAAAAATGGACCGCGTGTAGTCCCCTAAATCAACCGCGTCATTCTCCAGAATTGGGACATTTACATAACATTTTACGTGGACTGCATGTGGTCGAAGATCCGTCTGCGTGGCCCATACGCGGATCGCGTATACTCAGCATAAATCGATCACGTGAAGATTTGTAAGAGGGACCATTTCGGTGCACGTCACACAGACCGTGTGTACTCCAAAAAATGTTCGCGTAAGGTGTTGACTATTGTTGACCTGGGTATTGACCACGTGTGACCATGAATTAAACCAAATGAAGCCTCCGGTCGGCCCTTTCTTTTCCATTCTTCTCTTCTTTTCCCTCTAACCTCCATTAAAACACTTCCCACCTTCAACACCAAAACTCGATTTCCCGTCAAACCGTCGGGTGGAATTATGTGAAAACACAACCATTCTCTCCCATTTTTCAAGCCCTACAACCCGCACCCAAAAACCAGTCTGATCTATTACTGAAATTCCGGGCGCCACCACCACCATCTCGCCACTTTCCGGCCAACTCCGGCCACCTCTCGTAATTCCGACACCACCATTGTGCTCCTTTTGGTCAAGGCTACAAATCCCACTAAAAATATTCCTCAATGGGCTGACATTGTTGCCTTAGACCCATATACATAGTGAGCAGACTCACCTTGACTCGCTGAGTTCCCTGGCTACTCATGGTCGCGATCTAGCAAATCAACTCATCGAGTCATCCTCAGACTCATCGAGTTCTACCTTTTCCAAAAATCAGGACAAATCAACTCAACTCGTCGAGCCCCTCCATTGACTCGCTGAGTCCCTTAGTCTGTTTGGGCTATCTTAATGGATTAAGCCCCTACACTTCATATCCAAGCTTCATAGTTCATATAAACCCTGAAAATATCCTTCTATGGGTAAAGTTTCCAACTTTACCCGTTAATACTTCTTATTAATGGGTTTAGCTCAAACCCTAACTCATTTTGACCTAAAACTTGGTCCTAAAGCCATCATTACACCAAACTAAAGCTTACAACCACATATCTAAACCCCTAACACCACTTGGACACGTAAAGCTTCTGACTATCTCTCCATGCATGGCCTTTTGGAGCTTAAAAGGCCAAAATGACCACTTATAGCTTGAATGGGGGCTGTAGTGGCATAAAGCTTGCACTTTTATGCCACAACATCCCTAAGTGATTCCATATCTGGAAGGATCCTTGCTTGGGACGTCCATGTCCCAAAGATCAAGACTCTTGAGCCAAAATCCTCATAAAAGGGACATAATGAGATCTAAGGAACTAAGAGTCAAGATAGAAGCTTGATTACTAGAAAATGTGGAAAATGGCATGTAGTTTCTGGATCTACTCTTTCCTGCTTGATCCCTTGATCTTCTTCTTCTTCCACAAGCTTCAAAAGTGCAAAAAATCACTCCAAATATCTCAAACTCTCCAATAAAGCTCTAGGGTTTCGTGGATTAGGGTTTGGGACAAGTGATGGTTTTCGTATAATACAACATCCTATGGTGCACATACAACCCTAAATACCTTGGATCTATGTTTTCTCTAGTTATACATGATGGGTTTTAGCCGTAAGAACTTTCCTATGTGCGCATGCAAAACCCTAATGCTCGGATCTAAGCTTTCTAATTAAACACGCTTTGAATCCAAGACTTCTAATGACTAATTAGGTTAAATAACAACATTGAAATAGATCTAGAATCATACCTTTGGATTCCTTGTTGATCTTGTTGTCTTGGAGCTTCTAGAGTCACAAATGTCACTCCTCTAATGGCTTACAAACACCAAAAGCAAGTAAGATGATTTAGGAGAGAGGAGAGGGGAGGAATTCGGCCAGAGTATCTCTACTTTAGATGGTTTGTCGAATTCCCTCACCCCTAGGGTCTATTTATACTTGTAGACTCCTTAAGGATTACAGCTTTAACCCTAATTGGATAACTTAGACTTTAAGTTGATCCATATCCTATCCTTGATAACCCTATGGACGATTTTGGCTTATCCAAGCCCTAGAAATCGTCCATCCCATCTAGGATAAGGATTTATAGTCTAAAGTGTAACTATCAAACAATTGACAGTTTGTACCCTCTTATTTAATTAATCTCTTTAAGTCACCAAATTAATTCCAATTAATCTATGACTTATATTAATCAAATAACCAAATATTATTCCTTATAATATTTACTCTCTCTTAACAAATCATCCATCAAGTTGCTATGGTGAAGGCAACCCAAAAGGACCATGCACAACCGGGTCAAATACTTGCCTAATATAGTTGCAGCCTTAGACACTATTCCAACAGTCTCCCACTTGGATAAGTCTAGTAACTATACAAATACAATTCGGTTTGCAATCGTAGCTCTTAAAGACGCTATCAAACTCTGATCTAATCAATCTTGTCCTTTAGATAAGGGATCGTACAGTCCTCTGTTAGATATCATGCTGACAATCCTATGGAATGGTTAGTCTAGCATTTAATTTCTCGATCTCCGATTTATTCGACATAGAACTTAATCAAACACATCAATTCAGTTCTGACCGGGCCCGGCACATAAGTCAAATCAAATCATCGAGTGGCCAAGATATCTCTTCTACCCTCTTAGGATAAAATTTACAGATAAACTTCGACTTATATGCATTTACTTATTCATTAACCAACTATACACAACAATGTGTTTTATAACACCAAGTTACTGATGCGTTTTCGCATTATCAATGTACAATCAATTAACAAATAATAAACCATATATCAAGGTTTTAAGACTATATGATATTATCGTCTTGCGATCACCTTTTAAATCATATTTCATAAGGTGATTCCAGCAAGCGTGGGTTTATTCCAATGCTCAAAACCAGTTCATAAGCACTCATGAACGTTGCAGCAACCCTTGCTATGTCTAACACCATTTAGACAATCTACACACCAATTCATGACAATCTTCATTCATATCTACTTCCAACATATGAACGATTGTGGACAATTTGAATAATTCGATTATTCCTAATAAACTTAATTATTCTGGAAGTCAAAACATGCAAAGTGAAACAATAGTTAAACAAATCAACATATGACAGTAACTTTACTTATAAATAAAACTCCTTTATTTAATCATCAAATGTTAATTACATTTATCTATTATACGTGTCTAATACTATCTAATCTATACTAATATCATCCTTCAGCCCAATACTCTTAGCATGCTGCAAGTGCTTAACCCTACTCAGTCCCTTCGTAAGCGGATCTGCTGGGTTATCCTCTGATGATATCCTCTTAACTATGAGTTGTCCTTCTTCTACACGATGTCTAATGAAGTGATATTTTCTGTCGATATGTCGAGATCTACCATGATCCCTCGGTTCCTTGGTCAAGGCAACCGCACCTTCGTTATCACAGAAAATCTCCATGGGCTCCTTTATGGCCGGCACAACTCCAAGATCACCAATGAAGTTCTTTAGCCATATCGCCTCCTTCGACGCTTCGCTCGCTGCGATGTACTCTGATTCGCACGTTGAATCAGCTACGGTTTCTTGCTTGGAACTCTTCCAAGTTACTGCTCCTCCGTTTAGGGTAAAGACCCAGCCCGACTGCGAACGGTAGTTGTCCCTATCGGTCTGAAAACTGGCATCACTATACCCTCGCACCTTCAAGTCATCACTCCCTCCAAGGACTAAGAACCATTCTTTCGTCCTCCGAAGGTACTTAAGGATGTTCTTCACCGCAATCCAATGTGCTTTGCCAGGGTTCCCTTGATATCTGCTAACCATGCTCAAAGCGAAGGCTACATCAGGGCGAGTACAAGTCATAGCGTACATGATTGAGCCAACTGCGGAAGCATATGGTATTCGGCTCATTTCAGCTATTTCAGCTTCAGTACTCGGACTTTGAGTCTTACTCAACTTGGCATTTCCTTGTATCGGTAGTTCTCCCTTCTTAGAGTTTTCCATACTAAAACGTTTTAGTACCTTCTCTAAGTAAGTATTCTGACTAAGTCCAATTAGTCTCTTACTTCTTTCTCTTACTATCCTTATTCCCAAAATGTAAGAAGCCTCTCCGAGGTCCTTCATAGCGAAACACTTCCCGAGCCAGGACTTGACTTCCTGCAGAGTCGGGATGTCGTTTCCTATGAGTAATATGTCATCGACATATAGAACGAGAAAGCTTACTACACTCCCACTGGCTTTGACATATACACAAGATTCGTCTTCGCTTCGTACAAATCCAAACTCTTTGACTTTCTCATCGAAGCAAAGATTCCATCTGCGAGACGCTTGCTTAAGTCCATAAATGGACTTCTCAAGCTTACACACTCTATTTGGATGCTTCGGATTCACAAACCCCTCTGGCTGAGCCATGTAAACATCCTCAGCCAACTTTTCGTTAAGGAAGGCGGTCTTGACATCCATTTGCCAAATTTCATAATCATGAAATGCGGCAATTTCTAGCATCACTCTAATAGATTTAATCTTCATAACTGGTGAGAAGGTCTCATCATAGTCAACTCCCGGAGTTTGAGTAAAGCCCTTCGCAACCAATCGCGCTTTATACGTGTGTACGTTCCCATCCACGTCGGTCTTCTTCTTGAAGATCCACTTGCACCCAACGGTCTTACGTTCGGGCACATGATCAACCAAATTCCAAACTTGGTTATCGTACATGGATTGGATCTCACTATCCATTGCCTCTTTCCATTTTGCAGACTCCGGGCCTGCCATGGCTTCCTTATAGCTATTAGGTTCATCAAGATTTACTAGTGTACCATCACTAATATACATGTCCCCTTCGGTAGTAATATGAAAACCATAAAACTGGGGATGAACTCTAACTCTATCGGAACGTCTAAGAGGTAAGGATTCGTCAATTGGTTCAACCGGAGTTTCCTCCTCGGGTTGAGTGCCAGCGGTAGAGGTTCCTTCATCTATCGACTCTTGAATCTCTTCAATTTCGATTTGCCTCCCACTATCTCCTTGGCTTATGAGTTCTCGCTCTCGGAAAACTCCTCTCCTCGCAACAAAGACAACATTGTCTTTCGGTCTATAGAAGAGATATCCAAAGGATGTCTGCGGGTAGCTGATGAAAATACATCGCTCACTTCGAGGTTCAAGCTTGTCGTGAGTATCTCGTCTTACGAAAGCCTCGCAACCCCAAACCTTGATATGTCCCAACGAGGGAGCTTTCCCCGTCCACATCTCGTGAGGTGTTTTGGCAACCTTCTTAGTAGGGACTCGGTTAAGGATATGGGCGGCAGTCTCTAGGGCATACCCCCAAAAAAAGATAGGTAGTGAAGCACGACTCATCATAGAGCGAACCATATCCAATAAGGTTCGATTACGCCTTTCTGCCACACCATTCAACTGTGGTGTCCTAGGAGGCGTCAATTGCGAAACTATTCCACACTCCTTGAGATAATCGTGGAATTCAAGACTTAGGTACTCTCCTCCTCGATTGGATCGAAGCATCTTGATTTTCCTGCCCAATTGATTCTCCACTTCATTCTTGAACTCTTTGAACTTTTCAAAGGTTTCTGACTTTTGCTTGATTAAATAGATATACCCATATCTACTATAATCATCGGTAAAAGTCACATAGAAGCGGTTCCCATCCTTCGTGGTTGATCTAAAGGGTCCACATACATCGGTATGTATTAGGTCCAATAGCCCCTCACCCCTTTCACAAGTATTCGTGAAGGGTGACTTAGTCATCTTTCCAAGTAAACAAGACTCGCATGTGTCATCTTCCCTAAGGTCGAATGACTCCAACACTCCATCCTTTTGGAGTTGGGCTATGCGTTTCTTGGTGACATGTCCAAGACGGCAATGCCACAAGGATGCTTTATCCAAACTAGTGGAAGAATTAATATTCAAAACATCATTTCCTAAGTTATCAACAATCATAACAGTTTCATATATTCCATTGCATGGTATAGCTTCAAAGTAAAAGACACTATTTAGATAAGCCATAATAGAACCATTCTCATTATTAAAAGAAAATCTAAATCCTTGTCTATATAAACCATGAAATGAAATGATGTTTCTAGCCATTTCTGGCGAATAGCAACAATTGTTCAAATCTAAACACAAATTATTCCTAAGCACTAAAGAATACACTCCAATCTTGGTAACAGGCGACGATCTTCTGTTCCCCATGATTAGATTGATCCTTCCTTGCTCCGCATCCCTACTTCTTCTTAGTCCCTGCACATTTGAACAAATGTGATAACCACAACCGGTGTCAAGAACCCAAGAAATAGCATGGTTAGAATCGTTAGATTTAATTCTGTATATACCTGCGAAAGATGGCTTGATCTTTCCTTCTTTGATTGCATGCAGGTATTCCGGGCAGCTTCTCTTCCAATGTCCTATCTTGTGGCAGTGGTGGCACTCTGCCTCCTTCGGGTTAGGGTAGGGCTTAGAGGGATCAACTTTGGTCCCACTAGAAGAGGCACCATCTCGGGCTTTAACCTTGCGATAGTTCTTTGATGAAGCCTTCCTCTTCTTTCCCTTTCCTTGACCAATTGCCAAGACAGGAGCAGCAGGCGGATTGGGAGTAGGTGCAACAGACTTGTCTTTGAAGTTGCTCTCAGCGACTCTCAAAAGACCTTGGAGTTTGCTTAGGGTGACCTCCTCTTTGTTCATGTGGTAGGTCATCCTAAATTGGTTGTACATCGGAGGCAAAGAGTGAAGCACCATGTCGATCGCTAAGTCTTCCCCAAAGTCAACATTTAACTTGCGAAGGCGATCGACATACCTTTGCATCTTTTGCAGGTGCACGGTAAGAGATTCTCCATGACCCATCTTAGCGGAGATCATGTTAGTGAAAATCTCATAACGCTCTTGTCTCGCGTTTTGGTGGTATCTCTCCAACAATTCTTAATGCATCTCGTATGGATACATGTCCTCGTAGGACTTTTGGAATTCGGAGTTCATGGTGGCAATCATGATGCAATGTACCTTCGTTGCATCTCGCTCATGAGTTTCAAAAGCGGTGATTTCAGCCGGAGTAGCGATTTCGGGGTTGATCTTCTCAAGCTTTTCATCGAGGACATACTCCTTATCCTCGTAGCGAGCAATGGTGCGAATGTATCTTATCCATTCGCTAAAGTTCGTTCCATCGAAGGTGACCTTTTGGCAAAGGCTCATCAACGTGAAAGAACTAGCAGCAGCGTTGTTTGTGTTCGACATCTATAGAAAGGACAAAGATAGATTAGAATAAGAATCCCTAATTGTCACCCAATAAGAAAAATTAGGGTTAGGATCCAACAATAACATTTACATATTAGAAAAGGGATGCCGCAATCTAACATGAAAATAAATTGAAGGTAAGTGAATGACGATTCACTAATTCTCCATTACAAAACCTAGACTATTAGTCCTAAGTGTATTGAGAATTCCTAGGTTCGGATGAGATTCATTGAACTATTCAATGGCATGTTTAAATCTTGATATGCCCCTCTTGTTTGTGACTGGGATGCCGAGGATCACAAAGCGGGTGTGAATTACCATGCAAATTCACATGGTGCCTTCATTGTAACGATCACCTATTCGATGTGCCGGTAAACCACACACGCTCCATCGAACTATGATAAACAATGAATCACCCTTTGCCACCTTTGCTTAGAACCAATTAGTGTGCCGGTAAACCACACACGCTCCACTAACTTCTTAGCAAGGGTGCAAAGTGTAATTTCATGGGATTGCATCAATTCACTTTTCCTAAAGTAACTAAGATTGGGAAATTTTTAAAACGTGTAGTTACTTTGTATTTCTTATTATACTTTTAATGAGAGGATGAGGTTGCCCTATCCTACCCGTTCGGCTAACGACCCTCCACCAATCAAGCAAGCGGTGGGTGTGAGTGTACACCCATTAAGCGCCATTTTATAGGCCGCAATCTTATACCCACCTTATAGATCGGCTTCGTGAATGAGGCCTAATAACGGTAAGACTAGCATTTAGTTATACATATATATATTATTCTAGTAATATCATATTAGTATAAGGTTGTGTTTTAAACCTTTTAAAACGTAGGGTTTGAAATTTAAGTTGTCTAAATTAAAACCTTTTAATCACAAATATAAATTTCAAAATTTGAGGGCAAGTTTTAAACATTTTAAAACATGGAGGATCAAATAACAAATAATTCCAATTAACAATTAATATCCTAATTATCTTTATTTGATTTATCCAAGATTTCTTTTAAGATAATTATCAAAATAATTAATCAATTATCATATAAGGAAATTAAATATTTTATTAGATGATAAATATCTTTAATTAGATCAAGATTATAGTCATATATATCAAAAAATCGGATTAGTGTTGATCTAATATGATTAAGGTAAGTTTCCATAAGATAAACATGAAAAAATCCTGATTTTGCCTAATCCTGACGCCCGGACTCGCCGAGTACACAAAGGGACTCGCCGAGTCAGGCCTACTCGCCGAGTCCACTTTGGAACTCGCCGAGTCCACTTTGGAACTCGCCGAGTCCATGACTCATAAACCAAAAATTCGAATTTTGCAGGTTTGTTTCAGTTAATCAAGCAACAATTTAAAGAAAACCAAGCTAGGCTCTGATACCACTGATGGGTTTTAGCCATAAGAACTTTCCTATGTGCGCATGCAAAACCCTAATGCTCGGATCTAGGCTTTCTAATTAAACATGCTTTGAATCCAAGACTTCTAATGACTAATTAGGTTAAATAACAACATTGAAATAGATCTAGAATCATACCTTTGGATTCCTTGTTGATCTTGTTGTCTTGGAGCTTCTAGAGTCACAAATGTCACTCCTCTAATGGCTTACAAACACCAAAAGCAAGTAAGATGATTTAGGAGAGAGGAGAGGGGAGGAATTCGGCCAGAGTATCTCTACTTTAGATGGTGTGTCGAATTCCCTCACCCCTAGGGTCTATTTATACTTGTAGACTCCTTAAGGATTACAGCTTGAACCCTAATTGGATAACTTAGACTTTAAGTTGATCCATATCCTATCCTTGATAACCCTATGGACGATTTTGGCTTATCCAAGCCCTAGAAATCGTCCATCCCATCTAGGATAAGGATTTATAGTCTAAAGTGTAACTATCAAACAATTGACAGTTTATACCCTCTTATTTAATTAATCTCTTTAAGTCACCAAATTAATTCCAATTAATCTATGGCTTATATTAATCAAATAACCAAATATTATTCCTTATAATATTTACTTTCTCTTAACAAATCATCCATCAAGTTGCTATGGTGAAGGCAACCCAAAAGGACCATGCACAACCGGGTCAAATACTTGCCTAATATAGTTGCAGCCTTAGACACTATTCCAACAATACATGCAAATGGATTCCAAGGCATTAATCCTATAACTAGCATGCATTTCCATATACCAAATGAGATACTAGTTAGAGTAACATACCTTTTGCGTTGTATCTTGATTCCATGGAGCTTATGAGCCGAGTGCCTCAAGTGTGACACCTCAAATGGTTCAGACAACATCAACAACAACTTGGAATAACTTGAAAGAAAAGTCCTATTGCTCAAAATCGGCTAGCCCTCTCATATGAACCCCTTAGGGTTGATTTCTTGAGCTATGGGGTCTTTATATATTACGGCTATTAGGGTTACACCATTTAACTGATGTCTTTCCATATTCTTCATGCTCCATGGGTTAAAACCACCATGGAGTATCCATGGGTTACTCTATGAGTTTTTCCCAACATGAAGAACTATGGATCATAAACCCACATATATAAGAATGGATGATTTACACAATCAATCCCCATGTACTTAACTATCGTCTTTTGATCACAAAATTAATTCCAAATTAATTCTTGATCAAAACTAATTAAATAATATGATTTCATATAATATATTAGAACTTATAATATATTAATAAATCATATATATCATTTTCTCACAAAAGTCTATCCAAATTATTCCGATGCCATTCAACCCAAATGGACCATGCCAAGTCGGGTCGAATACATACCAATAATAGTTATGGGCTTAGACATCTAATCCAACAATTTCCCACTTGGATAAGTCTAAAACTATTATTGCGTATGATTCCAAAACCCGACTAGAAATCGTAGCTCTTAAAGCTGTTGTCGAACTCTGAACAAATCAATGACACGTCCATTAGATAAGGGGTCATATATTCCTCCATTCTAGATATCAGATGGAGTGAGATGTGGATTATAATCATTCTCTCTGTTCATATAATGTTTCCCGATTTCTGATTTATGACAACTGACTAATTGAACAAATCAAATCAGTCCAGGCCCGACCGAGCACTTACATTTGTCATCACTAAATCATCGATGGGCCCACAAATATCGCTTTTATCCCTCCAAGGGTAAAAGGAATGGATAAACTTCGACAAATATTCTTGTTCTACTACTCGTTGAATCATACACAAAGGCACGTTTTATAACATCGAGTTACCAATGCGTTTTCGTACAATCAATGTATAACCAACTCATAGTCAACAACTCATATCTCTAGGTTTGAAGAATATAAGATATTATCATCTCACGATCACTCGTGATAAAATCTATGAAGTGATGAAAGTAAGCGTGGGTTGAATCCAATACTTGAATCCCTATTCCAGGAGTACACATGAACACTGTACCCCCTTTGTCCCAGACAAACTACAGACCCATTCATGACAGTCTTGCCTCATTACCTACTTCTAAAGTATGATTGACTATGGATGGTTTGAATAACTTAGTCATTCGGAAAGAATAACCTAGCTAATCTGGAAGTCAAAACATGCAAAGTGAAACACAAGAATAATACTAATCCAATATGGCCCCAAGCACTTTTGAGAGTAAATAGAACACCTTTTATTTAAAAACCATATTGATTACTCATTATTCATTGTATAATATTTCAAATAATCAACTTTATACTTGAATCAAAACAATAGTCATGCCATGCTCCAAGCATGCACACTATGTTTTGTCCAAACAATAATTATGCCATACTCCAAGTATGCACACTATGTTTATATATGATCCTTACCTTGTGAAATGGACCAATTGAACATGATTCCAATGATTCTCATTTCACAATCCCAAATCCTTATCGTAAATGTAAGAATTCCAAATTCGTACCATTTAACGAAATATGTTAGATTCTAAACTTATATGCATTGATCCTCTTGTAATGACTATGCACAAAGTCACAAAGACTTGTCAACAGACATTTACAAAGTATTCCAATGGAGAGCAACTCCATGGAAATGAAGTCTCAAATTCAAAGTACATTGCTTTGAACATCCTTCTTGCATTAAATTTCCTAATCTTACACAGATTTAAAGAATAACTTCCACCTATGGAAACATTTCCATATTCCCATTTTGACTATCACTTTTAAACAAGAGTTGCCTCTTTTCAGAACATGTCAATATGGTCCTTTCCAAAAATTTACACCATACTTCCAATTGTCCATGAGCAACCAATCTTTTGTAAACCATAGATTGTCCTCGACAATTTCTTAATCATTTTAGTCATATCCACTTCTAGTCCTTTTTCCCTCTTAATGCACTATGCATTTGGAAAATTTAGAAAGGATGAATATTATAGCACATGCAATCGATCTTATATCCAAAGCATATGGGACACGATTCACGATGTCTCACATAAAGACATGATACTAGAGCAGTCTTTTGATATAATATTTCTATTTCTATTTGCCATGTTCTCAAAATTCAGATTATGAAAAGGGATGTCGTAATCATAATCGAATTTTACAAAAAAAAAATAATGTTCCCATCTATAGAATTTCCTTATGTTGAACCATTCCAACATAACATTCATATATATATCCTTGACTAAAGATGATTAAAATCTCAATCTAAGCTTTTAGAGTTGAAATGAAGTATAATTTCCTCTCCCTTAATTATAGCAAAACAACTTTTCCCAATTGAAACTCTTGTTTTCTATAATTAACACTTAACATAATAATCATGCTCCCATTAGAATAACAATTATTAGCATAACACTTATGCTCCCTATAACATCCCAAAATACGAGCCAAAAATTTCATTTTTTTTCTTTTTTGAACATGTATTTAGCAAAACATTAGAAATAAAACGTTCGACGCTCATATCATTTCACAAAGATATTGCACGTCCGGAAAACATTTTTATAAAACGTAATAGTGTCAGAGTAAAAATCCCCAGGAAGATCTCATAATGCAGAATACAAAGCATGTGTGTGATGTACCGCTACCGCGCTGGCTCCTTCCCCTTCGAAGAAGAGGTACCTGAAACCAAAAATGAAAACTATAAGCACGAAGCTTAGTGACTTCCCCCACTGTACCACATACCATAAAAATCACATAACATACATATATTGTCAGGCATATCTGGGTGCCCGACCTACCCCTTCGGTCCTTGCGGCCGGATACTGTCGGGCATATCTGGGTGCCCGACCTACCCCTTCAGTCCTTGCGACTGGATACTGTCGGGCATATCTGGGTGCCTGACCTACCCCTTCGGTCCTTGCGACCGGATACTGCCGGGCATATCTGGGTGCCCGACCTACCCCTTCGGTCCTTGCGACCGGATACTGTCGGGCATATCTGGGTGCCCGACCTACCTTTTCGGTCCTTACGACCGAATATTGGGGACTATTTCACCCCCTACTGCTACCACGTAACACATATCACATAGCATCATATCATACTAGCACATAAACATAACACAGGGAGTAGCAACCCTAGATGAATATCACGGAGACCATCATCTATCATACAACTCCTACAGATGGGCCGGCATTGTGGCCATAGACCCACCGCTACTCGAAGGTAACTCATCTCAAAGTAGCTGCTGATCTGCGTGGGAACTGACTGTCTGCTGCTGCTGCCACTCTGGAAAATCCTCCGGCTATAATTCCCACAAAACCCTTAGTCAAATACTGCTAACCGACTTCAGGGTAAAATGACCATTTACCCCTTACCAATCAAGAGTCAAGTCAAAGTCAACTGTGAGATGGCCCGACTCACCGAGTTGGCTTACCAACTCGCCGAGTACCTATCCCTTTGTCCGACCATAAACCCGTCCCTACCCGTCGAGTTAAGCATTGGCTTGACGAGTTCTCCTTCTAATCTACAGGCCAATAGTCCTTCATCCTACTCGCCGAGTTGTATGAACAACTCGCCGAGTTCTTCTTCATCCGAAGAACACTCTATGCTGAGACTCGCCGAGCTGTATGAACAACTCGCCGAGTCTTTTCTTGAGGCAAGAAGATTGCCTTGAACTCGCTGAGTCATGGCATTGACTCGCCGAGTTACTACATGAGTGAGTCTGGCTTCCGACCCACTGAGTCACACCCCCATGACTCACCACTCCAACCCGCAACACGAAAAAAGGAAAACTCGGGGACTCGTGACTCGACTCGCCGAGTCAGATGAACGACTCGCCGTGTCTGCCCCATGAAAATACTATACACGCGATTCTACTTGAATCCAGCTCATGCCATTCATATATCTAGGTTTCTAGGGCCTGATTAACACGTAAAGTTTCCAACTTTACGTGTAAATAAACACCCATGAGGGTTTTAGGGCTCAAAATGCACCAAAAGAGCAGATCTAGGGCTTTCATGCACTATGGCTCCATAAAGGCAGTAGATCCAAGCTCCTGGAGCTCAATCATGCCTAGATCTAGAGGCTAAACAACTTATTACGAACCCTAAAACACAAACAAGCTTGGGAAAAAGGCTCAAGAAGGACTTTCATGGAGCTACAAGGGACAATAGGCATGAAAATAGAGGGAAACTGAGTTATACCTCAAGGAAATCACTGAGATAACTGTTGGAATAGTGTCTAAGGCTGCAACTATATTAGACAAGTATTTGACCCGGTTGTGCATGGTCCTTTTGGGTTGCCTTCACCATAGCAACTTGATAGGATGATTTATTAAGAGAGAGTAAATATTATTAATATATTATGAGAATAATATAATGAATAATATATTTGTTATTTGATTAATATAAGTCATAGAATTAATTAGAATTAATTTGGTGACTTAAAGAGATTAATTAAATAAAGGGGTATAAACTGTCAATTGTTTGATAGTTAAACTTTAGACTGTAAATCCTTATTGATATAGGATTGGACGATTTCTAGGGCTAGGATAAGCCAAAATCGTCCAAAGGGTTATCAAGGAAAGGATATGGATTAACTTAAAGTCTAAGTTATCTAATTAGGGTTTAGGTTGTAACCCTTAAGGAGTCTACAAGTATAAATAGACCCCATGGCATAGGGAATTCGACACATCTCCTAAAGCAAGAGAACCCTGGCCGAATTCCTTCCCTCTCCTCTCTCCTAAATCATTCTTCTTGCTATTGGTGTTTGTAAGCCATTAGAGGAGTGACATTTGTGACTCTAAAAGCTCCAAGACCTCAAGATCAACAAGGAACTCAAAGGTATGATTCTAGATCTGTATTAATGTTGTTATTTAACCTAGTTAGTCATTAGAAGACTTGGATTCAAAGCATTTTTATTAGAAAGCCTAGCTCCAAGCATTAGGGTTTTGCATGCGCACATAGGAAAGTTCTTATGGCTAAAACCCATCAGTGGTATCAGAGCCTAGCTTGGTTTTCTTTAAATTGTTGCTTGATTAACTGAAACAAACCTGCAAAATTCGATTTTTAGGTTTCTGGGTCACTGACTCGGCGAGTCCCAAGGTGGACTCGGCGAGTAGGCCTGACTCGGCGAGTCCTCTTGTGCACTCGGCGAGTCCAGGCGTCAGGAATGGCCAGATTCGGGATTTTTTCATGATTATCTTATGGAAACTTACCTTAATCATAATAGATCAATCTAAATCCGATTTTTTGATATATATGACTGTTATCTTGATCTAATTAAAGGTATTTATCAACTAATAAAATATTTAATTTCCTTACATGATAATTAATTAATTATTTTAATTATTTTGGTAATTGTCTTGAATAAAATCAAATATAGATAATTAGGATATTAATTGTTAATTGGAATTATTTGTTATTTGATCCTCCATGTTTTAAATGTTTAAAACCTACCCTAAAGTTTTGAAATTTATATTTGTGATTAAAAGTTTTTTTAATTTAGACAACTTAAATTTCAAACCCTAGATTTTAAAAGTTTTAAAATACAACCCTATACTAATATGATATTACTAGAATAATATATATATGTGTATAACTAAATGCTAGTCTTACCGTTAGTAGGCCTCATTCACAAAGCCGATCTATAAGGTGGGTATAAGGTTGCGGCCTATAAAATGGCGCTTAATGAGTGTACACTCACACCCACCGCTTGCTTGATTGGTGGAGGGTCGTTAGCCGAACGGGTAGGATAGGGCAACCTCATCCTCTCATTAAAAGTATAATAAGAAATACGAAGTAACTACACATATTTTTAAAGTTTCCCAATCCTAGTTACTTTAGGAAAAGTGAATTGATGCAATCCCATGAAATTACACTTTGCACCTTGCTAAGATGTTAGTGGAGCGTGTGTGGTTTACCGGCACACTAATTGGTTCTAAGCGAAGGTGGCAAATGGTGATTCATTGTTTATCATAGTTCGATGGAGCGTGTGTGGTTTACCGGCACATCGAATAGGTGATCGTTACAATGAAGGCACCATGTGAATTTGCATGGTAATTCACACCCGCTTTGTGATACTCGGCATCCCAGTCACAAACGAGAGGGGCATATCGAGATTTAAACATGCCATTGAATAGTTTCAATGAATCTCATCCGAACCTAGGAATTCTCAAAAACACTTAGGACTAATAGTTTAAGTTTTGTAATGGAGAATTAGTGAATCGTCATTCACTTACCTTCAATTTATTTGCATGTTAGATTACGGCATCCCTTTTCTAGTATGTAAATGTTATTGTTGGATCCTAGCCCTAATTTTTCTTATTGGGTGATAATTAGGGATTCTTATTCTAATCTATCTTTGTCCTTTTTCTAATTGTAGATGTCAAATGCAAACAACGCTGCTGCTAGTTCTTTCACGTTGATGAGCCTTTGCCAAAAGGTCACCTTCGATGGAACGAACTTTAGCGAATGGATAAGATACATTTGCACCATTGCTCGCTATGAGGATAAGGAGTATGTCCTCGATGAGAAGCTCGAGAAAATCAACCCCGAAGTTGCAACTCCCGCCGAAATCACCGCCTTTGAAACTCATGAGCGAGATGCAACGAAGGTACATTGCATCATGATCGCCACCATGAACTCCGAATTCCAAAAGTCCTACGAGGACATGTACCCGTACGAGATGCACCAAGACTTATTGGAGAGATACCATCAAAACGCGAGACAAGAGCGTTATGAGATTTTCACCAACATGATTTCAGCGAAGATGGGTCATGGAGAATCTCTTACCGTGCACCTGCAAAAGATGCAAAGGTATGTCGACCGCCTTCGCAAGTTAAATGTTGACTTCGGTGAGGACTTGGCAATCGACATGGTGTTTCACTATGTGCCTCCGATGTACAACCAATTTAGGATGACCTACCACATGAACAAAGAAGAGATCACCCTAAGCAAACTCCAAGGTCTCTTGAGGGTCGCTGAGAGCAACTTCAAGGACAAGTCTCTTGCACCTACTCCCAATCCATCCGCTGCTCCTGTCTTAGCTATTGGTCAAGGGAAGGGAAAGAAGAGGAAAGCTTCATCGAAGAACTATCGCAAGGTGAAAGCCCGAGATGGTGCCTCTTCTAATGGGACCAAAGTTGATCCCGCTAAGCCCTGCTCTAACCCAAAGGAGGCAGAGTGCCACCTCTGCCACAAGATAGGACATTGGAAGAGAAGCTGCCCGGATTACCTGCAAGCGATCAAAGAAGGAAAGATCAAGACATCTTTCGCAGGTATATACACAATCAAATCTAACGATTCTAATCATGCTATTTCTTGGGTTCTTGATACCGGTTGTGGTTATCACATTTGTTCTAATGTGCAGGGACTAAGAAGAAGTAGGGATGTGGAGCAAGGAAGGATCAATCTAATCATGGGGAACAGAAGATCGTCGCCTGTAACCAAGATTGGAGTGTATTCTTTAGTGCTTAGGAATAGTTTGGTTTTAGATTTGAACAATTGTTGCTATTCGCTAGAAATTGCTAGAAACATCATTTCATTTCATGGTTTATATAGACAAGGATTTAGATTTTCTTTTAATAATGAGAATGGTTCTATTTTGGCTTATCTAAATGGTGTCTTTTACTTTGAAGCTATACCATGTAATGGAATATATGAAACCGTTATGATTGTTGATAACTTAGGAAATGATGTTTTGAACATTCATTCTTCCAATAGTATGGATAAAGCATCCTTATGGCATTGTCGTCTTGGAGTGTTGGAGTCATTCGACCTTAGGGAAGATGACACATGCGAGTCTTGTTTGCTTGGAAAGATGACTAAGTCACCCTTCACAAGTACATGTGAAAGGGGCGAGGGTCTATTGGACCTAATACATACCGATGTATGTGGACCGTTTAGATCAACCACGAAGGATGGGAACCGCTTCTATGTGACTTTTACCGATGACTATAGTAGATATGGGTATATCTACTTAATCAAGCAAAAGTCAGACACCTTTGAAAAGTTCAAAGAGTTCAAGAATGAAGTGGAGAATCAATTGGGCAGGAAAATCAAGATGCTTCGATCCGATCGAGGAGGAGAGTACCTAAGTCTTGAATTCCACGATTATCTCAAGGAGTGTGGAATAGTTTCACAATTGACGCCTCCTAGGACACCGCAGTTGAATGGTGTGGCAGAAAGGCGTAATCGAACCTTATTAGATATGGTTCGCTCTATGATGAGTCGTGCTTCACTACCAATCTCTTTTTGGGGGTATTCCTTAGAGACTGTCGCCCATATCCTTAACCGAGTCCCTACTAAGAAGGTTGCCAAAACACCTCACGAGATGTGGACAGGGAAAGCTCCCTCGTTGGCACATATCAAGGTTTGGGGGTGCGAGGCTTTCGTAAGACGAGATACTCATGACAAGCTTGAACCTCGAAGTGAGCGATGTATTTTCATCGGCTACCCACAGACATCCTTTGGATATCTCTTCTATAGACCGAAGGACAATGTTTTCTTCGTTGCGAGGAGAGGAGTTTTCCGAGAGCGAGAACTCATGAGCCAAGGAGACAGTGGGAGGCAAATCGAACTTGAAGAGATTCAAGAGTCGATAGATGAAGGAACCTCTACCGCTGGCATTCAACCCGAGGAGGAAACTCCGGTTGAACCGATTGACGAATCCTTACCTCTTAGACGTTCCGATAGAGTTAGAGTTCATCCCCAGTTTTATGGCTTTCATATTACTACCGAAGGGGACACGTATATTAGTGATGGTACACTAGTAAACCTTGATGAACCTAATAGCTATAAGGAAGCCATGGCAGGCCCGGAGTCTGCAAAGTGGAAAGAGGCAATGGATAGCGAGATTCAATCCATGTATGATAACCAAGTTTGGAATTTGGTTGATTACGTACCCGAACGTAAGACCGTTGGGTGCAAATGGATCTTCAAGAAGAAGACCGACGTGGATGGGAACGTACACACATATAAAGCGCGATTGGTCGCGAAGGGCTTTACTCAAACTCCCGGAGTTGACTATGATGAGACCTTCTCACCAGTTTCAAAGATTAAATTTACTAGAGTGATGCTAGCAATTGCCGCATTTCATGATTATGAGATTTGGCAAATGGATGTCAAGACCGCTTTCCTTAACGGAAAGTTGGCTGAGGATGTTTACATGGCTCAGCCAAAGGGGTTTGTGGATCCGAAGCATCCGAATAGAGTGTGTAAGCTTGAGAAGTCCATTTATGGACTTAAGCAAGCGTCTCGCAGATGGAATCTTTGCTTCGATGAGAAAGTCAAAGAGTTTGGATTTGTACGAAGCGAAGACGAATCTTGTGTATATGTCAAAGCCAGTGGTAGTATAGTAAGCTTCCTCGTTCTATATGTCGATGACATATTACTCATAGGAAACGACATCCCCACTCTGCAGGAGGTTAAGTCCTGGCTCGGGAAGTGCTTCGCTATGAAGGACCTCGAAGAGGCTTCTTACATTTTGGGAATAAGGATAGTAAGAGAAAGAAGTAAGAGACTAATTGGACTTCGTCAGAATACTTACTTAGAGAAGGTACTAAAACGTTTTAGTATGGAAAACTCAAAGAAGGGAGAACTACCGATACAAAGTAATGCCAAATTGAGTAAGACTCAAAGTCCGAGTACCGAAGCTGAGATAGCAGAAATGAGTCGAGTACCATACGCTTCCGCAGTTGGCTCAATCATGTACGCTATGACTTGTACTCGCCCTGATGTAGCCTTCGCTTTGAGCATGGTTAGCAGATATCAAGGGAATCCTGGCAAAGCACATTGGATTGCGGTGAAAAACTTCCTTAAGTACCTTCGGAGGACAAAGGAATGGTTCGTAGTCCTCGGAGGGAGTGATGACTTGAAGGTGCGAAGGTATAGTGACGCCAGCTTTCAGACCGACAGGGACAACTACCGTTCGCAGTCGGGCTGGGTCTTTACCCTAAATGGAGGAGCAGTGACATGGAAGTGTTCCAAGCAGGAAACCGTAGCTGATTCAACGTGCGAATCAGAGTACATTGCAGCGAGCGACGCGTCGAAGGAGGCAATATGGCTAAAGAACTTCATCGGTGATCTTGGAGTTGTACCTGCCATAAAGGAGCCAATGGAGATTTTCTGTGATAACGAAGGTGCGGTTGCCTTGACCAAGGAACCGAGGGATCATGGTAGATCAAGACATATCAACAGAAAGTATCACTTCATTAGACATCGTGTAGAAGAAGGACAACTCGTAGTGAAGAGGATATCATCAGAAGATAACCCAGCAGATCTGCTTACGAAGGGACTGAGTAGGGTTAAGCACTTGCAGCATGCTAGGAGTATTGGGCTGAAGGATGATATTAGCATAGACTAGAAAGTATTAGAAACGTGTAATAGATAAATGTAATTGACATTTGATGATTAAATAAAGGAGTTTTATTTATGAGTAATGCTACTATCTTATGTTAATTGTTTAACTATTGTTTCACTTTGCATGTTTTGACTTCCAGAATAATTAAGGTTATTAAGAATAATAGAAATTGTTCAAATGGTCCACAATCGTTCATATGTTGGGAGTAGATATGAATGAAGATTGTCATGAATTGGTGTGTAGAATGTCTAAATGGTGTTAGACATAGCAAAGGATTGCTGCAACGTTCATGAGTGCTTATGAACTAGTTTTGAGCATTGAAATAAACCCGCGCTTGCTGGAATCACCTTATGGAATACGATAAAAAAAAAAAAAAAAAGGTGGTCGCAAGACGATAATATCATATAGTCTTAAAACCTAGATATATGATTTATTATTTGTTAATTGATTGTACATTGATAATACAAAAACGCATCAGTAACTTGGTGTTATAAAACGTATTGTTGTGTATAGTTGGTTAATGAATAAGTAAATGCATATAAGTCGAAGTTTATCTGTAACTTTTATCTAAGAAGGTAAAAGCGATATCTCGGCCGCTCGATGATTTGATTAGAATTATGTGCCGGGCCCGGTCAGAACTAAATTGATGTGTTCGATTAAGTTCTATGTCAAATAAATCAGAGATCGAGACACCTAAATGCTTGACCAACCATTCCATAGGATTGTCAGCATGATATCTAACAGAGGACTGTACGTTCCCTTATCTAAAGGACAAGATTGATTAGATCAGAGTTGACAGCGTCTTTGAGAGCTACGATTGCAAACCGAATTGTACTTGTGCATATAGTTACTAGACTTATCCAAGTGGGAGACTGTTGGAATAGTGTCTAAGGCTGCAACTATATTAGACAAGTATTTGACCCAGTTGTGCATGGTCCTTTTGGGTTGCCTTCACCATAGCAACTTGATAGGATGATTTATTAAGAGAGAGTAAATATTATTAATATATTATGAGAATAATATAATGAATAATATATTTGTTATTTGATTAATATAAGTCATAGAATTAATTAGAATTAATTTGGTGACTTAAAGAGATTAATTAAATAAAGGGGTATAAACTGTCAATTGTTTGATAGTTAAACTTTAGACTGTAAATCCTTATTGATATAGGATTGGACGATTTCTAGGGCTAGGATAAGCAAAAATCGTCCAAAGGGTTATCAAGGAAAGGATATGGATTAACTTAAAGTCTAAGTTATCTAATTAGGGTTTAGGTTGTAACCCTTAAGGAGTCTACAAGTATAAATAGACCCCATGGCATAGGGAATTCGACACATCTCCTAAAGCAAGAGAACCCTGGCCGAATTCCTTCCCTCTCCTCTCTCCTAAATCATTCTTCTTGCTATTGGTGTTTGTAAGCCATTAGAGGAGTGACATTTGTGACTCTAAAAGCTCCAAGACCTCAAGATCAACAAGGAACTCGAAGGTATGATTCTAGATATGTTTTAATGTTGTTATTTAACCTAGTTAGTCATTAGAAGACTTGGATTCAAAGCATGTTTATTAGAAAGCCTAGATCCAAGCATTAGGGTTTCGCATGCGCACATAGGAAAGTTCTTATGGCTAAAACCCATCAATAACACCAATATGACTGGCCTCCTTCTTCTCTTCTTGATCTACTCTCCTTCCCTCTCCAAATCTTCAAGAAAACACACCAAAATGCTTCAATCTCACAAGGAACAGGCTTGAACGAAGTATAAAGCTCTAAGGGTGAAGGGGGTGAGCTTAGGGGCGGATAAGGGGGTTTAAATAGGGTGAAAACCCTTGAAATTTAGGGTTTCATCAGACAGTGGGGACTCGCCGAGTCCAGAATATGGACTCGCCGAGTCGCCAACTTAAACGTGTTCCGGATCCCGTCTCTACTCGGCAAGTCAGACCTACAACTCGCCGAGTCCAAGGCTAAAAATGAAAAACACTAAAATAAATTTTACGTACCAGGAACCAGGTGCTACACTCCGACTAGCTTTGACATGTATCCAGAAATCAGCTGGACTTCTAGAAATCAATACTTTATTGACTTTCTTACCAATGTTCAGATTTTTGATACGAGTTGCTTTGATAAAACATTATCAAAGTCATACACCTTTCTTAGATAGCTCACATATGTGTCTAAACAATTTTTAGAACTATGAAAAGGGATGTCGTAATCATAGTCTCAATTGCTTAGACCTTTTCCATTTCTTATAAGTCCATGTTAGTGTGTCGGGTAACCACACACGCTCCACTAACGACTTTGAGAATGCAAATATCACAATTTCTATCTATTTAAGATCTACACAGTGAAAGCATTTCCTTACCATCATTTTCATGAATCGAAGAGAAACCTTATGACACTTAGATTTTATGGTGTATGTGTTCCTATCCATGTGAATTTGTCATAACCATAATCACAAGACAAGGTTAGTGACAAATCCAAACTCATATGGACTAAACTTGTGCAATCTTAACTTCTTGCCACCTGGCAACAAAAGGGCCTACCATTTCTTCCGAGTTGTTATGCAAACCACTAAGAACTCATAGAACTCACATGCATAGACAACTTTAACTGGAATAGGCACATAAATAAGAATATGTCAACACGATACGTTACAAACATCAAGTAGTGTGCTAGTGATAAACAATAGGTTTTATCCTTGATTAGTTCTTGAAAAAACTTTTCCAAGTTCTTTAAGACTCCTACTGACCTCTTGACATATATGTTTCTCTTGTCAAGAACCATTCCTTGAAAAAATAAATATTCAAGAGCTAGTGTGGATACTTATCAAGATAACACTTCACACAATTGGCCTTAGTTGGTCTTTGTTTTATCTAAAACATTACAACTTATCAATTTCAAATGTACAAGAGTAGAAAACTTTTTACTCTACATTTGACAAGTGTTCTAAACCTTCTTTAAGACATGTCACTCAAGTTACAATCTTGGAGTGTGACTCTAATATTTGATCTTGGAACGAAGTATGACTTATCTTAATTGATTTAACCATTTCCACAATTCACAACTCCTCTTGTTAGTCATACAAATGAAATAAGATGTCATTAGAGAATCAATTGTGATATGGTTTCATAATCACTAAGATAATCATAAAACAAGATACTCAAGTACCCTCCCATCTTTTCAGAATAGAGAAAATTTTATCTTTTTTCCTAATTTGATTCTTCTTATTCGTTCTGCCAGACATTGAAACTTTTCCAATGTTTCAGAATTACACTTAAACTTGTAAGTATAACCATATTTACTAACTTTTAGTAAATCATGACGAATAGCCTTATCGATCTTTGTGGTGGACCTGATCAGCGTACAACCAAGAGTACCCAATCTCCTAGTCCGTCACTTGACTCACAGATACATGTGAAAAAGGAATTAGTCTTCATTTCCCAAAGATGAAAATTCTCATTCATCATACAATAAAAGTTGCATGATTCCATGTTTCTATCCAACTGAAACTTGGGTGATGAGAATCTTTCCTTATTTGGTAAATTATGACACTACGACAAACGAAAGAATCAAATCAATTTTCAAATATTGCTATCAATGGAATTATATAAATATTCTTCCTTTAAGCTTCCTCTCTTCGATTCTACAAAACATCAAAATGTGATCTAGTCACATCATGTATAAGAATCTCAAATAGGAACTTAATAGAGTTATATATTGGACATGCCTAGAGTCAAACTTTTTGACCTGACCAGCCTTATGATCTTTCGGGTAAATAGGGCAGCTTCACAACCAATGCCCCTTCCTTTGGCAATTGAAACATATAGACTCTTTGGTAATGGTACACGGTACTATCTCAGATTTAGCCTTTCTCTTTACCATTTGGTCAACCGGGTTGACTATGGCCCATCCCTTTCTATTGGGAAGAGAAAGTGTCACACCCCCAAACCAAAACGGTGGAATCGTGCGAGGGCGGATGACTTCATGTAGTATCGCAACAATTGAATACATAGTAAAAAAAGTAATACAACCATCATATCTATAATTTAAAAGTTTACATTGTTGAAAGGTACTTGTTTCAAAAACAAATTACAATATGATGTCAAATTGAGATTAAACTAACGCCGCAACGTTCTTTCTTCAACAGCAGTAGTTTACATGTATTACTGAATCCTTGAGAAATACAAGTAGTTTTGAAAGAGTATGTCAGCATTTAAGCTGGTGAGTTTATAAGTATTTAGTGACAATGTTTATATGAAATAGAATGAAAATGGTTTGTACATGTTTAAAAGTTCCTAGAAAATCCCATATTTTCTACTATAGTAAATGGTAGTTTGATTGTTCCAAAACTGTAATGCAATAGTGCTTTTCATGCCTAAGATAGTAGGTTTATGTATAAATCGCTAAGGCATTTGAAGAAAAACAACCTCGTAAATCATTGTGATTTTAATACTCCATGTGAGTCTTATAACCATACTATTTGACCAGGATGCCTATAACTACGTTCTTCAGGCGTTGGAAAGTTATAACATTTGTCACCCCAGGCCTGCTGGCCTAACTATAGCTAACAGCTTAGGTGCGGGATTGTCAATCTCGTATCTATACACAACTATCACGCTCCCCTACAAGGGATTATGGTATATAATACAGGACTTAAAATGCACACTCGAAAGTACGTGAAATGTCTCACAAAACTTAGTATAAAACAGATTTACGTATGAAAATGTCCATTTGTTCTTGTATATGAAAGTATCTCTTTGATATAGTATTTCTAGTATGTAAATGTTCATGATTTTCTCGTAAACTATACCTATTATAGTTTTTCAAAATGTGTGCTTTGTTTGTATAGTAAATCCTAGTGTAATGCTCACTTGTTATGAAAAGTATAACATTTAAAGTGACATAAATGATCACATATTCTTAAAGTATAATTAAAGTGTTTGATTCGTATATTCATATATAAACATGTTTTATTTCCAAAAGACAAGATGTTATTGAGAATATATATTGCATACGAAAGTTCCTATGTAATAGTTAAAAATCACATATGATTCACTTGATAAAAAGAGTATATAGTGAAACTTTATGTCACACACGATAATAACCGTATGTTTACTTATATTTCCCCCCCCCCCCCCTTAAAAGCGTATAAAATCATTTATAAAACATTTAAAAGTGTATATTATAGGGGTATGAACTCACTTGATAGATCGAAGAAGGTGAGACGAAAACCGAGCAGAACTTTGACTTGAGAAAGCGGATTTTCTCGGGAGCGTAAACTTCCTTCGGGGCTTGGGTATGGAAACCAAGGCTTCGGTATATTACTTGCACGCAAAACGAGGTAAAAATGCAAGAAAGATGAGAGGAAATGAGCATTTTCCCCGGAACTCTCGCATCCCTTTTATAGGGGTTGGGAACCGCCTCGGTACGCTGGGCGTACACGTGCGTCATGCGTGACCGCATCCTCGACTGCCTCGGAGCTCGGATGGGACAGGGCATACCCTCGCATAGGGGCGACGTGGACGATCCGTGGCCTAGTCCTCGAGTACGTTGGGCGTACGCTGTTACGCTGGGCGTAACTCGGATTGGCCTAGTGACTCCCCCTTCGGATAATACCAAAATTTGATTTAAATTTATATTTTTATTATTTAGTAAACTTCAAAAATTCATATCTTCTTCATACGAACTCCGTTTTCGACGTTCTTTATATCCACGCGTAGGTGAGACTACGCTCTACACCTTTTGTTTAGACTCCGTCGGCAAATTTTGAAATTATTTTTATTATTTATTTTTAAAAGGTCGGGCTAGGAAAAGTTCGTTAGAAATTCATAACTTATTTATTCGATGTCTGTTTTTGCCAGACTTTTTACCGCTGAAATACCATTGTGGAGACCTTCGATTCTCATTTAGGTCATTCCGGCCAAAAGTCGCTCGCTCTCTGATTCGAGTTTTTAGATGTCTATTGTTATACCGAACTTGGAAAAATCATAACTCCCTCATACGAAGTCAGATTTGGACGTTCTTCTTATGTACGCTCACGGTTTAATGAGATCTAATATAGTAGGTAACCAAATAGAGACTTTTGTACATTTTATTTTCCATGTTAATTTCATTATTTTCAAAAGTGGTTACAACACTTGGCTTTTTAGGTCATTACATAGAATCGAAATATCGGGTTGTCACAGAAAGCCTTTCTGGATTTCCAGTTTCACCATTATCAATGTCCATGGAAGTTTGGGAAGTTTATCTTTCAACCAGATTTGCTAAACCATTGCTCCAAATCATTGCTGATTCAACAGCATCAAGCAAATACGTAAGATCATTAAGGGTCATGTCATGGTCTGTCATATAGTATTCCTAAAGAAACTCACTATGTGACTTAGAAAGATATTTAAGAACCGAGTCAGCAACCAACTTCCTCAAGATGTTGACACCCAACTCTCCCGGCTTGTCAATATGTGACTTCATCTCCAAGATATGAGCACACATAGACTTTGCTTGCCAATAGGGCTTGGGTGACCTTGGACTTGTGGGGTAGGGAGAATAATTGGAGGAGGTGGAGGAAGTGAAGTTCCAAGAGATTTAGGAAGATCATAGTTGTCTGAACTAGACATCTTCAATGGGAGATATTCAAGTTATTTGATTTAAGTCATTAATATAACACCTAATATGAAATATTAAGGCTAGGACCTACCAAAATATTTTATAACTTGGAAGAGGAATGTCGTAATCCAAGCAATAAAATATTTGAAGGTAGGCGAATAACGATTAACAAATTTCCACCATGAAAAACGAAATAGGAATTAGGTTTTAATTGGTTGGAAACTCCTAGATCTTTTGAGATTCATTGAACTATTCAATGGCATTTTTAAATCTCGATTGTGCCCTCTCAAGTTTGTGGCTGGGATGCCGAGGATCACAAACAAGGTGTGAATAACCATGCAAATTGACTTGGTACCCTTAATATTTATCACCTAGTTGATGTGTCGGTTAACCACACACGCTCCACCGATATATGATAAACATTAAGTCACCCTTTTCCAACCTTGTTAAATCCAGGTTAGTGCGCCAGTTAACCACACACACTCCACTAACGACTTAAGCAAAATGCAAAGTGTAATTTCATGGGTTAGCACCAAATTCACATTTTCCTAAGTAACTAAGATTGGGAATTTATAAGTGTTTAGTTACTTAGTATTTATCATTAAAACTTTTAATGAATGGAGAATTAGAGTCCTGTCAAACCCGTTCGGCTAAAGGCCCTCCACCAATCAAGGAAGCGGTGGGTGAGAGTGGACACCCATTAAACTACCACTTTATAGGCAGTAACCTTATACCCCCCCTTATAGACTGACTTGTGAATGAGGCCTACTAACGGGAAGACTGACTTTGTTCTTATACATACATATATATATATATATATATATATATATATATATACACACACATAACTATTAACTATTAATATTATAATAGTATAAGGGTTGAATTTTAACTCTTAAAACTCTAAGGGTCAACTTGGAATTAAAGTATTCATGGGGAAACTTTACAAATTCTAAAACTTGAGGGCAAGTTTTGAATAATTCAAAAACTTATCAATTCCGTAACTTATGAGTTTAAAGTAGTTTAATGAAGAACTCTTCAAGTTCCATAACTTGAGTACAATTTATGGAAGACTTTAAAAACATTTAAGAAAATAAGACTCTTCATTTTCATAACCTATGAGTTTAAATTAGTTTAAGGAAAAAAACACTCTTCAAGTTCCATAACTTGAGGACAAGTTATGGAAGACTTTAAAATCATTTAGGAAAATAAGACTCTTCTTTTTCACAACTTATGGAAACTTTATGAGTTTTAAAATTCATAAATGAGACTTCTCATATAACTTGAGCACAAGTTACAAAAACACATTTTATGATCAACTTTTAGATCAATATGAATTGAAAACACATTATCACATAATTTTTCTATTAATCTAAATCAACTCATAAGAACAAGATAATTCAAATCATCAATCTTCAAGAAATTAGCATGAACATATAAACTAATAAAAATCTAGAAATTATGACAATTATCATAGGAATTGGATTAGCATGAACATTACCACATCAAAAACATGTTTATAGGTTCAAAACAACTTAGGGTAATGTTTCTAGTCCAATTCCAGCCTTAAAAGTCGAAAATATGCTTTCAGGGGCTCTTACTCGTCGAGTGTATGAACCTACTCGACGACTAGGATGAATTTCTTCATGTACTCGTAGAGTCCATTAGTGGACTCGGCGATTCCAGTGCCCAGAAAGCCAGAATTTTCGATTTTCATCCATTTCAGCAAGTATAACATGAAAACAAGCCTTGGCTTTGATACCACTGATGGGTTTTCGTATAACACAACATCTTATGGTGCACATACAACCCTAGATACCTTGTATCTATGTTTTCTCTAATTATACATGCAAATGGATTCCAAGGCATTAAACCTATAACTAGCATGCATTTTCATATACCAAATGAGATACTAGTTAGAGTAACATACCTTTTGCGTTGTAGCTTGATTCCATGGAGCTTAATAGCCGAGTGCCTCAAGTGTGACACATCAAATGGTTCACACAACATCAAAAACAACTTGGAGAAACTTGAGAGAAAAGTCCTTATGCTTAAAATCGGCTAGCCCTCTCATATGAACCCCTTAGGGCCAATTTCTTGAGCTATGGGGTCTTTATATATATTGTGGCTATTAGGGTTACACCATGTAAATGATGTCTTTCCATATTCTTCATGCTCCATGGGATAAAACCTCCATGGAGTATCCATGGTTTACTCCATGGGTTTAGCCCAACATGAAGAATTATGGATCATAAGCCCACATATATAAGAATAGATGATTTACACAATCAATCATCATATATTTAATTAGTGTCTTTTGATCACATAATTAATTCCAAATTAACTTTTTATCAATACTAATTAAATAATATGATTTCATATAATATATTAGAACTTATAATATATTAATAAATCGTATATATCCTTTTCTCACAAAAGTCTATCCAAATTGTTCCGATGCTATGCAACCCAAATGGACCATGCCAAGTCGGGTCGAATACATACCAACAATAGTTATGGGATTAGACATCTAATCTAACAACAAGGAGGCTTGAAATGAGGTTGAAAGGTGAGGATTAGGATGCTTAAATAGGGTACAAAAGCTCGAATTTAGGGTTTCCCAAACCCAAACCAACTCGTCGGGTAGGTCACTTCACCCGCGTCCCAAAACTCGCTCCTACACATCAATTTATCCACCCTGGCCTCGACGAGTAGCCTTCTTGATTTAGGGTTTTTCTTTCCTTCATTGGTCTTCTGGATTCCGGGTGTTACAAATCGTAGCTCTCAAAATCCGTTGTCGAACTCTGACGTGTCCTTTAGAAAAGGGATCATATAATCCTCCGTTCTTCAAGATATTGTGTGGACAAATACAGGGAACATAGTCATACTTATTGTCTAGCAGTTTGTTTCCCAATTTCTGATTTGTTTGATATAGAACTTAATCGAACAAATCAATTGAGTCCTGACCGGGCTCGACACATAAGTCAAAAAAAAATCATCGAGGGGTCCAAGATATCGCTTTTAATCCTTTTTGGATAAAAGGAACAGATAAACTTCAACTTATATGCTTGTACTAATTACTTGTTAAATCATACAAAATAGCATGTTTTATAACATCAAGTTACTGGTGCATTTTCGCAAAATAAATGTACAACCAACTCATAATTAACAAATCATATATCTAGGTTTGAAGACTATATGATATTATCGTCTCACAATCACTCGTGATAAAATTCCATGAAGTGATTCATGTGAGCGTGGGTTTAATCCAATACTCAAATCTTATTTCAAGAGCACTCATGAATGTTGCAACAAACCTTTGCCATGTCTAAACACTTAGACAATCTACAAGCCAATTCATGACAGTCTAATCTCATAGCCTACTTCCAAAGTACGATCGACTGTAGATGGTTTGAATAATCTTATTATTCTGGAAGTCAAAACATGCAAAATGAAACAATAGTAAACAAATTGTTAGAACAAAGTTCTTTTAGGGTCGTATGATTCTAAGCAAGATACTAAATAAGAAGTAATAAAGAACACAAGTATTGCACTGAATATGTCGAATGATTAATGCGATAACACCTCAGAAGAGCTCGATAAAGAACTTCAATCTGTAGAGGTGTTTAGGGTTACAAGAATCAACGTAATTCACAACTTGTAATATACGCATACATGCATGCATATATATACTGAAACCCTAACAGCTAATCTAGATAACTATGAAACTAATCTAGATAAACACGGATGGACAGGCCCAATCCGGATACAAAATATATAGCCAAAGACGCAACACAAATGGACTCAACAATCTCCCCTTTTGCGTCCTTGGATCCGAAACCTCATTCCTTTTTAACAGCAGGAGGCTTCTTCACAGTCTTAAACACCTTCGGTATAATGGCTAATATATGATGGCGAAAAGTAATATACCACCGAAGCATGTCAGTAAAGTTCTTCTTATCAGCTGCTGAGTTCTGCTTGCATCGGTGTATGATACTGATGATATGCTCCAAACAATCTGTTGAAAACAGATGCTTATCGACCAGAGCAAACAGAAACTTGTGTCTATCACCTTTTGTAAACATGACAGTTAGAGTCATACAAGAACGGACTAAGTTCGATGATCATATTTTTGTTAGGTTTAATGGTAAGCAAGGATGATGATGCCGTTTGATCATGTGCTGAAGAGGAAGTCGCCATTGATGAACGAAGAAGAAGATGAACAGTGTTTACTTGTCGTTTACATTTGAGAGAAGTGAGTGCTGGTAAATGACAAATAAAATGTTCAACCCTTTATATACCATTGCCTGGAGAGAGAAAATAGTGATGATAATGATGAGCTCACTAAAACGTCGCCTGAAAAAGCGCGATGTGACAGTGTGGTTACTCCCAGGTATACGTCAGCACGCATGGGTTTAGAAACCGATCAAATTCACGCGCCTAAATCTTATCTTCAATCTTCGTTTGAAATTATACAATAGCCCCTTGTTTGGTGCAATAGATAAGCTAAAACTCAAACCAAACAGTAACTAGAATGTTGGAAAATAAAAATTTTCGTGCATAAGTGTGACAAAGATAAAGAAACAAATCAAATGTGTATGGGATGTGAGTGATGTCTTATTATAAGACAGAAAGCAGAGGATTTCGGGCAAGAATCACTTCCTTCAAAGTCACGAGAGACTTAAAGTGCTTGTGTGGTTTCTCGAAAAATACGATCAACTGTTTGATAATAAACATTAAAAGGCTTCTTTTAATCATAGGCTTAGGGTAGCTTGTCTTCAACTGAACTTCAAGTTTTAACATAAAACCGAACGTTAGAAGAAGTACCTGTGAGATCGATGTGGTCTGTAGAACAGGTAGGTAGGATATATTATTTTAGTGACTTTAGAGAAATCAGAAATCTCAAGAAAAAAATAAACTGGATCTCTTGGGGAAGAAATGCCTTGGCTGTAGACAATTTCATAAAAGATCATACAAAAATAAAAAGAGAGATTTCCTTAGGTAACCAGTAAGTTCTTGAATATATAATTCACTGTCAATTCATTTTTGGTGTTGGATATTTGGTTTCACTCAGCACGTGGTAAACGTATCTAAGATCACAAACACAGATGTTGTGTAACCATAAACCTCAATGGTAAAGACCGAGAGTCTATAGGGTTACGTTGGTGAACCGAAAGTAGATGGAGAATATAAGGAGGTGGCTAAAGAACCAAATGTACCTTCTGCTAGATAAACCTGACAGGGCAGAGAAACTCTTAACTCATATGAGAAGAGTAAGGTAGCTCTAGACCGAGTAGTATAAATTAGCCTGATTTAGAAGAAACGATAGGTGTAGATCGAATCATTAAGGCCTACTCAAGATCGTAGAGGCTTAAGACAACATGCAGCACAATGCTTCTAGGGACCCTTAACTAGTTCATTTTGAAATTGAATCATACCTTCCTTAGATCCACAGTCGGTTATACGGATATTCATATCACCTAAGAAGAATAAAGAAACACACCAAATAAACCAAATAGACAAATAAACGAGACAAGTAAAACTTAGTGAAAGTTTTGAATTTTTCAAAAAAAGAATAAAAACAGAAAGATAAAATATTTTTGGATTTTTGAGATTTTCTGAAAAAGAACAAAAACAGAAAGATAAAATATTTTTGGATTTTTGAGATTTTCTAAAAAAGAATAAAAACAGAAAGATAAAATAATTAAGTTCAAATCAAAAGAAAGATATTCACACAATATACAACCGAAACCTTATCTTTAAATGAGTGAAGCAAAATAGACCGAGCATTCGGTTCATTTCGGTTCCAGAAAATTACGGAGCCGAGATAGACCGAGCGGTCTGTCCATTTCGGTTCCCTAAAAATCTAGAGTCGAAATAGACCGAGCGGTCTCTCCATTTCGGTTGTCTAATTTTAATGAGAGATTTGAGGATTTGGTACCGACTCTCCTTCCATCATGCCTAAGCCTTGTAAGATTTTGTTAAAGGTTGCTTCTGGTAAGGCTTTAGTAAAGATGTCAGCCAGTTGATCAACAGATCGAACAAAGTGTACTTCCACGTTCCCATCTTCTACATGATCCTTGATGAAATGATACCTAAGTGCAATGTGCTTGGTTTTTGAGTGTGGCATTGGATTATGACAAATCCTAATTGCACTTCCAGAGTCGCAATAGAGACGAATCTTCTTCATACATAGCCCATAATCTCTTAGTTGACTTTGTATCCAAACCACTTGAGAGGTACAAGATGCTACAACAATATATTCAGCTTCGGCTGTGGATAACGAAACACAGGTTTGTTTCTTGGACTACCAACTAACAAGTTTCCCACCAAGAAATTGGCATCCACCTGTAGTACTCTTTCTGTCCAGTCCACATCCTCCTAGATCAGCATCAGAAAAGGCTTGGATGAAGAATCTAGATCTTGCAGGATACCAGAGACCGAGAGATGAAGTTTTCTTCAAATATCGAAAAATGTTCTTCACAGCAAGCATGTGAGGTTCTCATGGATTGGCTTGAAACCTGGCACAGTAACAAACAGAAAACATAATATCCGGTCTACTAGTTGTTAGATACATAAGGGTTCTATCATTTGACGATAAAGTGTTATATCCATAGCAGGTTTCTCCAGAGATGGGGTTAGCTTAGTGCCAAATTCCATAGGAACCTTCACTTTTGAATCACCCTTCATTCCAAATTTTGTCAGTAAGTTCTTGGTGTATGCTTCCTGGTTTATAAAAATACCTTCTGGCCCCTGTCTAATATTCAAACCAAGGAAAAATTTAATTGGACCCATTGCGCTCATTTCAAATTTAGTCTCCATCAACTTCCTGAATTCAGTTGTTAAGCTAGGATTCGTGGAGCCAAAGATGATATCATCAACATAAATCTGAACAATCATCAAATGTTCGCCTTCCTTCTTTCGAAAGAAGGTTGGGTTAACCGAACCTTGTTTAAATTTTGACATTTTCAAGAAGCGAGTTAGCGTTTCATACCATGCTCTCGGTGCTTGTTTTAGCCCATAGACAGCTTTATCCAGCACATAGAAATGATCAGGGTATTTTTCATTCACAAAACCAGGCGGTTGCTCGACATAGACGGTTTCTTCTAATTCTCCATTTAAGAAAGCGCATTTGACATCCATTTGGAAAACTTCGAAGTTCTTGTGAGCAGCATATGCAAGGAAGATTCTGACAGATTCCAACCTTGCTACTGGAGCAAAGGTTTCTTCATAATCTATCCCTTCTTCTTGACAATAACCTTTTACTACCAACTGAGCCTTGTTATGAATGACATTCCTCTCTTTGTCCAGCTTATTTCTAAACACCCATTTCAGGCTGACAACAAAAGCATCTTTCGATGTAGGAATCAACCTCCAAACTCTGTTGTGTTCGAACTCATGGAGCTCATCCTGCATTGCTTGGACCCAATCTGAATGATCAAGTGCAGCATTTACAGTTTTCGGCTCAATTTTGGTAATAAACGAATTAAACATACAAAATTCCACTTTAGAGAATAATGCAGTTTGTTTCGCCTTCAGTTGAGATCGAGTAAGAACACTTTCTGAAGTTTCACCAATAATTTGCTCTTTGGGATGGTCCTTTGTCCATTTCACTAATGGAGGATAGCTTGGATCATATTCTGGATTCAATTCAGCTTCTACTTCTATTTCAACATCTGACAGATCACCCTCACCTTTCGTCAGTAGAACTATCACTTTCTTTCTCCTTCTCCCCCTCGACTGGCGAAGTGAAATCTCTGTCAGCATCAGAGTCTGTTTTTCTTGTGGAAGTTGGTTTCTCCCCCTCGATTTGACTCTCACTTGTTAGTTTTGGATCAGTGTTTCCCCTATCATCTAAACCTTTGGATGTTGGGGATGAACATGGATTCTCCCCCTCAACAGAAGCTTCGGTTGTCTTTGAAGTTGTCGAGCTCTCCCCTTGGAATGTTGAATCTTTGTTTGGAGAGCCTGTTGATGACTTAGGACTTGGTGGTTCGCTTTCCATCTCTTTAGTAGCTTCATCTATGACCTTTTTGAGATTATCGATTTTGTTGTCTGCTGCTATTGCCTCTGAATGAATTGTTTTTTCTGGTTCATCGAATAGTCGAATGTATTCCTCAAACAGGTTGGATATTGGAACTGAGACCTGTCCAGATTCTGGGAATATGTCTCCGAATGCCCTTTCAGTTCTTTGAACCTTCTTCATATAATTTTCATCAAAGGTGACATAATAAGTCTCTTCAATTCTTTTGGAACGCTTATTTCGGTTCTCTTTAGAATTAAAAATAAAGCACCTTAAACCGAAGATATGGAAAAATTTGACATTCGGTTTCCTATTATTTAAGATCTCATAAGGAGTTATGGAGAATCTCTTGTTGAGCAAGGACCGGTTCTGAGTATAGCATGCAGCGGCAATTGCATCAGCCCAGAAGTATAAAGGTAGGGAAGCGTAACTGAGCATGGTTCCAGCTGCTTCACATAACGAGCGGTTTCGTCTTTCAACAATCCCATTCTGTTGTGGTGTATAAGGAGGTGAAAATTTGTGAGTTATCCCTTTATCAGCCAGAAAGTCCTCAAAATCCTTGTTCTTGAATTCCAGACTATTGTCACTTCTGATGTTTCTGACCGTCTTCTTTATTTGTACTTCCACTTGCTTGATGAATGCCTTCAGCTTGGGAGTAGCATCTGATTTCTGCTTAAGAAAGAAAACCCAAGTGAAGCGTAAAAATCATCTACAATGACAAGAATGTACCTACTTCCACCGATACTCTCTATAGCAGAAGGTCCACACAAATCAATGTGTAACAGTTCAAGTGCTTCCAATATCTTAGTATTGATGCGTGTAGGATGGCTTCTTCTGTTCTGCTTACCCATCTCACAAGTTGCACATAAATGCTCCTTATCGAACTTGAGAAGAGGAAGGCCTCGAACGTGATCACCAATCACTAATTTGTTGATGTCTTTGAAATTTAGGTGTGATAGACGTCGATTCCATAACCAACTTTCATCGGTGTTTGCCTTTGACAGCAGACAGATAGCTGGTGTCTCTCGAATTGGATTAACATTCAGAGGGTACATCTCTCCCTTTCGTGCAGATTTCAGCAGAACCTTCTGGGATTGTTTTTCAATTATCTCAGACCCCTCATCATCGAATGATACCTTCAAACCTGTGCCCACAACTAATTGCGACACGCTGATGAGATTGTGCTGCAATCCCTCTACATAAGCCACCTTTCTGATCGAGAAGTCTCCATTAGTTATCATGACGTATCCTTTGATTGTTCCATAGGAATTGTTTCCAAACTTCACAGACCCACCATCTTTCAGGGACCGAAACTCCCTTAGCTCCTCCTTCCTCCCTGTCATGTGATGCGAGCAGCCACTGTCTATATACCATTCGTCGTCAAACTGCTCGTCACTGATTACCTGCAAATTCAAGCAGATTTAGGAACCCAAAGTTTCTTGGGTCCTGGTGAGTTTTTCACAGAGAAAGGAATAACTACAGAAGCATCAACTAAATAAGTTCGTTTAATAAGAGTGGTTGGATCTTTTCTTTTAATGGTATACACCATGATTTTTTTTTATCTTCTTTAAATTTTAGTGTATCAGTTGGGGTTGCTTTTGATGGTTTAGGATTTTTCGTTTGATTCCTAGGTTTAGTGGAGGATTTCTTATTTTCCTTCTCAGAGTCTGATACCAGCTTTCCTTTTCCTTTGATGTCCTTTAAAGAATTTGTTTCATCTTGGGACTTGGAGGATCCATAACTAGGATTGGGACCGAATCTGGGTTTAGGACTGAATCTGGATCGAGGACCGAATCTGGGTTTAGGACCGAAACTAGGTCTAGGACCGAAACTGGGTCGAGGAGCGAAAGTGGGTTCAGGACCGATACTTGACTTTCGGTTCTGGGATTTGGAATAATAGGAATTTGGACTGAAATTTTCCTTCAACTTTTCCTTTCCCTTGTCCATGGATTCTTTCCTGGGAGGCTCATAGTTGGGATTTTGAGAATTCCAATGCCTTTTCCGTTCATTCAGATTCGTGGCATATCTTTGATTTCTCAAGCGTTTCTGTTCAGCTAGCTCCTTCTAAGATTTGTGTACACTGAAGTTGGCCTTTGGTTTCTCCTTCTGAGTTACAGTTGTCTTACCTTCCATTTTAGATTCTGTACTCTTCTTAGTTTGAACTTTCGGTGCTTCCTCTCTCTTGAGTAGAACTTTCGGTTCTTCCCTCTTGATTGGAAATTCAGGTTCAACCATTGGTTCCTCAGGAACATCCTTGGTTCCACTTGTGCTTGGAATGTCGAAACTGGAGGGTTTGTTGATGGGTTCTGGTATGTATCTACCTTTGACTCTCCATGTGGTTTTCTCAGATAGTCCCACAGTCTCGTCTGTGTTGTCAATAGGAGCATACCAGAAATAGTCTTCGCATCCCTCAACGTTATCTTCGTCAACTATGGTTCTTAATTCTGCTGTTTGCCTTTGAGTGACCCCAGTCACAGCATAAACCTGATTTGGCACGGTCTGTACCTTTTGATAGACCAAGGCCTCTTCCTTGAGTTTTGGTTTCTGTTCTTTTGACAGACGAGCAAACTCAACCGAGTTTTCTGATATAAGAGGTTTTTCATTTTCGGTTTCATTTTTCATAAACTTAGAGCAATCTACTTCATCTTCTACTGAGATTTCACTCATCTCGCTTTCCGCATAAAATTCAGACAAATTATCTAAGTTTATTTTATTATCTTTAACAATTTTGGCATTTGACAAATCGAATGTTTGTATGGTTTCAGTTTTAATCTTTAACCTATCATTTTCATCTAAGATATCTTTTAACATACTTTTATGTTCCTTAGAATCGATGAAGGTTTCTATCTTATCCAAACCTAGCCTATATGACATTGATGTTTCTTCAGAGGACACTTCTGATTCACATTCTGCTATAACTTCATCTTCTTTATATTGAAGAAAGGGCAAAATCATTTTATGAATTTTCTTACCAATTTCACAGCTTAAATTTAATTGAGCAATATTAGTATAAAGACGCTTAGCAATTAAACAGAAAACATTTCTTTATTTTAATAACTTTAAATTGTCTCTTTGCAAATAAATACTTTCATCCCTAGCTCTAACTAACTCCGCTTCCTTTAGCTCAATCCAAATTCTCCTTTCCTCACTTTTTGAAGACACCTTGCCGAGTTGGTCAGTTAGGTTAGAATTCGTTAAGCGGGTTTGCATGAGGCTACTACTTAGGTTAGAAAATTTAAAGTTTAATTCATTTAATTCATCTTGGTAATCAGTTTTTGAAATTTTAAGAGACTCAAGAATAGAATGTACCTTTTTGATCAATCGATCGCAGTCATTGATTTTCTCACTCACCGGCTTAGCCGCAAAACACTTGTTTTCTGTCAGGTTCGGTTCCGTATCTGCACTTTCGGTTGATGGACCAGCAGTAACGCTGAAGCACTTTCCTCCTGAACCTTCATTCTTTGCCACATACGCCTTTCCATGAATGGGCCTTCTAACCTCTTCGTCTTCAGAGTCGGTTGACCAGACTTCCACGCCACCGAACTCATCTTCCCCAGCATTCTCCTGTACGATTAAGGCATTCATTGAGCTGTTGGACTCCTTTTTCTTCTTGACTTCTTCCAATTTGCGCATATAATACGCCTCATCATCTTCACCCTATCTTTTCTCAGCCATCTTTCTCAACATGCAATCTTTGGCAAAATGGTTCTTGCCGTGACAATAGTTGCAGTCGTATCCAGAGTCTCCTGCAAGCTTGCTCTCCTTTTTCTCTTCATCCTTTTGAGAGGAGACTTTCAGTTCATCCTTCATCTTCTCAGAACTATAACTTCCCTGCCAGTTTCAGTTCTTGCTGACGGGAAATTTTCTCCTTGCAAATTTCTTTGGATTTGTGATCATCAAGGCATACTCCTCACTTGTAAGGTCACACTCTGACATGTCTGACTCTTCTTCTTCTTCAGCAGTACTTTTTCCTTTAGAAACAAGAGCCAACGATCCCACACCAGAGACCACTTTCGCTTCCTTGGTTACAACACTTTCATGGGACTTTAGTATCCCTACTAGTTTCGCCAGCGAGTACGATTTGAATTGTTCATGCACCTTCACAATGGAAACCACAGCCATCCATTCTGGTCTCAGCCCGTTCATAAACGTTACTTTCTGCTCGATCAACTCCCTCTCTATCCCATGCTTGATCATCTTACTTAAGAGATGATTGAACGGATCAAAGGTGTGTACAAGCTTCTCTTCAGATTTCTATTCGAAAACTCCAAATTCTGACATTAACAGAGTTTGAATGGAGTGTTCCAGATCTTCATCAGTTGAGTAAAGTTCCTTCAACCTATCCCAGATCTCTTTAGCAGTTGTGCATGAACCTACTAGCCGAAAGGTGTCAGATTGCAGGGCGAATATTATCATTCGCATGGCTTTAACATTACACAAGATCTTGTCCTTCTCATCATGTGGCATCTTCTGAACATCTGTCACCAACTTGTTGTAATCCTTTTACGTCTTAACAGTCGTGTTTGTCTCTGAATGTACAAACGGTCCAAGAGTGATAGCTTCGCAGATGAGATAGCCATTGTCTTCAGATCCAACCACGTAATCTTCAAAGTGATGAGCCCATACTTCATAGTCTTGAGTATAGAGTATGGGTACTATGGCTGTTGATCTGATGTTGTTTGAGATGTTAATGGGGTTTGTATGCGAATCATCGTGAGACATGGTGAGCTGCTAGAATCAAACCTGTAAACTTGAGATTATGGTTTTATCAAAAACTGAGTTGTCGTCGATATGAAGACGATGACTTCTATTTATACGATAAAAGCGGAAACCCTAATGTATTATGAATACAGAAGGAATGTGTATTGATCACACAGTCTCCTGCTCTGATACCAATTGTTAGAACAAAGTTCTGTTTAGGATCGTATGATTCTAAGCAAGATATTAAATAAGAACGTAATAAAGAACACCAGTATTGCACTGAATATGTCGAATGATTAATGCTATAACACCTCAGAAGAGCTCGATAAAGAACTTCAATGTGTAGAGGTGTTTAGGGTTACAAGAATCAACGTAATTCACAACTTGTAATATACGCATACATGCATGCATATATATACTAAAACCTTAACAGCTAATCTAGATAACTATGAAATTAATCTAGATAAACATGGACGGACAGGCCCAATCCGGATACAAAATATATAGCCCAAGACGCAACACAAATGGACTCAACACAAATGACACAAGATAGTAACTTTACTCATAAATAAAACACCTTTTATTAAATCATTAAATGTCAATTACATTTTATCTATTACAAGTTTCTATACAACTATCTAATCATTAAAACTAATATTGTCCTTCAGCCTAATACTCCTAGCATGTTGTAAAAGCTTAACCATACTCAGTCCCTTCGTAAGGGGAACTGCTGGGTTCTCCTCTGACAATACCCTCTTTACTACGAAGAGTCCTTCTAGTTGATGTCTTATGAAGTGATATTTTATGTCGATGTGCATGGATCTGCCATGATCCCTTGATTCCTTGGTTAAGGCGACTGCGCTCTCGTTGTCATAGAAAATCTCCATAGGCTCCTTTATAGTTGGTATAACTCCAAGGTCTTCGATGAAGTTCTTTAGCCATATTGCCTCCTTCACTTCTTCACTTGCTACTATGTACTCTGATTTGCACGTTGAATCAGCTACGGTCTACTGTTTGGAACATTTCCAAGTTATTGCTCCTCCATTCAGGGTAAACACCCAGCCCGACTGAGAGCGGAAATTATCTTTGTCGGTCTGAAAACCGACGTTACTATACCTTGTCACTCTCAAGTCATCACTCCCGCCGAGGGTAAGAACTCAGTCCTTAGTCCTCCGCAGGAACTTAAGAATGTTCTTAACTGCAGTCCAATGAGCTTTACCTGGATTCCCTTGATATTTGCTGACCATGCTCAAACAAAAGGCCACATCAGGGCGAGTGCATGTCATCACATACATGATCGAGCCAACTGTGGAAGCATATGGAACTCGGCTCATTTCTGCTATCTCGACATCAGTACTCGGACTTTGCGTCTTACTCATTTTGTTATTGCTCAGGATTGGCAATTCTCCTTTCTTGGAATCCTCCATTCTGAAATGTCTCAACACCTTGTCCAAGTAGGTACTTTGATTATGTCCTATTAGTCTTTTACTCCTATTTCTCAATATCCTTATCCCTAGAATGTAAGCAGCTTCTCCGAAGTCCTTCATAGCAAAACACTTCCCAAGTCAGGACTTACCTCCTTCAAAGTTGGAATGTCGTTTTCTATGAGAAGTATGTCATCTACATACAACACCAGAAAGCTAACTATACTCCAACTATCTTTGACATATACGCAGTACTCATCCTCGCTTCTCGAAAAACCAAACTCTTTGACTTTCTCATTGAAATAAAGATTCCTTCTGCGAGATGCTTTCTTTAATCCATAAATTGATTTCTCAAGCTTACACACTCTATTAGGGTACTTTGCATTGAAAAAACCCTCTGGCTAACTCATGTAAACATCTTCAGCCAACTTCCCATTAAGGAAAGCGGTTTTGACATCCATTTGCCATATTTCATAATCATGAAATGCAGCTGTGACTAGCATAACCCTTATAGATTTAATCTTCGCTACTGGTAATAACGTCTCACCATAGTCAACTCCATGAGTTTGAGTAAAGACCTTCTCAACCAATCACGCCTTATATGTGTGTACTTTCCCATCCATGTCGATCTTCTTCTTGAAGATCCATTTGCACCCGACCGTCTTACGACCTGTTACATTGCCAACCAAGTTCCAAACTTGATTGTCATACATGGACCGAATCTCGCTGTGCATCGCCTCTTTCCATTTAGCAGACTCGGGGCGTGCCATGGCTTCCTTGTAGCTATTAGGCTCATCCAAATTTACCAATGTGTTATCACTGATAAATGTATCACCATCTGTAGTAATATGGAAACCATAAAACTCAGGTGCCATTCTAAATCTACTAGAACGCCTTAGAGGTAAGGACTCGTCAACTGTTTCAACAAGAGTTTCCTCCTCAGGTTGAGTGCTAGTGTTTGAGTTTCCTTCATCACTTAACTATTGAAGCTCTTCAAGGTCAATTTTCATCCCACTATCCTCTTGGCATATGAGTTCTCTCTCTCTCAGAAAACCCCTCTCCTCACAATAAAGACATCATTGTCACTCGGTCTATAGAAGAGATATCCAAAAGATTTCTGTAGGTAGCCGATGAAAATACAATACACACTACAAGGTTTGAGCTTGTCATGATTCTCTTGTCTTACGAAATCCTCGCAACCCCAAACCTTGATGTGTGCTAATGATGGAACCTTCCATGCCCACATCGCGTGAGGTGTTTTGGTAACCTTCTTAGTTGGGAGTAGATTATGGGAATGGGCGGCAGTCTCTAAGGCATTCCCCCAGAATGAGATAGGTAACGAAGCTTGACTCATCATGGAACGAACCATGTCCAACAAGGTTCGATTGAGCCTCTCAACCATACCATTAAGTTGCGGTGTCCTAGGTGGCATCAATTGTGAAACAATTCCACATTCCTTAAGATAGTCGTGGAAGTCAATACTAAGATACTCACCACCTCGATCGGATCGGAGCATCTTTATCTTCCTGCCCAACTGATTCTCCACTTCTTGTTTAAAATCTTTGAACTTTTCAAAGGTTTTTGACTTATGCTTTGATTAAGTAGATATACCCATATCTGCTACAATCATCGATAAAAGTCAAATAGAAGCGGTTAGCATCCCTTGTGGCAGATATGAAGGGTCCACACACATCAGTGTGTATGAGATCCAACAAACCTTCACCTCTTTCATGCACCAGTGAAAGCTGACTTGGTCATCTTTCCAAGTAAATGAGACTTGCATGCGTCATCCAACTTTAAGTCAAATGACACCAACACTCCATCCTTTTAGAGTTGGGTTATGCGCTTCTTGTTGACATGTCCAATACGACAATGCCACAAGCATGCCTTGTCCAAACCATTGGATGAATCAATATGGAATACATTATTTCCTAATTGTCTACCACCATCACAGTTTCATATACACCATTACAAGGAAATGCTTCAAAATAAAATTTACCATTATAGAAAGCATTTATAGAACCAATTTCATTATTGAATGAAAATCTAAAGCCTTGTTTATAGAAACCATGAAAGGAAATAGTATTTCTCGCCATATCTGACAAGTGGCAACAATTATTCAAATCTAACTCTAATCCATTATTAGGCAATAAAGAATAAACTCTAATCTTGGTGACAGACGACACTTTCCTATTCCCCATGATTAAGTTCATCTTCCTGTGCTCCACATCCCTACTTCTTCTTACACCCTACGAATCAGAACAAATATGAAAACCACATCCTATATCAAGGACCCAAGAACTAGCATGTGATGAATTATTACATAAAATAGTATAAATACTTGCGAAGGTGGGTTTTATCTTCCCATCCTTGATGTCCTGCAAGTATTTGGGGCAGCTTTGTTTCCAATGCCCTTTATCATGACAGTAGAAGCATTATTCTTCTTTCAGATTGGAAGAGGGAGTAGCAGAACCACCTTTGGTCCCACTAGAAGAGGATCCATCACGGGACTTTCCCTTGTGGCTCTTAGAAGGAGCCTTCCTCTTCTTCCCTTTCCCATGTCCAATTTCCATGAGTGGGTCAGCAGCAGTAGGAGTAGGAACAAAAGCCTTGCCTTTCAAACTACTTTTAGTAGTTCTCAATAGGCCTTGAAGCTTGCTTAGAGTGACCTCATCCTTGTTCATATGATAGGTCATTCTAAAGTGATCATAAGTAGGAGGCAAAGAGTGTAGGATAATGTCAATGGCCAACTATTCATCAAAGATGACATTCAACTTTAGCACGTTGTCCACAAACCTTTGCATCTTTTCCAAGTGGGTCGTGATGGACTCTCCATGCTTCATTTTTGTTGTTATCAAGGAGGCGATGATTTCATATGTCACACCCCCGGCCGAGGCGGCGGAATACGTCGGGCTGCATGACTTAGTTCATGGATCCTAATCAAATTGAATATACATCACAAGTTACAACAATAACAACATAGCAGTTACATTGAAGTTTAAATTTCGAATACAAGGTTCATACATATATTAATAGGTTCATAAATTCAACTTAACAAGTAGGCCGACATAGCAAAAACTAAATGAGACAAGATTGTCGGAAAGTCCATGAAAAAATCTTCTATCAAAGGTTGGTTCACTGATCTCCTGAGAATACATGTGATTTGAGGGTCAATACAAGGTTGGTGAGAGTTACAGGTTTTCTGCTAACCACAGTAATGATACTTTATGAGTCTAGAAAGTATTCTTTGGTGTTTAAAACCATGTTTGATAAACAAAGAAATCATAAGTAACTTCGTGATTGAAATATTTGTTAAAAAGATAAACCATAAGTAATTCCATACTTAAAATGTATGATAAATGGATAAACCATAAGTATTCCATACTAAATACTTGATAAAGAGTTAAACCATAAGTAAATCCGTACTTAAAATGTTTGATAAATAGTTATACCATGAGTAAATCCATACTTAAAATGTTTGATAAAGAGTTAAAACATAAGTAAATCCATACTTAAAATGTTTGATAAAGAGTTATACCATAAGTAAATCCATACATAAAATGTTTGATAAAGAGTTATACCATAAGTAAATTCATACTTAAAATGTTTGATAAAGAGTTATACCATAAGTAAGTCCATATTTAAAATGCTTGATAAACAGAGAAACCAGATCCATGGTTTCTAGTTAAAGAGTCTGGTTAATGCCTATAGTGAGTCCTATAACCGAGCTATGTGACCAGTTATAATCCCTGCACAACGCTTCATTAGATGTTGTAGTTATACCAAAGATAAATATTCACCAGCTTCGATTGATCAGTCGAGGTTGTAACTAGCAACCGCAGGTGGGGGTGTCAACCCATATAGATCTATACATACGTATCTCGCTCCGAGGATTAACGGTTATAGTTAAATGGGAATACTAAGTGGTTAAACTTAGGTAATGAATATTGTCTCACTATAGAAGCCATTAACTAGGTTATATGGTAAAGTTTCACTATAAAAGCTGAATAAGTTCGATAAATCCGTAAAAATGTATGTCATTCGCTTAAATAGATAAAATGTTTCGTCACACGGATGAATGATTTCCAAGATATAATTGTTATAATTTGTGCATATATAATTAATAAATATGTTTGTACATGATGGATGTAAGTAAAATAAATTATGCACATGACTAAATATTTTTAAACGCATGTATATTGTAAAGAAATTGGTTTATAATACATTATTTTGACAATAATAAGTATTAAAACTAGATATATTTTTTTATATGCGTATTCCATAACTGATATATATACTTAGCATGTTTATAAAGACATTTAATAACCGGAAAATATATTTATATATATTTCACATGTATTCCCCCCCCCCCCCCCCCCCCCCCCCCCCAAAAAAAATAATAATAATAATAATAATAATAATAAAACATAAAAAGGGGCCAGAACACTCACCCTTGAAGCGTGAACGAGTCTCGAAAGTGAAACTTGTCGTGAAATTCATTTTGTGACGTTCCGTTCTCTTAAAACGAATCTACAGTTCTACTTAAATTACCTAATAAACCAAAAAGGTAGTTTTAGTATTAATTATTAAGTATAGGGAGGTATTTATTAAAATAAATAAAGTTTAGGGGTTGATTTTGCCAAAATCATACTCCAGGGACTAATTTTGCAACTTATTCTCAAAACCAGGGGCTGAATGTGCATATTTCGGACTAATTTCAGTTTCAAGATGAAAACTGTTAAGGTTTTCGGAGGGAGGGATTATTCTCGGTCATTTTAATGGCAGTTTGACTTAAATGGGAATTTAATTCCCATGAGGGGCTAGATTTGCAAAATCAGCATTCTTTAGGGTTATATTTAATTAAATGGAATCAAGGTTTATACAGTGTCATCCTTTACACCATATCAGGATTTACAGAATGCACACAATTAGAAAACTAAACTGGGTCCTTGCTTCATCGGGAAATAGAGTTCGAACGGAACAAAAATAAGGTAACGGTGGTGGTCTCTTCAATCTTGACTGAGTCGAACGAGGGAGTCATAAACAGAACGAAGGTGGTGGATGGCGATGGAGATGGCAATAGCAGCCTTGCTTCTTTGTTTGCTGTTAGCTGACCAAGGGGAAAGAAGCAATGACGCCGGGTACTTGGTGGTGCTTCTCCGATGAGTGGGTGATGGAGGCTGCTGCCTCCTTTTGGGTCTCACAAAAGAAAAGACGAAGGTGTCGTTTATGGGGAAGAAAAGAAAAGAGAGAGAGAGAGAGAGAGAGAGAGAGAGAGAGAGAGAGAGAGAGAGAGAGAGAGAGAGAGAGAGAGAGAGAGAGAGAGAGAGAGAGAGAGTTGAGAGGGACATGGACGTTGATTCTGTATAAGTCCACAAAATTTGTTGACTTCTCTTATTGAAAGCTCCCCCATGCATGCAAAGTTGCTAGCATGCTTTTTTTGTCTTATTAATTTGTCTTACTTACAAGCCACCTCGATTTACGTGATATCAATTTCGGGGATCGTAAAAATTATTTCGAAGGTGACTTGAAGATTTCGAAGTCGCAGTGATTTCAAATATCTAAACGTAATTCAAATCTGATATACGAATCACCCTGAAACATCGTTCAAAGTTTCGCATCTAATTGGTCTGATACTTCTGATTTTTCTGACTTTTACAAATATTTTTATTAAAAAAAATATTCCGAGAAGTAAATAAAATATTAGACTGTAGTCTGAGTCTAAAAACACTCTCAGAATTCATATCTAAGGTGTGCAAGTGCCTCAAAGGATCGATACGGTTTATGAAATCAGATAATGTCAGTGTTATACATGTTTGATTTCTTAAAATGGTCATATCTTTTGCATACGAACTCCGTTTTCGACGTTCTTTATATATCTGCGATCAGGGAAACATGTACTACGAGTCCATAATATTTTCTTTGTTCAAAAACGCTTAATACAAAATTTCAGTTATTTTTAGTTGTTATCTAGAGTTACAGTTTGTGCTTTACGTTTTGTTCGACATTTTCCATAATTTGAGATAAGATACCATTTCATATCTTATTTTATTTGGAATGACGTTATAATTCTGCTAAAATATGCGTTAAAATTCAATCGGTCAATATACAAAAGGTTCGCGGTGAACTGATCGTTTATAGATTCAGACCCAAATTCTAGGATGTCACATTACCTGCCCGTTAAAGGAATTTCGTCCCGAAATTATCTCGTTTCTACAACTATTTCGCTCTACTAGTGGAGGTATCCCTGTTGAACCGTTGTGGGTACTTGTGTTTCATTTGGTTTTCGCATTCCCAACAAACTTCGGCCCTCTACGAGAGCTCCATTGGACTTTTACTATAAGTGTATGGCCTTTAACCTTTC